>NC_090654.1:129394396-129999396 GCF_040937935.1 Hyperolius riggenbachi
TCTTCTACACACGTGTTCTACTCACCCTAGCTTTACCAGTTTACAGGTGGGACTGGACAGTGCCATTGCCAGTTCCCGGAAGTGTGGGCCCTCCAACTTGTTATAATCCAGAATAAGTTCTCTTAAGGACTGATTATTCTTCATTGCATATCCCAAATGGGAGCAGGTCAAGTCTGTTATGTCAGTCATGCACAAGCTACCAAATAAAACAGAACAACAATACAATTACAAATATTATTTTTATAATTCTTTAAATGAATTTTAGTATTTTATCATATTTCAATTTTATCACTATCAATAGTGGCCAAGTAAATAATATAGAAGTATATAGTGCAGTATATGAACAGTAGTGAAATAGTGAACAGTGATAAGCTGCCGTTTTCAGTGATCTGAAACCTGAAATTAGTTTCTTTAGTTTGGAGAATCTGATTCATGCTATATAATGAATGCTTTGGCTTGGAGTTATGACTGACTCCTTCCATTAGGCTTTATTCACATCCAATTAACAGTCTAATACCAGGGATAAGCAGAGGTACTGATACTGAACTGTTAAAGGGAACCTGAAGTAAGAAGTATATGGATGTTTTCATATTTATTTCCTTTTAATACGATCCCTCTATGATCAGATTCGATCAGAGAGGGATCTATCTGTTGGTCGAATCTGATGGCAAATCGACCAGTGTATGGCCACCTTAAACAATACCAGTTGCCTGGCAGTCCTGCTAATTATTCTGTCGTCAGTAGTGTCAGAATCACACACCAGAAACTAGCATGCAGTTCTGCTTGTCAGATTTTAGTCAGAAACATCTGATCTGCATGTTTGTTCAGAGTCTATGGCTAAAAGTAACTGGTATTGAATAAAATTAAATAAATAGGCCCGCCTCCATATCACTCTAATGTCATGTTCCCTTTAAGGCCAGTGGCAGGATTACAAATCACGACCCTCCCATCCCTGTTGAAACTGTGATGTCCGCCCCCATGTTATCCTCTTCCCACTCGTGCAATTACAGCCACCATGTCAAAGGCCTCAATTCACTAAGCTTATCTCCTGTTTTTAATAACGTTTCTAGAGATATCACCATGGTGATGAGGCATATAGTATTCAGGAAACATTTTACCTCAGGCAAACCTAAAGTTAACTCTTCTGTCTTTAAGTTAACTCTTTAATACTTAAAATAACTCCACAATTCTAACGTTTAAGACAGACTGTAAATTAACCTCCTTAGCGGTAAGCCGCCGGAGGGTGCCGCTCAGGCCCTGCTGGGCCGATTTTCATAATTTTTTTTTGCTGGACACAGCTAGCACTTTGCTAGCTGCGCCAGCACTCTGATCGCCGCCGGCCCCCGCCCGATCGCCGCTATCTGATGCGGCGCGCCCCCCCCCCCCCCAGACCCCGTGCGCTGCCTGGCCAATCAGTGCCAGGCAGCGCCGAGGGGTTGTTCGGGACTCCCAATGACGTCCCGATGTCGCTGACGTCGGTGACGTCATCCCGCCCCATCGCCATGGCGACGGGGGAAGCCCTCCAGGAAATCCCGTTCTTTGAACGGGATTTCCTGATCGCCTATCGCCGGAGGCGATCGGCGGGGCTGGGGGGATGCCGCTGAGCAGCGGCTATCATGTAGCGAGCCCTGGGCTCGCTACATGATTTAAAAAAAAAAAAACTGCTGCGCTGCCCCCTGGCGGAATTTTTCATACCGCCAGGGGGGTTAACGGAGTGTGAAAATAACTACAGAGGAGGTAACTTAAAGAGGCACTTACGTGTAAAAAAAAATGAGTTTTACTCACCTGGGGCTTCCCTCAGCCCCCTGCAACCGATCGGTGCCCTCGCTGTGCCTCTCCGATCCTCCCATCCCCGCCGGCGACCACTTCCGGTTTCGCCCGTCAGGACCCGACAGGCTGGGAACGCGAGTGATTCTTCGCGTTCCCAGCCACAATATCACCCCCTATACTACTATTGTGGCAAGGAAAGCCGCAATAGCAGCATAGAGAGAGATATTGTGGCTGGGTACGCGGAGAATCACTCGCGTTTCCAGCCTGTCGGGTCCTGACAGGCGAAACCGGAAGTGGTCGCCGGCGGGGACGAGAGGATCGGAGAGACACGGCGAGGGTACTGATCGGCTGCAGGGGGCTGAGGGAAGCCCTAGGTGAGTAAAACTATTTTTTTTTTACACTTAAGGTTCACTTTAACTACAGAGGAGGTAACTTAAGGAATGAAGAGATAAGATAACTCTCTCACTGTGTGGTGGTAAGTTTACTCTTGCCTTATTATCTCCAGCATGATCTTAGTGAATTGAGGCCAATGTCTCATAACTAGAGCAGCCAATATGCCACTTTTCTCGTCACCCATAACAAGTGCAGTCACCCTCCTTAATAGTGTGGCTACCATGTCAACTTTACCATCCTCCATAACTAGTGCTGCCACCATACCACCCTGCCCTGCCCCTCCCCGCCAATAATAAATGTAACCAGACTCAACACTAGAGAATGTAACAAAGTCCACCACCAAACATGACAATAGCAGTAAAGACTGCCTCAAGCAATCAAGCACAAAAGGGAAAATCCCTAAAACATAACTTGTAATAATTTAATGTCAATAAAAACATGTATCCCAGGTATCAAATAATAGACTATATTCAATTATGCATCCACAATAGCACAGGGTATCCATCAACTGTCTGTGGGTGATGGAAAACAGCTCTAGCCTGTGCCATATTGGGCTGCAACCAAACCATCCAAGGAGATCTTCATATGCCTGCAGTAAGTGAACCACACACCTATAAAGTTCCATACATGCTTAACCTTAAAGGACTTTGTCAGGACTTTGTCGGGGGATAGCTTCTTCAAGCTTAAAGTGAACCTCCAGACTAAAAATCTACTCTGCAGCACTGAAAAGGCTTGGCGTTTCTGTAACAGTTTCACAGCATCAGAACTTTGATTGTATTACCTAAGCCTCAATTTTAGCCACACAGAAGAAAACTGCCCAGGCATCTTTCCCCTGATGCTGCACAAAGCATGATGGGATGTCTGATGTTGTTGTTCTTCTTCTGCTGTTTTGACTCAAATTGTTTGTTTTTTTTATTTTGAATTTGAGATTTGAAACCTAGCGCGCACAGCTGGGAGGGGTGATCAGGACACAGGATAGTTGGAACTGTGTCTCATGCTCCCTGTCACTTCCTTTCAACCAAAAAGATGGCTGCGCTCCCATGAAAAAGATGGCTGGCCCCATGAAATCACAAACATTTGCCTGTTCTTTAAAAACAGGGTGGGTAAGGCCCGGTTCACACTTGCGGTTTAGTAAAAACCGCACCGGATGTCCGGACCGCACCGTATCCGGACCGGACCTGATCCGTACGGTTCCTATCCGGATCCGGTCCGTTTGCATCCGGTTTCCGTGCGGTGTGAACACGGTTGCGGTCCGGATCCGGTTTCTTAAGGAGATAACATCCTTTTAATTACCTGGGGTCTGGGAGGTCAGCAGAAGGGTCTGGGGTCATTGTTGGAGACAGGTGGACGTGTGGAGACCATCCGTGGATACAGAGACTGCAGTTGGGACCATGGATCCAGGCATTTACTCGTAAACCTGGGAATTCTCTCTGTTGTTACTCGTAAACCTGGGAATTCTCTCTGTTGTTCGCCTCCTTCAGCAGACATGTTGCTGGCAAAAAGAGCTCCAGCATGAAATCGCTGCTGCCCCACTCTTCGCTGGGCCCATGTGGTCCCCATCCAAAATGCATAGGAAGTGGGGTAGAACGTCCGGTTTTTGTAGCCAGTGTGTTGTGCGCTCTCCGGCTCTCATTGCTTTGTATTGGCCGGATGGTGCAGTCCGGCTCCGCTCCGGATACGGCTGCCGGAGGAGCCGGACCAAAAAATAGCGCATGTTGGAACGGACGCCGGAGTCCGGATCCGGCCCGGATCCGGTCCGGCTCCGGTCCGGCAGAACGGACGCATGTGAACGGACGCATAGGCTTTCATTGCCATGCCGTGCGTCCGTTCCGTCCGTTCTGAAAGCGGTCCGGCTCCGGCACGGCGATTCCGGACGGCCACCGCTAATGTGAACCGGGCCTAAGAGATTATATTACCTATCTATTTTAATTACCATAACATAATGTAACTTAACGACCCTGGCGTTCTATTAAGATCGCCAGGGCGGCTGCGGGAGGGTTTTTTTTTAATAAAAAAAAACTATTTCATGCAGCCAACTGAAAGTTGGCTGCATGAAAGCCCACTAGAGGGCGCTCCGGATGCGTTCTTCTGATCGCCTCCAGCGACCAGAAGTAACAAGGAAGGCTGCAATGAGCAGCCTTCCTTGTTTCGCTTACCTCATCGCCATGGCGACGAGCGGAGTGACGTCATGGACGTCAGCCGGCGTCCTGACGTCAGCCGCCTCCGATCCAGCACTTAGCGCTGGCCGGAACTGTTTGTTCCGGCTACGCTGGGCTCAGGCGGCTGGGGGGACCCTCTTTCGCTGCTGCACGCGGCGGATCGCCGCGCTGCGGCGGCGATCAGGTAGCACACGCGGCTGGCAAAGTTCCGGCTGCATGTGCTGCTTTTTATTTCATGCAAATCGGCCCAGCAGGGCCTGAGCGGCAGCCTCCGGCGGTAGTGGTCGAGCTGAGCTCGTCCATACCGCCCGGCTGGTTAATGACAGTATGTTTGTTTAGGCTGAAGTTCCCCTTTAATCACGAGCTTCTGAGACTATATGTATTTATTTTGTTATAGATATTGCACTGCATTTCTAATGTACTTCCAGGTACTTAAGCACTCAGCACTTATGCACAGTTTATCGCCTGGCGCCTTGGAAAGAAGGGTGCCTATAGCTACCTACTATAAAAGCAGTGTTTTTCAGCAATGGGCGGAAATTTGGACGCCCGGAGGCGCCAAATGAAATAGTGGTAACCGGATCTTCCTGGCCAAGTGGGCACCCAAATTTCACCCATTGCCACAAATCATGTGAAGATTACTGATATTTTAAAGATTAAGATTACCAATATTTTACTATATGAATTAATTTACCGATATTCTGCTAGCGGCAATCCCCTGCGCCCTTTTTTCCAGGCACCTTTATTACATGTATGCCCCGACAAAAGCCCTAATCTTCAAGTTCAGTTATGATGAATTATGATTTTTTGAGCCAAAAAAATTGTGAAACTGTGACTTTTCTGTTGAGCCTCTGAGGAAGCGGCAGTGTTGCCTCAAAACGTGCATCTGTATTTTTTTAATGCACCATTATTGCAATTTAATAGCCAATATTTTATGTAATGTGTTTAACTGTTTTCTCTAATTTAGTGGAATATGCAGTATATAAAAATTAATTTTATATGACAAATATATAATTTATTGGTGTCACAGTAGCCCCTTATTTCTAATTTCAGGTGTTCTGTAAGCTTATACTAAAGTAAGTACTTAGCTTTAAAGGGACTCCGAGCAGTGCAAAAACTTTGGAAAGATGCATATAATTTTAAAGCTCTCTTTCTCCTCTTTCCAATGATATATAAACCGCCACCCTACGCCTTTTAGTTTTCGCTATTTTCACGATTGAAATTGCCACGGCCGCAATTTCGATTGCGAAAATTGAGAAAACTAAAAGGCATAGGGCGACGATTTAGGTGTCGTCAGAAAGAGGAGAAAGAGAGCTTTAAAATGATATCCATCTTTTCATAGTTACTTGTATTACACAGGGTGACTTTTTCTCAAAGTCTGCAGATCCATTCAGCAGAATGGAGCTGATGACTTTAGGAAAAAGTCACCCTGTGTAATATAATGTAACTATAGAAAGATGGATATCATTTTAAAGCTCTCTTTCTCCTCTTTCTGACGACCTCTAAATTGTCGCCCTACGTCTTTTAGTTTTCTATATTTTCGTGATCGAAATCGAGACCGCGGCAATTTCAATCACAGAAATAGTGAAAACTAAAAGACATAGGGCAGCGATTTATATATCATTGGAAAGAGGAGAAAGAGAGCTTTGAAATGATATGCATCTTTCCATAGTTTCTTCGGAGTCCCTTTAATGGGATGATTTATTTCACTGAACCCGTACTTAAACCAAACGAGGTATGAAAATACATGACAGTATGGAACAGAATATCAGGAATGACAACTTACCACAGTGTGTGGATCCTGCACTCTGGATGAACCAACGCAGAACATAAAAACCCAATTCCATCATCCCCAATGTGGTTGCTAGTAACGCTGCAAAACAGTGAACAAAATAAATATCAATGCATATATATAAAAACACAAAAAAAACTATTGAAGCACCTCTTTTAATAATATCAAACTGCAAATAAAATAAGAACACTTGCCCCAGGTAAAGGAACTGTAAGAATGCCATTTTTTCATCAGTGATTATTAACATTTTAGATGTCAGTTCAATTAAATGGAACCTGAAGCGAGAGGGATATGGAGGCTGCCATATTTATTTCTTTATTACTTGTAAACTTTACTATTTGCCTGACAGTCCTGCTGAACTATTTGATGCAGTCATGTCTGAATCACACACCTGAAACAAGCATGCAACTAATCTTGTCAGATTTTTGTCAGGAACATATGATCTGCATGCTTTTCTGTCATCTATGGGTTGCTGAAGAAGCAAGGAGCGCAAGATATGCACACATTACTTAGCAGTGATCGCTGCCATGTAAGGATTGTACCTTCTCTTAGTTTTGTGAGCTGCTTCCATAGCAATGCACGCAACTTTAAATGCAGGCTGTCCTGTAAAGTATCGTTACCGCGATACTTCACTAGCGGCCGCTACTATGACAATTAACATGCTAAAGCAGCGCAGCTTAATGAATCAAGCCCTTTATAGTTTAAAATTAAATAAATATGTCAGCCTCTATATGTGATAAAAGGTCCCAGTGAGTTGGTTTTGGAATGTCTTGTGCTCCACTACCTCGACTAAATAACACTCATCAGAGAGATAAGACCATAAAAAGGGTTCAAAAAGACTGGTATTGAACCAGCTAACTTGAACTCAAATTTCTGAATATACTACCAAGAAAGCTCAAAGACTCTATGTAATCATTCCTAGTGCCTGTATTTTACTGGTCCACACAGACTGACTGGGAATAATACACTCTCACTCGCCTGCTGAACTACAGCAATGGATGAATGACAACTGGCTGAAACTAAATGCAGACAAAACTGAAGTCCTTCTGATTGGAGGGAAGAGCATGATAACAAAACAACTTAACTTGCAGTCTTCACCACTGGGAATAGGAGGCACGGATCTACGCAGCTCTGATCATGTGCGTAGCCTGGGAGTTCTAATTGATGGGGATTTAAACTTCAGAACTCAAATCTCTGCGGTGGTGAAATCATCCTATTTTCACCTGAAGAACATTGCAAAAATCAAGCACCTCATACCCCCAGAAGATCTGCCAACCTTAGTCCACGCCTTCATCACATCCCGACTGGACTACTGCAATGCTCTCTACACTGGCCTTCCAAAAAAGGTCTTGTACCGCCTACAGCTGATACAGAATACTGCTGCCAGAGTGCTAACCAACCAACCCCGCCACTGCCACATAATGCCAGTCCTGCATTCCCTTCACTGGCTACCTATAGAATGGAGGGTCCTATTCAAGATCGGCCTACTGACATTTAAATCCCTGAATAATCTAGGCCCTGGATACTTGAAAGATATGTTACAGCTGCGTAGCAATCCCCGCATTCTCAGATCCACAGGTTCTAATAATCTAGTCATACCCAGAGTCCACTTGGAAACTTTTGGTCCCAGAGCCTTCTGTCATGCTGCCCCTATGTTTTGGAACTCCTTACCTCAACAGATCAGGACAGCCCCATCCCTGGATGTGTTTAAATCCAGACTGAAAACCCACCTGTTCAGTCTGGCATTTGCAGAAATATAACTTTTGTTGTGTGAATACTTCATCCTACTAACTACTGAATCTGAGAGAGCCTAAGCGCTTTGAGTCCTATGGGAGAAAAGCGCTATAGAAATGTTATTGTATTGTATTGTATTGTATTGTATTCAGCTTATAATCTTAGGACTTTTGCATGAATGCTGACTGCAATCCCCGTGGTGTTAATTGGAGAACTTCAGATGTTTCTGCTGCCTACGATGGTACTTCTACCAACCACATACACAGCAACAGCTGTCCAACAATGACCTCTTTGTTGTCTTGGGTCCTCTGGAGGAGAGCCAGTGCATTGTCACAGCAATACAACCTTCCACATATTAAAGGACCACTACAGCGAAAAAAGTAAGCAGTTAAAATCTGACAGAACCAACAGGTTTTGGACTAGTCATTCTCCTTATGGGTGATTTTCAGGGTTTTCTTTGTCTTCAAAAACATTTCCTGAATTTGGGCCCTAGGGCAATTTACCCCTTTGCCTCTATGGTAGCGCCGGCCCTGGGAAGAGTAAATGTGCAGCAATTACTTTGTGATTTATAACACTGGTTTATTAACTCCAACAGGCAACTTGTAAGTACTGCAGGGCTGGTCCTGTACTTGTTACTCTCACCATCTTACAAGTCATTTCAGATAGGACCTATCTGCCGCTGTGTGGGTTCCAGGCGGTGAGAGTGCCTGGGACCCCCGCGGCCCCCCGGTTGTATGGGGGCAATGGGAAGCCTCCTCGTGGCGCCCCTGGATAGTGCTGTATAGCATGAACTGATTCCCGCAGGGCGATTGTTTTGCGGTTTTTGGTTTTTGACCCTGCATATTTAGGCATGCGAAAGCAAATGCTTATTTGCATGAGCAATGTCTCGTGATTAGCCAATAGGCCAAATTTGCAAAGCCAGATTTGTCAGGTTCACTTAGTTGAAGCACACATTTTCTCTCTCTGTTGTAATTAGCATTGCATTTCTTTTCTTTGGAGGCAGGTGGTGAGTGGCTTGTTCTAGGAGGTGTGAGCCCTGGAGCAGGCTATTTGCGCCTGTCCTCCCCTTATGTGTCGCGCCCAGGTTATGCGCATATAGCAGAACGCAATAGACGCCAAGGTAAGTGCCTGTTTTTAACTCTGGGAGGTGTGTGCGGGCGGCTCTTCCCGGCGCTGATCACGTTGGGGAGATCGCCTGCACCCCACAGCCTCCGCCTCCGGGGTGCCGCTGTGTGGGTTCCAGGCAGTGAGAGTGCCTGGGACCCCCGCGGCCCCCCGGTTGTATGGGGGCAATGGGAAGCCTCCTCGTGGCGCCCCTGGATAGTGCTGTATAGCATGAACTGATTCCCGCAGGGCGATTGTTTTGCGGTTTTTGGTTTTTGACCCTGCATATTTAGGCATGCGAAAGCAAATGCTTATTTGCATGAGCAATGTCTCGTGATTAGCCAATAGGCCAAATTTGCAAACCCAGATTTGTCAGGTTCACTTGGTTGAAGCACACATTTTCTCTCTCTGTTGTAATTAGAAAATGTGATCTTACCTTTGAGGTCACTGTGTTAAGCTTGTATCATTTTAAGTAAGATCTTCCAGTGAACCAATTTTGTCAAGAATAAAAAATAAATAAATTGCATACTCCTATTTTTTTTCACTACAGTTATAACATTTACTTTAAAAAAACTTTCAAACAAATACTCAATTAGGTATGCCAGTACCTTAGTGTCTGTACAGTGTGTAGAGAAGGTGCAAGTCTCTCAATGGCATCACTCTGAATGTTACACTGAGTCAAACTAAGTGCCGTTGTCTCTCTGCAGGAGTCCAGTATAAAAGGCAACACGGTGCAGTCAAGAGGCATCAGGTGAGTGAGGTAAAAGTCAAAACTTCTGCCTGATCCCAGACACTGTAAAACAAAATCTTTATTCTGTATCTCAAAGAGTTTGAAATACAAGTTGAGAAGCCTTCTCTTTAGTACTGCATCCTCAAGTGAGTCCTCAAAATTAAATATGTTTTCCTCATTGTTTTTCAAAGTCGGTATTTTAGAAAAGGACTGTTGGAGCCAGGCAACAACATCTTTGGCAGCAATGGAGGACAAATCACCCACATAAAGCTTTAAAATGGATCTAGTGGAAACATTTGAAAGACCACACAGGAAAGAAAGAAATATTTCACCACGGTTATCTTTGTAGGCGCTAACTTCTTCAAAGGACCTTTGTAATTTTTCAGCAGAATAATCAATATAGTGGACCAAAGCAGCACAAAACTCCTGGATGATGGGATGCAGGAAGAAAAAGGATACTGTAAGAGAGCTCTGAGACTCTTCCACAAAACTTGAAAAAAGTTTTGATGTGCTATCTACGTTATACAGGGACAATGTTTGTTTTTCAAATCTAGTGATATGATTCTTGACGCCATGCTCTGCCATCCACCCAATGGATGTCAACAGATTTCGATTATCTTCTTTACTTAAACCATGTTTGCACAGAATGTTGACAATAAAAGTCACCAAGAGTTGCGTTAATGTTATTGGCAATGAGGACATTGTTTGAGGATAACCTGTTGATTCAGATTTGAAGCAAGTTGAGAGGGCGGTACAGATAAACCAGCAGTACGATGGGATACAACAGAAATTGTACAATACACCATTTTGCTTCACATAATCGAAAACTTTGTCTGATAAGACTTTGTTTCTGAAGAATCTTTCAAAGAACAGCTGTTTATCTTTGTGTAAAAATCCAGCAACTTCCATTACTCTCTTGAAAACACTGATATCCATTACTCTTAACCTATGTGGCCGGCATGTTAACAGCACAGAACATCCCTTAAGTAGACTCTGTCTCACCAGACTAACCACAATATTTCCAATACTTCCTGTCTCTGTAACATCCTCACACAACTGGCTTGATATAAAATCTATTTCATGAATGCTTTCATCTAAGCCATCAAATATAAAAAGCAACTTTTCTGGATTTTGTAGAATGGTTTCAAGTTGCTTCTCTAGATCTGGATATTCTTCAAGGATCATAGACTCTAAGCTGATGTTCTGAAGCCTATTGAGGTCCTTAAATCTGAAGAAGAAAAGGAAAGCAAATCTCTGATAGAATTTGCCATTCGACCAACCGCAAATAAACTTCTTCAGCAGAGTGGTCTTCCCTATTCCTGGTGCGCCACTCACCATCACAGCATGTGGTGAAAATTTCAGTCGCTCGGCCCAGCGGAACAGCCTGTCAGGAGATACACATTCTAGGGAATTCCGACCAGTTTGCAAGTAATCACTATGTTTCATTGCAGCATCTATGAGTTCATGTTGAGATCCTTCATGAAAGGACTCAATGGAAGAAGTGAGCAGATCCATATGACGATGGAAACTGTAGAAATGTTGCTCTTCTTCTGTATATTCTGGCCTTGTGCTTTCTCTCATAGTCTTGTTGATGAGATATTGCCTGTGCTGTTCCTGTATTTCTGCCAAAGAAAAGAAGGCACAATAGGATAAAGTAAAGTCATTAAAATAATGTATACAAAACTCAACAGTCTATAAAACCTGTCTATTGCTTTCTTTCCCATTTTTTCTCAAGTGCCCATGGGAATAATACCATGGCACTAGCTATCAGAATCTGAAAACCATTCTTGGGGCAACAACTACAAAGAAGCTATGCACCCCCAAAATAAACAAAAAATACAATTCTAAAGAAAGTTTTAAATGGAAAGATAAGTTTTCACTTACTATTTTAACCAGTGGGATAGAATGAAACTGTTTAGTACTTGGGATAGAATGAAACTCTTTAGTACTACCAGACAATGCATTTTGTGTGTAGAAGTAACTGAAGTGATGGTCTTTTTAATCAACAATACAATTCGATTACACCATATATTACTTCAAAGATTTACAGAAAATTCTAAAATAAGACTCTTATATTCTTAAAGCAAGTGACCTACAAAACGATAATTAACATATGCAACTAAATTTGGGGAAATACATTTTGTTGAATTACATTTATTTGTACACAAAACGTGTTATTATGTATTTATTAAGGTGTGTCACTAACCTTACCAGGTAAGTAAAACTTAAAGGGATACTGTAGGGGGGTCGGGGGAAAATGAGCTGAACTTACCCGGGGCTTCTAATGGTCCCCCGCAGACATTCTGTGTTGGCGCAGCCACTCACCGATGCTACGGCCCCGCCTCCAGTTCACTTCTGGAATTTCTGACTTTAAAGTCAGAAAACCACTGTGCCTGCACGCCCGTGTCCTCGCTCCCGCTGATGTCACCAGGAGTGTACTGCGCAGACACAGACCATACTGGGCCTGCGCTGTGCGCTCTTGATGACATCAGCGGGATCGAGGACACGGCAACGCAGGCGCAGTGGTTTTCTGACTTTAAAGTCAGAAATTCCAAAAGTGAACTGGAGGCGGGGCCGAGCATCGGTGAGTGGCTGCGCCAACACAGGATGTCTGTGGGGGACCGTTAGAAGCCCCGGGTAAGTTCAACTCATTTTCCCCTGACCCCCCTACAGTATCCCTTTAAAGAAATACGGAGCGCTCAACAGAAAAATATATAAAGTTCATAAAAGTCCACTTGAATAAATGACCATCAGTGTGTGTCACACTTAATTCTCACTGTGTAACACCAACTAATGCAACATTTCAACTTTATACGTAAAAAGTCCTTATAATGACTCCCAATTAAATGTCCTTATCAGTGTGTCCTCCGCCATCACTTAAATACAAGATAACGCTCACCAGAAATGATAGCTGACCAATTATAGATGGCATGAACCGCTCATATGTACATCCAATTCCTGTAGGGGTTCACTTTAAGAGTCCTCTGCCTCAGGTGAGTATAGGAAGATTCTCCTTACACGTTGTATGCATGCAAAGAAAACAATATTTCCATAACATAACACCATACATATAGGTCTATGATTACCAGTCCATCACCCAGTGCAGTGCTCATGTATGTGTGCACTTTCCAGCACCAAAATGACAGCTAGATTGCGCTCACCAGACGGAATAGCTGACCACTGACAGACAGTGACACACACTGATGGCCATTTATTCAAGTAGACTTTTATGAACTTTTCTATATATATTTATATATATATACACACACACACTGGAAATCCCACCGGAAAGTTCCAAAGTCCTAGTAACTCTAAAATCTCCTGCCAACCTGTAGCCATGACACGTCTGCAACACTTGTACCCGAAGTCTTTCAGGAACAAAGATTTGTTCATCATGAAAAAGAAATCCATTCTTCTTACTTAGATTGTGCCTAAGGTCTAGTGATTGATCTGTTGACTCTTGTTTAATTTGTTCCAAGAAGTCAGAACTAAGAAGCAAAAAATGACGAGGTCCCAGAATCGTGTCTACAGGTGTGAGAGATTCTCCTTTCTCTTCATCAGGGAACATACTGGATAAGGCGTCTGGTTTAAGAATCTTGGAGCCTGGTCGATATGTGACATGAAAGTTGAAACGAGAAAAAAAAGCGCCCTCCTAGCCTGTCTTGTCTTAAGCGTTGGGCTGTATGTAGGTATTCCAGGTTTTTATGGTCTGTAAATATTGAAATAGAATGCTGAGCTCCCTCCAACAGATATCTCCATTCTTCTAATGCTGCTTTAATAGCCAATAGTTCTCTATCCCCAATATCATAATTTCGTTCTGTGGGGTTTAATTTTCTTGAGAAAAAGGCCACTAGATGGAGTAAAGCTTTTGGGCTAAAACGTTGAGACAGAATAGCTCCGATGGCAGTTTCTGAGGCATCTACTTCTTGTACAAAGGGCAAGGAAGGATCAGCATGTTTGAGGATGGGTGCTGATTGAACAATTTTTTTATAGTGGATCTGAGATGAACTTTCACTCATTGCATAATTGTGTTCCATTCCTATTTTTTATAGGGCATTTCTCAAGCCAAATACTTTTTTGTTTTAATACTCTAATTCCCTTTAAACTAAACCAGCCTTGCCCCCAGTTTTTCAGAGAGCCTTAGCATTTTCAGACAGTAGCAAGGGCTTGTGGGAGCTCAGTCTGGGCAGGAGGAGGGGGAGGTATTACTAGCCAGAGATTTTGACAAGGCTTAAGGAAGAAAGAGTATTTCCGGGCATCAATTGCAGAAAAAAGTCACCTTTTTATTGATGCTCCCGACACCTTCAGTGATACATACAAAAAATCTAGCCTTACAGCTGTTGTAAAGTATATATATACACATAAGCAATGGGTAGGCCTTACCCCACACTGCGATCGTCCATCACTGCTGCGCGCGCGCCAGAGTCTAGCACCGCCCCGAGCCGGTCAGGCCGCCTGCTGGAGGAGGCACACCCCCTTGTCTAGCAACGACGCTTGCAAAGGGGGGACCTGAAATACAAAAACAGGAATATTCCTGTTTTTTGTATTTCAGGTCCCCCCTTTGCGTGCGTCTTTGCTAGGCAACGTTGTGCGCCGATGTGTTCTTCACTGATGCCGGCAGCCAATCCAGTAGCGGAGGATGTGATGTATGCGGTTCACGTGACGCGTATCACGTGACGCTTGGGGAAATCCCATTGCACGCTCCCAGACAAGGGGGCGAGCCTCCTCCAGCAGGCGGCCTGACCTGCTCGGGGCGGTGCTAGACTCTGGCGCGCGCTCGGCAGTGATGGACGATCGCGGCGTGGGGTAAGACCTACCTATTGCTTATGCTTTGTTTTGCATGCCATAACTTGTATCTGCTGCCTCTGAAGAAGCGGGTTATCCCATGAAACAGCTGTAAGGATAGATTTTTTGTATGTATCACTGAAGGTGTCGGGAGCATCAATAAAAAGGAGACTTTTTTCTGCAATTGGTGCCTGGAAATACTCTTTCTTCCTTATTCCTTGTCATTATCGTCTACTGGAGGCACAATTGCTTGCCGACACCTGTATCTCCCGACCTGCCAGTTTCACATCTAGTGCCGATTTTTCTTCACTCTTTACAAAGCCAGAGATTTCAGAGGCAGAGGGGAGGAGGGAGGAGGAGGGGGGATTAGGTTTTTTTCACAGGCTAAGTGCTGAAGATACAGATAAGCTTGCCTGTGTGTAATGTTTACAAACAAAATGACTGCTGTCATTGTATCACAAGAAGAAATAATCATATTCTATTGAAGCTGTTTGCAGCTAGATTTGCTGTGTAAACTATCTAAACTTTAAATAAGATATATAGACAAGTTACTTGTTATAGTTCGTTTTTCATCTCGGATACGCTTTAAGGTATCAAATGCTGTCTGAGCTTCAGATGACCAATGAAAAGCAGGTTCTGTTTTGTGAGGTGGGTAATAGGTGTCACCACCAAAGAGAAGTTCTTAATGAATTTGCGTTAAATGAATCGCTGAATTCCTTTTTTATCTGTTGGTGCAGGCCAATCCAGGATTGCCTTGACCTTCTGAGGATCCATTGATACACCATCTGGTGAAATGTGTAATCCAAGAAATTAAATATCATTCTTTTCAAACTCGCACTTTTCTGGTTTAGCATAAAGTCCATGTGTTCTCTGTGGACTCAGAACTTTCTTAACATGTCCTTTATGTTTCTCCAGTGATGAAGAAAAGACCAGGATAACATCCAAATAGACAATCATAAATATGTCAAGAAAGTCTTGGAAGATGCCATTAGCAAAGTGTTGGAACGTTGCTGGCGCATTGCATAGACCGAAAAGCATGACTGTGTACTCAAAGTGTCCATACCGAGACCTGGAGGCAGGCTTTCATTCGTCGCCTTTTCAAATCTGGACTAAATTGTAGGCACCTCTGAGATCCAATTTAGAAAATACCTTAACCCCATGGAACTTCTGAAACAGATCAGGAATCAATGGATGTGGATATAGATTTTTAACTATAATCTTAGTTCTCGATAATCGATACATGGTCTCAATGTGCCGCCCTTCTTAGTTACAAAGGAAATGCCTGCCGCTGCTGGAGAAGTTGATGATTGAATAAACCCTTTCTCGAGGTTCTCATCAATATATTCTTTTATAATAGCTGATTCAGGTTCAGAAAGTGAGTACAGATGGCCAAAAGGAATCTTAGCCCCCAGCAGAAGCTCAATGGGGCAGTCATAGATCCGGTGTGGGGGTAACTTGTCCGCCTTCTGTTTATCAAAGACATCAAGAAATTCTTGGTAGACTTCTGGAATTAGATCTTTCTTGCTAGAGTCCAAACAGCATACTTTTCCGATGTCTGGTAACTAGGCAAGATCTGGCACAATAAGGAGAATTGAAGATAACTTCTCTGGAGGACCAATTGATCAGGGGGTTGTGAATCTGTAACCATAGACTACCTTGGATAGCCAGGAAGATAGGTGAATGAATGAGATTGAAACTGAGATACTCATGATGTTCTTGATTAATGATGACCAGGAGAGGCATAGTCTCCTGCGTGATGGGACCAGAGTTAATGGGAGATCCATCAGCCAATCGAATGGCAAGGGCTTGTTCCTTAACTTGGATGGGTAAACGTAATCGTTGAACCATGGTTATATCAAGGAAACAGTAACACGCCCCGGAATCCACGATAGCTCTAATTTCTGTCCAGACAAGGACAAAGGTATATGAGAGAAGGACATTGCTCCTAGATTTGGGTATATTACAGAAGATTCCTTATCCTTACCTGTTGATCCAGTTGGTCTGATGGGGCAGGAAACTCTGAAATGTCCAGAAGCACCACAGTACAAGCACAAGTTAGCTGTGCATCTGCGTTGACGTTCTTCAGGAGTAAGAAAGCTCAGGGCAAGCCCGATCTACATTGGTTCAGGAATATCTTTCAGCACACTAACAGAAGGCCCGGACATCAAAGACCCTGTGTTTGGGGCAGATAGCACCCAGGAGGAGGCTGGTACCCCAAGTTTCTCCATCTTTCTTTCTCTAAGTTGTCTGTCAATTTGAATCACTAGTTTAATTAAGTCAGGTAAAAGTTCTGGAACTCCAACTCTGGCCAGTTCATCTTTTAATTGATCTGAAAGACCTAGCCTGAATTGAAGCTTGATAGCTGCCCCGTTTCAGTGGGTATCAGACCCCCATCAACGAAATTCTGAAATATAGTCTTCCAGCAGCCATTTTCCTTGCCAAAGAGACTGAAGGGCTGCTTCTGCAGAGGGTACTCAACCTAGATCATCGTATCGGTAAAGAATTCATTCACAGTAGAGCGGTGAAGAATTCATTAACACTCTTGGTAACTGCGTATCCTTGTTCTAATACATGATGGGCCCAGACTTGGGGCTCACCTTGCAGCAGGGAAATCATTGTTCTTACTTTAATAACCTCAGACGAATATGTCCTGGATTGAAGGGAGAAATAAAGTAGACAAGAACTCTTGAAAACTCTGAATTTTGCTTGATCTCCTGAAAATCTGTCAGGTAAGGGTAGTTTTGGTTCAGGGACTGAAGAAATGAGAGTGACTGTTGTGAGCTGAGAAGAACCTTGTATCAAAGCACTTGGCACATTGGTCATTGTATGAATCTGATTCTGAAGCTGGTTCTAACCTTGCTGAACTTCCTGAACCGAAAAAGTTAGATAGGCAATTCGTTCACATAGATCATACAAAGATGCTTGTCTTCCAGTGGCATCCATGTTTGGCTGAATGCTTCTGTCACGGTAGTGGCTCTGGTTGACCTTCCCACTGAGGTGAGGGTATCTCAAGGCACAGAACCTAAGTGACCAAGGGTGTTCACCAGAGTGTCCCGCAAGGGTCGTTGAACTTTAGCTGCCTAGTGCCACCAGGTTGTGCACTTGAGAAAAACCTAACAGTGGGTCAGAGAATCAGATGACACCACGATGTGGAGACAAGGGAACTACGGGTAAATCTTGATGGATGATTGGTTCTGATGACTTGGAGAACTGGAGAGGACAGAGTCCAGGGGAAGCAGAAGTAATAGCAGGTAGTATATAATAGGTAATCCAGGAACAAACAGAGGTCAAAGGCAGGCTGCAATCAATAGCATAATCAGGCAGCGGTCAATGGCAGGTGGCAACCAATAGCATAATCCAATGTCAGGCAGCGGTCAATGGCAGGTGGCAACCAATAACATAATCCAATGTCAGGCAGAGGTCAATGGCAGGCGGCAATCAATAGCATAATCCGGGGTCAGGCAGAGGTCAATGGCAGGCAGCAATCAATAGCTTAATCCGGGGACAGGCAGGAGAGATCAGAGAGTAGTCAAGGAACTGGCCAGGTCACAACAGGAAATCAAACAGGAGCTGGCTGGAGAACAACTGCACGGGTCTGGCACAACCACTAGCTGAAAGAGCATTCAGCGCCTGACTGCTGAACTAGGCCTCCTTTTATAGGCCAATAGGACTACCCCTAGGTGTGGCTACATGCAACTCCCACGCGTGGATGTGAACACACATCTCCGCGCATGCGTACGCAAAGACTCATGCCGCCCCGCGCGTGCGTACTTTTGACCGCAGTTACAAACCTTAACCTGCGACCAGTGACGCGCGCGCACTGCCAAACCCAGAAACACAGAGCCACGAGGACGCTGGAGGTCTGAGAAGCTGTCCCGGGGACATCACTGCCAGGTAAGACAGCAGCAATCAGAGACTACCAACAGATAGCTCTATTAAGGGGAAGAAAAGAAGGTAAAATTAATTTGGGTGCTAAGTTGTATGACTGTGCAATAAACCATTAAAGAGAGTCTGAAGCCTAAAAAAAATCCTCTTTTTACTTGACATTTATGTTAAGCAATAACTGCAGAGCTAAAACGCCGCATTTCTGCGGCAAAACAATTAAATTAAACCCTCCAAATCCCCAGGGCAAAATTCGGGGCACCTTCCTAGTAGAGGCAGAATCTCCGTGGATCTCCGCCTCCTCCTGCCCCTCTCAGTCTTCTTTCACTGAGAGGGGCGGGGAGAGGCGGAGATCCGTGGAGATTGATGAAAGTGCAAAGCTCTGCCTCCCCCCGGGAAGCAAAATCCATGGCCTGGAAACTCGTGGAATGGGGGGTTGGGGGGTTTAATTACTTTGTTCAGCCGTGGGAATGTGGCATTTTAGCTCTGCACATATTGCTTCACATAAATATCAAGTACATTTTTTTTAACGCTTTAGACATTCTTTAAAGCAGCACAGTGCTGAATTGTAAAAAATGGCCTGGTCACTGGGGGGTGTAAACCTTTGGTCCTCAAGAGGATAAAAGCCACGATTTGTGGCAATGAAGGGAAATTTGGGCACATGTAGGCAACCTATAAAATCATGGGTGTCGAGATTTCCCCTGTGCAAAATGTAGCATTACATATCGGAATAAAGAAGTAGAATATTAGTAATTTAACTGATATTCTACTAGTGACAATCCCCTGCACCCTTTTTTCCAGGCGCCATTAATATGTGAATGGGGCAAATTATCCCTACCAGTACACATAATGGTTGTCTTCAGGCTATCAGGATTTGTAAGCATATCACAATTTTTTTTCCTTTTGCCCTCAGTACATCCAACATATTACACTACTGGCTCTTCATTCTGTCTCCCTAACTGGTTTTGAGATCCTTTGGCTCAGTTCATGAATTGGATTCTTGGTGTTGCAAGTTTTGGCAAAACAAGCTCACAAAGTTCCAAAAAGCTTTAACCATAAAGTGCTAATTATGATCTTAGAATATCATTCTTCCCAGATTATTAGTAGCCTTGCCAGTCATATGTGTGTGACTTTAACAAAGATGAAGAATCCAAAGGTGTCCTCTACTGTCATTACGGTAAATTAGTCATGTGATTCAAATGTGTATGATACGTGGCTGAAGGCTACGGATATATAAGGGTACCGCTCTGTAGCAGCTGATGACCCATTCAGGTTGACAGCCCCTGTGCTTTTGCAAGCGGATGGCTGCCCCACTCGTGGTTGCTACTGCACAGAAGTACTGTGCCTGAGCAGAATGCTCCTGGCCACGGGGGCAGGGAGGTGCAGAGGGTCCTTAAGTGGGGGGTGCTCAGATTTAAAAAAGGGACCTCGCAATGCCCCCCCCCCCCCCTTCCTCATTTCTGACTAGAGGGTATTGGTTGTCATGGGGGTGCTGAATGCAGATGCTGGGTGCCATGTGGGTTCTGGGTGCAGATACAGGGCAACATGTGGGTATTGAGTTTCATGTGGGTGTTGATTGCAACTACTTAGTGCCATGTAAGATTTGGGTGCATGTACTGGATCTCATGCGGGTGCTGGGTGCAGGTACTGGGTGTGACATGAGTGCGGATACTTGGCACTATGCCTGTACTGGGTGCTGGCTATGGGTGGGCTTTGGGTGTCACATGGGTTTTGAATGTAGATACTTTGAGCGCAGATACTAGTTAAGTGGGTGCTTGGTGCAGATAATGGGGACCATGTGGAGGCTGTGTGCAGGTGTGAGTACTGGGTGCAATGTCAGGCCTAGGTGCAGGTACTTGAGATCATGTGAGCATGAGTACTGGGTGCCAGCTATGAGGGGAAGGGGTGGATGTTGGGAAAAGTAGAGGTCAGTGTGGGTGCTGCAGGAAGGGGAAGTCATTGGGTGTGCTCGGGGAGGGAGAGGTCAGTTAAAGTGCTGGAGGAGGTCACTATGGGTGCTGCTGGGGACAGGAAGGGTACTGCTGGGGACAGGAAGGGTGCTACTGGCGGAGGGAAAAGTCAATGTTGAGGGAGGGGTCAGTGTGGGTGCTGGGGGAGGCAGGATCACCGCAGTGCTAATACTGGGGAGGGGGGGGGAGAGGTCAGAATGGGTTCTAGGTGGAGTGAGAGGTCACTGTGGGTGCGAGGTTAAGGGAGAGGTCACTGTGGATGCTGGGAGAGGGAGAGGTCACTGCTGTCAGAGAGACACTATCTTACCTGCTCCCACACAGCTGTGGGGATGGTACACTAGGATTCCTGTATGGCACCTATTTACACCAAAGGGGCCTTATTATGAGGATTTAAAGAGGGGGGATGCTTGGGCACTAAGAACCCCCCCCCCCCCTCCCGTACGTGCCTGCACAGGAGCACAATCGTAAGCAGTGTGATCATGCACTGGCGAATGCAGAGAGGCCACCACTCTCAATGGCTGCTACAGAGGGGACCCTGGGAGCCTGAGAGCGGAGCTGCAGCAATGTATGGGCAGATTGACCAAGAGTCAGATCGAATGATTGAATCAAAACAGAGAGAGATTTGGCTGCATACACTGCAGGCCGATACACTGCAGGCCGATTTCCGATCAATTTCACCATGAAATCTCGATGAATTCATGTCTTTTTTCAACCAAAATAACTATATAATTGGCCTTGTGATGCCGCCAATTTCGCCTGCCTGGTCACTGACCCCCCACATGATAATGCCCCCCCCCCCCCCATGCTGTGTAAAAGTTATCACCTGTCCACTGGCGCAACTTCCGGCATCTTCCGCTGTCACCCCGTTTACCAAGTGTCTGTATCATATGGCGTGTGTACCATGTGACATGCGTGTGACGTCACACGTGCGTGCCATGTGATACAGGCACTTGTTAACCAAGGTGACAGTGGAAGATGCCGAAAGATGCGCAAGAGGACAGATGAACATTTTTAGAAGGCACAGGCACCAGGGGGTGGGCAACATTTTACACTTGGGAGGACACTGGTCGGGGTCTGTTGCATTCGTTGATCTTAAATTGTGCACGCCATTACCACCTCGCACCTGATCGCCCACGTTGGCCCGAGATTTCCCAGCATGTTCAATCGATATATATTTGAATTGTCAATCAGGCTTCCTTTTTTTAATCCGATTTGATAATAATTATCAAATCATATGGTCACTGAGTTGCAAAATCGCTAGATATATGTTCACTTTTAATATATAAGCTTACTTGTGCAGGGTCCTCTTCTTCACCTTTGTCAAAGTTTGTATTTATGCATGCAGGTTTATTGTATAGAACTGTGTAATGTTAATGCATTATAAATACAATTAATAAACACATATGACAATAATACATGCTTTATTAAGCCAGCACTGCAGCAAATCATCTATGTGGCAGTTGTACTTTAATGCTTATACCCCTCTTTTCAGAACAGTTTTCAATAAGTACCTTTCAGCTCTGAAGTCAAAGGGTGCCCAGTGTGGTCCAATAAAATTGTCGGGATCAGATTATCACCTAAAACAATGAAGATAACAGATAAAAAGCAAAACATAATCAATATTTGATATGCCACCATGCATGCTATTAAGGTATTTTTTAAACCAAACCTTAAAGAGAATCTGTACTCTAAAATTCTTACAATAAAAAGCATACCATTCTATTCTTTATGTTCTCCTGGGCCCCTCTGTGCTGTTTCTTCCTCTCCCTGCTGCAATCCTGGCTTGTAATTGTCATTTTTATCCAGTGTTTACAAACAAAAGACATAGCAAGTGATACGCTGAGAAGAGCAGAGTGTGTGAGTCATACAGAGTGTGCAGGGGACCTGGAGAGGGTGTGTATAGCTTCTAGCCAATCACAAGCAGCACAGCACATTCCACACATTCCAGCCTCAGCCTGACAGAGCCGACAGAGGAGAGAAGATTAGATCATATAACAGAGATAATACAGCCACTGTGCAAATAGGAAAGGTTGCAGTAAGACAGACCACATTAGAACAGGTATAGGAACTTATAGGATAGAATAAATAAGGATGAACATTTTGTTACAGAGTCTCTTTAAGGTGCCTACACACATTATACCAAAAGTTGTGAGGAGGCCATTTGTGACTGCCTTGGCCAAAAATAGAGCGACTATACAAGGGTTCCCTGAGCTCATTTAAAGGTGCCTATTAATGATCCAGTTTTTCCAACGATTGATGGTCCAATCCAATTGTTGTGGTAGAATAGAAATTTTGGCTCATCAATGATAAGCAATCTGATCAGACTAAAACAACCATGAAATTCAGATCGCTGGAACGATTGATAGAATGCTAGTTCATCTTCAATTGGCACCACTAATGGCACCCAATCCAATCGATCGTATGGTATTGTTTGGAAGATTGTAGTGTTAAAGGGCACCTCTAATGCTGGGTACACACGATACGTTTTTCCGGTCGATAGATGGATCCGATAGATAATTCCCGTCATGTCCGAAATTCCTTTCGATCGATTCTGCTCTCAATTTCTCATACAAGTGAATGGAAAAAGATAAGAAAAACTAGCGGAAAATAAGAGAATTGAGCGCAGAATGGGGTGTAAAATCGAGCGAAAAAACGTATCGTGTGTATTAGGCATTAGATCAAGAACACTGGATCCAAGCACACTGTTCCCCTCTTTACCTCTCCCGCTGGAGGCCCTTCTGTCATGCTCTGCACCGACATCCCCCTTCCAAAGCGTGAAGCTTGTACAGAGCTCAGCCCTTGAAATGTCCCCCAAGGGATTGAGGCCCAATCTCTTCGGGCAACAACCACTGTGCGTGTGTTAGGCACATATAAGTAAAGCACTATGTAATCATAAAGCAGTTTGTTACTCTATGTTATCTTTACCTAATTTATTGATTTCATCCTTGAGCGTGAACAAGTTAGGACGTAGATAATCTATCTGTAGATCGTAGAGTGTCTCCCAGAATGCCAGAATAGCTTCCTTTCCAAGGATCAGAATATCTTCAATAAGCTTTTCAGAAAAGTAAAATGCCCCCAGGTCCTTCTTCATTGCTAGATAGATCTGCAATACAGATTTCATAATATGATGCATTACACTGCATAATTAGTAAGCAAAACTTAATTTGGCGATGTGTCTCTCAAATGCCACCATTAGACAGAATGACCCAGAAATACCATATTAAGCAGTATGCCCTCAAATAACAGAATTAGGCAGCATGTCCCCAAAATACATAATTAGGCAAGCATGTCTCTAAATTAACACAATTAAGAAGGTTTATCCCCAAACAACAAAATTAAACTGCATATCCCCTATAGTGATGTAACGAACATCACATTTTGTGAACTCAAATTTGCCGCAAATGTTTGCGAACCAGACGTTCAAGAAGGATGTTAAGAAGGACAATGGGAACAAGAGGAAACATTTTCAAAAAGACCTAATCGTTTTTAAGAATATTGATGTTAAAGTTAAAGAAAAAAAGTAGCAAAGTAAATGGAGTAAAATTACAGATAATGCATTAACATGTATATAAATGAATTTATTTATTTTTTAATATATATATGTTCAGAGTGTCAGGAAAAAAAATTACGTGGGGTCCCCCCTCTAAAGCCTCTTTAACCCCTTGTCCCCCATGCAGGCTGGGATAGCCAGAATGCGGAGCCCCGGCAGCATGGGGCTTCGCACCCTGAGCTATACCAGCCCGCAAGGTCCATGGTATGGGGGGGCTCTTATCGCCGCTAGGAGACTGCTAGATGGCGAAACTGCCATTTATTTACAATGTACAGTGCTGTTATCTAAGGCAGCACTGTACTGAGGACAGCCATGTCACTCGGCTGTCCCCTACAGAGGATCAGGAGCGATCAGCTGTCATAGGCTAATGACTGGGAATAACAAAAAACAAACAAAAACAAATCAATAAAAATAAATGAACAAACAAGGCAGCAGCGATCAGAGCCCACCAACAGAAAGCTTTGTTGGTGGGCAGAAAAGGAGGGGGGAATAACTTGTGTGCTGAGTTGTACGGCCCTGCGAGCCCTTAAAGCTGCAGTGGCCTGAATTGTAAAAAATAGCCTGGTCAGTGTCACTAGGGGAGTGTAAGCCCACGGTCCTCAAGTTGTTAAGAAGGGAACCCCCAGATACCAGCTCCCTACCCAGGAGAAATGAGTATAGGAGTATATGGTACCCTTTACCCATTACCACAAAGGGTTATATGAAATAAAAAAACACGATGGCAAAAAAAGTAATTTATTATTCTCAACTAACCATAGATACTTACCTGTACCTTTTTTTAAAAAAAAGGTTTCCACGCCAAAATCCTCTAATGAGCTTGATTAAAGATCTCCGCCGCACACCCGCTGCCACACACAGCTTCTCCCCTTAGCTTAGCTATACTAAATATTATACTAATCATCATAAAGTTTACAAGCTTTAAAACACTCTCAAAAGTTTTTAATCGCTTAATGGCATTGCATTACTAAGGTGTTCACATTTTTGGGAACTTTGGATATATTAATCCTCCCTAAATCTCTTATGAAAAGTTTCTACATCTCCACCCTGAATTGTAGGGGGTTAAATCGTGAAGTGGTCCTAGGTGACGTTGACCAGTGAAAGGAGCGTACCCCATAGTACATGATTAAGTAATTACCTCTCTTTACTATTTAAGAGTGGGCAAAGGAGATGGATCATTGTCCTGGCAAAGCGTTATGAGATAACATGAAACAGCTGTCGATCCCTCTGTACAGATCTCCGTCTGTCTGTCTCAAATGGTCGGTTGTCAATTTATTTTACAAGGATAAATAAAGGTATTGAATCATAGCAATCCTGATGAGCACTCCAGCTGTTTCTAAATACCCTTTTTTGTGGACTTTTCAATGATAGCAGCACTCTGGAAAGTTTAGTCTTGAGATCTATTAGAAACAATTAACTTAGATGAGATAAAATCTACAGAATTTACGGAGTGTAAATGTCTTGAACTGTGTATGTATCATCTGGCCTTAGCAGCACCCTCCTCCTTAAAGTGGATCAGAGATAAACTTTTACTCATTGCATAATTGTGTTCCTTTCATATAGTTTATAGGGCATTCCTCAAGCCAAATACTTTTTTTGTTTTGTTTTAATACAATAATTCCCTATAAACAAAACAAGCCTTGCCCACAGCTTCTTTTGTGCCTTGGCACTGTAGCAAGGGCTTATGGGAGCTCAGTCTGGGCAGGAGGAGGAGGAGTTTACCAGTCATTGATTTCAGAGGCAGAGTGGAGGATGGAGGAGGAAAGGGGACTGAATTTATACACAGGCAAGCTGATAGCATCTCCAGCCCTCAGCCTGTGACAATGTGACAAACAGAACATGGCTGCCCTCATTGTATCACAGGAATAAATCATCATAAACTTTTGCAGCTGTTTGCAGCTAGATATGCTGTGTAAACGATCTAAACTTTAGATAAGATATATAGACAAGTTACTTGTTATAGTTAGTTTTTCATCCCGGATCCGCTTTAACACAGAATCACACAGTGGCCATTATACCTATAAGCTGGCTGCTCCTGTCTGCTGCCTAGACTGACTGTACTGGAATCCTGGGACAGTCACAGAGAGTGATCACTTATCTTCTGCCAGCGGTAGAGCCAGTCTATTACCATGGCTGTCTATTTCTTGCCGGAAAGGCCACACACAGTATAGTAAGAAAAGGCTGACAGTGGCTCTGTGGCAAGCATTCAGGCATAAACAGATGCTGAGCAGTCTGAATGTCTTCTGCCTGTACACAGCTTGTAGAATCCTGAGGGAGTGCCTTGTTTTATTATACTAAGAAGCTAGCTGCCTTGGGTACCTTGTGGATAATTCTTCCCTAGGTGGGCATGACAGTCAGAGTTTCCCATTAACTTAATTCCAAATACTGTAGATGCAGATGCCAAGCCACTGACATGGAGTTAGAGATTGCACATTTGTCTAACAAGACATTTAGCCAAATGTTTTTCTGACCAAAGGGAACACCAGAACTTGAAAAGAATTCTTTAACTTCTTCCAGACCGACGCAGTTGAAATCTACGTCCTGCATGTGGCAGCGCGAATTTGACAGGACGTATATTTCAATCATCCCACCGCGCAGTCATGCCACTCCCGCCGATCACACCGTCTTCTCCCGATGCAAAGCATTTGCCCTGCCGTCTCTATGACAGCAGAGCTCTCTGAGCCGTTCAGGAGCTGTGTTCATTGGCTCCTGACCCTGTCATCACTGTAAGCCAATCCCATTACATTGATTGACATGGTCAAGAGCCAATGAAAGCGGCTCCTGACCTGCACACAAAGCTCTGCTGTCATAAAGACAGCAGAGAGAGGAGCCTGCGGTGGGGGCAGAATGGCGTGATTGTGGCGATTCGTCGGGAGGTGGCGTTTTACCTGCCAGCAGTCTCTGATCCTTAAGATGGGCAGAGACTGCTAGCACAGAAATGGTTAAACAAACACATTATTATTTATTTTTATAGCGACCATCATCTTCCATAGCACTATACATAGTACAAAACAAATATTGGGGATCATATGTACATGAGAGGTTCAAGACACTGTACAGTCATGACAGCCAGTCAGGGGTGCCTCTGGCCATTTTGTCACTCCAGGCAAGGAAACATGTGTACAATAATTGTATTACAGTAGTGGTTCAGTGCAATACTACGAGCCGCCGATCTACTGCCTCTATACCGCTGTGTCCAATTGTAAAAATGTACTGCTTGATTGTACTTTTGGTACATTTTTGCCATGGATTGATTAAAATTCTGATCGATGTGGTGGTTGATAATTGCCATATTCGATCATTTTGAAAGAATCTGTAAAAATGAATGCATGTATTGACAGCTATAGGCTAGGGTTACTAATAATAAGATTGGGTGATTCATTTGTAAGGGTAAGATTGGGGGGGGGGGGGGGGGGGTCAAAGTAGAGAGTAACAAGGAACATTTATAATTACTTTTCTCCTGGCAGACTCAGTGCTGACTTGCTCAGTAGGCAGTAGCAGTGTTAGGGAGTCTTGCCCAAGGTCTCCTACTGAATAGGTGCTGGCTTACTGAAAAGGAAGAAGCAGAGATTTAAACCCAGGTTGCCTGTGCCAGAGGCAGAGCCCTTAACAATTACACTATCCAGAGAGAGGCAGATGAAACACACAACAGCCAAGAGCAAAGAGGACTATGTGGGAAAATGGAGGCGTGAAATAAAACAGTCACAAAAGCTAAACATATACCAGTCTCTACAAAGAGAATATAAAATGGCCCCATACCTGGAAAAGCTCCAAAACTCTCAAGAGAGGAAAATCCTGAGTGTCTACAGATTGAGTGCTAACAACCTCGAAATAGAGTCTGGGAGACACAGACAGACGTACAAACCCAGGGAGGAGAGACTGTGCCAACACTGTGAGCAGAAGACCCTTGAGGATGAAAGCCACTTCCTGCTGCACTGCCCCAAATATACTGCAACCAGGGACACTTACTTTAAGAAATAGTTGGAACTATTCCCAGACTTTCTCACATTAGAAGATGAGAGAAAAACATATATCCTACTGGGAGAAGAGGAATCCACAGTGACAATCGCTGCGCGCTATGTCACAGCATGCCACAGACTGAGAGGAGCATAACGGAACTGTAAACCTAAAAAATGTCCACATACTGCTTAGCCATTGTCCCCCTACCCCACCCCCCTTCCATGTCCCCCTTTTCCCCTTGCTTTGGCAATACCTGTAATGAATCTTGGTCATGCCAATAAAGCTATCTTTGATTTTATTTGATTTGAGAGGAGGAAAAGACAGCCAGCACTAGGGGAAGGGGGGGGGGGGGCAAAGGTGAATGAGGGAGAGAGGAGGAGTGGAGAGAGACTGAGAATAGCCTGACATGGAGCAAATAACTTATCTGTATTGCAGCCACATAACACAGAGGCGACTTGCCTGTAATGTGACTCCTGTCCTGCCTGTCTCTCACACAAGGCTGCAGCAGCCACATGGAGTCTAGGGACTGTCGAAAACTTTTCAACCTGTGTAATACCTTATCTAGCTAACCACATGCAGTCTTTACAATGATGAGAAAGCAGACAGAGTTTTTTTCTAGGGACACTGTAGGAGGCAAGCCTCTCTTCTGCATCATGCTGTGTACATTTACCAGCTTGCCATCAAATTATACATTTATTTCCCTCAACCAGCCTAGTGCTTCACATTGCCTTATATATTGTACCAGCAGCCTGGGGAAAAATCTCCCTCCTTCCTCCTGGCTAGTCTGTTCTGGAATGCACACAGACACCATCCTACTCTCTTCTTTTCAAGTCATAAGGAGGGGCGGGCAGGACAGGAGTCACACAGACACACTCTAGATCTCGAGATAACACTAACATTAGGGAATGCCATACAAAGTGTTGTAGACAAAAGGTTTGTAGATTCCTTATTTGAGGCTGAGCAGCAAAGGCTTTCATTAGAACTTTTTATCTCCGTTCCCTAAGTTTTCAGTCTCTAAGGACAGGAAAAATAAACTTTTTTTTCCTCAAAGCGCCTGCCATAAATCTGGCGCTCTAGGCAATTAGCTGGTCAGCTGGTCTGTAGAAGCGCCTCTGCAGCCAGTAGTACGACTACAAATATATACATACAGTGGGATGCGAAAGTTTGGGCAACCTTGTTAATCGTCATGATTTTCCTGCATAAATTGTTAGTTGTTACAAAAAAAAAATGTCAGTTAAATGTATCATATAGGAGACACACAGTGATATTTGAGAAGTGAAATGAAGTTTATTGGATTTACAGAAAATGTGCAATCATTGTTTAAATAAAATTAGGCAGGTGCATAAATGTGGGCACTGCTGTCATTTTATTAATTCCAAAACCTGTAGAACTAATTATTGGAACGCAAAGTGGCTTGATAAGCTCAGTGACTCCTGACCTACATACACAGGTGAATCCGGTTATAAAAAAAGAGTATTTAAGGGGGTCAATTGTAAGTTTCCCTCCTCTTTTAATTTTTTCTGAAGAGTGGCAACATGGGGGGGGGGGGGGGTCTCAAAACAACTCTCAAATGACCTGAAGACAAACATGTTCACCATCATGGTTTAGGGGAGGATACAGAAAGCTGTCTCAGAGATTACAGCTGTCTGTTTCCACAGTTAGGAACATACAGGACCTTCTCAAAAAATTTGCATATTGTGATAAAATTCATTATTTTCTGTAATGTACTGATAAACATTAGACGTTCATATATTTTAGATTCATTACACACAACTGAAGTAGTTCAAGCCTTTTATTGTTTTAATATTGATGATTTTGGCATACAGCTCATGAAAACCCAAAATTCCTATCTCAAAAAATTAGTATATCATGAAAAGGTTCTCTAAACAAGCTATTAACCTAATCATATGAATCAACTAATTAACTCTTAACACCTGCAAAAGATTCCTGAGGCTTTTAAAAACTCCCAGCCTGGTCCATTACTCAAAACCGCAATCATGGGTAAGACTGCCGACCTGACTGCTGTCCAGAAGGCCATCATTGACACCCTCAAGCAAGAGGGTAAGACACAGAAAGAAATTTCTGAATGAATAGGCTGTTCCCAGAGTGCTGTATCAAGGCACCTCAGTGGGAAGTCTGTGGGAAGGAAAAAGTGTGGCAAAAAACACTGCACAACGAGAAGAGGTGACCGGACCCTGAGGAAGATTGTGGAGAAGGACCGATTCCAGGCTTGCGGAAGCAGTGGACTGAGTCTGGAGTAGAAACATCCAGAGCCACCGTGTACAGGCGTGTGCAGGAAATGGGCTACAGGTGCCGCATTCCCCAGGTCAAGCCACTTTTGAACCAGAAACAGCGGCAGAAGTGCCTGACCTGGGCTACAGAGAAGCAGCACTGGACTGTTGCTCAGTGGTCCAAAGTACTTTTTTCGGATGAAAGCAACTTTTGCATGTCATTCGGAAATCAAGGTGCCAGAGTCTGAAGGAAGACTGGGGAGATGGAAATGCCAAAATGCCTGAAGTCCAGTTTCAAGTACCCACAGTCAGTGATGGTCTGGGGTGCCATGTCAGCTACTGGTGTTGGTCCATTGTGTTTTATCAAGGGCAGGGTCAATGCAGCTAGCTATCAGGAGATTTTGGAGCACTTCATGCTTCCATCTGCTGAAAAGCTTTATGGAGATGAAGATTTCATTTTTCAGCACGACCTGGCTAAATGGTTTACTGACCATTGTATTACTGTGCTCAATTGGCCTGCCAACTCTCCTGACCTGAACCCCATAGAGAATCTGTGGGATATTGTGAAGAGAAAGTTGAGAGACGCAAGACCCAACACTCTGGATGAGCTTAAGGCCGCTATCGAAGCATCCTGGGCCTCCATAACACCTGAGCAGTGCCACAGGCTGATTGCCTCCATGCCACGCCGCATTGAAGCAGTAATTTCTGCAAAAGGATTCCCGACCAAGTATTGAGTGCATAACTGAACATAATTATTTGAAAGTTGACTTTTTTTGTTTTTAAAAACACTTTTCTTTTATTGGTCGAATGAAATATGCTAATTTTTTTGAGATAGGAATTTTGGGTTTTCATGAGCTGTATGCCAAAATCATCAATATTAAAACAATAAAAGGCTTGAACTACTTCAGTTGTGTGTAAGAATCTAAAACATATGAAAGTCTAATTTTTATCAGTACATTACAGAAAATAATGAACTTTATCACAATATGCTAATATTTTGAGAAGGACCTATATTGAGGAAATATTGAGAAAATGGAAGTCCACGGGCTCAGTTCAAGTTAAGGCTCGAAGTGGCAGACCAAAAAAAAATCTCGGCTAAACAGAAGCGGCGCATGGTGAGGACAGTCAGAGTCAACCCACAGACCAGCACCAAAGACCTACAACATCATCTTGCTGCAGATGAAGTCACTGTGCATGGTTCAAAAATGTGGCGCGCTTTACACAAGGAGATGCTGTATGTGAGAGTAATGCAGATGAAGCCTTTTCTCCGCCCACAGCACAAACAGAGTCGCTTGAGGTATGCTAAAGCACATTTGGACAAGCCAGCTTCATTTTGGAATTAGATGCTGTGGACTGATGAAACTACAATTGAGTTATTTGGGCATAACAAGGGGTGTTATTCATGGAGGAAAAAGAACAAAGCATTCCAAGAAAAACACCTGCTACCTGCAGAAAAATGTGGTGGTTCCATCATGCTGTGGGGCTGTGTAGCCAGTGGAGAGACTGGGACTCTTGTCAAAGTTGAAGGACGCATGGATTCCACTCAGTATCAGCAGATTCTGGAGACCAATATCCAGGAATCAGTGACAAAGCTGAAGCTGTGTCGGGGCTGGATCTTTCAACAAGACAACGACCCTAAACACTGCTCAAAATCCACTAAGGCATTTATGCAGAGGAAAAAGTACAACGTTCTAGAATGGCCATCTCAGTCCCCAGAGCTGAATATAATTGAAAATCTGTGGTGTGAATTAAAGAGAGCTGTCAATGAAGCCATCAAACCTGAATGAACTAGAGAGGTTTTGTAAAGAGGAATGGTCCAAAATACCTTCAACCAGAATCCAGGCTCTCATTGGAACCTACAGGAAACATTTAGAGGCTGTAATTCCTGCAAATGGAGGATCTACAAAATATTGAATTCATTTATTTTTTTTGTGGTGCCCAAATTTATGCACCTGCCTAATTTTATTTAACTATTTTCGCCTTTTGGACATGACTTTCATGTCCAAAAGGCTGCTGTGCGCGATCGTGCGTGCCGAGGCGCGCTCCCGTGCCACCCTCCCGGTACCACGGAGATCAATGAATGGGAATATTGTTCCCATTCATTAATCTAAGTCCCTTCTTTTCAGAGGCTGCAGTCATTCTAAAAAAAAAAAAAAGTCCTCTTTGCAGTTCCTGTGAGCCATCTTGTGGCCAAATAGTAAAACTACATGTACATACATTTTTATTGCAAATAGACACAATAAATTACATTTAAAATTAACTGTTTACCTCCCACACCCAAAAAGTATCCAACTAAAATAAAAAAAATTACAATTTAAAAAAACAAACAAAAAAAAACAATAAATAGTTACCTTAGGGTCTGAACTTGTTTAACCTATTTTGGTTTCTGGACGTAGAAACTACGTCCAGAAACCATGTGCGCTACCGCGCGCCCCCGCGGCCGATCGCGCGCGTGCACGCGCACTCCCGGCCACGGATTCGGTAGTCAGGGAATCAATATATCGGGCTATGAAGCCTGATTACTGATTCCTCTCCCCCGCTGAAAAAGCGACAGCTTCTCTCGGAAGCTGCGCCTTTTCTGGACGTTCCCTTCCTGATGCGCCACTCTAAGCGTGTGTTACGCTTAGAGTGACGTCATGTAAACAAACTCATGGCCGCCATCTTGTGGCCAAAAAGTAAAACTACACCTGAAAATGAAAATAAATTAAAATCAACACACCTTTACATTATAAATCTATTGTTTACCCCCCACCCTCCCAAAACTACCCAAATAAAATGTTTACTATAAATAAAAAAAACAATTACAATAAAAAAAAAAAAAAAATGTAAATATTTACCTAAAGGTCTAAACTTTTTAAATATCAATGTAAAGATGAAATATTTCTATATTTTTTTTATTTTAAACTTGTTAATAGTGATAGATGCAAAATGGAAAAAATGCACCTTTATTTCCAAATAAAATATTGTCGCCATACATTGTGATAGGGACATAATTTTAACGGTGTAATAACCGGGACATATGGGCATATACAATACGTGAGTTTTAATTATGGAGGCATGTATTATTTTAAAACTATAATGGCTGAAAACTGAGAAATAATGAATTTTTCCATTTTTTTCTTATTCTTCCTGTTAAAATGCGTTTACAGTAAAGTGGCTCTTAGCAAAATGTACCCCCCAAAGAAAGCCTTATTGGTGGCGGAAAAAACAAGATATAGATCAGTTCATTGTGATAAGTAGTGATAAAGTTATAGGCTAATGAATGGGAGGTGAACATTTCTCTCGTGAAAACCACGGAACCTGAATGGGTTAATATGCATGTGAAGATGGTATACAACTTATATTTTTTAAATTATAAGCTACAGTGTTCTCCCCAGGCTCTTTTAGCCGGGCGCTCCACCCGGCTAGTTTTGGTGAGCACCCGGCTGTTATCAGCTCACCTCCTCCCATGCTATAAACAGAGTTGCGAACAGAAGCACCAGCCCTGCATTCTCTCATCTCGCCCCACCTGGCTACTTTTTCATACCACCCGGCTACTTTTCCATGCTACCCAGCTGAAAAAAATCTCTGGGGAGAACACAGAACTGTAAATAGTGATGGACGCAAAACTAAAAAAAATGCACCTTTATTTCCAAATAAAATATTGGCGCCATACATTGTGATAGGGACATAATTTAAAGGATGTAATAACCGGGACAAATGGGCAAATAAAATATGTGGGTTTTAGTTATGGTAGCATGTATTATTTTAAAGCTATAGTGGCTGAAAACTGAAAAATAATGAATTTTTTCCATTTTTTCTTAATATTCCTGTTAAAATGCGTTTAGAAAAAAAATAATTCTTAGCAAAATGTACCACCCAAAGAAAGCCTAATTGGTGACGGAAAAACAAGATATAGATCAATTAATTGTAATAAGTAGTGGAAAGTTATTGGTGAATGATTGGGAGGTGAAAATTGCTCAGATGCATAAGGTGAAAAATACTGAAGGCTGAAGTGGTTAAACAATTATTGCACACTTTCTGTAAATCCAATAAATTTAATTTCACTTCTCAAATATCACTGTGTGTGTCTCCTATATGATATATTTAACTGACATTTTTTATCGTAACAACCAACGATTTATACAGTAAAATCATGACGATTAACAAGGTTGCCCAAACTTTCGCATCCCACTGTAGTTAATGTGTAGTTGGTACATGTTTGTATGATAAATTGCAGGAATATAAGAAACATTAGGAGAAGGTCCCTGCCCTTATGAGCTTACAATCTATAGGGCAGAAACCACACAGTGTAGAGCCTTATAGACAGGATAGAGCAAAAGTCAGCAGAGAGCAAGGTAAGACTGAACCTCAATTGTATATGTTACGGCCAAAACCAGAAATTGGCCAATTCTAGAGTTGGCCGGCCGTTTCTAGAACTGGCCGATTTGACGCCGGCCAAAGTCCAAAATGCTGGGAATTTCTGACATTGGCCAGCCAGTTCTAGAAACGGCCAAAGCCAGCCAGCCAAAGTCCAAAACGCACATCCTGGAACATCCTGGGTCCTGTCCAGCACCATGAATGGCACTCGGAACTTCCTCTCTGCTCTGAAAGATACAGCATAATAATCTTTTTTTAAAGAAAAGGATTTCTTAGTTACAGCTGATACAAATCCTGCAATAAATCTGCAGTGTGTCTACATCCTGCTTGCTTGGGAGCAGACATATAGTTAACATCCTGTGCACATCCTGTGCTTTAAAATTAGCTGCTCTGCCGTGGCAGTCAGGTGACACCGGGGAGAGATCAAATTACAGTAGTGATTAGTCACAGATGAGGGGGGGTGCATGGCTGGGGGGCTATTCTGGGTGCTTTGCTTTGCTGGGCATTTTGCATGGCTGTGGGTGCTTTGCTGGGGGGATGGGGGGGGGGGGTCTTTGCTGGGTGATTTGCATGGCTGTGGGTGCTTTGCTGGGGGGATGGGGGGGGGCTTTGCTTGGTGCTTTGCATGGCTGTGGGTGCTTTGCTGGGGGGCTGTACATGGCTGTGGGTGCTTTGCTGGGGGGTACATGGCTGTGGGTGCTTTGCTGGGGGCTGTACATGGCTGTGGGTGCTTTGCTGGGGGGCTGTACATGGCTGTGGGTGCTTTGCTGGGGGGCTGTACATGGCTGTGGGTGCTTTGCTGGGGGGCTGTGGGGGAATTAGACAGGCTGAACGGTCTAAATACATACAGGGTGCTTTTCTCTGTTTTCCTTTTACCCTGTGCAAGAGATCAGGTCCACCTTAATGTGGAGAGCTGTGAGGGCAGAGGTGTATTCAGCTGCAGCCAGCAGCATACAGGCAAGCCCCGGGTCCCTGCAGGAGAGGCGTGAGGAGGACTACGGGGAAGGCGGCAGCAGGGACACAGCGGGGACAGCCAGCTCCGGGTCCTTGCAGGAGAGGCATGAGGAGGGCTACGGGGGAAGGCGGCAGCAGGGACACAGCGGGGACAGCACTTACTTGCTGAGCGGGGAGAAGTGCGGCGGCGAAATCACAGAAAGAAGAAGTTTAGGAGAAATGGTAATCCCAATCAGCACGGGAGGGTGGGAGGCGCCCTGATGGGTACTGACAGTGCAGTTTCTAGGCTAAAATGCACCCAGGGCGAGTGTGTAAAAATTGCGCCCCCCCCCCCCCCCCCCAGCAAGGTATGGGTGCCCGCAGTATAGGTTAGCCAGGTCTAGTTGCACTTAGTATAGGTCCCCCCAGTATAGGTAGCCAAGAATAGGTATCCCAGTATAGGTAGCCAGGCATAGGTGAGCCAGTATAGTTGCCCCCGCTATAGGTTAGCCAGGTAGGTGCCTCCAGTATAGGTAGCCAGTATAGTTGCCCCCAGTATAGGTTAGATAGGCAGGCGCCCCCGGTATAAGTTAGTTAGGTAGGTGCCCCAGTACAGGTTAGCTAGGTAGGTGCCTCTAATATAGGTAGCCAGAATAGTTGCCCCCAGCATAGGTTAGATAGGTAGGTTCCCCCCAGTATAGGTTAGATGGGTAGCTGCCCCCCAGTATAGGTTAGATTAGGTAGGTGCCCCCCAGTATAGGTTAGATTAGGTAGCTGCTCCCCAGTATAGGTTAGATTAGGTAGCTGCCCCCCAGCGTAGGTTAGATTAAGTAGGTGCCCCCCAGTGTAGGTTAGATTAGGTAGGTTCCCCCCAGTATAGGTTAGATAGGTAGGTGCCCCTCAGCGTAGGTGAGATTAGGTAGCTGCCCCCCAGTATAGGTTAGATTAGGTAGCTGCCCCCCAGCATATGTTAGATTAGGTAGCTGCCCCCCAGTATAGGTTAGATTAAGTAGGTGCCCCCCAGTGTAGGTTAGATTAGGTAGGTGCCCCCCAGTGTAGGTTAGATTAGGTAGCTGCCCCCCAGTATAGGTTAGATTAGGTGGCTGCCCCCCAGCGTAGGTTAGATTAAGTAGGTGCCCCCCAGTGTAGGTTAGATTAGGTAGGTGCCCCCCAGTGTAGGTTAGATTAGGTAGGTGCCCCCCAGTGTAGGTTAGATAGGTAGGTGCCCCCCAGCGTAGGTTAGATTAGGTAGCTGCCCCCCAGTATAGGTTAGATTAGGTTGGTGCCCCCCAGGGTAGGTTACATTAGGTAGGTGCCCCCCAGGGTAGGTTAGATTAGGTAGGTGCCCCCCAGTATAGGATAGATAGGTAGGTGCCCCCCAGCGTAGGTTAGATTAGGTAGCTGCCCCCTCCTTCCAGTATAGGCTAGATTAGACAGGTGCCCCCCAGTATAGGTTAGATGGGTAGCTGCCCCCCAGGGTAGGTTAGATTAGGTAGGTGCCCCCCAGTATAGGATAGATAGGTAGGTGCCCCCCAGCGTAGGTTAGATAGGTAGCTGTCCCCCATAATGGAGGGGGGAGCCGGAGCCGCGGGGAGGGCAACCCGACCTCTCCCTCCCTCTCCTGGGCCGCCCTCCGTGCTCCCCCCTCAGATGCAGAGCGCAGCAGCAGCAGCAGCAGCCAGGGAGGAAGCGCTGTAAACAACATACCTCCCTGCGTTCCAAGCGCTGCTCTCTCGCCGCCGGTCTCTTCCTCTCTGCCGCCTATACGATGATGCACACGCTGCTTCCGGCTAACAGGAACCAGCAGGCCCGTTTTTAGCGCCGTGCGGCCCGTGCCGCCGCCCGGGGCGCTGTTGGGAGGTGGGCGCTGAAATGGAGGGGGGAGCCGGAGCCACGGGGAGGGCAGCCCGACCTCTCCCTCACTCTCCTGGGCCGCCCTCCGTGCTCCCCCCTCAGATGCAGAGCGCAGCAGCAGCCAGGGAGGAAGCGCTGTAAACAACATACCTCCCTGCGTTCCAAGCGCTACTCTCTCGCCGCCGGTCTCTTCCTCTCTGCCGCCTATACGATGATGCACACGCTGGTTCCTGTTAGCCGGAAGCAGCGTGTGCATCATCGTATAGGCGGCAGAGAGGAAGAGACCGGCGGCGAGAGAGCAGCGCTTGGAACGCAGGGAGGTATGTTGTTTACAGCGCTTCCTCCCTGGCTGCTGCTGCTGCTGCTGCGCTCTGCATCTGAGGGGGGAGCACGGAGGGCGGCCCAGGAGAGGGAGGGAGAGGTCGGGTTGCCCTCCCCGCGGCTCCGGCTCCCCCCTCCATTATGGGGGACAGCTACCTATCTAACCTACGCTGGGGGGCACCTACCTATCTATCCTATACTGGGGGGCACCTACCTAATCTAACCTACCCTGGGGGGCAGCTACCCATCTAACCTATACTGGGGGGCACCTGTCTAATCTAGCCTATACTGGAAGGAGGGGGCAGCTACCTAATCTAACCTACGCTGGGGGGCACCTACCTATCTATCCTATACTGGGGGGCACCTACCTAATCTAACCTACCCTGGGGGGCACCTACCTAATGTAACCTACCCTGGGGGGCACCAACCTAATCTAACCTATACTGGGGGGCAGCTACCTAATCTAACCTACGCTGGGGGGCACCTACCTATCTAACCTACACTGGGGGGCACCTACCTAATCTAACCTACACTGGGGGGCACCTACCTAATCTAACCTACACTGGGGGGCACCTACTTAATCTAACCTACGCTGGGGGGCAGCCACCTAATCTAACCTATACTGGGGGGCAGCTACCTAATCTAACCTACACTGGGGGGCACCTACCTAATCTAACCTACACTGGGGGGCACCTACTTAATCTAACCTATACTGGGGGGCAGCTACCTAATCTAACATATGCTGGGGGGCAGCTACCTAATCTAACCTATACTGGGGGGCAGCTACCTAATCTCACCTACGCTGAGGGGCACCTACCTATCTAACCTATACTGGGGGGAACCTACCTAATCTAACCTACACTGGGGGGCACCTACTTAATCTAACCTACGCTGGGGGGCAGCTACCTAATCTAACCTATACTGGGGAGCAGCTACCTAATCTAACCTATACTGGGGGGCACCTACCTAATCTAACCTATACTGGGGGGCAGCTACCCATCTAACCTATACTGGGGGGAACCTACCTATCTAACCTATGCTGGGGGCAACTATTCTGGCTACCTATATTAGAGGCACCTACCTAGCTAACCTGTACTGGGGCACCTACCTAACTAACTTATACCGGGGGCGCCTGCCTATCTAACCTATACTGGGGGCAACTATACTGGCTACCTATACTGGAGGCACCTACCTGGCTAACCTATAGCGGGGGCAACTATACTGGCTCACCTATGCCTGGCTACCTATACTGGGATACCTATTCTTGGCTACCTATACTGGGGGGACCTATACTAAGTGCAACTAGACCTGGCTAACCTATACTGCGGGCACCCATACCTTGCTGGGGGGGGGGGGGGGGGGGCGCAATTTTTACACACTCGCCCTGGGTGCATTTTAGCCTAGAAACTGCACTGGGAACCAGCGTGTGCATCATCGTATAGGCGGCAGAGAGGAAGAGACCGGCGGCGAGAGAGTAGCGCTTGGAACGCAGGGAGGTATGTTGTTTACAGCGCTTCCTCCCTGGCTGCTGCTGCGCTCTGCATCTGAGGGGGGAGCACGGAGGGCGGCCCAGGAGAGTGAGGGAGAGGTCGGGCTGCCCTCCCCGTGGCTCCGGCTCCCCCCTCCATTTCAGCGCCCACCTCCCAACAGCGCCCCGGGCGGCGGCACGGGCCGCACGGCGCTAAAAACGGGCCTGGGTACTGATAGCATGACTCTTACGTCGACAAACGAATTCAATAGATAGACATTAGGTCAGGTTAGTAAATTAGTAGTTGGTATTGGTATGTACTCTGGTACAGAGAGTATCAGTGTTGTTAGGTAATTTTGTTGTTTTTCTAAAAGATGGAATGATCCTACCTTAATACGCAGTAATTCCATAACTGTGGATGAGTGAACACACCAGAAGCCATGGAATATGTGTATAAAAAGGACCTGTTAAAAGTAACATGCTGAGCGTGTTCCTGAGTTTACACTCATCCACAGTATACAGACTATATATGAAAAAGCTATTTAGCCATATACTTAAGTGAAATGCATTCTTTCTTGTGTTTTTGATGAATCCACTGAATCAACTGCTAATTGTTTTTATGTATTTATGCATAGAATGAGAGCCTTTTCCCTGTATTTAGCGCCCTGTCTCTTCTCCTTTTTTATCTCAAGGCACGATACACGACCTGATGAAGCGGTTTGAACCGCAAAACGCGTTGTCATTATTTGGGTGCTCCAATAAAGGTCGTTTTTTTAACAACTGTTATGGAATGACTGCTTATTAAGGTAGGATCATTCCATCTTTTAGAAAAACAATAAAACTACCTAACAACACTGATACTCTCTGTACCAGAGTACATATCAATACCAACTACTAATTTACTAACCTGACCTAATGTCTATCTATTGAATTCGTTTGTCGACGTAAGAGTCGTGCTATCAGTACCCATCAGGGCGCCTCCTATCCTCCCGTGTTGCATCCCCCCCCCCCCCCTGTGATAAGGGGTCACCACCTGGCAGGTGGTAATTTTCTTCAAAGGAGCTGCGACCATCGAGATCACCTCACAAGGCCGAGTGGGGACGGTACTTCCCCACATGCGATATAGACTGGTTGCCTCATGCGCAACCCAGCTTTGTGAGTATATGCGATCATTTCTTACTAATAGACGTAACCACACGTGAGATACTACACCAGATTGGGCTCCCGGTGTCTTCCCGTCCTTTTCTCTATCCCTTCAGCATATACGGTAATCCCATTCAGTAGCTGATGCTCCCTTTCCCATGAGAAATCTATTCCTTTTCTCAAACGGATCATCAGGTTCTCTGCATGGCTGATTTTGTGGTGAAACCCCTCCCACAGTGTGATGTCAGCGCCTCACAGCACTGAGGTACTGACATCACACTGTGGAAGCCTTGTTGCATTGTGGGCAATAACAGCTGTTTCCAACTGCCAAAAATGCAAGCAGCATCTCCTTCCAGTGACATCACCTGCCAGCAGTAAAAATGTCTCCGTGTGATAAATGTCAGAATGTAAATCAGGGAGAGGAAGGATTTTACAACGGGCAAACACTGACTAAATCATTTATAACTATTTTGTACCAGGACATGAGAATACATAAATACATAACAAATACATACAGATCACAGGATAAATTGAAATGCATTATAGAAGTGCTGGTGTTTATGTATAATGAAAGACATCTTTCATATTAGGAAAACAAGGTTCAAGTGTGGATAAGAATGGCTATCTTGGCAGAATAAGAAACAAAAGCTAATTTCATGTTATGAGAACTATACAAAGCAGTTATTGGCAAAAAAATATAATTCTAAAACCGATACAAAATTGCTTATGTCTGTTTTAATTAAGTGAAGGATGCTGCTCTTTTCAGTAAATGCTGTTTGTGTGTACTGTATACTGGCTAAGGAAAACAAACAAAAAATTGGTGCATATCTTTTCAGTTACCTCCTTATTGAGGATGTTTTGAGACTCTAGGTTCTCCAGGATACGTCTTGTACTCATTGTCTCGACAATGTAGACTAGATCATTCTTGAAATACTCGTGGATCAGTTTAAGGTCATCTAGATCATACTGAGACAGTTCCTGATGAACCTCTTCTGTCTCCGCTAGAAAAAAAGAAGGGCAAATTGAAAGTCTATTCTTCCAAAAATGGACATTTGAGGATTCTGAGTTACATTAAATTAGATATAACTTTAAAAAATATCACACTCTCTAATTCCTAAAATGACAGATATGCTTTACTTTGACAGTTCAGTGGAGGAGATTAAAGGACACCAAAGTGAGCAGCATATGGAGGCTTCCAAATGTATTTCTTTATTAACGATACTGGTTGCCTGGCAGTCCTGGTGATCTTTAAAGTGTACCAAAGATTAAGGCTACTAAAATTTTTTACTTACCCGGGGCTTCCTCCAGACCCATAAGCACTGATGCGTCCTTCACTGTCCTCTTGAGTGCCTCCGTTAAGTGGCAACCAGCTCCAGTATTCGGCTCAATCACGTCAGCAGGGGGCCTTATGCGCATGCGCGGACCTTCTGTGCAAGCGCAGAAGACCCCCAACTGACGTCACTGAGTCAGACTGGGCCTGACTGAGACGAACACCGGAGATGATCGCGGCCCTTAACCACTTTACCACTGAGGGGTTTTACCCCTTGAGCACCAGAGCAATTTTCACCTTTCAGCGCTCCTTCCATTCATTCGTCTATAACTTTATCATTACTTATCACAATTAAATGAACTATATCTTGTTTTTTCCGCCACCAATTAGGCTTTCTTTAGGTGGGTATTATGCCGAAAATTATTTTATTCTAAATATGTTTTAATGGGAAAATAGGAAAAATGTGGGAAAAAATTCATTATTTTTCAGTTTTCGGCCATTATAGTTTTTAAATAATGCATGCTACTGTAATTAAAACCCATGAAATGTATTTGCCCATTTGTCCCGGTTATAAAATCGTTTAAATTATGTCCCTATCACAATGTTTGGCGCCAATATTTTATTTGGAAATAAAGGTGCATTTTTTTCAGTTTTGCGTCCATCCCTAATTACAAGCCCATAGTTTATAAAGTAACAGTGTTGTACCCTCCTGACATAAACATTTTAAAAGTTCAGTCCCTAAGGTAACTATTTAAGTATTTTTTTTAATTGTAAATTTTTTAATTTTTTTTTAATTACAAAAAAAAAAAATGGGGAGTGTGGGAGGTAATGAGTTAATTTTTTGTATATAAGTAATGAATTTGTATGTGAAAAATGCCTTAGGGTGCAGTTTTACTATTTGGCCACAAGATGGCAACAGTAACTTTTTGTTTAATGCGACCTCCAAGCATCCTTCCGGACGCTTGGAGGAAGTACTAGGAGGCTGGGAAAGTTTTTTTTTTTCACAATGATCGCGCTGCTTATTGGACAAGCAGCGGATCATTGCGGGGCTTAGATCAACAAATGGGAATGGATTTTCCCGTTCATTGATCTCCGGGCGAGCGGCGTGTTTACTAGCGGGAGTGCGCGCTAGAGCGAGCGGGAGCGTGGGCAGCGGCGGGAGCGCGGAAAGTACGGATTTCTCCGTCCATGGGGGTGAAAGGATGGAAAAAGGGACGGAGAAATTCGTACGGGCGGGGGTAAAGTGGTTAATGGAGGACTGCAGGAGGATGGCGGGGGAAGTATCCAAGCTTTTGGGGCTAAAAAATCTTTAAAAGCTTTGGTCTCTGGGTCACTTTAAGGCATCAGTAGTGTCTGAATCACAAACCTTAAACAAGCCTACAGGAAATCCAGTCAATCTTCAGTCACACAGCGGGGCTGTAGCTGTTACAGCAATTACATCATGCTGCTTTTAAAGCAATAAAGAGCTTTCGAGTACTATTGGCAGTGCTGACTTGACTGCCATTGGTTTGGTGGCGTGTCTGGTGCAGAGACACTGGGAGTCATAGCACTCCCACTATTCCTCTCCAGGGTGCTTGCTTCACACCAAAGTTTGTCAATCTTCAGTCAAACATCTAATCTGGTGTAAAACTGATGTGGAGGACTCTGTGATGGAGGGTGGCTGCTTTTTGAACAATTCATCTTGAACAACTGACGTTGTTGTACAGCCCTCAAACTAAACTGTTGATGCGGCGGTGGTGAGCGCAGTATCATATAGAAATCAAACATTTGATCTGCATACAGGGATGCCTGGCCTAAACACTGGTCAACCCCCCTTCCCCCCTCCAACTGCCTCAGCTCCCAGGACACAATGCAACTTCACTCCTTATTCTTCTTATGCCTCTTCTTCTTTAGCTGTGATTCAATATTTGAGGCCCATGGTGGGAACGGGATCCACGCCCAGAAGGAAGGGGGGGAGGGGGGCTTGGAGGTCAAAAGGTTTAGTAAAAATTGCAAAGAGGAAGCATATATAAGTAGCCAGCGATACATATCAGTCTGGCTGTTACTGAAGATGTTACAGACTTGGTGGTTTAGATGTGCTGTATTTAATTGCGTATTGCACATATGTTCATAGGATGTGCATGTTTTACAGTTTTCTGCTAGAATGGCAACTACTGTATGTGACCTGAGATTGTGTGCTCTATATGTATTATACTGGTCTTGATTATAATTGTTGACTAATCATTTGTTAATTGATTCTTAATGCTTTGTTGAAAATAAAGATTATAAAAAAAATGAGATTAATGGCCATTGCGACATGGGAGAGGCGGAGAGAGTACCGCAACATGATGCAATAGTGTGAAAGGGGCCTAATAATACTTGGGCCAACCATAACCATAACAGGATTCTCAGTAGATAGTTGAGAGGTGTATGCATATTGTTTGTTATCATTGCAGTGGACACTTTAAGGGCTGGTCCCCACAGACGGCAGGCAGCGGAAGCTGCGTTGTCCTGTGACTTATCGTTCGGGGGCGGCGGTACAGCAATCGTCGACTTCCTGTGGCGATCGGCGTCTTTCGTCCCCGCATGCCGCTTCAAGGGCTGGCTGAAATGACGCTTTAAATCTGATTAAAGCGCCGCGTTTGCTCAATCGACGGTAACCGCGCAATGCTAAACCCTCCCATTCACTTGAATGGGAGCATTTAGCCGACGAGTCCCAAACACTTGACGGTAAACGCCGCCAAGCATCTGTGTGAACCAGCCCTAAGGATCATTTTAAGGGAGAAAAAAATCTTGTGTGCGTCGAAGGCTTATAATGAGCCCCTTTTATTTTATTTTTTATTATAGTTAAGGGTAAACACTGATGGTAGTTGGGTTATAGAGATATTCCTGTCTTTTTGTTTTTTTAAGAAATCTTTATTGATTTTTACATAAAAAGATACAAACATTGAGGTATGTACACCAATTCTCGCATTCCTCATGATTAAACAAGATACAACATAGAGAAAAAGTTGAACTATTGGTCCAAGAAGTTTAAACCAGTACATAATCATGACTTTACCAAACATTGCAGGATACCTGAAATTCAATAATATTTGATAGGTGGTACAATCTAAGAAGAGTTATGATTGTCTCAGTCTATGAGTCGGGGGATAGTGCTTCCCATGACCAGTAAAGCCGACAGAGAGAAGGGACTGCACATCTTGCTGTGATTATAGAATGGCCCCTGGGGACAACAATGTATATATACAGTAGAACAGCGTCCCTCTGTGAAGAAAGGACACTAAAATATAAGTCTAGTATGACCCACCAGCCTATAAATTTGAGCTTCCCATTAAAGAGACTCCGTAACAAAAATTGCATCCTGTTTTTTATCATCCTACAAGTTCCTAAAGCTATTCTAATGTGTTCTGGCTTACTGCAGCTCTTTCTACTATCACAGTCTCAGTAATAAATCAATGTATCTTTCCCCTGTCAGACTTGTCGGCCTGTGTCTGGAAGGCTGCCAAGTTCTTCAGTGTTGTGGTTCTGCTATGAACTCCCCCTTCCAAGCCCCTCTATGCACACTGACTGTGTATTATTTAGATTAGTGCAGCTTCTCTCTTCTCTCTTATCTTTTACAAGCTGGATAAATCATCCTCTGAGCTGGCTGGGCTTTCACATACTGAGGAATTACAGACAAAGGCAAAGCTGTTTGCAGGAAGAAAAGAGCAGCCTGAAACTTCAGTGCATGAGAGCAGAAGGAGAAAGAAACACACAATGATCTTTTGAGATTCAAAAGGAAGGGTGTATACAGCCTGCTTGTGTATGGATGTATTTTCTATGTGTGGACATACTGTACATCAACCTACTTCCTGTTTTGGTGGCCATTTTGTTTGTTTATAAACAAACTTTTTAAAACTGTTTTTAACCACTTTTAATGCGGCGAGGAGCGGCGAAATTGTGACAGAGGGGAATAGGAGATGTCCCCTAATGCACTGGTATGTTTACTTTTGTGCGATTTTAACAATACAGATTCTCTTTAAGGGTTGTTAATTGTGCTGAAAGGAAGGAATTAAAAAGGAGTTAGGAATAAAAGGTAAGAAAGTTAGAAGAAGAAAGAAAAAAAATGGAAAGATTTAGGGCCCCGGTGCCCCCACCTACTCTACCTCATCCTGTTAATCACCTCCACTTGCCAGCTCTCTGCAGTCCATCCAGCCAGACCATATATTTTTTTTTTTTTTTTTAAAGGGGAGTTGTAGTGAAAATAACATAATGAATAAAATTGCTTATTTTTTTCAATATTCATTTATAGATTATTTAGCCTATTGTAAAATCTTACCTCTTCCTGATTTACATTCTGAAATTTATCACCAGGGATGCTCATCCAGATTCCAGATACCCGAACTATCCAGATATCCAAACATTTTTCTGGTATCTGAACTCGGATACAGATTCAAGATAGCTGGATAAATCCGGAATGCACTATCCGAGCGAATCCGGATACGTAGTAGGTATCCGGAAATTCATCCAGATACCTAGTTTGAGTACCTGATCCAGATAGCGTAACCATGGAGATGACGTCCATGACGTCATTGAGCCAATCAGAGGGCTCCCAGCCGAAGCCCTAGCAACTGATCCCAGAGGGGAACCCTGGCCAGCCCCTCCTGCATATAAGGCGGGTGCCATCATAAGAATATCGTCCTTGCTTGTGACTGCTCACTGAGAGACATCTCCAGTGCTGTTGGCTAATCTCTAGTACTGTATTACTGTGTTAAACCTAGCGTTTTTGCTCCTAAACACCTGTACTACACCAGTATTTTATTGTTTTTTAGTTAGCTAGCTTGTATTTTGATTTTAGTCAGTGTGACTGTCAGACTCAGTGCTGCAGCTGTTAGGCTAGGTTAGAGCCTGCTGTGTGCACAGGCTAGGCCTGCTGCCAGCCTTAGCTACAGTATAGCTTGTAGGTTATTAGGGATTAGATTACTGTACGGCCCCGTTTACACTTAATCAGTTGCTCTCAGTTATAACTGAAAGAACAACTGATTTTCAAAGTAAGTCACATGTTTCCTAATGGCACCTTTTACACTTAACTCGTTGTAACTGAAATCTTTTTCACAATGCACTGCTATGGAGAAGAAAAAAAATGCATATCAACTGATTAAGTGTAAACGGGGCCTAATACTAGCTTTTTTTTGTATTATACCTCCCCACATAAACAATTGCTGTTTTTCTTTAAAAACAAGATGCTTCATGCATCATTTACTATAAAAGACGTTTTGAAAGCAATTTAAAGGCCAGTTCCGGATTTCAGTCCGGATTCCGGATTTCCCGGATAATGAGTTCGGATATCTGGATAGGCTCGGATTTCCGAACGGTTTGAATCCAGATATCTGGATTTATCCCGATTTTTTGATATCCGGATCCGGAACAACCCGGATGTCAAAAAGAGGTATCCGAGCACCACTGTTTATCACTGGTGGTGACATCTTTAGCTTTGCCAGTTGATCTGTATGGAATGTTGGTTACTGAGAATTCTATGCATAGAGGGAGATATTGCTTGCTTGGCAGTTGGAAAAAGCCATTACTTCCCACAATGCAACAAGGTTCTCAGCCAGCAAACTGTCAGGACCATGGTCATGACATTACACAGTGGGAGGGGTTTCACCACAATATCAGCTATATAGACCCACCTGATGATCTATTGGAGAAAAGGTAAAGATTGCTCGTGGGAAAGGGGGTATCAGCTACTGAATGGGATGAAGTTCAATCCTTGGTTAACAAGGGTTATCCTGAGCAAACTGAAACAAAGGCAAGGAACAGTTTTGAGGCTTCAGGGTCTTACGGTGGTCAAATTGTATTAAACCGTACAGGCAAAAATTGTGAAAAAATGGTAATTATAAATAAAATGCAGTTCATTTCCAAGTTTAACCCTTTTCAATCCATTTTCACAATCACCCACACCCCCCAGCACTTATTTTTGTGTTATGTCGGGAGGGGATGGGGGATGGGGGATGTGGGAGATCACGAAAATGCAGCTGCAACCAGAGCCGGGACAAGGTCCTCCAGCACCCAAGGCTGAGACACCAAAGTGCGCCCCTCCATCCCTCCACCCCAGCCGTCACACACTGATTGCTATTAGACTAAGAGGCACCCCAAGGCCCCCAACACCTTAATCTCTAGTTATCTGGCTTGTAGTCACTTCCATTTATCTCCTTTTCTTATTTCTTTCTGCTTCAAACACAATTAAGAATGACAGCTGAATGAATTGTGCGCCCCCACCTACACTGCGCCCTGAGGCTGGAGCCTCTCCAGCCTATGCCTCGGCCCGGCCCTGGCTGCAACAGTGATCCAGAAGGTCTGTACCACGTCATTCTAAAGCAAGGAGGAGACCCATAATTAGGGTGAGGAAGCTAGATTGTGAGCGTAGCTTCGCCCCCTAGCACACACACTAGTGTTATTTCATTATTACATCGTACTGAGTCAGTGCAGTTTCTAGGCTAAAATGCACCCAGGGCGAGTGTGTAAAAATTGCGCCCCCCCCCCCCCCCCCCAGCAAGGTATGGGTGCCCGCAGTATAGGTTAGCCAGGTCTAGTTGCACTTAGTATAGGTCCCCCCAGTATAGGTAGCCAAGAATAGGTATCCCAGTATAGGTAGCCAGGCATAGGTGAGCCAGTATAGTTGCCCCCGCTATAGGTTAGCCAGGTAGGTGCCTCCAGTATAGGTAGCCAGTATAGTTGCCCCCAGTATAGGTTAGATAGGCAGGCGCCCCCGGTATAAGTTAGTTAGGTAGGTGCCCCAGTACAGGTTAGCTAGGTAGGTGCCTCTAATATAGGTAGCCAGAATAGTTGCCCCCAGCATAGGTTAGATAGGTAGGTTCCCCCCAGTATAGGTTAGATGGGTAGCTGCCCCCCAGTATAGGTTAGATTAGGTAGGTGCCCCCCAGTATAGGTTAGATTAGGTAGCTGCTCCCCAGTATAGGTTAGATTAGGTAGCTGCCCCCCAGCGTAGGTTAGATTAAGTAGGTGCCCCCCAGTGTAGGTTAGATTAGGTAGGTTCCCCCCAGTATAGGTTAGATAGGTAGGTGCCCCTCAGCGTAGGTGAGATTAGGTAGCTGCCCCCCAGTATAGGTTAGATTAGGTAGCTGCCCCCCAGCATATGTTAGATTAGGTAGCTGCCCCCCAGTATAGGTTAGATTAAGTAGGTGCCCCCCAGTGTAGGTTAGATTAGGTAGGTGCCCCCCAGTGTAGGTTAGATTAGGTAGCTGCCCCCCAGTATAGGTTAGATTAGGTGGCTGCCCCCCAGCGTAGGTTAGATTAAGTAGGTGCCCCCCAGTGTAGGTTAGATTAGGTAGGTGCCCCCCAGTGTAGGTTAGATTAGGTAGGTGCCCCCCAGTGTAGGTTAGATAGGTAGGTGCCCCCCAGCGTAGGTTAGATTAGGTAGCTGCCCCCCAGTATAGGTTAGATTAGGTTGGTGCCCCCCAGGGTAGGTTACATTAGGTAGGTGCCCCCCAGGGTAGGTTAGATTAGGTAGGTGCCCCCCAGTATAGGATAGATAGGTAGGTGCCCCCCAGCGTAGGTTAGATTAGGTAGCTGCCCCCTCCTTCCAGTATAGGCTAGATTAGACAGGTGCCCCCCAGTATAGGTTAGATGGGTAGCTGCCCCCCAGGGTAGGTTAGATTAGGTAGGTGCCCCCCAGTATAGGATAGATAGGTAGGTGCCCCCCAGCGTAGGTTAGATAGGTAGCTGTCCCCCATAATGGAGGGGGGAGCCGGAGCCGCGGGGAGGGCAACCCGACCTCTCCCTCCCTCTCCTGGGCCGCCCTCCGTGCTCCCCCCTCAGATGCAGAGCGCAGCAGCAGCAGCAGCAGCCAGGGAGGAAGCGCTGTAAACAACATACCTCCCTGCGTTCCAAGCGCTGCTCTCTCGCCGCCGGTCTCTTCCTCTCTGCCGCCTATACGATGATGCACACGCTGCTTCCGGCTAACAGGAACCAGCGTGTGCATCATCGTATAGGCGGCAGAGAGGAAGAGACCGGCGGCGAGAGAGTAGCGCTTGGAACGCAGGGAGGTATGTTGTTTACAGCGCTTCCTCCCTGGCTGCTGCTGCGCTCTGCATCTGAGGGGGGAGCACGGAGGGCGGCCCAGGAGAGTGAGGGAGAGGTCGGGCTGCCCTCCCCGTGGCTCCGGCTCCCCCCTCCATTTCAGCGCCCACCTCCCAACAGCGCCCCGGGCGGCGGCACGGGCCGCACGGCGCTAAAAACGGGCCTGTACTGAGTAGTGCTGGGGGATCAAAGTGTTGGACTTTGTCTGACACTAATCCACATAGGTTGATGCCGTGCCAATCTAAATTGAGCAACGGCATCACTAGTGACAACCCAAATGCACCCACTTATTATTTATATTATGCAGCGCAGCTGCGAAGGGTGGGGCTGGCGGAGATCAAAAGGTCAGATTTAGTTCAACACTTTGATCTGAAGAGGTTGGCACTGTGGATTTTATCCGGCAACAGCCCCAGACAGTTTTCCTATGCTGGACTATGTCCAACACTGGATATATGCAGGAAAAGGCCAATGTCGGACATAGGCAGTGACATATAAAAATAAAGGTTTAAACTGCAAACTGATATTTTTCTTGAAGCAGTCACAACTCATACTTAATGTTCATGTAAGATGTTCATTTTACAGATCATAACAAATCTCTTACCCCCACGATATCTTGAAGTGATCTGACCCATCTTCTGTTTTTTCACGAAAAGTGAGTAATCTGACTTCTTGACCAAATAGGTTATCCGCCTTTAGGGCCGCTCTGCTTTGTCCCAAATGAGAGCCTAATGAAAATATAAGATATTGCTGTACACCTTTAAAAAAAATAATGCTCATTGCTTCTTTGAATTCAAAAGTGGCTTTTTATTAATAGTCATTTCTCACCCACATCCAACACTAGGAAGGGTCACCCCCTCCAACCTGCAAAACTGCCCTAAAATATATGATAATGACATGCGTGGCTGATGTTGTGATTCCATTTATGTAGAGGCGGGTCAATACAGAGGTCCAGCCTCCTGCTCTCATGGAAGTAAATATGTCACAAGCTCCATTCACTGCTACTGGAGGAAGGCATTATTGTCACAGTCACAGTACCCCCCCCCCCCCCCCCCCCCCCATTTCAAGTAAATGGCAGGGGCGTGACAATCTTTCAAATGTCTAAGCAAGAAATCTGGGTTTACAGAATGTGACAAGAAAGGAAGACTATAGGAAAGGGGAGGAAATGCCCATTTTCTTTGGGTACTCCAATTTACTCTTATATCCCAAAAATATACTGATAATTTTTTTTGCTACTCCCCCAACAAATTGGCCTTGAAATAAGGTAGGGACATTTAAATATGGCTATAGTAGGGGCTAGAGTAAGGAATAGAGTCTATGTGCCTTCAAAGAAAAGTTAGGGATATGATTACCTACTCTACCAAGCACTACAGAATATGCCAACACTATTAATGCATTATAATACTAATTAGTGTAGGTGGCTATCAGGGAGTGGAGGTAGGAGAATGAAAAGCCCTTATTGCTGAGTATTCAGAGTGAGAGATAATAAGCAAGGGAGAAAGGCTTTAAAGGGTTACTGCACTTTAGTACAGAAGTCTATGGGTTTGATTCATTAAAAAATAATAATCTTAAGGTGTGCATACAGCCCACATTAAAATGAACTGCATTGTTTCGCAAATTGAGTAGCAAGTTATGCAAATGACCTAATGCGTTACATACATGCACCACTTTTGTTGCTTGAGTGACATGTAGCATGTTACGCAATTTACAAAAGTTATTTTGTAACCAAAGGCCATTAATTATTTATCTTTCAACTCCAAACTTCAGCTGCTCTTCATTTCTTGGAAAACCTGTTGGGAACTATGGCAAAAGCGTATGGCTTGATGTTAAACCCCTGTCCAATGAAAATTACCACTGCAACAATTCTTTGGTTTTGTCTCCTTCAGAAAGTCAAGTTAAAGTGGAGTTTTGCTTGTTAACAGTGTATGTGCATGTCCTGTCACAGGCATGGCCTAGTTGTTATTGTTTACTCTCCTTGCTGAGGACAATGGAGAAGGATGGTTCAGCAGATGGGGAGGCTTGGTTCTGATTGCAGGTTCTCTGGTAGTCTGTCACCAAGAGTCTGCTTGTCTTTTGTTAGGAAAAAGGAGCAGTGGTGGCTTGTATGCTATCATGCTGAAGTGTGCAGTCAAAGCTACATGTCTGGCGCTCCAGAATAATTGCAGCCTCGTCAAACTTGCTGTCCATTCGGCGGAACATACCAAACAGATCTGTTCTAATAGAGCAATGTGAATGGATCCTATCAGGGCCGGTTCCAGACTTTTTTGCTACCTGAGGCAACCTTGTGAGGATGCCTCCCACCCCCCTTCCCCTCTGATTTTGAATCATCGCACAGCACCCGACAATTGCACAGCATGTAATAGCTGCAGTGCAACCAAACAAAAGAAAAACAACCTCAGTATAGGTAGGTAGGTAGCCAGGTATAGTTGCCCCCAGTAAAGGTAATCAGTGTAGTTTCCCACAGTTTAGGTTAGCCAGGTATGTGCCCCCAGTAGGTAGTCAGTATAGTTGCCCCCCAGTATAGGTAGCCAGTATAGTTGCCCCCTGGCCAAGTATAGGTAGCCAGTATACTTGCCCCAAAGCCCAGTATAGCTAGTCAGTTAAGTTGCCCCCAGGCCCAGTATAGGTAGCCAGTTTAGTTGCCCCAGTTCAGGTAGCCAGCCCAGACAGGTAGCCCCCCTCCCTGCGGCCGCTGATCGGATCAGTGGCTGCATTCTTTATAACTGTCCTGGCCCCTTGCATGCTGCCGCCTGCCGCTACACACAGACCTCAGATCAGAGCAACCCGCTGCGCCGCTGTGACAGCACAGCGGCTTGCCTATCAGCACGTATACAGGAAGTACTGATAGGTGAGCCGCTGTCCTGTTACAGTGGCGCAGTGGGTCACTCTGATCTGAGGTCTGTTTAGCGGCAAGTAGTAGCATGCAAGAGGCCGGTGACATTTAAAGAGGAAGCGGCCTTTGATTCAAAAGTAAGATGATCAGCGGCCGCAGGGAGGGAGCAAAATGCGGCTCCAGCGCACATGCTACCTGACGCAAAAGTGGCACTTGGCATCATGGGCAGGACAGCACTGGATCCTATTAATTAACACAGGATCCGTTCACCTCCGTTAGGATCCATTCCGTTAAGCTCCACCAAACGGACCATCCTTTATGCCAATAACAACCAGGCCTAAACCAGGCATGATGAACTCCAGTCTGCAAGGTCCAAGGTGCTCGCCATGGGCGGCTTACACTGGGGCATGTCGTGGCACTGCCCCCCTGCTGGGAGTCTTTGTGCCCCCCAGGCTAATGTAGGATAATCCTGATTCAAAATGTTCTATCTGTTAAATACAAGCTCTAGTCTGCAGCAAAGCTTCATTACTAAGATAATACATTACATATATAGTCTTTCTCTCCCTCCTGCCTCTCCCCCCTCCCCTTGCTTGTAGTAGATGAGAGATACAGGCTGGGGGCCTGAATTATTTGTTTGTGATCTGTCCACACAGGAGCAGCTTGCCAGCAAATAAAAATGAAACCATGTCAGAAATCTAGCCAAGTACATCTGTAGGTAACTTTTCTTCAATAATAGCACCATTATTTAGAAAACCTTCTCTGCTCAAAAGTTCTGTTTATGTTTACATTTAGTTCCTTTCAGTGTTGAACTAGTTTGCTTTAATGTTATCACCTGAGTAAGGCAAAAAATATCGAAATCTCGCCAAACAAACATCGATTTTGATCACCCAAATTGGTCCCACCCAACCCACCAGCTATTGTGCCCCCCCCTCAAACATTTGAAGCTGGACCACTGGTCCTCACACAATTTTAGCACAGCTCAAATTAATTGATGCGACATTCGTTTTAAGCCTCATCTACACGGGTAGATGAGGCTCCGATGTGCCTTATCAATCGAGCCGCTAATGCGGCTCGATTGATAAGATCCGACAGGACGCATCTTGCTTCCGCCGATTCCCTGCTCGCTCCCCGCGAGGGGACAATGGCAGGGAATCGAGCAGAAGATAAGCGGCGCCGGCGGGGACGAGCGGGGAATCGAATCTGGCGCACGCGCGGCGAGCGGGGACGCGGAAGAGGCGTTTCGGCGGCTAATCGAGCCGCCGGATCGCTACAACATCCCATAGTGTAGACGGGGCTTTAGGTCCTGCCTTCCCCGTCAACTACTGCAATACATACTTACACCAGGGGCTCGATTCACAAAGCGGTGCTAACCCAGTTAGAGACTTTAGGCATGATAACCATTTCACCACGCTGGTGAAAAGCCAGTTTAGGTGTGATAAGTTTAGGCATGATAAGTTTAGATAAGTTTAGATCGCTTGCAAAGTCCCGCACGCAAAGCAGCGCCATTAAACTTTATGCACAGTGCACCAGACTTTGCTAACGTAAAACTTTTGATCAGCTGTGCACTGCGGTGCTAGCCCAGTTGGCTCTTAAACTTATCATGCCTAAACTTATCACACCTAAACTTATCATGCCTAAACTTATCACACCTAAACTTATCACACCTAAACTTATCATGCCTAAACTGAGTTTAGGCATGATAAAGGGCTTTTCACCAGCGTGCTAACTGTTAGCACCGCTTTGTGAATCAGGCCCCAGGAGTTTAAGTGGACTTTGCGTTTGTGTAAACTGTGGTTGAGTACTGAACAGAATATAACAGCATAAGGTGGCTACTAACGCAGGGCAGTTTCCAGGCTAAATTGCACCCAGGACGAGGGTGTAAAAATTGCACACACACCCCCCCTGGAGGTATAGGTGCCCACAGTATAGGTTAGCCAGGTCTAGTTGCACCTAGTATAGGTAGCCAGCTGTAGGTTCCCCCAGTATAGGCAGCCAGTATAATTGCCCCTAATATAGTTTAGCCAGGTAGGTGCCTTCAGTATAGGTAGCCAGTATAGTTGCCCCCAGTATAGGTTAGATAGGCTGTTGCACCTGGTATAGATCCCAGTATAGGTTTGCTAGGTGGGTGCCTCCAATATAGGTAGCCAGTATAGTTGTCCCCAGTATAGGTTAGATAGGGAGGTGCCCCCAGTGTAGGTTAGCTAGGTAGGTGTCTCTAATATAGGTAGCCAGTATAGTTGTCACCAGTAGTGTTGGGCGAACAGTGTTCGCCACTGTTCGGGTTCTGCAGAACATCACCCTGTTCGGGTGATGTTCGAGTTCGGCCGAACACCTGACGGTGCTCGGCCAAACCGTTCGGCCATATGGCCGAACTAAGAGCGCATGGCCGAACGTTCCCCGAACGTTCGGCTAGCGCTGTGATTGGCCGAACGGGTCACGTGGTTCGGACCCGAACGCGCTCTGATTGGCCGAACTGTCACGTGGTTCGGGTAAATAAATACCCGAACCACGTCATATCTCCGCCATTTGTCTGTGGGTTTAGCTTTGGGTAGGCAGGCAGGGTAGTTCGCGCTCCAGCCACGCTAGCCAGGGTCCCCCCTGTCATTGTGTCACTGCTGGGAACAGTAGTACACCGCTTGCTCAGCCACACTATATAGCATTCTGTTTACTGCCACTCTGTGTACCTCGCTCAGCCACACTATATAGCATTCTGTTTACTGCCACTCTGTGTCTGCTGGGAATAGTAGTACACCGCTTGCTCAGCCACACTATATAGCATTCTGTTTACTGCCACTCTGTGTACCTCGCTCAGCCACACTATATAGCATTCTGTTTACTGCCACTCTGTGTCTGCTGGGAATAGTGGTACACCGCTCGCTCAGCCACACTATATAGCATTCTGTTCACTGTTCTGTGTCTGCTTGGAATAGTGGTACACCGCTCGCTCAGCCACACTATATAGCATTCTGTTTACTGTTCTGTGTCTGCTGGGAATAGTGGTACACCGCTCGCTCAGCCACACTATATAGCATTCTGTTTACTGTTCTGTGTCTGCTGGGAATAGTGGTACACCGCTCGCTCAGCCACACTATATAGCATTCTGTTCACTGTTCTGTGTCTGCTGGGAATAGTGGTACACCGCTCGCTCAGCCACACTATATAGCATTCTGTTTACTGTTCTGTGTCTGCTGGGAATAGTGGTACACCGCTCGCTCAGCCACACTATATAGCATTCTGTTTACTGTTCTGTGTCTGCTGGGAACAGTAGTACACCGCTCGCTCAGCCAGAGTATATAGCATTGTGTTTACTGCCACTCTGTGTACACCGCTCAGCCAGACTATATACCATTGTTTACTGACACTCTGTGTACACCGCTCAGCCAGACTATATACCATTGTTTACTGACACTCTGTGTACACCGCTCAGCCAGACTATATACCATTGTTTACTGCCACTCTGATTCTGCTGGGAACAGTAGTACACCGCTCGCTCAGCCAGACTATATACCATTGTTTACTGACACTCTGTGTACACCGCTCAGCCAGACTATATACCATTGTTTACTGCCACTCTGATTCTGCTGGGAACAGTAGTACACCGCTCGCTCAGCCAGACTATATACCATTGTTTACTGACACTATATAGCAGACTATATAGCATTGTGTGTACACCGCTCAGCCAGACTATATACCATTGTTTACTGACACTCTGTGTACACCGCTCAGCCAGACTATATACCATTGTTTACTGCCACTCTGATTCTGCTGGGAACAGTAGTACACCGCTCGCTCAGCCAGACTATATACCATTGTTTACTGACACTCTGTGTACACCGCTCAGCCAGACTGTATACCATTGTTTACTGCCACTCTGATTCTGCTGGGAACAGTAGTACACCGCTCGCTCAGCCAGACTATATACCATTGTTTACTGACACTATATAGCAGACTATATAGCATTGTGTGTACACCGCTCAGCCAGACTATATACCATTGTTTACTGACACTCTGTGTACACCGCTCAGCCAGACTATATACCATTGTTTACTGCCACTCTGATTCTGCTGGGAACAGTAGTACACCGCTCGCTCAGCCAGACTATATACCATTGTTTACTGACACTCTGTGTACACCGCTCAGCCAGACTATATACCATTGTTTACTGCCACTCTGATTCTGCTGGGAACAGTAGTACACCGCTCGCTCAGCCAGACTATATAGCATTGTGTTTACTGCCACTCTGTGTACACCGCTCAGCCACACTATATAGCATTGCGTACTCTGCCAGTCAGTGTGTATATTGCTGGGATCAGTAATACTCCACTCACCGTCAACCACTATATGAGCTCAACATGAGTTCCCCAGAGACCTCCGCTGTGAGCAGCACTCCCAACAACAGCAACAGCCAACGCCCCACGCAAGCTATAACATCCACCCCAGCAGCCAGTGGTCAGCAGCAGCCCTCCCCGGAGGAGAACGTTGTGTCCATCAGTCCGTCGCCAGAGCGATTAATGAGGGCTGCCATTGAGGAGATGATGGGGCCTGATGTGGAGGAGGTCTGGCTCAGGCCAGCATCCCAAGTTAATGTTGAGGACGATGAGGGGTCTGTGTCTGGGGATGTTGGGGTGGCAGAGGTGGTGGGTGGGTCAGACTCAGGAGAAGAGTTGTATGATGAGGATGATGATCGGGACCATCTGTATGTGCCTCAGAGTCCGACCCCGGAAAACATGTTGTATCGTGTGTTTAGGTACTAAAATCTGCGTTCCCTCCCAGTAGTGTTGGGCGAACAGTGTTTGCCACTGTTCGGGTTCTGCAGAACATCACCCTGTTCGGGGTGACTATATAGCAGACTATATAGCATTGTGTTTAATGCCACTCTGTGTACACGGCTCAGCCACACTATATAGCATTGTGTTTACTTCCACTCTGTGTCTGCTGGGAACAGTAGTACACCGCTCACCCGCCACTGTATAGCATTGTGCTCTGTGTCACTGCTGACAATAGTGGTACACCGCTCACCCACCACTGTATAGCATTTCTGTACTGCCACTGTACTGCTGCCAGTCAGCGTGTACTTTAAGGATAAGTGAAATGAGGAAGAAATCCGGTGAAAGAGGGAGGGGCAAGGGAAGAGGTGTTTCCCCTGACGGTTCACGTACAGGCCACAGGGGAGCACCCAAGAAAACCCACTCAATACTGCCCATGTTGTCCAGGACAACAACCCTCACAGATCCAAAAGAACAGGACCAGATAATTACTTGGATGACCTCTCAAGCGTCCAGCAGTGGGTTAAGCAGCACCAGCACATCACGCACGAGGTCCGAGTCCTCAGCCAGTTAAAGTCTGGGCTTTCTTTGAAGACTGCACTGAGGATGTTACCATGGCGATTTGCAAGGTGTGCAAGACCCGCCTGAGCAGGGGGAAAAGTATTAACAACCTCTCCACCACCAGCATGAGCCGCCACATTCTATCCAAACATCCCACTCTGTGGGCAAACGCGGCAGGACAGGGTACCACCAGCAACACTGCCTCCCTTGGGTTCACCAGACTCACCACCAGACCCGCCTCAGCAGCAGCAGTAGCCCAGCCATTGCGTGGTTCACAACATTCACAAACATCAGACGATGCTGACACTGTCACTTTCCGGACTAGTGCTCTTGAGGTCTCCCAGTGTTCATCAAACACAACAACCAACAGCCCTTCGGTGTGCAGCGCTACGGTTGAGTTGTCTGTCTCTGAGATGTTTGAGCACAAGAGGAAATTGCCAGCAAATGACCCCCGGGCCGTGGCAGTAACAGCCAGCCAGCATAGCCAAGCTTCTGGCCTGCGAAATGCTGCCATATCGAGTGGTGGAGACAAACAGCTTCAAGGGCATGATGTCAGTGGCCATCCCACGTTACGTGGTTCCCAGCCGCTACCACTTTGCGCGCTCTGCAGTGCCTGAGTTGCATGAGCACGTGGTCAGCTAAATAACCCGAAGCTTGAAGAATGCCGTTGCCTGCAAGGTTCACCTCACCACTGACACCTGGACGAGTGCGTTCGGCCAGGGTCGATACATCTCCCTTACCGCGCACTGGGTGAACCTTGTGGAGCCTGGCAGCGATTCCTCACCTGCTACGGCGCGGGTGTTGCCCACGCCGCAAACAGCTGGATAACAACAGCAGCACCTACCTCTCTGACTCCTTCTCCTCCAACGCATCTCAAAGCTGTACCTCATCCGGAAATGCTAACCCAGCACCAGCAGCAGTAGGATCGTGGAAGCAGTGCAGCACAGCTGTTGGCATGCGTCAGCAAGCGTTGCTGAAGCTGATCTGCCTTGGGGATAAGCAGCACACAGGGGAGGAAATTTGGAGGGGAATAAAGGAACAGACGGATTTGTGGCTGGCACCGCTGGACCTGAAACCGGGCATGAAGCTAGACACCTGGCACGAACTGGCAATGTACGCAATAGAGGTGCTGGCTTGCCCGGCAGCCAGCGTTATGTCGGAACGCTGTTTCAGTGCTGCCGGAGGCATCATCACAGATCGGCGTATCCGCCTCTCCACAGAAAATGCAGACCGTCTGACTCAAATTAAAATGAATCAATCCTGGATTGGAAACGACTACGCAACACTCCTGGACCCCAACCAAGTAACATGACCGATGAACATCTGGGATGGTTTAGCGTTTCCGGTCCCTGTTTATTGAACCTCTCATCTGTATTACATTTATGACTGCATGGCGGCAAAAAGCATTGCTGCTATATCCGCACGCTTTTTGTCCTCATGCAAGGCCTGGGTTGTTGTGTCTCACAAAGCGTGGCCTTCTCCTCCTGCGCCTCCTCCTGTTCCATCACGTGTGCTGCTGCTGCTGCTGCTGCTGCTGGGTTACCGTTGCCGGTCCCTGTTTATGGAACCTCTTATCTTTATTACATTTATGACTACATGGCGGTACAAAGCATGCTATCCGCACGCTTTTTGTCCTCATGCAAGGCCTGGGTTGTTGTGTCTCACAAAGCGTGGCCTTCTCCTCCTGCGCCTCCTCCTGTTCCATCACGTGTGCTGCTGCTGCTGCTGCTGGGTTACCGTTGCCGGTCCCTGTTTATGGAACCTCTTATCTTTATTACATTTATGACTACATGGCGGTACAAAGCATGCTATCCGCACGCTTTTTGTCCTCATGCAAGGCCTGGGTTGTTGTGTCTCACAAAGCGTGGCCTTCTCCTCCTGCGCCTCCTCCTGTTCCATCACGTGTGCTGCTGCTGCTGCTGCTGGGTTACCGTTGCCGGTCCCTGTTTATGGAACCTCTTATCTTTATTACATTTATGACTACATGGCGGTACAAAGCATGCTATCCGCACGCTTTTTGTCCTCATGCAAGGCCTGGGTTGTTGTGTCTCACAAAGCGTGGCCTTCTCCTCCTGCGCCTCCTCCTGTTCCATCACGTGTGCTGCTGCTGGGTTAGCGTTGCCGCGTGGTCCCTGTTTATTGAACCACTTATCTTTATTACATTTATGACTGCATGGTGGTACAAAGCATGCTATCCGCACGCTTCTTGTCCTCATGCAAGGCCTGGGTTGTTGTGTCTCAAAGCGTGGCCTTCTCCTCCTGCGCCACCCTCCTCCTGTTCCATCACGTGTGCTGCTGCTGGGTTAGCATTACCGGTCCCTTTTCCTGGAACCTCTTATATGTATTACATTTATGACTGCATGCCGACAAAAAGCATGTTACCTGTGCAAAGAAAACAGACATTTCCCGCATTTAAAAGACAGTTTTCCCTTTGAAACTTTAAAATCGATTTTCTCAAAAACTATAAGCTCTTTTTGCTAAATTTTTTTTCCTCTTGTACCCACTCCCAAGGTGCACATACCCTGTAAATTTGGGGTATGTAGCATGTAAGGAGGCTTTACAAACCACAAAAGTTCTGGTCCCCATTGACTTCCATTATGTTCGGAGTTCGGGTCGAACACCCGAACATCGCGGCCATGTTCGGCCTGTTCGGCCCGAACCCGAACATCTAGATGTTCGCCCAACACTAGTCACCAGTATTGGTTAGATAGGTAGGTGCCCGCAGTATATGTTAGATAGTTAGGAGCCCCCAGTATAGGTTAGATAGGTAGGTGCCCCCAGTAAATTTAGATAAGTAGGTGCCCGCATTATATGTAAGATAGATAGGTGCCCACAGTATAAGTTAGATAGGTAGGTAGGTGCCACCAGTATAGGCTAGATAGGTAGGCGCCCCAGTATAGAATAGCTAGGTAAGTGCCAGCAGCATAGGATAGATAGGTAGGTTCCCCCAGTATATGTTAGATAGGTAGGAGCCCCCAGTATAGGTTAGATAGGTAGGTGCCCCCCAGTATAGGTTAGATAGGTAGGTGCCTCCAGTATAGGTCAGATAGATAGGTGCTCCTAGTATAGGTTAGATAGGTAGGTGCCCGCAATATAGGTTAGATAGGTAGGTGACCCCCCCTCATAGGGGATGGAGGGGGGGGGAGTCGCGGCCACAATGAGACTCAGCCGCTGGAGGGGAGCCCAACTTTTACCCCCCTTCCTCTCCCCGGGGCTCCCTTCCAAGCTCCCCCCTCTTTGCAGAGTTAGCGCTGGGAAGCCTGTATTAGTAACTCACCTCCCTGCTCGTTCCAGTCGCTGCCGCTCACTTGCCGCTGATCTCCATCTGCATAGCTGCTGATACACGCTCTACTTCCTGCAGATTGGATTTTCATTGAACTAAAATTTAGATTTTTTTGTCGGTTGTGATAGATAGGAATCAAAGATTGGTTCGTTAATGGTGCAGTGAACGATTTCACTTCTGATCAGAATATCTGATCGAACTAATGATTTTTCGCTAGAAATTGGACGGTCCAATTCCTGGCGAAAAATCGTTCAGAAATTCTGATCGGATTGGTTGTAAATAATCTTAGTTGATGGTCACAATCGATTACGAACGATTACAAAAATAGTTGCGCGATTGGATTTTCGTCAAACCAAAATTTGGATTTTCTTGTTGTTTGTAATAGATAGGAATCAAAGATTAGTTCGTTGATGGTGTAGTGAACGATTTTTCTTCCGATCAGCATTATCTGATCACTCGAACTAGTTTTGCTAGAAATTGGACCGTTAGTGACCACCTTTAGGCTCAGATCTGTTCAAAAGGTTTTTCTGTTCTTTCTTAATGGGCATGAGGTTCTATTTATCTGTTACGATAGCACAGGGTGGGCTGTTGGATTTTATGGATATGATCCTTTTTATGATCCAATCGGACAACTATTTTCTATCCAATCGGACAACTATTTTTGTAATTGTTCGTAATCGACTGTGACCATCAACTGAGAATATTTACAACCAATCCGATCAGAATTTCTGATTGCTCGGACGATTTTTCGCTAGGACCGTCCAATTTCTAGTGAAAAATCATTAGAGCGTTCAGATATTCTGATCAGAAGTGAAATCGTTCACTGCACCATCAACGAACCAATCTTTGCTTCCTATCTATCACAACCGACAAGAAATTCTAAATTTTAGTTCAATGAAAATCCAATCCAATCAGTTATCGTTAAGTTAACTGATATTTGCTGCTTTATAATTACATTTCTGTGTTTTGACTGCTTTATAATTATGCAATTTCAAAGGTGTGCATTTTTACATATTGTATATTACTGCAATAATTTATGTCAATAGATGGCGCCAAAAGCTAAGCCACTCTCTATAATGTGCTGGAATAAGGCCTAAATGACTAATTTAAGTGGTCTATGGAGTTCAACTTTATTACCAAAGTTGAACTCAACATCTTACTGTAGTTTTTAAATCTTTGGAGCACTACTGGGTGGGCAAGAATTTAATTCCACTTTCTTACAATCCTTCAGAGGGGTTTCAGTATAACTGAAAAGGTCTCTCACTTTCTAGGTTAAGTCGAAAACAGGTTGGCAAGCCTGCTCTCCTTCTAAATGCCTCCTCCATATAAGGATATAACAAAAAAAAAGCACCAGGAAAAAAAGGGCTCTCAGTAACTTGTTAGTAAAATATCATTATTAAATATGGATATTTTACCATAAAACGTAAAATACTGGTATTAAAGAGATTCTGTACTGTTTGACTTGTACAATAAAAAAACATACCAATTGAGTCACTGTGATCTCCTCGATCCCTCTTTGCCGTTTCCATCGCTCCCCACCGCAACACTGGCTTTTAATCGCCAGTTTTAGGCAGTGTTTACAAACAAAAAACATGGCCGCTAACCAGGAAGTGATGTATATATATATATATATATATATATATATATATATATATATATATGTGTATGTATGTATGTATGTATGTATGTATGTATGTATGTATGTATGAATATATATATATATATATATATATATATATATATATATATATATATATATATATATATATATATATATATACATATATATCCTGTTACAATATACAAGTTTTTATTACAAAGTGAACTATCTGCACTCCGGTCAGGGATTCACAGTTTCTGAAACCTGTCTGTGAGACCTGTCTGTGAGAGATAAACAAAGCACACACACAGAGCCTGCAGGGGGTGTGCAGAGGGCATGCATAACTTCTCCCTATCACAGCAGAGCAGTGCATTCCTCTCTATGTCGACAAAGCCTGACAAAGGAAAGAAGATAAGCTATATTACAGAGACAATGCAACTAGAAAAGACTGCAGTAATCCAGACCACATTAGAACAGGTATAGGAACTTATAGGACAGAAGAAATAAGACTGAAAATTTTGTTACTGAGTCTCTTTAAATACCAATATTTTAATATGCACAAAAGTAACCCTACTCCGGTGTCTCCCCTCCCCTGTACCTCTACCCCTATGCTGGTGCTTCATCTCCCCCCAGCCACTAAGCCTGTCTCATCCTGTCTCCTCCTCCTTTCCTCTTCCTGTCTGTCAGCCTGCAGTGACAGTGGAGACAGATGGAGGGGGCTGCCTGAACTGTACTGTGCTGCAAGTAGTGTTGGGCGAACACCTAGATGTTCGGGTTCGCGAACGTTCGCCGACCATCGCCGCGATGTTCGGGTGTTCGCGCCGAACTCCGAACATAATGGAAGTCAATGGGGACCCGAACTTTCGTGCTTTGTAAAGCTTCCTTACATGCTACATACCCCAAATTAGCAGGGTATGTGCACCTTGGGAGTGGGTACAAGAGGAAAAAAAATATTTGAAAAAGAGCTTATAGTTTTTGAGAAAATTGATTGTAAAGTTTCAAAGGAAAAACTGTCTTTTAAATGTGGAAAATGTCATGTTTCTTTGCACAGGTAACATGCTTTTTGTCGCCATGCAGTCATAAATGTAATACAGAGAAGAGGTTCCAGGAAAAGGGACCGGTAACGCTAACCCAGCAGCAGCAGCACACGTGATGGAACAGGAGCAGGCGCAGGAGGAGAAGGCCATGCTTTTTGAGACACAACAACCCAGGCCTTGCATGAGGACAAGAAGCGTGCGGATAGCATGCTTTTTACCGCCATGCAGTCATAAATGTAATAAAGATAAGAGGTTCAATAAACAGGGACCGGGCGTCAACGCTAACCCAGCAGCAGCAGACGTGATGGAACAGGAGGAGGCGCAGGAGGAGAAGGCCACGCTTTCAGGTGCAACTCAGGCCTTGCATGAGGACAAAAAAATGTGTGCGCAAAGCAATGCAATGAGTAGTTTTCAGGACACAATGGGCTATTCGGAGGAGCTATTCCCACCCCCACAATCTTCTACCTGTGAAAGGTCAATGGAACAGCCACAAATGTTGTGCCCGGATTCACAACCTTTTTCTGTGGAAAATGCACCTCGCACTGAAATGCAAGGCGAGGCCGAGGATGAACATGACGTCAACAACTCAACATGACGCAAAATGGGGGCGGAACAGAAAGCTGCTTTCAATGTTTTGAAGGCCTTAATTGCCTCCGGTGGCCAGTTAGATGCATCATTCATCACACCCAAATCCCAGAGCAATGTGTGCAGGAATTTGAATCTCAGGAGGTGTACCGAGATCATCTGGACAAGTGACCAAGTGACAAGTGACAAAGTGACCAGTGACAAAGTGACAAAGTGACAAAATGACAAAGTGACAAAATGACAAAGTGACAAGTGACAAAGTGAGAAGTGACAAGTGACAAAGTGACAAGTGACAAAGTGACCAGTGACAAAGTGACAACTGACAAAGTGACAAAATGACAAAGTGACAAAGTGACAAAGTGACCAGTGACAAAGTGACAACTGAGAGGTTGTTCTGGGGAGCTCCACTGCACTCAGTCGCATATGAGGAGAGGTCTCGTCGGGACTGCTGATCCTCCTCAGCTTGCTCAAAGCCTTGAGGCTTCCTCAAGATCCTCTGCTTGGAGTTCGCCGGGGTTCAGCTTGGTGTCGGGGTCGGCGGCGTCCTCCTCACTCCAACGTGGCAGATCTTCTGTTGAAGGAAAAAAAAACAAACATTGTTAAAAGTCCAGTACCGCTTCTGAAGGACTCACCAAGAGATGCAGGAGCGCTTCAATCTAGCGCACCATCGCTCGCTGGGTGATGTCCCTGCCTACGCACTGGAATTCTACGCTGCACATGCTAGCACGCTTTTGCGCAGTGCCGAGGCGCATTCCAGCAGCTAGTAGCTACCAAGCTTCTGTGGATCTGATTGGGCCACCATGTTGGATCTCTGCCAAGTCCTCCAAAATTTTGAGCAATCCACGTTGCGTGACTGAGCAGTGACAACTCTACAGTCAGCATTACAATACCACTGCTGTGTTTACTGAAGAAATCAATGTTGAAGATGGAAACCGCTGGCATGATGCAAGTGGGGGATTCTGAAGATGAAAACGATCAGCGTGATGATACCAACATCAGGCAACCTGCCTCAGGAAACGCTGGTCCCAGCTATGACAAAGAACAGGATGAGGAACAGCTGGAGTTGGAGCAGGAATTGGATGCCCCCACTGCCGAGGGACAGAGCGGTGCACGTTGGACTTCCACAATTTAGCGGGAAAGGACAGCAGAAGAGGAAGAAAGTGATGCTGGTGACGAATATGGTGCATCACAACAATCACAACGCTTACAAGAACATGAAGACAGAGGAGTCTGGCAGGACTCTCTGGCACACATGGCTCAATTCATGCTAGACTGCATTGAACGCGGCCCGCGCATTATTCACTATTCATTATTATTCATTATTCTGGAATCTGGACAACACCAATTACTGGGTTTATACCCAGTTTATACAAACACAATGTTAAAAAACTGATTGAAGAAAGTGTCAGACAGGTCAAAAATGGAACAATTCCAGCAGGCCCTTGAGGATGGAGACTTTAGAGAGGAGATTGACATCCTCCTCCTTCTCTAGCCAGTTGTACGCCGACAGACTGACTTCAGCAAACCCAGGAGGACCAGGAGGGCAGCAAAGAACACAAGCTGCTGCTAGTGCCAAAAAGGGAATGGTATTGGCAGTGTCCTTGGAGTGGGAACATTTTCTGACACCCATGCAGCAGCCCACAGAACAGCAATCGGGCAGTTCCACGTCCTCCAACACCAATCGCCTGGAGAAGATGGTCAAAGTCCAGGACTACATGTCAGATGGCGTAGCTGTGTTGAACAATCCATCTGCAGACAGACGGTGAGTGTGACAGGCAGCACAGAAGGACCATGGCAACTCACTCATAGTACCACAGTTTGATAGTGCTGCCCCAAAAATTATATGGATCCGTGGACCCGGGCACTGCGGGCAGTACTGGGAAGTGGGAACGCAGATTTTAGTACCTAAACACACGATACAACATGTTTTCCGGGGTCGGACTCTGAGGCACATACAGATGGTCCTGATCATCATCCTCATCATACAACTCTTCTCCTGAGTCTGACCCACCCACCACCTCTGCCACCCCAACATCCCCAGACACAGACCCCTCATCGTCCTCAACATTAACTTGGGATGCTGGCCTGAGCCAGACCTCCTCCTCCACATCAGGCCCCATCATCTCCTCAATGGCAGCCCTCATTAATCGTTCTGGCGACGGACCGATGGACACAACATTCTCCTCCGGAGAGGGCTGCTGCTGACCACTGGCTGCTGGGGTGGATGTTATAGCTTGCGTGGGGCGTTGGCTGTTGCTGTTGTTGGGAGTGCTGCTCACAGCGGAGGTCTCTGAGGAACTCATGGTGAGCTCATATAGTGGTTGGCGGTGAGTGGAGTATTACTGATCCCAGCAATATACACACTGACTGGCAGAGTACGCAATGCTATATAGTCTGGCTGAGCGGTGTACACAGAGTGTCAGTAAACAATGGTATATAGTCTGGCTGAGCGGTGTACACAGAGTGGCAGTAAACACAATGCTATATATAGCGTGGCTGAGCGAGGTGCACAGTGGCAGTACACACAATGCTATATAGTCAGGCTAAGCCGTGTACACAGAGTGTCAGAAAACACAATGCTATATATAGCGTGGCTGAGCGAGGTACACAGTGGCAGTAAACAATGCTATATATAGTGTGGCTTAGCGAGCGGTGTACTACTGTTCCCAGCAGCGACACACAATGACTGGGGGGGACCCTGGCTAGCGTGGCTGGAGAGCGAACTACCCTGCCTGCCTACCCAAAGCTAAACCCACAGACAAATGGCGGAGATATGACGTGGTTCGGGTATTTATTTACCCGAACCACGTGACCGTTCGGCCAATCAGAGCGCGTTCGGGCCCGAACCACGTGACCCGTTCGGCCAATCACAGCGCTAGCCGAACGTTCGGGGAATGTTCGGCCATGCGCTCTTAGTTCGGCCATGTGGCCGAACGGTTTGGCCGAGCACCGTCAGGTGTTCGGCCGAACTCGAACATCACCCGAACAGGGTGATGTTCTGCAGAACCCGAACAGTGGCGAACACTGTTCGCCCAACACTAGCTGCAAGGACAGTACTCTGCGGGGGAGAGGGGAGCTCTGGCACAGGGAAAGAGGCACAGGGGAGCAGAGAAGGAAAAATGTTTGCATGCGGCAAGTGGACTAAATAGGCGCCGCTTTAGGTCCCAATGCAAAATAGCGGTATTTGGGCACCCGCAATGCCCGATGTCGGGCACCAAAATACCAATATTTTGTATAGGTGCCTATGGCGGTGCCCATTTAGTCCACTTGCCACATGCACCCATTTTTCCTGTTCCGCCATATAACTCCTTACCACAAAAGTATGGTGCTCTCTTAATGTCAAATTTGCCTCCCTGCTCTGTTATATGGATGGGAGATTTCAACTCTGAGTGTAAGCCTGCTATGGATCGCTTTCCTGCACTGGCAAACAAACCCATCACTTTTGCTATCCTTATAATTAAACTGTACCTTTGTGACGTTTGGAGACACTTTAACTCCCTGAAGCAGCAATACACCTGCTACTCTGCCACCCATCAAACCTTCTCCAGGCTTGATTTCTTTCTGACCTATGATCTCCTGCCCTTGATAGAAACTGTTACATTTTTACTGAGACTGGTGTCAGATCACTCTGCTATTCAGAGGTCTCTAGAATGGCCTGATTTTCCTTCAGCTTTCATTTGGAAATTAAACCTATTCTGGTTGTCCCTATTCACATCTGATGACTGGCTGGTTGACCAACAGGAAACTTCTTCCTTGTAAACAGAGACCTGCTCCTTGGTCTGGAACACATTAAGCCTGTTTTGAGAGGTACCACATCTTAAAGCGGATCCGAGATGAAAAACTAACTATAACAAGTAACTTGTCTATATATCTTAGCTAAAGTTTAAATAGCTTACACAAAAAATCTAGCTGCAAACAGCTTTAATAGAATATAATTCTTTCTTCTTGTGATACAATGACAGCAGACATGTTGTTTGTAAACATTACACAGAGGCAGGCTTATCTGCATCTTGAGCAAAAAAAACCTAATCCCCCTCCTCCTCCCCTCTGCCTCTGAAATCTCTGGCTAGTAATACCTCCCCCTCCTCCTGCCCAGACTGAGCTCCCATGAGCCCTTGCTACTGTCTGAAAGTGGCTTGTTTAGTTTATAGGGAATTACAGTATTAAAACAAAAACAAAAAAGTATTTGGCTTGAGGAATGCCCTGTAAACAATAGGAAAGGAACACAATTATGCAATGTGTAAAAGTTCATCTCAGATCCACTTTAAAAAGGAGAATGATGCCACAATACTGGAATTACAATCCCAAATAATTCTGCTTGAGCAACATTACACTTCTAAGCCCCCTGAAACCACTTTGGGGAAGTGGAAGAAAACACAAATTGTGCTAAAAACTCTGCTTAGTAAAAGGGTGCAGGCCAAAACCTTCTTTCATGGATGTTTCTCGAGGCAGGTGATAAAACTGGGACTATTCTGGCCAGATTAGCTCAAAACAGACCTTAATCTATGGTGATAACAAGTTAGAGATGCCCACTCCCAGTTAGTTACAGTCTCTTGTAACATTAATCAGAGGTTTGCTGAATACTTCCGAGACTTGTATTCTCCCTAGTCTAGCTTTACACAGATAGATGGAGATTTTTTTTTTTTTCTGGCAGATGTCAACTTGCATGAGCAGAGAGAGCTATTAGATAACCCAATTACTCTAGAGGGCATTAAAATAGCTATACACTCTTTCCCCACCAACAAAGTCCCTGGCCTTGATGGCCTTCCAATTGATTTATATAAATGTTTTATTGAAATCCCTTTTGCCACCTTGTTTGAAACCTTCCAAGGCTCCTTTTATAAAGGCCTGTTGACCTCCTTGATGTGTACCACCCTGATTGTCCTAATTCTCAAAACCTGGAAAAGACCCTTAATATTGCGACTCAGATTACCCATTCTTGCTCATTCCCGCTGATATCATTATACTAACCAAGATATTAGCCCTTAGTCTAAATAAACCTATGGCTCAGGAGCCAGATGTGGCTCTTTTGATGGCTACATCTGGCTCACAGACAAATCAGTAGGGGTTGATTCACTAAGCTACACTGCTCAAGCAGCGCAGCTTTGGGTTGCAGTGCAAGTAACATTTTCATAGTAGGCAGGCTACTGCTGTAGCATGCACTTCTAACTTACTCACGCTCCCCCAAAACTAATGGCAGCTCCAATTGTCCCACTCTGGACCCTGTCAGGTCCAGTGACTTTGTACGACAAGATCCCCGCACTGTCACTTGACACGCAGCCTATTGTACCAAAGTGTGGGGTCCTACAAATTGAATCAACTCCCGAGTCAGCTAGCTAATTGTACAAGCTGTTAGTCGGTATTTCTCCTGTCTGACTCTCGGGGAAATTGCTGATGTTGCTGAAACCCAAGAGAAGCTGAAGACGTGTCTGACACTTCCGCTGCCCGGCGGATCAACTGTATGCAAATCACCATGGCAACAGGGACGTGAGCCCTACTGTCCCAGTTTGAAACATATTGTATGGCTCTCACGGAATTACATTTTAAAATATGTGGCATTTATGGCTCTCTCAGGTGGTGGAGATAAAGGAAGGAGTATATTATAGATAAAAAAGACCCCCCAATATGCAACATTTTGCAAGCTGATGGCAATAGCAATTAAAGGGCCAATGCTCCTAAGGTATGTGATAACTCCAAACCATAACAGCAGAAAAAGTTTTGAATGCAGGATTAGCATCTTTATCACTTAATACACTCAGACCAGTTGCTGTTGAAATGTAATTTTTATGGTGATAATCTCACTTTAATGTCAGAAGACTTTACGTGAATCTACAAGCATGCCATGATAATAAAGGAGAAAGGGTTGTTGTTCCCCTTTAAGGGCCCCCCTTTACTTGCTATCCTAGCAATACTGTGTGATCATTTTATAAAGTGGGAACAAATCCTATACACCAAACCTTCAGCTCAGATATGTACTAACTAACATACTAACTAACTCCATGGTTTCGGACTCCTTTGAGATCAGCAGAGGTATGCGTCAAGGATGTCCCCTATCTCCCCTCCTTTGTGCTCTCTCTGCAGAACCCCTAGCCTGCAAAATTCAGTCAAATCCTCCTATTAAAGGTCTCTTAATTGGTGGTATTCATGAAAAGATCAGCCAATATGCGGTTGATACCATTCTGTATTTAGCTGATCCACATAACTCACTACAAGTTGCAAACGATCTAATTGTGGAAATGGGGCACTACTCAGGACTTTCAACTGGGTGAAATCAGCAATTATGGGCATAGACAACACAATAGTCTCAGCACACCCAGGGGCGTAACTAGACATCACTGGGCCCCCCTGCGAAACTTTGGATGGGGCCCCCCACCCCCACCTCCCTCGCTTTCTGCACAGGAAGACTGAGGACCAATGTGTTTTCCCCATGCAGATAAAAACACTTAGACTTGAAGGAAACGTCAGGCAATCTATGCTACCCCCAGATCTACTTACCCGGGGCTTCCTCCAGTCCCTTGCAGCCGACAAGTCCCTCTTTGCAGCTCTGTTCCCAGTACATACATATACACACAGCCTTATTATTTTACTACATGAGAGCACATGCTATACGGAGGAACAACAATGACATGCTGAACGTGAGATATAGTATCAATGTAAGTTTGGCAAAACATTCAGAATGTCACTGATTGATACTGTTATTACAGGATCTTGGACTCCATGTGAGACAACAAGCTCTCAATGAAGTAGCAACAGTAAGACATCAATCTCCACTCCATTGAGTTGTAAAAGTATTCAGAGGCCCTAAAGTCATTAGCCCGTGTGATAAGAATCTAGGAATCCTTTTGCTGAAAAGGGAAAGTCTACTACTTTTTTTTCAAAATGTGACTCCTTTGTTTTAAGGTTGTACATCTAGTCTTCGGAACTTTGCAGCAGTGAGAGACAGATGTTTTTTTACGAACCCTAGGGAGCAGGGACAGTGTACAAATTCCAAAGTGTGTGTGATTCTTTATCTGTGTGGTGGACACATGCAGTCAATATAACAATGGTGTAAGAGCAGAATATGTTTTTTTTCTCCATGCCTTAAGCTGTCAGTCTCTCAAACTTTTGCCCCCACGGGCCCCCTGTGGTGTCTGAGCCCCCCTGCGGAGGCATCCCTTGCAGGGTCTATTGTTACGCCCCTGACCACACCCCTCCTCTCCAAATTGTCACCGACTTCAAATATCTTGGAGTAGTTATACAAGCCGACCCTAAGCTGTACTTCCTTGACAACGTCAAGCCACTTATATCTCTTGCCCAGCAAAAAGTGAATGCATGGACCAAATTATCCTTATCTGTGGCTGGGAGAATGAATCTTGTCAAAATGGTTTAACTCTACAAAAGTGCTGTATATCCTTCTCAATTCCCCTGTATATATCCCAATGCCCTTTTTTCATAAACTCAGATCTCTTTTACTGTGTCTATAGTTTGGGCCCAAAGGTAAACACATCTTTTTGCAGCATCCCTCAAATATAGAGGGCTTGCTGTGCCAATTGCCAGTCCCCTAATTCTATTACTGGGCCTCCCAGCTGGAACACATGTCAAATAGGTTTGTCTCTTACTCTACACAAGCCCCTTGAGCTTATGAGCTTTTCAGAACTAAACATAGCCAACAATCTCCCCTTTAAGCCTGGTCTACACGGAGCGATCCGGCGGCTCGATTAGCCGCCGGATCGACTCTTCCGCATCCCCGTGCAAACCCGCCGTGTCTCCGCTCGTCCACGTGTGCGTCAGATTCGATACCACCTCGACCCCGCCGGCGCAGCTTATCTTCCGCTCGATTCCCTGCTATTGTCCGCTCGCGGGGAACAAGCGGGGAATTGGCCGCGGCGAGATCGGATCTGTCGGATCTTATCAATCGAGCCGCATCAGCGGCTCGATTGATAAGACACATCGTGCCGTGTAGACCCGGCTTTACCATGCTTAAGGGATAAAAAGTAGGGATAATAAAAATTGCACGCTGCAGGAAAAAAACACAGAGACATCAGGAGCCCAAATGGTGCAGTATGTCACGGTACCAGAAGCATGTAAAATATGCGAATGTATTATACTCACAAAGGTGGGTTGCAGAAGGGCAACTGACCACTAGAAGCAGGTGGAGATGTATAACCCCGACTCCACTCGGGTGACCAGACGGAGCTGGTGATGGTCGCACTCTTGATAAAAAGCAAACCTCAAATGACCTAAACTGGTCAAAGAGGGTTGATCCCCCTCCAAAGGGAGGGTGAAGGCACAAGGTAAAGGGGGAAGAGGCGCCCAGAGCAGATAAAATACGTTAAAAACAAATAAAATGAAAAAAGTGAGGTGGCTTACCCAGGGCCGGTCCTGGACTTTCTGCTGCCTGAGGCAAAGATCGTAAGGGCGCCCCCCCCCCTAATATTTCTACATAACATTACATCCCCCACACAACCGACCGTGTCCGTGAAGGAAAGCCTGAGTGAAGCAGCAAAGTGAATGACTGACTCACCAGGGATTGGGTCTCCCTCCGGGTCTGGTGGCGGCGAAGGGCGGGCATCCGCATCCAGCATGCATCCTGCACTGGCAGGGGACAGACGTCTGCGGCGGGCATGCTCCATCTCGGATCTGAGGGATCTCGCGCTGGGCCAGTGAGCGGCGGCCAGCAGCAGCCAGCCAGCCTCATCATCATCGTCACGTCGGCGGCTCTCGCTGCTCAGTGACTGACCGTGACAATCAGCCGCAGCCAGGGCAGCAGAGCGGGCGGCAGCCGCCGCCATCAAATCAGCAGGCTTAGGCACTAGGCAGCGTCACCAGCGTGCAGCCTTGGAGGAGACAGGAGAGGCTGCAGAGCTCGAAGTCGTCGGACTCGGAGGCCGGCGGCAACAGTGCAGTTTCTAGGCTAAAATGCACCCAGGGCGAGGGTGTAAAAATTGCGCCCCCCCCGGTATAGGTAGCCAGCTATAGGTCCCCCCCGAGTATAGGTGGCCAGGCATGGGTGAGCCAGTAAAGTTGCCCCCAGTATAGGTTAGCCAGGTAGTTGCCTCCAGTATAGGTAGCCAGTATAGTTGCCCCTAGTATGTTAGATAGGCAGGCGCCCCCCCCCCCCCCGGTATAAGTTAGATAAGTAGGTGTCCCCAGTACAGGTTAGCTAGGTAGGTGCCTCCAATATAGGTAGCCAGTATAGTTGCCCCCAGCATAGGTTAGATAGGTAGGTACACCCAGTATAGGTTAGTTAGGTAGGTGCCCCCAGTATAGGTAGCCAGTATAGTTGCCACCTGTATAGGCTAGCTAGGTAGGTAAGTGCCCCCAATACAGGTTAGATAAGTGCCCCCAGTATAGATTAGATAGGTAGCTGCCCCCAGCATAGGTTAGATAGGTAGCTGCCCCCCAGTATAGGTTAGATAGGTAGCTGCCCCCCAGTATAGGTTAGATAGGTAGCTGCCCCCCAGTACAGGTTAGATTAGGTAGGTGCCCCCCAGTATAGGATAGATTAGGTAGCTGCCCCCAGTACAGGTTAGATAGGTAGGTGCCCCCAGTATAGGATAGATAGGTAGCTGCCCCCAGTATAGGTTAGATAGGTAGCTGCCCCCCAGTATAGGTTAGATAGGTAGCTGCCCCCCAGTATAGGTTAGATAGGTAGCTGCCCCCCAGTATAGGATAGATTAGGTAGGTGCCCCCCAGTATAGGATAGATAGGTAGCTGCCCCCTGTATGTTAGATAGGTAGCTGCCCCCCAGTGTAGGTTAGATAGGTAGCTGCCCCCCAGTATAGGTTAGATAGGTAGCTGCCCCCCAGTATAGGTTAGATAGGTAGCTGCCCCCCAGTATAGGTTAGATAGGTAGCTGCCCCCCAGTGTAGGTACCCCCCAGTGTAGGTTAGATAGGTAGCTGCCCCCCAGTGTAGGTTAGATAGGTAGCTGCCCCCCAGTATAGGTTAGATAGGTAGCTGCCCCCCAGTATAGGTTAGATAGGTAGCTGCCCCCCAGTATAGGTTAGATAGGTAGCTGCCCCCCAGTATAGGATAGATAGGTAGCTGCCCCCAGTATAGGATAGATAGGTAGCTGCCCCCCAGTATAGGATAGGTAGCTGCCCCCCAGTATAGGATAGATAGGTAGCTGGCCCCCAGTATAGGATAGATAGGTAGCTGGCCCCCAGTATAGGTTAGATTAGGTAGGTGCCCCCCAGTATAGGATAGATAGGTAGCTGCCCCCAAAACAGGTTAGATTAGGTAGGTGCCCCCCAGTATAGGATAGATAGGTAGCTTGCCCAGTATAGGATAGATAGGTAGCTGCCCCCCAGTACAGGTTAGATTAGGAAGGTGCCCCCAGTATAGGATAGATAGGTAGCTGCCCCCAAAACAGGTTAGATTAGGTAGGTGCCCCCCAGTATAGGATAGATAGGTAGCTTGCCCAGTATAGGATAGATAGGTAGCTGCCCCCCCAGTACAGGTTAGATTAGGAAGGTGCCCCCAGTATAGGATAGATAGGTAGCTGCCCCCAAAACAGGTTAGATTAGGTAGGTGCCCCCCAGTATAGGATAGATAGGTAGCTTGCCCAGTATAGGTTAAGTAGGTAGGTGCCCCCTCATAATGGCGGAGGGGGGAGCCGGAGCCGCGGGGAGGGCAGCCCGACCTCTCCCTCCCTCTCCCCGGGCCGCTCTCCATGCTCCCCCCTCGGACTGCAGGCAGCAGAGTTAGTGCGCAGGGAAGCGCTGCTGTACACAGCTGTTACTCACCTCTCTGGATCCGATCGCCGCTCCCGCCCTGCTGGTCTCCTCTCTGCAATGTAGCCGCTGCTGATACACACGCGGCTGCGTCCTGTTTACACAGGAAGCAGCCGCGTGTGTATCAGCTGGCTAGGCAGAGAGGAGACCAGCAGGGCGGGAGCGGCGATCGGATCCAGAGAGGTGAGTAACAGCTGTGTACAGCAGCGCTTCCCTGTGCGCTAACTCTGCTGCCTGCAGTCCCGAGGGGGGAGCATGGAGAGCGGCCCGGGGAGAGGGAGGGAGAGGTCGGGCTGCCCTCACCGCGGCTCTGGCTCCCCCTGCTATCACAGCCACGTTATCTGGTGCCGCCCCTCCACTTCCTGCCGCCTGAGGAACCCGCCTCACCCCGCCTCATGGGCGGGCCGGCCCTGGGCTTACCTCAATGAAGACAAATTCACGTATTAATAGAATTTTATTGCACTGGCAACGCGTTTCGTGGGTGCATACCCACTTCCTCAGGCCAAATAGCAGTGCCTACAATCATCAGACAAGGCGCTTAATGCCACAGCACTAACAGCATATCAAAAACATAACTCTACCTTTAACAAATAGTACAGACAACATTGTATAATGAGAATCAAAAAATAAATAACAGCATTCAAACAAATTTATGCATATAGAATTTGATTTCAACTATCAGAGGCAACTATCAGTGCCAGAGCAGTTACATGCAATTTAAATAAGGTTATAATATGCACACAAAATACATGACTGTAGTGCATTCAACGCTCAAATGCTTTGCATAAATTTGCATGCACGTGTAGCGGATATGGTTCCATTTAAACAAAGTTATTTTAGTACATGAGGTCATGCTAAAATATGTGCATAATACACAAGTATAAAAGCTAATGCTATAGGATCGCATAAAAAATATATATAAAAGATTAAACATTAAATCTCATAGGACTAGGCATACTACACATTAAACAAATGCAGCTGCACTGGAGTAGGTCCCCAGTGTAATACTGCTTATAAAAATAGCATGTCATTAATAAATAAGAACAAAAACATGTGCCTAAAGATAAATGTGCTATATGGTCCTGTAATGTATGGTTCTAGGGAGGGCTGCATGAATGGAACACTCCAAAAGGGTAAAAGGGGACAGAGCGGTGTGCATCATATCAATAGGATTGGTAAATGCACCATATAAACAGCATTCTGTGGTATGTGCTGCACTGTATAAATGACACTCTGCGTGACGTAAATGCTTACATAGAATGTTTAGCATAGGGAAAAGGGTATATGTTGTGCTGTATAAACAGCACTCTGTATAAAAAGAGATTAGCATGGCAGTGGGAGGAGGAACGTCAGCGACAGCTTCCGCCTTGCCGCTGGTCCCTCTTCCGCGTGTGTACGCGGAGGGACCTGGCGAGGAGCTGTCGCCGGCCTGTCGCCCACACGCTCACGTGTGCTGGCGACAGGCCACATTTCTCGCCCGTGAGTATGGGCCATTAATTGCTTAAACTATCTAAGTTGGACAACACCCCTCTATAGTCTGATAAAGGCGTGGTATACTAAGGTCAAATTTTACGTAATTCAGCCCTTTTACATTTGAGGCCCTCCAAGCCCAATATGGTCTCTCTCCTAAATAATACTTTATGTATTTGCAGCTACACAAATTGAGAGCTGAATTCCAAATGGCATCCCCTCTACAAGCACCTCACTTACCCTAGAGAGCATTAAGGATGGTCCTGTTGTTACACGTGCCTAAACTAAATGGACAAACTTAAATGTTGATCTAGACAAGGGAGAATGGGAATAATGTTCACTGAAAAGGGTGTAGCAATAGGGGTTGCAGATGTTGCGACCACAGGGCCCCTTGGGCCAGAGGGGCCCCGAAGGTCCCTCCCTCAACTACAGTATTAGCTCTCTATTGGTCCTATGTTCATAATAATCACATCTATAGATACTTTGAATAGTGGTAATCATTAACAAACTGTTCCCCATCTTCTTTTTCCCCCTCTGACACTGTAGTTGCCATTGGCAGGTTTTGGTGCGCGTATCAATTGTTATGTATAGACTGCTTGGGGGCCCCACTGTAAAACTTGCATCGGGGCCCACAGCTCCTTAGCTATGCCACTGTTCACTGACCTTTCGCTCGGTCTTCCCATGCCTTCATGAAAAGCTTACTCAACTCTATATTTACATTAGAGTTATCTTACTCTGGCCCACCTCATAAATGCTCTCCAAAATGCTCTTTAATTAATCACACCTTCCTCAGAATCAGAATCGCATTTCTTTCGCCAAGCACGACTGGGTCGTGCCCGGAATTGGGCTTGGCACAAGAGTACAGGGCATGTACATAGAAACATAAGGAACAGCATGGCATAGAGCCTAGTGGCATCACTTCATCTAACAAAAACATATACTGTACATAAAGTTTCTAACACTTCATCTAACAAAAACATATACATAAAGTTTCTAAACACAGCTGGAACCAAACAGACATACTACTTTTACTTTTCCCAACACATCTGTCAGGTGGATTACAAGTAGAAAGGCAAGGGTGGGGGAGAGGGGCAGTCAACGGGGGGAGTGCATGGCAGAGTTTATTGAGTTCAGTGTAGTTACAGCCGAGGGGAAGAAGCTGTTTCTGTGTCTTGTGGTCTTTGTTGAGATGGACCGGTACCTCAGATACCTCCGCCCCAAGGGGAGTTGATTGAAAAACTGGTGGCCAGGGTGGGAGGGATCCTTGGCAATCTTCAGTGCTCTGGAGCGTAGTCTGGTATTGTAGACGGAATCAAGGGCAGGGAGTGTGTTCCCGATGATCCTTTCCGCTGACCTGATGACCCTCTGTAGCTTGCGTCTGTCGCCTTCGGTGGAGCCCGCATATAAGACAAGGATGGAAGAGCAGAGGACGGATTCGATGGTTGCGGTATAGAAGTTCGTCAGGAGTTTTTGTGACATGCCGAACTTCTTCAGTTGGCGGAGGAAGTAGAGCCTCTGCTGGGCTTTCCTCTGGGTGGAGACAGTGTTTGCCTTACACTTCAGGGTGTTGGAGATGGTGGTGCCCAGGAGTCGGACACAGGGCACTTCCTCCACTGCCGTACCTCCAATGTGCAGTGGGGGTGGGGAGGAGGCATGTTTTCTAAAGTCAATGATAATCTCCACGGTTTTTGCCTTGTTGAGGACCAGCTTGTTCTCCTTGCACCAGTGGCAAATCCTGTCCACTTGCTGGCGGTATGCCTGCTCGTCGTTGTTGGAGATCAGGCCGACTATGGTGGTGTCGTCTGCAAATTTGATTACCTTGACAGAGCTTGCCGAGGATCTGCAATTGTTCGTGTACAGGGAGAACAGGAACGGTGACAAGACGCAGCCTTGTGGGGCCCTCGTGTTAGTGGTCTTTGGTTGCGAGGAGGTGGAGCTCAGCTTTACTACCTGGGATCTGTTTGTAAGGAAGTCATTGATCCACAGTTGGAGTGTGGGGTGGACCCCGAGCTCGGCCAGATTCTCTTGTAGTATATGGGGGCTAATGGTGTTGAAAGCCGAGCTGAAGTCGAGGAGGAGGACCCTGGCGTATGAATTTGGTTTGTCAAGGTGGTTGTTGACAAGCTCCAAACAGATGTTTATGGCGTCGGCGGTCGACCTATTTGCCCAGTATGCAAATTGATATGGGTCTAGCTGGGTTTCTGTTTTCTGTTTAAGTAGAGGCAGGACCGCCTTTTCGAAAGTTTTCATTATGACCGATGTGAGGGCGACAGGTCTGAAATTATTGAGATCGGACGCGCCCTGCTTTTTGGGTACAGGGATGATGGTGGACCTCTTGAAGCATGCCGGTACTTTGCCACACTGTAGGGACTCATTGAAGACGGAGGAAAGGATAGGAGCGAGCTGCTGTGCGCATGTTTTCAGGCAGGCTGGCGACACTCCATCAGGGCCTGGGGCTTTCCTGGCCTTTAGCCTGGACAGGTGGCACGCCACGTCCGACTCATTTAGGGCCGGGGGAGGCAAGTTTTGTCCTGGTGGTACTGTGGTATGAGGTGAAGTGAGGGGAGCCTCTGGCATCGGAAGCTCCACAGGAGCGTCTTTCTCCTCGAACCTACAGTAGAAGTCACTGAGGTCTTCCACCAGCTCAGTGCTGCACCTATTATGATATTGTCCCCCACTTGAAGACTTTTGGAAACAAGTGGTAAAATTCCTCCATGACCCAGTCTCACTTGACCTCAAAATATGCTGCTTAAATATATCTGAAGAGGTGCTATCTAAATATGACAAGATATTTATGATTGAGACCCTATCACCAGGGGTGCTCGGATACCCCTTTTCAAAATCCGAATTGATCCGGATCCGGATACCCAGATATCCGGATCGGATATCAGGATCCGAACGTACTGATATCCGCGTACATGCAAATATCTGACCGCATTATCCGGGCTATCTGGGCGGATTCGGATATCCGGATAGAAAAACCGGAAGTGGCCTATAAATAGCTTCCAAAATGTTTTTTGAGGTAAATGATGCATGTAGCATCATGTTTTTTTAAAGGGAAACACTAATTGATTATGTGGGGAGTTAAAAATACAAAAAATCAGGAGTAGGTTCAAGACAGCGGTCGTGCAGCCCACATAGGGCTTGATTCACAAAGCGGTGCTAACCTACTTAACACGTCTAAAGTCTTTAGACGTGCTAACCAGGGTGCTAAGTAGGTTAGCACCGGATTTCTCAATTGATTAACCTACTTAGCACCCTGGTTAGCACGTCTAAAGACTTTAGACGTGGTAAGTAGGTTAGCACCGCTTTGTTAATCAAGCCCATTGTGTCCTAAGTCCAACCGCACAACTGGGACTAGACAGTTTTCAGGCCGGACACCTCCCAAAAAATTACACAGCAATTGTGTTCAGATAATCACTATGGCACCTAGTGTTGGTACCACGTCACAGTAAAACATTAGGAGAGCATTCCAGGAAGCAGTCGTACTGCCGCAGTTGGGGCCTCCCCAACTTGAACAGCACAGACACCTCCAAAAAAATTACACAGCAAATGTGTTTAGATAGTTCACCATGGCACCTAGTGTGTTGGTACCACGGCTGTAAAAATTTTTTGAACCAGGCTTATGACTCAAGACGGAGCCTGGAGGTTGTGGTGGTAAAGGGTGGTAAGGCAGGCATAGTGATTTCCAGCCACTTCATTTCCCCCTCTTGCCAACAACAGGGACCAGGAATTCACCAACCACCCAAGCCTGGTTTATTTTCAGAAACATCAGTCTGTCCACAGACTGAGTGGACAGACGAGAGCGATTCTCGGTGACCACGCCACCGACCGCACTCAAGCACCTTTCGGACAGCACGCTGGAAGGTGGGCAAGCAAGGACTTCCTGGGCGTACTGTGCCAGCTCATTCCAAATATCCAGGTGCTTGACCCAGTAATCCAAGGGGTCCACAGGGGTGTCACTGTCAAGCCCGCTGTAGGACCCCATGTAGTCTGCCACCATCTGGGTCAGGCGCTGGTTCTGGCTTTGATAGCCACATGCTGCTGCAGGCACCTCCTCAGTCGGCAGCTGTACCAGCGTGGCGTACAGCGCCTTTGTGAGAGACAGCAGGTTTGATGGGTGCAGGCACTTGCTGCTGTGCTGGCTGAACTGTGACAGCAGGGGGGGGGGGAAGTCTGGGGGAAGGCTTCCTCCAAGTGCCGAACCAGGGACCGCTGCAAGTCTCTCATTTGGCGCACAGGGTCTCCTCCTGCAGGCAGGAACTGATGCAGCTTCCCCTTCAGCCGTGGGCCCAGCATCAGGGTGATCCACATGTCCTCCCGAGCACTCATCTGCTTGACCCTTGGGTCACTGCGCAGGCACTGCAGCATGTGCGCTGCCATGGGGAAGAGGGCTGCCATCTCTGTTGACACATACTCTGAATCATCACCCCCAGTGCTGTCCTCCTCCTCCTTTGATTCCTGAGCCTCCCCCTGCTCTCTCCACCCCCGCACCACTGCAGCTGCACTCAGCTGTACCCCCTCATCTTCAAGGTCAGGGACCTCTAACTCCTCCAAGTCCTCCCACTTCAAGTCCTCAACCTCCTGACGCACAGAGGTGGACTGTGAAGGTTGCTGCTGCTGCTCCTGCTGGATCAAGGGTGCCTCTCCCACTTCCAGCAGAGCATTAAGGGCCTTGTCCAGCACGCACACCATGATCACCCACTCACACAGCGACGCACGGTCCCGGCTGACCATGTTGGTGGCCTCCAGGAAGGGTGCCAGCACACCAGCTGCATTGCGGATGATGTCCGGGAGGTGGGTGGTGCCGGTCCCAAACACGGTTGTGTCCGTGGTGGCTCTGGCCAGGTATCGGTTGACAGCCTGCCTCTGTTCAACCAGATGCTCTAACATGGCCAGGGTGGAGTTCCATCATGTTGCAACATCAATAATGAGCCGGTGCCGTGGGAGGTTTAGCTCCAGCTGCACGGCATCCAGGGCCGCTGGAACCGGACCAGAGGAACCTGCTGCACTTCCCCTGACCCTGCTGCGGGGTGGCACCACCCACTGGATTGCTGCTGTGTCCGATGCTGCTGTCCCCTCTTCACCCCTTTCCACCAAACTGACCCAGTGCGCCATGGACAGATAGCGGCCTGTCCCGAACCTGCTGCTCCAGGAGTCCATGGTCACATGGACCCGCGCTCACCCACCACATGATCCAGCCCACGCTCCACATTGGCCACCGCGAAGTGGTTCAGTGCTGGGATAGCCATGCGTGAGAAGTAGTGCCGGCTGGATATTGGCCAATCCGGCGCTGCGCTCTGCAGGAGCGAACGCATGTCGCTCCCCTCCTGCAAAAAGGAGTACGGGAGGAGCTGGGAGCACATGGCCCATGCAAGCAGGCCGTTCAGCTGGCGGATGTGACGGCTGCTGGGAGGCTGAGCCCTGACCACAAGGGACTCGCTCAAAAGGGTCTGTTGGCATTTTTTGGTTGCACGGGAAGAGGAGGAGGGAGCAGAGGAGACCACTGAGGAGGGCTGGCTGCCTGAACAGGCCTCAGTGTCGGCAGGAGTGCCACTGGCAAAGGGGGATCTGGTGGTGCTTTTGGTCGGAACACTGCCAGTGCCAGCTTCCTTCAGCCTCTTGAACTCCTCATGCTCGTGAAGATATTTGTTGGCCAGGTGGTTGATGAAGCCGTAGTTGGAGGGGTTGCAACCTCTGCTCAGCTTCACCTGGCACACGTTACAAGTGACAAACTTGCTTTCCACTGAGGGCAGATCAAAAACTGCCAGATTGGGGATTGTAATTTTCCCTTACGCCCTGATTGGGCTGCTGCTTTTTTTCTCCCTGCGGTGGTTGGCCCTGCGGTGGTTGGGGCCTGGGGTTGAGGGGTGCGGCTGGTGGTAGCGGCAGAAGATGAAGCAGCAGGGTGTGGGTCCCGCATTCCATGCCCACTGCTGCTCCTGCCAATGTCAGTGATGCTGATCCTCCATGCCAGACCCACGGACGGATGCCTCCTCCACTTCAGACTCAGAGCCAACATGCCCCTCCTGTGGTTGGTAGTCACGGTCCTTCATCTCGTCATCATAATTATCACCAGCATCAGACTCCCCCTCCTCAAACAATTGCTGGGATGTTGATGACCCCTCAAACTCCTCTTCTGCGGACACCCCAGGCAAGGAATATCCCCAACAATCACCGTCACCATCTTTGACTCCTCCGCAAACCCCATTGTGGCCAGAATGTCCTTCTCAAAGTCAGTGGTAACAGCCCTGATTGCGCTCACGGTGTCGGGACTACAGAGCGCGCTGACTGAGGGTAGACTGCCCGCTGGATTCGACATGATGACCGACGAGTCCCCATGCACTGCTGGGCGGCTACTGCTGCTCCTGCGAACAGGAGTGGTGGTGGGGGTGGAGGTGTCTGTTGTAGAGGTGGTGGTGGCCTGCTCATCCACCATCAGCTGCATCACAGACTCGGCGTCTTTCTCCTCCAATTTGCGTTGCCAACCCTGCTGGAAAATGGCCGCTACACACTGCTACCCCTAAAAGCTGGGTGCCCATTGCGTCCACGGCCAGTGGTGGAATGGACACTGGCGCAGCAGAACTGCTGGTGGTGACGGTGCCAGCAATGTTCCCTCTCTTCTAGGCCTTGATGCCCTTTCCCCGGCTGCCAGTGCCAGCAGACATAGTGCAAGTCTGTGTGATGATTGATGATGACACCAGATGGATGTGGGGTACTTTCACTTTATTGAAATCGGGGTAATTGGTGTTCGACTTGAATGAATCTGCACAGTGACAGACAGCAGAGTAGAACACAGTGTGCACACTAACGGTCTGTCACCCACACTGACACTCAAAGTCAGCAGCACAGCAGAAATACAGTAATCTAATCTGTACTAGAAAACTAACACAGACACTGTACTACTCTAACAACTAGCACTGCAGTACTAAATAACTACACAATAATACAGTTATTCTATTCCCTAAACTATACTGTAGCTAAGGCAATATAGCACAGGCCTGGCCTGTGTGCACAAACAGCACACACAGACACCTAACTAGCAGAGCTGCTGCAGGTTGCAGCAGAGACTGTCGCAGACACACACACTAACTAAAATCCCAATACAACAAACTAGCTAAACAACAATAAAAGAGTGTTATAGTACAGGTGTTAATGTGCAAAAACGCTGGCTTTAACACAGTAGAAAGCACTTGCTTTAGCCAACCAGCACTGGAGTGTCTCTCTCAGTGTGCAGTTAAAAATGCAAGGATGGGTTCCTGCAACATGGCCGCCTCTTTATATACGGGGGGGGGGGGGCTGGCTGGAGTTCGCCTCTGTGATTGGTTGCTAGGGCTTCTGCTGGGAGCCCTCTGATTGGCTCAATGACGTCATCTCCTTAGTTACAGTATTCGGATTCGGATATCCGAGGGTATCCGGGTATGCGACCAAATATCCGCGGATTGCTATCCGGATTTGCACAGAAATCCGGAATCCGAATCGGATAGCTGGAAAAAGTTCGGATATCCGGGTTACCCGGATATCTGGAATCCGGATGAGCACCACTGCCTATTACTGCTAAACAATGTATAGCCTATTGCTGGATGTCTCCAATCTGCCTTTTATTGTATGACTGGATGACCGGGGTGCAGAATACATTGCCCTACAAACACAGGATATGTCCACATACATTTTCTTGTGTCTGGAATAGATGGCTGAGCCACATTTAACTACTTGTCCTCTACCAGACCATATATTTGCGACTCTGTTTTACTACCTGCACATATTTCCTTGTTCTTTTTCAGCAAATAAGAAATTCTATTTACCTACACTCAGGGCCTGTTCTAGACTGTTTGCTGCCTGGAGCAATACATTCCTTATCACCTTGTATTAAAGTAATTGCACAATTTGCTTGACAAATGCTTGTACATTAATAAGGGCAAAAGAGCCCTTATTGTAAAGCTCTGTGTTATTGCTGCAAGGTTTGGCAGGTGTCAGAGGCACTAACTCACCCACTTGCCTGTAAATAAGAGGTCTGAAATTCTGCCCCCTCTATCGGCAAGACTGTCATGGCCATTTTTATCTGACGTGTTCTAAAGCTCTGTGGCCACTCCCACCTGCAGTGCCATGGCCTGTGGCTGGCAAGCTGAGGGCTGTCTGAGGAGACAGGTGAGTTCATAACATTTCAGTAAATGTGGTCTTGCTGATGGAGAGAGTAGAATTTCAGACCTCTAATGATTTTTTGGCAAACAGATGAGTTACTGCCACTGACACATGCCAGTCCTTGCAACTCTTATACAGAGCTTTACATTAAAGTGCACCAGAGACTAAGCAATAGTAAGAATAGATACTTACCTGGGGCTTCCTCCCGCCCCATAAACACAGCTGAGTCTCACACCATCCTCCCGCGGTCTGCTGTTCAGCTGCGATCAGGCTCAGTCGGGTCCAGTGTGAGTTTCCTGCGCATTCACGGACCTCCCGCACATGCGCAGTAGGCCTAGACTGACGTGGCTGAGCCCATTACCGCGGCTGAATGGCAGACCGTAGGAGAACGGCGAGGGACTCAGACGTGTTTATGGGGCGGGAGGAAGACCCAGGTAAGGATTGATTATTACTATTGTTAGTCTCTGGTTTACTTTAAAGCTTGTTAAAATTACAATTTTGGCACTTTTAACATGTTCATGCAAAGCATGTGGTATAATTCTACTACAAATACTGTAGTGAAAAAGATTGACATTAACTGCCTTCATTGTCAACAGGCTCATAAGACCAGCTGCTGAATCTTATTTACTTCTGAACTTTTGTTTTAGATTAAGAAACCACCTTCTATGTTCTATCACTGTAGTTCATAGTCCTGGTCTGCTTCCAGGTTAAACTCTGATCTTTAGCCACACTCAACTGAGTATTTTCTGCAGTCTGGATGTGACGAAATTTCAACACAGACAGGAAAATGCACTGATAAGCTCAGGGGTGCAGCTAAGGTTTTTGTGGCCCCAAGCGGACTGTAGGAAGTGGCCCTATCCTGCGGCGAAAAAATGGGTGTGGCTATCCCGCATAAGTGGGCGTGGCCATGACATGTGGGTGGAGCTGGAGGGCGGATTGGGGCGGGGCTGTTTGCAGGGAAAATGGATGTGGGGGTGATTGAGGCGCGCGCAGATGGATTTGGCCATGACATTGTATGGGCGGAGCTTAACCGTAGCACAGCAAATATAGCCAACTATGACCATTAAATAATAAATGCAGCAACAGTTACCCCAGACACCAGAAAATAAAAACGCAATTTGTGCAACATTTTAGCAGAAAACAAACGCAATTTGTGCAACATTTCAACAGAAAACAAACAGAATTTGGGCCACATTTCAGCAGAAATCAAACGCAATTAGGGAACAGTTCAGCAGAAATCAAACACAATTAGGGCACATTTTCAGCAGAAATCAAACACAATTACGGCACAGTTCAGCAGAAATCGAACGCAATTAGGGCACAGTTCAGCAGAAATCAAACACAATTAGGGAACAGTTCAGCAGATATCAAACACAATTAGGGCACATTCTCAGCAGAAATCAAACACAATTAGGGAAAAGTTCAGCAGAAATCAAACACAATTAGGGAAAAGTTCAGCAGAAATCAAACACAATTAGGGCACATTTTCAGAGCTGCAAAAAGAAAAGAATTTACTCACCTGGCAGTGGCACTGGCAGAAGTCTTCTCTCCCCGTCTCCTCTCCTGGCCGGCTCCTCAGGCGCGCAGTTCCCACGGAGCTCCCTCCCTCCTCCAATCTCCCGCGCTGATTGAATCAGGGCTACGGGAAGATGGCCACCCGAAGCCCTGTACTGGAGGCATATAAATAGTCTCCAGAGCAGGGCTTCGGCGGCGGCCATCTTCCCGTAGCCCTGCCCCGCTCTGCTCTGCCTGCCCCGCGGGGCTGCTGGGAAACAGTGACGTCACGCCGACGTCACTGAGCCGCCGAGGCCCCTACGATCTTGAGGCCTCAAGCGACCGCTTGGTTCGCTTTATGCCTCGCGGCGCCCCTGGATAAGCTAATACTAGGGTGACCATATTTTGATTTCCAAAAAAGAGAACGATCACAACAGCATGTGGGTGTGGTCATGGGTGGGGCCAAATATACAAGACCTTAGCAGTGTGCTGTTCAACTTCGTGGGCATGGAGGGACGTTTTTTTTTTTTCCAGACCACATGGTGGAGGGCTGGCCAACCACAAAATGCAATCAGATTCGCAGCAGAATTCCCCACAAAATGCAATGAGATTGGCAGCAGATTTCCCCACAAATGTGCGGACAAGGTATATGTCCGCTGCACAGGTTAGATAGGAATATGGCCCCAGTATAGGTTAGATAGGAATATGGCCCCAGTATAGGTTAGATAGGAATATGGCCCCAGTATAGCTTAGATAGGTATATGCCCCCAGTATAGCTTAGATAGGTATATGCCCCCAGTATAGCTCAGATAGGTATATGCCCCCAGTATAGCTCAGATAGGTATATGCCCCCAGTATAGCCCAGATAGGCATATGCCCCCAGTATAGCTCAGATAGTTATATGCCCCCAGTATAGCTCAGATAGGTATATGCCCCCAGTATAGCTCAGATAGGTATATGCTCCCAGTATAGCTCAGATAGGTATATGCCCCCAGTATAGCTCAGATAGGTATATGCCCCCAGTGTAGCTCAGATAGATATATGCCCTCAGTGTAGCTCAGATAGGTATATGCCCCCAGTATAGCTCAGATAGGTATATGCCCCCAGTATAGCTCAGATAGGTATATGCCCCCAGTGTAGCTCAGATAGGTATATGCCCCCAGTGTAGCTCAGATAGATATATGCCCCCAGTGTAGCTCAGATAGGTATATGCCCCCAGTATAGCTCAGATAGGTATTTGCCCCCAGTGTAGGTTAGATAGGTATATGCCCCCAGTGTAGGTTAGATAGGTATATGCCCCCAGTGTAGGTTAGATAGGTAGATGCCCTCAGTGTAGGTTAGATAGGTAGATGCCCTCAGTGTAGGTTAGATAGGTAGATGCCCTCAGTGTAGGTTAGATAGGTAGATGCCCCCCTCCCGTCTGGCCAGGAGGGTGTGCGCAGTGGCGGGGAGAGAAGTTTCCACTTACCTGCCTGGATCCTGCAGAGAACTTCCATCTTCAGCCTCTCCCAGCGCGTGTCGCATTGGTTAGAGCTCCCCCTGTAATGACAGGCGGTTACGTCATCACAGGGGGCGCTGTTACCATACCGACAGACGCCGGGACAGGAAGTAGATAGTAGCTGGCAGGATCGAGGAAGGTAAGTGGGAAATTCTCTCCCCCGCTGTTCTGCCAGGTGCCCGCACACCCGCCGCCCGGTGTCCGCCCGCAGCAGCAGAGCGAGGCCCCCCACCCCACCCCGCAGTGTGAGGCCCCAAGCGGGGGGCGTGCCTCACCTGTATGCTGGCGCCGCCCCTGCCTGAGCTCTTCCCCAGGCATTTCAAAAAACCGGCCGGATGCCCCGGACAGGTCTGAAAAAGAGGACCTGTCCGGGGAAAAGAGGACGCATGGTCACCCTAGCTAATACATAAAAAACATCTGCCTAATATTCTGTAGGTTCCCCTTAGGTCAGCATCTGACCAATTAAGTCACGCACTATGCAAGATTTTTAAAGGTGTCTTGTTTTATCTGGTATTAAGACGTTAGCAGCAGAACCTTTAGGTCCAGTGAGCTGTAAGGTGGGGCCTCCATGAACTGGACAAATGATTCAGCATTCCAAGCAACCTCTTTCCATTGTTCTGCTGTCTAGTTTTGACACTCACATGCCCAATGAACTTATCCAGTGCTGTAAAGGAGTCAGCATCGGAACTGAGACTGGTCTGCGAATAGGTTTCCCTATGAAAAGTAAAGTTACCCATAAATGATAGCCTTGATTGTACAATCTTGGAAGATGGGGGCACACTGCGACCTTGGGTGCTGGAGAGCCTTGTCCTGGCCCTGCTTATACTTGCCCAATTTTCTAGCTGTCAACACATCACCTTTCAGAACTGACTATTCCTATGCTGCCTAGGTATATTTTGCCCCTTAAAGGGAACCTAAAGTGACATCTTACCTAGGGCTTCTGTCTGACCCCTGTAGTCATCATGGTCCCTCACTGTCTTTCACCCTTCAGCTGCTGTGCTCCTCCAAAATCTGTCCTACTCAGCCAGTCGCTGGATACTGCAATTTTGTTGAACTACGAAGTGCAGAACACTCCCGGCCATGGGAGCCTGATTGCGGCTTTTGGAGAGGACAGCAGCTGGAGGGAGAGGAGCAGGGCCGGATTTGTACTTTTTACCGCCCAAGGCCCACTATAACCAGTCACCCTGACCTATAGCATTTCTCTACACCCCCCTACACACACACACACACTAGTATAGGTTGCAGCGCCCAGTATAGGTGGCTGTCCCCCCAGTATAGGTAGATGTCCCCCCCAGTATAGGTAGCTGCCCACCAGTATAGGAAGCCTTTTCCCCTCATTTAGTATGGGTAGCTGTCCCCCTGCATAGGTGGCTGTCCCTCAGGGATAGGTAGCCTGTCCCCCAGGTATAGGTAGCCTGTCCCCCTGTATAGGTTGCTATCCCCCCAGTACAGGTAGATGTCCCCTCAGTGTAGGTAGATGTCCCTCCAGTATAGGTAGCTGACCCCCCCCCCCCCTGTATAGGTATTTGCCCTTTCAGTATAAGTAGCTTTCCCCACAGTATAGGTAGCTGCCTCCCCCCCCCCCCCCAGTATAGGTAGCCTGCACCCCCAGTATAGGTAGCTGTCTCCCTAGTTAAGGTAGCCAGCACCCCCAATATAGGTAGCTGCCCCCCAGTATAGGTAGTTGTCCCCCCAGTATAGGTAGATGTCCCCCAGTATAGGTAGATATCCACCCAGTATATGTAGCTTCCCCACAGTATAGGTAGCCTGCACCCCGAGTATAGGCAGCTGTCTTCTCCCCATTCTGCCGCTTACTAGCCCTGCTGCCATTGCTCCACCTCTCCCCTTTTTGAAAGTTCGGGTCCCCCCTTAGATCGCTTGCCACTACACTGTCAGCATAGTTACTCACACCTCAGATGAGTGGTAATCTGTAATGAAGCAGAGACAGGCAGCAGGGCCCAGGCCAGTATGTATCAGCTGATACATATTGGCCTGGGCACAGCTGCCTGTCTCAGCTTTATTACGGATCCCAGCTCATCTGAGGCATGAGTAACTATGCCGACAGCGTAGTGGCAAGCGATCAAAGGGGGGACCTGAACTTTGGGAAGGGGGAGAGGCGGAGCAGCAGCAGAAGGGCTAGTAGTGAGGGGCGGCAGTCACATGACAGGCAGGTGACTAACCCTACCCAGGGTTACCCCTGACCACTAACACCCCAGCTTCCCAGGCACCCTAGGCACTGGCCTATGTGGCCTTTGACGAAATTCGGCCCTGTAGAGGAGCAGAAAGACAGCAAGGGATGACTACAAGAGGCTGAAAGAAGCCCTAGGTACATTAAACTGGGGCCCTTACTTTCCCTGAAGATTTCATGCTAAAAGGTCAGATTCGATAAGAGATAAATTTGTCTCTCTCTCAAATCTGCCCATATAATCTATTGATGTATGGCTATCTTTAGACGGATATGGTGGCTGCCATATTTATTTCCTTTAAAAGTGTACCTGCAGCGGAAAAAAGTGCCCCAAAAGGGCACTCGCCTCAATAGAGGTGTGAAACAAGCACGTGGCTAATCCAGCCAGACTTACATCTGAAACAGCTAATCTTCATGCTTAAAGAGAACCTAAAGTGTGTTTAAAGAATGTTATCTGTATACAGAGGCTGGGTCTGCCTATAGAGCCCAGCCTCTGTTGCTATCCCAAATCCCCCTAAGGTCCCCCTGCACTCTTCAATACCTCATAAATCACAGCCGCGCTGTGCGGGCTGTTTACATCTGTAGTGTCAGTCTCAGCTGCTCCCCCGCCTCCTGCATAGCTCCAGTCCCTGCCCCCGTCCCTTCCCTCCAATCAGCGGGGAGGGGAGGGACACATGCGGGGACCAGAGTTCTGCAGGAGGCGGGGAGAGCAGCAGACTGACACTATAAACACAGCCCGCTCTGACAAGCTGTGTGTTAGCAGCGTGGCTGTGATTTATGAGGGATTGTAGAGTGCATGGGGACCTTAGGGGGTTTTGGGATAGCAACAGAGGCTGGGCTATATAGGCAGATCCAGCCTCTGTATGCAGATAACATTCTTCAAACCCACCTCGGGTTTTCTTTAAAGAGGATAGAAACCAAGAGCCCAATATGGTGTAGTTTGTCAGAAACAAATGTAGATAATGATAAGTGAGACAATTATACTCACAAACATGGGTTACCACATAGGCAACCACTTCGTAGGCAGGTGAGGAGAATAAACCTGTCCTCACTCAGGATTAAGAAGTCGCTCTCTGTAGATTGGAAGAAAGGGGTAGGTCACCCCTCCACCAAGGGGTGGACTCAGTTTTGCAATAAGGAGAACAGAGGTGCCAGCAGGAGAAAAGTAGATAAAACCTTTAAAATTTGCTTGGAGGAGGTGGTGGACTTACCTCCATACAGCAGACACGAAAGACTGTCTGAAGATAAATACATACATTTATTGTAAAGTACCCCAGGGATGGAATGTGTTTTGCAGGCTAAGCCCGCTTCATCAGGCAATAAGATGGGGACAACTACAGCAATTCGGATACAGCAAGTGTAGCGCCTCTGCCTACATTTGCTGTATCCAAATTGCTGTTGTTGTCCCCATCTTATTGTCTGATGAAGCGGGCTTAGCCTGCAAAACACATTCCATCCCTGGGGTACTTTACAATAAATGTATGTATTTATCTTCAGACAGTCTTTCGTGTCTGCTTTATGGAGGTAAGTCCACCACTTCCTCCAAGCAAATTTAAAAAGGTTTTATCTACTTTTATCCTGCTAGCGCCTCTGTTCTCCTTATTGCTAATCTTCATACTTGTTCAGGGTCTATGGCTAAAAGTATTATAGGCAGAGAATCAGCAGGACAGCCAGCCAATCTAGATAGTAAGCTCGCAAGGGCAGGGACCTCCTCCTATTGTTTCTTATTTTGCTGTAATTTTTTATATGTACCAATTTTAGTGATCTCAAGCCACATATTAACTTTGTATGTATTTGCCAGTGATTACGTGTCATTTGAAGCTGACACTAGAGGAAGCTGCACAAAGAAGAGAATGTCTGCAACCGCCGCGGGCATGATGGATGAGGTAAGCCAGTGGGGAACGAAGGAGAGGCATGTGGGAGGGAAGGGGGGTGTAGGGAGCCAGGCACAGCGGGGACAAAGTAGGAGACCAGAGGACACATGGGGTAGACCGGAGAAGACATGGGGAAGACCGGAGGACACTTGAAGGAGACAGTAGGACACATGAGGGAGACAGGAGAAGGCATGGGTACGACACTTGGGGGAGACAGGAGTTAATTTTGGGGAGACAGAAGGATGCATGGGGGAGACAGGAGGATGCATGCGGGAGAGAGGAGGGCACATGGGGGAGACAGGAGGAGGCATGGGGGAGACAGGAGGTGGCATGGGGGACATAGGAGGACACATTGGGGACACAAGAGGACACCATTTGTGGGAGGTCATGTACAAGACGCTACTGAAATATGGACGCACCAGGTTTAGTTTATCATTTTTTTCCCCTGGTTTTTGCCCTCTAAATCTAGGCTTTTGCCCTCTAAATCATTAGCTTTGTCGCTATAACGACCCCTCAGAAGTTAAAGAGACCAAACTAGTCAAGCTTCTGAGGGGTCACTATAGCAACAAAACTTGTCAAGCAGGACACGCGGTCAGGGTAGACGTGGATGAGGAGGGAGATGGCAGAACATATGGCGCAGTGAAGCCGGCCCAGCATGCAACGCACAGGGTAGGGCCTGATAAAACTCTATGGGCTTTAATCACTAAGACAAATAGCATGCCTTATCACAGATAACACACCTTATCAAAGGTTAAAAAAAAAAATACATATATCCAGACACATCAACTCTAGTTAGGACATTAAATAAATTATTAAGGAAAGGGAGGTGCTGAAGGGGGTGTGGATAGAAAACAGCAAAAATCTATTAACCCTTCGCACTCTCGCATGCAAATGTTCAAACAAATGCATTCACAGATTCACTCATCCAGGCACAACTGTTATCCCTACAGCTACGGTAAGTTAAAAGCCGGGGTTTTAGCTCACAGAAGAATGCATTCTTATGCTTAGTCACCTATACTGCGCAGAAGTACCCAGGTAAACATAGGTGTCCTAACTCTGACCCTGTAACATGCATAGTGCAGACATGCAAACACATTCATTGCATCAAACCTATCAATGGATTAGGAGGACACATCCTGACGTCCTCTCCTGGGACAGACAGTGCATCTTACCAATCGCACAAGGGAGCTAACGTTATGTGTCCATGTGCACCATGCGCATACACCAGCATAAGCTGTGTGTATGCTGACAAACACATACAGGGGAAGGAGGGAGTGCACTGAATTAGACCCTAGCCACAGTGCCCTGCGAGAATGCAAAGGGTTAATAGATTTTTGATGTTTTTTAGCCACACCCCCTTCAGCACCTCCCTTTCCTTAATAATTTATTTAATGTCCTAACTAGAGGCGATGTGCCTGGATATATGTATTTTTTTCTTGCTACTGACCCCTGTGGCTAGGGTCTAATTTAGTGCACTCCCTCCTTCCCCTGTATGTGTTTGTCAGCATACACACAGCTTATGCTGGTGTATGTGCATGGTGCACATGGACACATAACGTTAGCTCCCTTGTGCGATTGGTAAGATGCACTGTCTGTCCCAGGAGAGGGCGTCAGGATGTGTGCTCCTAATCCATTGATAGGTTTGATGCAATGAATGTGTTTGCATGTCTGCACTATGCATGTTACAGGGCCAGAGTTAGGACACCTATGTTTACCTGGGTACTTCTGCACAGTATAGGTGACTAAGCATAAGAATGCATTCTTCTGTGAACTAAAACCCCGGCTTTTAACTTACCGTAGCTGTAGGGATAACAGTTGTGCCTGGATGAGTGAATCTGTGAATGCATTTGTTTGAAAATTTGCATGCGAGAGTGCGAAGGGTTAATAGATTTTTGTTATCAAAGGTTAACACGCCTTATCGGATTAGCATAGCGAACTTATGACAGTTAATTGGCATTGACGAGGGCTCCACTCGTCCTGCCCTGAGTCCCTGCGGGTTCGTAGAACTTGCTATGCTACTCTGATAAGGCATATTAACTTTGATAAGGCATGCTATTTGTCTTAGTGAATCAAGCCCTATGTCTGTTACTATGGATGTGTTTGTAAGTATGCATTTCTTTTGAAATTAAAGTGTTTTTACAATTTTACGCTACAGTGGCCACAATTATGTTTGATTTTAAGGTGTGATGATCCCGTGTCACTAGTGAGAGACAGCAGCTACGTTTTTTTTCCTGGAAGACAGGGGGAGGGGGCGGCCAGATGACCCCTTAGGTACTGAGGAGCCATCTAACAGATGTTCAATGTATTACGGTGAGTGCTCACTGCTTGGGGCGTGGTGGTGGTATCTCACTGAAGCAGGAAGTTATGACTGCCTCCAGCTGGAAAGTTAGAACTAAACTGTCTTCAACCTAAAGGTACAATTCCCAATGCAAATAATGGTGCCCAAACACAGTACAATAACATTTTCAATTTTCCCTTTTATTCGAATAAAATGAATTGAAAAGAATCCTTTTTTTTTCGATCAAGAAGGAACATTCTCCTGATTTTTTCAATAAAAATCCGATTGGACATGTTGGAAAAATCTTTATATTCGATTTAAAGGAATAATCAAATGAAATTATCTAATTGAAAAAAAAAAAATTTGTACCATGTATGGGCACCATAAGAACTTTGTGGACACCCGCGTAACTACCGGGGATGCGACCCCATCAGCCGCAGGGGGCCCGGGGCCTCCCTCGGACCCACCAGCCATGTGCAGGGGGAGCGCTGCCGCCCGCCCCATCCTGGGACCCCCCAGCCAGGTGTTGAACTGGCCGCGGTGTCTAATAGACGCTGCGCCAGTTTATACCCCGCAGCCCGCAGTCTCCCAGGAGGCAGAGCAGGGCTACGGGAAGATGGCTGCCAAAGCCCTGCTGCACTGGAAACTATTTGTGTTTCCAGTACAGGGCTTCGGGCGCCATCTTGCCATAGCCCTGCTCTCTGCCTGTCAGGGCGGGAGATGTGCTGCAGGAGGATCGTCGGGGAATCTGCGCACAAGAGGTCGGCCGGGAGAGGAGACTTCTGCCAGGTGAGTGAATTGGTTTTTTTTGGTTTTACAGGTGCATTTTATTCTAATAACTGCTGCCCACTGTATGATTTTCTGGTGACTGCTGCCCACTGTACGATTTTCTGGTGAACGCTGCCCACATTGCGATTTTCTGGTGACTGCTGTCCACACTGCGATTTTCTGGTGACTGCTGCCCACATCGCGATTTTTCTGGCGACTGCTGCCCACTTTACGATTATTTTCTGGTCACTGCTGCCCACATTACAATTTTCTGGTGAATGCTGCCCACTTTACGATTATTTTATGGTGAAACGCTGCCCCATTACAATTATTTTATAGTGCAGCACTGCCCCATTACGATTATTTGGCCCCGATGGGGGGGGGGGGCATCTAAATTTTCGCAGCGGGGCACAGTGATTTCTAGTTACGCCCCTGTTTGTGGATCACAGGAACATCTGTGCGTAGCTGTTGTGGTTTTAGTGTATTAATTCTGCGTGGTTTTAGTAGCGCACCACCATATTTTTACAACCTCACAAATACTGTATCAACGCAGTTTTCGTGCATCTTATGAAATACTTATTGCAGCACAGAGATTCTATTTGCAATCTTGGAGCTTGCCTTTTGGGCTGCCCATGATAAATATTAAATACACAGTATAAACATTAGATTTAGTTTCAGTTTGTACTGTACCATACTGAAAAAAGGGATAATGGAATAAAATGTATAGGATATAGTAAGAAGGATGAAACCCCACTGATAACAGCATTATGACAGGCCTTTCTGAAATAAATGGAATAGGTTGGGTTGTTTGTGATTGGTTCAGGTGACTGTTTCCCAACTTTTTCTCTGTCATGCAGTATTTCCTATGGAGATGAGAGGGGTGGACAAGGAGGCTGCCCACTGGCAGCTGCTGTAAGGAATAATAACTACGTTATTAATGTGTATCTACATTTGATTCTCTTATGCTGGGCATACACGGTTAGATAGTTCTTATCAATCGAGCCGCTGATGGCTCGATTGATAAGATCCAACCTGTCCAATCACCGTGGCGGATCGATACCGCGCTCAGGGATGCTCGGATACCCCTTTTTATTACTAGAGTTAGGTCGAATTCGAATAGTAAATTATTCGAGGTCAGTCGAATATTCGAGTCGAATATTTTTTACTATTCGATTCGACCTCGAAATTCGAGCTCACTATTCGAGTCGGTATTCGAGCTCATTATTCGAGCTGACTATTCGATTTGGCCTTAATTAGCTTCCAACACTTGTTTTGGGGGTGAATGATGCAAGAAACATCTTTTTTTCCAAGTAACAACAGCAAGTGATTATGTGGGGATGTTTTTTTAAAAAAACAAAAAAGGTGGAAAGAGAAGTTGTGTCCAAAATTCTGTTCAGTAGTGTATATACTTCTTCTTCTTCTTCTGTATCTTGTATATCTTCTTCTTCTTCTTCTTCTTCTTCTTCTTCTATATCCTCTTCTTCTTCTTCTATATCTTCTTCTTCTATATCTTCTTCTTCTTCTTTTATATCTTCTTCTTCTATATCTTCTTCTTCTTCTATATCTTCTTCTTCTATATCTTCTTCTTCTTCTTCTTCTATTTCTTCTTCATCTTCTTCTTCTTCTTCTTCATCTTCTTCTATATCTTCTTTTTCTATATCTTCTTTTTCTATATCTTCTTCTTCTTATTATTATTTTTCTATTTCTTCTTCTTCTTCTTTTTCTATATCTTCTTCTTCTTCTCCTTCATCTTCTTCTTCTTTTTCTATATCTTCTTCTTCTTCTATATCGTCTTCTTCTTCTTCACTTATTTCTCTTCTATATATTTTTTTTTTAAAGAAATGCAGCTATTTTTGAGGGTAATAGCTGGTGGCGCATGGTGGAAGCGCCATTGTATGTGCTCCCTGGCAGTGGAAACACACAGACAGCAGGAGGTAAATTCAGCAAGAGCAGCAGCAGGAGGAGGATGATTGTGTGGCAGCAGGCAGTCAATGAGGCAGGCAGCGAGACATAATAGGCTGTGGTACCTAGCGGTGGTACCAGGCCGTAAATACACAGCATGAGGTTCCAGACAGCGGTCGTGAAGCCCACATCGTGTCCAATACACAACTGGGACATCACAGTTTTCAACCCGGACACCTCTAAAAATAATATCACAAGATGTCCTCCCTCTGCTTCATCTGGATCACCCTGGGGTCCTTGCGCAGGCACGTCAGCATGTGCGCTGCCATTGGGAAGAGGCGGGCCACGTCTGCTGGCACATTGACGGCAGTGCTGTCCTTATCCTCCTCCTCTGCCGCCTCATTCTCTCTCCACCCCCGCACCAACTCAGCTGCACTGTGCTGATCCCCCTCATCAGCAGCAAGGTCAGGGACCTCCACCAAGTCCTCCTCCTCCCCCTCAGAGGTGGACTGTGCAGCTGCATGCCGCTCCTGCTGGGCCAAGGCTGCCGCTCCCTGTTCCAGCGAAGCATCGAGGGCCCTGTTCAGCAGACAAACCAGGGGCACCCACTCGCATACCATAGCATGGTCCCTGCTCACCATGTTGGTGACCTGCAGAAAGGGAGCCAGCACTAAGCACACCTGCTGCATGTGCCCCCAGTCGTCATCGGGGACGATGGACGGGATGTTGCTGGTCTTGTCCCTTTTCTGAGCGGTGGACACAGTGGCCAGGGCAAGGTACTGGTTGACAGCGTGCTTCTGTTCAACCAGACGCTCCAACATCGCCAGGGTGGAGTTCCAGCGAGTTGGAACGTCAAGGATCAGCCGAAGGCGTGGCAGCTCCAGCTCCTTTTGCACGTCTTCCAGGCTCGCAGAGGCTGCAGGCAAGCGCCGGAAGTGACGCACAACATTCCTTGCCGTTTCGAGCAGTTCGCCCATCCCCTGGTAGGTGCGCAAGAACTTCTGCACCACCAGGTTCAGCATGTGGGCAAGACAGGGGATGTGGGTCAGGTTTCCCCTGTCGATCGCAGCAACCAGATTGGCCCCATTGTCGGCCACCACCTCTCCGACTCTGAGGCCTCTGGGGGTCAGCCAAATCCTCTCCTGCTCCTGGAGTTTGGCCAACACATGGGTTGCCGTCAGTTTGGGCTTCCCAAGGCTGACCAACTGCAGCAGCGCTTGGCAGTGGCGTGGCTTCACGCTGCTGCTGAGGCGGGGGGTTTGGCCAGGTGTGCCGGAGGATGGCAGAGGATTGGAGGAACCTGCTGCAGTTCCCCTGACCCTGCGGGGTGGCACCACCCACTGTGTTGCTGCTGCTGCTGTGCCCGCTGCTGCTCTCCCATCCTCACCCCCTTCCACCAAGCTGACCCAGTGGACAGTGAAGGACAGGTAGCGGCCTGTCCCGAAGCGGCTGCTCCAGGAGTCCATGGTGACGTGGACCCTTTCACCAACCGCGTGCTCCAGCCCTCGCTCCACATTGGCCATGACAAAGCGGTGCAGTGCAGGCATGACCTGGCAGGCGAAGAAGTGTCTGCTGGGGAGCTGCCAGTCTGGGGCTGCACAAGCAAGCAGCTCACGCATGTCGCTCCCCTCCTGCACGAGCGTGTACGGCAGGAGTTGGGAGCACATGGCCCGTGCCAGCAAGCCGTTCAGCTGACGCACGCGACGGCTGCTGGGAGGCAGAGCCCTAACCACCCCCTGGAAGGACTCGCTCAAAAGGCTCTGGAGTTGCCTTTTGCTAGCACGGGAACCAGTGGAGACAGCAGAGGAGGCCACTGAGGACTGGCTGCCAGAACAGGCCTCAGTGTCGGCGGCAGGAGTTGCAGAGGGGGGAGGAGCAGTGCGTTTCCTCACTCCTGCTGGTGCTGCTGGAGGAGCAGGAGGGCGGGTGGCTGCTGTTGCTGCTGCTGCTGAAGGCTGTGCAGTGATGGGTGTGGTGCCACTGCCAGCACCAGATGCCTTCAGCCTCTGGAACTCCTCATGCTGGTGGTAATGTTTAGCAGCAAGATGGTTGATGAGAGAGCTGGTGCTGAACTTTAAGGGGTCTGCACCTCTGCTCAACTTCCGCTGACAGTGGTTGCAAGTGGCGTACTTGCTGTCAACTGTGGGCATGGTGAAAAATTGCCAGATTGGTGACAAGAAAAGCCCCCTACGACCTGGAGCCGCTGCTGCCTGTCTCCATGTGGTGGTTGGGGGGGGGGGGGGGGCTTGGGTGCGGCTGGTGGTGGTACTGGCAGATGCTGCTGCTGCTGCTGCTGAGCCTGAGACACCAGCAGGCTGTGGGACCTGCCTACTGCTGCCAATGCTTGCAATGATGCGCCTCCTTGCAAGGCCCACAAGCGCATCCTCCTCCTCCTCCTCAGAGCTGCTGATGATGACATCCCCAGGTGCTGGTGGTGGTGGCACCCAGTCTTTGTCTGTCGCCACGTCATCATCATCATCCTCCCCCTCCTGAAACATGTCCTGCTGGGATGATGACTCCCCAAACTCCTCTCCTGATGCATGGATGGGCTGCTTGACTGTCGCCACAGTCTTGCTGTCCAATCCCTCATCCCCCAAAGTGCCCATCAGCATCTCCTCCTCCAAATCGCCAACAGCAGACAATTGACTCATGATGCCTGGGGTCAAAAGACTGTTGAATGACAGATCGCCAACTGACTGTGAACTGGCCTCCTCCCCAGGCCCTGCTGGGCGGCTGCTGTGAACAGGGGTGGTGGTGGTGGTGGTGGTGAGGGTGGAGGCCTCGGATGCAGAGCTGATGGCGGGCTGCTCATCCTCCGTCATCAGTTGCACCACAGTGGCTGCATCCTTTTCCTCAATGGGACGTTTCCGACCCGGCTGTAGGAAAATAGGAGCAGGTACTACACGCTGCTGCTGCTGTGTCTCTGCAGCGTGAGTTGCTCCTGCTGGGTGGTGCCCAAGGCGTCCACGGCCAGTGGCTATAGGCGGAATGTTAGCCACTGACGCAGCTGCTGCTGCTGCGGAACTGTGCGCGGCCGCGGCGTGCCACAATGCTGCTCCCTCTCCTCCTGATTCCCTTGCTGCCCTTCCCCTTGCCCAAACCGCGCTGGCTGCCACTTCCAGACATCTTAGATGTTTTGGGCGTAAACAAAAACGTTTTTTAAAAGGGCGGGTGAAAAAGTGGGGTACTTTAATGGAGTGGGTTGGTGGGTGAGGTGACACTAATCACTAAGTGATTAGATCGCTAAGTGATTACTAGTACAGTACAAATACAAAATACAATAATTAGGAATCAGTAAGTGTGAACAGTGAACAGTGAGTGTGTCCCCTAGTACACTAACTAGAAAATACAATAATCAGTAGTAATCAGATTCAGTAGAAGGAAATAGAGTGTGTGTACACTACAGACAGTGCACGCACACACACACGCAGGAGCTAGCCTATGAACAGTGACTGAGTGTCCCTCCCTAGTACAGTAAGAACTAGAAAATACAATAATCAGATTCAGTAGTAATCAGATGATTCAGTAGAAGGGTATACTGTGTACTGTACAGACAGTGCACGCACACACACACGCAGGAGCTATGAACAGTAACAGTGAGTGTCCCTAGTACAGTATACAAAATACAATAATCAATCAGTAAGTAAAGGACAAGACAGGGTAGAATAAACAGCAGAAAAACTGGTATAGATCAGAAATAAACTAGCAGAGGACAGGAGGACAGCTGCCCACACAGGCAAGGCCCTGAGGCCTAAAGCTGTGTAAGCTTGCCTGCAGCAGCTGCCTGTCTCTATGTAACACACAAGCTACTAACTAAAATACAATCTCTATCTAGCTAACAACAATATAGGTGTATAGAGCAGGTGTATGTGAGCAAAAACGCTAGGTAGTTGACCACTATAGAGCACTTGCTAAGCCAAAGCACAAAGGAGCAGATCTCTCTCTGTACAAAGTCAGGCAAGGACGGAAAAACCTAACATGGCGGCCGCTATTTAGAGGCTAGGGGCTGGCCAGGGTCCCCCTCTGTGATTGGCTGTCGTCAGAGGGCCTGGGAGCCCTCTGATTGGCTCTAAGGACATCAATCTGGGCTATGACGCTATTCGAGCTCGGTATTCGAGCTCGAATAGCGCTGTTTGCTCGAATAGTGAGTGGGCTATTCGAGTTCACTCGAATAGCCCATTCGAATAGCTGCAGCTATTCGAGCTCGGTATTCAAGCTCGAATAGCTGAAAAAGAGCTCGAATATTCGAGCTACTCGAATATTCGAGCTCTGCTGAGCACCACTGACCGCGCTCGATCCCCGCGGGCGGACAATAGAAAAAAACGAAGCGCTGATAAGCGCCCGTGGGGACAAGCGGGAATTGATCTGCGCAGACGAGCGGTTACGCGCCGGCATCGAGCCGCTGGCTCGATACCAGCGCATAAACGAACCGTGTATCCCCAGCATTAGGCTGATTTGACAGTGAACTAGACGATAAAGTGATTCTGTAAAAGATTACCGTATATCCTCGGCTATAAGTCGAGAAATTTAGGACTGACTCACTATATAAAAGTGGGGGGGTCGCCTTATACTCGAGTAGTCCTAAAGTTCTCCACTTATAGCTGGTATGGGGGGGGGGGTCTCGCTCTTCCTCCTGGCTGTGCTGCAATTTCCTTGGTGTGCTAAAATTTCCCCCTCCCTCCCACCCACCATCATCCAAAGGGAGCCTCTGCATCTATTTCCCCCTTCGCGCTGTGTAATCCTATGCAGCGTGATTAGCGCAGCAGAAGCCGTCACTCACCATCAGCGGGCGCACCGTCCTCCCTTCACTCACGCTGATGCGTAGCCCCGCCTTCCGATGTCAGAAGACATAGCTACGCTAAGCATGGAGATCAGCGGCAGCGCGAGTGAAGGGAGAAGAGAGGACGATGCGCCCGCTGAGGGTGAGTGACGGCTTCTGCTGGGCTTATCACTCTGCATAGGATTACACAGCACGAGGGGGGAAATACAAGCAGAGGCTCCCTTTGGATGATGGTGGGTGGGAGGGGGGCGTGAATTACAAGCAGAGGCTCCTGTGGGGGGAAATACAAGCAGAGGCTCCCATGGGTGATGGTGGGTGGGGGGAATACAAACAGAGGCTCCCATGGGTGATGGAGGGTGGGGGGAAATACAAGCAGAGGCTCCCATGGGTGATGGTGGGTGGGGGGAAATACAAGCAGAGGCTCCCATGGGTGATGGTGGGAGGAATACAAGCAGAGGCTCCCATGGGTGATGGAGGGTGGGGGGAAATACAAGCAGAGGCTCCCATGTGTGATGGTGGGTGGGGGGAAATACAAGCAGAGGCTCCCATGTGTGATGGTGGGTGGGGGGAAATACAAGCAGAGGTTCCCATGGGTGATGGTGGGTGGGGGGAAACAGACAGACGGCTCCCATGGGTGATGGTGGGTGGGAGGGAGTTACAAGGAGAGGGCTAATGGCTGCATGTGAGTTATTTGCTGTACTTGCTGGGCCAGGAGGGGTTATTGCCCCAAGTACAGCCATTAACTTTACTGGGTAGACTTATACATGAATAATTGGAAAATTCCAGCTTTTGAGGGTCAAATATTGGGGTCGACTTATACATGGGGTCGACTTGTATCCGAGTATATACGGTAACTGTTTTCCATTTAAACTGATCAGTTTCTTACAATGGCATCAGTTTTTCAGCTGCTTCCGTCGGTTCCTTTTCATGCCGCCACCCACTTGGTACCCTCACCATCACATTCGCCGTCCTCCACCACTGCCACCGTTCAAGTCCTCTGCATGCTACAAACGCCGGTATACCGATCCAAGAATCCTCCCTGATGAGGGACAATTCCTATTGGTCTACTGCAAACCAAACCTGATGCTTTTGCTGGGGCTCTGGGAGCTGTAGACTTGTGTTTCTTCTATGCAGGGAACCAAATGGATAGCAAAAGCAGTGGCAGAAGGACCTGCATGGATGGCGGTAGGTGAGAATTTGCAAAATGTACATGGTGAGCAGACTAGTGAGAGCGGACTTTGTCCATTCTCATAGGCTAGCATTGATTCAATCACTGTCTGCTTCGTCTGGCTGATCTGGAAAAAACATATAGGATCCAAACTTGCATTTCACCCATCGGAATGGACCCATTTCAATTGGACTGGTGATGTGAATGGATCATAATGTTTTGTATAGGATCCATTTACATCTGTCTCAATCTGTTCCGTTAAATAAATGCAAGTGCAAAGTTTTTTTCTGCCAGTGTAACACCCCCCCCCCCCCCTATGCTTCACACTTCCACCAGTTCCTGCAGACATCCTGTGCCCATGCCGTCGCTCACCGATCGTCCGGTCACCCACCATGGCTCAGTTTGGGTTTCGGGAACTTCCGCCAGTGCACTTGCGTGGCACTGGCTGCGCGCATCCTCAATTGCCCTCCTGGCCCTGTGGCCATCCTGCACATGCACAGTACGTGTACTATGTGTACGTATATAGTATGCGCATGCGCAGGAGGCGCCACACTGGGGCTTACCCAGGCTTCATCCCCAGCTGTCAACCTGTCATCCCCCCCCTAAAGCCCCCCGCGGGCCGCGGCCGCCACAAGTATGTACTCGGCTGCGGTTTAGATTCGGAAGGAAGGAGGAGGAGGAGGGGGGCTGGCCCTGGGTAATTATACACACTGTCAGTGTGTATACTCACGGCACGCAACCAGGTTACCAGGCACAGAGCGGCCCGCAAGGGAAAGTATGTGATGGTAAATTTTGTGTCACGTGACAGGTAGCAGTGTGCAGCGCGCCGCTCAATCTTGCCTTGCCTGGCTCACCCGCCCGTCCAGCTTCAGAGGCAGAGAGTGAGCTCAGAGGGGCTTGCCGCTTTTCGCTCCAACGCCCGTTACAAGCAGCAGCATCGGGGTCCGGGGACTCAGTGGCATTGCAGCCAGCCAGCCACACCATTGACTGACAGCTCAGCAGGAGGAGGACTCAAGTCTCAAGGTGGGTTACTGTGGGGTGGGCACTGGGAAGTCAACTACCGACTTGAATGATTTTTTTTTTTTAAATGTGAGGCTGATGTGAGCCTAGGGCCCCCAGCCGACCACAACCAGTTAGGCTGAGCCTGGGGCCCCCAGCCAACCACCACCAGTTAGGGTTAGCCTGGGGCCCCCAGCCGACCACTACCAGTTAGGCTGAGCCTGGAGCCCCTAGCCGACCACCACCAGTTAGGCTGAGCCTGGGGCCCCCAGCCGACTACCACCAGTTAGGCTGAGCCTGGGGCCCCCAGCCGACTACCACCAGTTAGGCTGAGCCTGGGACCCCCAGCCAACCACCACCAGTTAGGCTGAGCCTGGGGCCCCCAGCCTACCACGACCAGTTAGGCTGAGCCTGGGGCCCCCAGCCTACCACAACCAGTTAGGCTGAGCCTGGGGCCTCCACTTCCAGCCTACCACCGCCCTGGGGCCCCCAGCCCACTATCACCAGCCAGGCCTGAGCCTGGGGCCTCCAGCCCACCACCAGCCAGACCTGAGCTGCCCTGGGGTCCCCAGCCCACCACCAGCCAGGCCTGAGCCTGGGGCCTCCAGTCCACCACCAGACAGGTCTGAGTTGCCCTGGGGCCTCCAGCCCACCACCACCAGACAGGCCTGGGGCCTCCAGCCCATCCCACCACCAGGCAGGCCTGAGCTGCCCTTGGGCCCTCAGCCCATCACCACCAGCCAGACCTGAGCTGCCCTGGGGTCCCCAGCCCACCACCACCAGCCAGGCCTAAGCCTGGGGCCTCCAGCCCACCACCAGACAGGCCTGAATTGCCCTGGGGCCCCCAGCCCACCACCACTAGCCAGACCTGAGCTGCCTTGGGGTCCTCAGCCCACCACCACCAGCCAGGCCTGAGCCTGTGGCCTCCAGCCTACCACCAGACAGGCCTGAGTTGCCCTGGGGCCCCCAGCCCACCACCACCAGCCAGGCCTGAGTCCTTCCACCCAGCCCACAGGCTGTCTCTCATTATGTGCATTTACTGGTGAAAGGCTGTCTGTCATTACATGCATTTACTGGGGAAATGCTGTCTGTCATTACGTGCATTTACTGGGGAAACGCTGTCTGTCATTACGTGCATTTACTGGGGAAACGCTGTCTGTCATTACATGCATTTACTGGGGAAACGCTGTCTGTCATTACATGCATTTACTGGGTAAACGCTGTCTGTCATTACATGCATTTACTGGGGAAACGCTGTCTGTCATTACATGCATTTACTGGGGAAACGCTGTCTGTCATTTTTGTGCATTTACTGTAGAAATACTGTTCCTTATGTGCATTTAGTGGTGAAACGCTGTGTGCCATTATTTGCATTTACTGGGGAAAATGCTGTCTGTCATTATGTGCATTTACTTCATATTTACCCGCCCACATGACATCATGACCACACCCATTTTCAGTGCAGCGCTCTTCGTAAGCTGCAAATTTTCCCTGTGAGCCCCGCTGGCCAGCCATTGTGCCCCGTTTTGAGCCCAATCTGAAGCTGGAGCCACCGCTGATAATCAAGGACACTCGGCCAGGGCGGCCCAGGCACACTAGCTTGGTAACTGCCACTCTGCCAGTCACCGAAAACTAAACTGAGCCACGGCAGGGGACCGGATGATCAGTGAGTGATGGCGTGGGCACAGGACGTCTGCAGGCGGCTGGTGTAAGCCCCAGGTAAGTGAAACAATTTTCTTGCTGGCTCAGGTTCCCTTTAACCAATTAAAACTCTTTTCTTATTCCTCACTTTACCTCTGCAATAACTTTACAGCACAAGCAGAAAAAACATTCCAAACACGTTCTTCCAGATTAACTTGTTATCTGTATTAATGCATTGTTTTTTCTGCTTGTAGCATGCTAAAAGGGTTCACATTTACGTTAAAACAGGGTGAAAATCTTCAGTAATTCGGCCCCTTACTAGAAGCTGCTGCTACGTGACACTTACCAGACAGGCTGGTGTTGCAGATGCGGATCAGGAAGTTTTCTGTCAGGAAGAGAACATGTCCAAGCATAACCTCAGAACGTGGAGGATTTGTTGTGAGCACTGCCACCTACAGGACCAATTAAATACTAGCAAGCCAAGCTTGAGGCAGGGAACACACTTGTTTTCGTGTGCGTTTTCTGCACAGAAAAACTGAGAACTCATTTTAATCAATGGGCTAGTACACACTTACTGTGTTGTTCGCACGCAGAAAAAAAACTGACATTCTGCATCCTGATTCTGCACATTTTGGCAGTTTTCTCTATCAATTACATCAGCTGCTGTGAAAAAAACCCCGCGTTTTCCTGCATGGAAACACACTTGGTGTGCAGAAAAAGTATGCAGGAAAACGCGCGCGGAAAACTGAAAGTCAAGTGTGTTCCCTGCCTGAATATTTGATTCTTTTCAGGTACAGTATTAGGGCTGGTGCACACCAGAGCGGTTCATGAGCGATTTTAAAAACGCGTCGCTAGCAGTTTGAGAACCGCTTGGGTAATGTATTTCAATGGGCTGGTGCACACCAGAGCAGTTTGTTTTTTCCACAAACGCAAACTCGGGGGCTGCAGCATTTTTTTAGATTTCTGAGATGTTTCTGCCTCAATGTTAAGTATAGAAAAGTGGAAAACCACTTTGAAAAACGCTAAATCAGAGCGGTTTTCCAAGCGTTTTTGTTACAGGAGCTGTTCAGTAACAGCTTTACTGTAACAATGTATGAAATCTGCTACACAAAAACGCTCCAAAAAACGCTAGGCATGTTTAGAAAATCTCATTCACACTAGAGTTTTTCCTAGCGATTTTTCACTGTATAGAGAGCATTTTTCCAGCGATTAGCGTATTGCGATTTCTAGTTCAATTCAAATACTTTTATCGAATCGCTAATTGCTCCAGAATCGCTCAGAAAACGCTGCATGCAACTTTCAGCAAATCGCTAAACGCTTAGATGAGAACACTTTCATACACTTTCATTGTGCACACGTTTTTCAAATCGCTATTGATTTTCAGCAAAGCTGAAATCGCTCTGAAAACGCACAAGTGTGAATGGGTCACTGATAATCGCCAAACGGCAGTGCTTAGAGCTACCATTTTGCGCAGTGATTTTACAGTGATTAGTGCGGTAAAACCCCTGTTCACACTTCCACGATCGTGGTCAGCGCTTTAATAGCACTGTACCATGATCGCTTCCGAATTGCGGAAAAAATGCTGCATGCTACGCGTTTGCGATTGGCGTTAATCGCGGAACACCCGTGATTGGCGACAATGGCGGTGGTGAGAACACTGCCATAGAGTAATTAAGCACTAGCGCTTTAAAAAGCGCTAGCGCTTTAGCGATTAGCGGGAATCGCCCGCTAATCGCCTAAGTGTGAAAGGGCCCTAAGGCCCAGTGCACACCAAAACCGCTAGTAGATCGTCAAAACGCTAGCGGTTTTTGGAGCTGATTTCAGAGCTATTCTAGGCATGTGTAGAGACGTTTTCTAAACATGCCTAGCATTTTTGAGAGTGTTTTTGTGTAGCAGATTACAAATACTGTTACAGTAAAAGCTGTTACTGAACAGCTTCTGTAACAAAAACGCCTGGAAAACTGCTCTGATCTGGCGTTTTCCACAGCGGTTTGTGTTTTTCCTATACTTTACATTGAGGACGAAATGCTTCTGAAAACCGCAAACGTGCAGCAGGAGGCACGTTTGCGGTTTGGAAAAAACCTTAAACTGCTGGTGTGCACTATCCCATTGAAATACATTAGCCAAGCGTTTTCACTGGTGGATGCGGCTGGCGGATCGCTGCTAAAACCGCTCAGTGTGCACTGGGCTTAAGGCTCTATTCACGCTCTATTCTATTCGATTTAACTCTGAAAAATCACTGAAGACTGCAGCGATTTTGGTGCGATCGCGCTTTGCGCTTCTATAGCAATGAAATGCGATCGCCTGGAAATCGCCTGAAAATGGTGCTGGCTACGCGTTTGCGTTTGGCATTTTTGCCTGTTTTAAGGCGATTTGCGCTAATCGCCGCAAATCGGCCCAGAACGGGCAAGTAAGAACGGACCCATAGGGTTTCATTATGCTAGCGCTTGTAAAAAGCGCTAGCGTTTGAGCGTTTTGCCGAATTCGCTGCCAAACGCTCTAGTGTGAATGGGGCCTAAACATGCCTAGAATCGCTCTGAAAATCTGCTTCAAAAAGCTCTAGCGTTTTGCGGATCTGCTAGAGGTTTTTGGTGTGCACCGGCCCTTTAAGGGCTGGTGCACACCGGAGCGGTTCTGGAGTGTTTTTTAAAATGCTTGCAGGGGGAAAACCGCTTGGCTAACGAAAGTGAATGGGATGCTGCACACCAGAGTGGTTTGTTTTTTCCACAAACGCAAACTCGGGGGCTGCAGCATTTTTTAGATTTCTGAGGCGAGGAAAACAGCTCCGAAAAACGCTAGATCAGAGCTGTTTTCCAGGCGTTTTTGTTACAGAAGCTGTTCAGTAACAGCTTTACTGTAACAATATTTGAAATCTGCTACACAAAAACGCTCCAAAAAACGCTAGGAATGTTTAGAAAACCTCTCATTCACACTTGCATTTGCAAAACGCTGGCCATTACAGCCAGCGTTTTGCAGGAGTGATTTTTCAGCGGAAAAAATCTCTGCAATCGCATTTAGCGCTTCTATAACACTGAAACGCTATCGCCAGGAAATCGCCTGAAAATGGTGCAGGCGAGGCGTTTGCCTTTCGCGTTTTTGGGCGATTTGCGGCGATTAGAGAAAATCGCCCAAGTAAGAATGGGCCCATAGAGTTTAATTACACTAGCGCTTTCAAAAGTGCTAGTGTTTGAGCGTTTTGCCTACATTGCCCACAAAACGCTCAAGTGTGAATGTGTTTACAAAATTCTGTAATATGTAACAAAAAACAAATCAAAACAGTAATGTATATTTTATACATGGAGACAATTTAGTTTTTATGTATGAAAAATTGTAACTTGAGTCATTTGTAAGTAGGCGACGGTCTCTATAAGGAAGTGTTAGGGTACGTACAGACATACGATAACGATCGTTCGTTGTGAACGACGAACGATGTTAAAGGAGGTATCGGACGATGATCGTTTGAAGAAAGGCTACTTTGAACATCGTTCGTGTACGAACGTTCTTGGAACGAGCGTTGCGTGCGCAACATGATTTATAAACTGATTTCAAACACAAGTGTCAAAAAGAACTGTTTGAGCATGTGCAAAGCTTTGAGAACGAACGATCAACGACCGATCGTTGTACAGACATTACTTTTTGAACGATGGTCGTTGGAAAAGATCTGGCAGAATGGATCGTTCTTTACCAACGACATATCTCGTTGGTCGGTCGTTTTAATGATCGTTCGTGCACTTTTTACGAACGATCGTCGGGCAATGCCGTCGGTAACGATCGTTTTAAACGACTATAGTCGCATGTCTGTACGCACCCTTAGAGTCCTGTGGTAATAACTGACTCTAGACTTACCATTTTAAAAAAACCCACATGTTAAATAAGGAACTGACACATTTTGTGATGATGACTTATTTTTCCTTCCTTTGAATTTGAGTGTGCATGCCTATTTCTGAGAAACCTTACACATTTACAGTACAATTTAAGTAACAGTAACATGTGACATTCATTTTCCAATATCACATAACACTTTTTTCTTTATGTTGAAAAAAATTACTGTAAAAATAGTGCTTGTATGTAAAAATAGAATGTTGCATTAAAAAGAAAAAGAAAAAAAAGAGAACACTTGAGAAAAGTACAAACATTTAAAGGGAAAACCCATTTTTTTTTAGCGTTTCACATATGATGGATTTCAAACAAGGAGATTAAAAGGCAGTTGAGGACAGACTAAAGCTACACTGTACTTTTTTGTTGCCCAATTAGACATTCGATCAGACAAAACGTCTAATTGATAATAAACTGAAGTGGTTTTAAACATGTGCAAGCAATATTATGATCAATAGAAAGGGCTAACATTGTTTAAAGATTGATCTTTAGTCAGTTGTAAAATAATTAGCAATCATAAAAAATCAATTGAAAAAAGAAATGGTACTGAAAAGTGTATGGCCATCTTAGGCCTAAGCAAAATGCTAAAATGTAGTTTGCAAAGTGTAAGAAAAAAAATTGAAGTGCCCAGATTCCAGGTCATGTGACCAAAACCTAGCTTTTAGAAGACCTGCAACAGCTCCGCTTGATGACATAATGAGTCCAGGCATTCAAATTGACTGAAGACTTATTTCAGCACTTCTGCGCATTAATGTCACAGCATAACCTGAGAGCCTTGAGGAAACCTAAAGGGTCCCAAAATAGTTACAAATGTAAATTAGTAGCGAGAAGCATCTGGATGGTCCAGAGGCTTACCTGGTCTTCCTGCAGACCAGGGTTTCTCTATACCTATTCGAATGGTGCCACTCAAATAGGTTTCTTCTGGCTGTGCTTCTGGACATTGATGAGTGCATCCAGACTGGGCATGCACAAGTAAACTCTGCACATGCCCAGTGGAACAAAGCACCAAAGCCCAGAGGAAAAATGCCAAGTACAAGTGGTTTCCTTCTACTGAGCTTACATGGACTCGATGTCTGGGAGTGTGACGGGAAGATTAGAAGGGACCTGGAATAGTGGCCTCTATGAGGATATGGGAAACCTCTGTACTATATGCGGAGGTAAGCATCTGATCTAACTTTTATCATATACTGTAAATTGTGGGTAACATCCAGCACTGAGGGGGGAAGGGGTCACTTTCGGTGGAGTCCTACATGTTCCAGTACCTAGGAGGGGGTTGATAGGGCACAACAATTACTGTGGAATAGGCCCATCATTAGAAGTGAAGTAACAAGACCATTGGGTCTTAATAACTGTGATGAATTAGCATGATTTGAACCCTAGTGTGATAAGCATGAAGGATGAGTGAAGGGCTCATGCAGGCCAGATATTTCATGGGTAGCCTTCCCCTCTTTTATGCATAACCCCTTTCTCCCTCCCCTGTCCATCCTGCCAATTTCCTTTTCCATCTCCTTCCATGCCCCCCTCTTTTTACTTCCCCCTTCCCTTTCTCTCTACTTCTTTTCCACCTTTTTTTGTGTCTCACTTTTTTGAGATATACATTTTTTTATGCAAAATGTAATGTCATGGCGTGGCATAATGGCACTTTGTAAGCTTGCCGGTGATGAGTGTGACGGTGTATGCATGGTGAAAAGCATGTCAGGTAAGATAAACTGACTATACCATTTATTTTTTCACCTTTTCCCTCCTTCAATTGCAAAGTCTTTTAGCCCAGCGACCTTTCGCATATTTAAGGGAGATCACTGGTCTGATTTTTAATATTTAGTGCTAGTGCAGTGCTTTAACAGTTTTTTTCTCCTCACTTTTTCTATTCATTACTTATTCTTACTAATGGCAGTCTGCCATCAACGCATTTCTCTTACTTTTCTTCCACCCCTCCTTTTTCTGGCAGCGCATGGCAGAACAATGGACCTGTCTTACCTCAAGTAGGAGTAAGTAGGAGTAAGGGTTATGGAACCCACATTCCTGTGAAAACACAGAGATGATCTTTTCCATGACCGGTCCTGTCCCGATCACCAGCATCTCAGGATGCATCTCCATTACACGGGGCATGGTTTTAGCCTCGGAAAAAGCTTTTGTAAGTGAAATGGCTGTCAGGCTAGGCAGTGCCCAACCGCCACTGTATCCATCTGATATGTGAGTTACATCCGCATGAACTGCTGTTTTCAAGTTACTGTATCAATAAAGCTTTAGCAGTGCTGAATGTTTCCCTCCATTCATATGCATACAAACAGGATCTGTGTCCAGAACATGCTACTGGAGCTGATGATGAATACTGTTTGACTTCGGGACCCACATCCACAGTACGGTAGTGCCAGTATGTTTGGCTCTCCATTGCCTTTTTTTTATATTCAACTAAGGTGTGCTTTAAAGTACACATGTGAGCGCAAAAAAAGAAGAAAAAGATAGATAGTTACCTCAGTAGAGGGAAGCCCATACTTCTGGACCCTGCCAATTCGGCACTGAGACCTGCTGAACATATTTGACAAGACCTACCAGTGGTTGAATATGTTCTTGTAGTCACCACCCCAGCTGTGCATAAGCATGGCTATACTGTGCATATGCAAGTATGGCCTGCACCTGCACAGTAGCACAATGCTGATCACAATACTTGATACATCACTGACTTTGGTTGGGGGGGGGAGGGGGGGGAGTTGTTAAATACTATTCACTTCCGAGTCATTGTAACTTGAAGGGAGAAGTAATTCGGGGTGCATTACTGCTATAGCTGTGCCAAGTTTCAGTGCTATGCAGAGATTGTACTGGCACCTGCATAGTATGGCTGTGCTTGTACCCAGATGAGAGCAAGCATAGTTGCAAAGAACAAGAGGTCCTGGCGAGCAGTGGTGGGGTCAAGGAGGACATGGGAAGCCATTTAACCATCCAGAGACTTACCTCTACTAAGGTAAGTATCTGTTAACTTTTGTGGGGAAAGGGAAACTTAAAGTCTATAGGAATAAATATAAAAAAATCAGCCAGATACTTTCCTAAGGAAAGGGAAGGCTCTGGGTCCTATAGAGCCTTACCTCTCCTCTCTTTGTCCCCGTTCCAGTGCTGGCTCCCCAGTAGCAGTATTCAAACAACTAGGTCAAATACTGCTCTCTCTCTGCTGCTGAAGGAGGCTTCAGAAGTCTTCAGAAGTCCAAGTGCTCCTGAAGACGGGCCGCTCCATACTGCACACGCGGGTGCGCAGTATGGCACCACCTGCCTTCAGGAGGACTTGGCTCTCGAAGATTTCAGAAGTCCACCGCAGTGGGGGATTCAAACGGGGGAGCCAACACTTAACAGAGGGACCGGGAGAGGAGCGGAAAGGTTCTATAGCCTCTATAGGACTCAGAGCCTTTCCTCTCCTTAGGTAAGTTTCTGGTTGGTTTCTTTTTATTTCAATTCCTATTGACATTAAGTGAACCTAAAATAAAGAGTTTCACTTACCTGGTGCTTCTACCAGCCACCCTGTGCCCGCGCCGCCGTGGAACAATTTTCCAGTCCCCCACAGTGGTTGAGTGTCGATTTCAGTGACAAAGCCAGTTGGCGGCCACTGTGTCTGTAAGACCCTAGCAGCCCACGTCCTCGATCACGCTCCTGCCCCCTGGAGTGTTCTGCTCATTCACAGTACGAGATTTTTTTTTATATATCCAAAAAAGTTTTAATTTTAACTTACATTTCTGCTTGTGTATAGTGTTGTATGTCGTAAAATAACTCTACTCCCAAGTTATTCCTGTTACAGTCCTATCTGTTTTTGGGCATTTTGCATGCAGCATCCCACCTTCCAACTTCACATGACCAATTTTACCCAGTGATGATCGTAATCAGCTAATTATGATTACGCTAAATTTCCGCAATTCACCTATATGTAATCACGTTTTGTACATTCAATTGATTTCGTATAGTCATTCATAATTTTGCGTAAAATGTTACGTCATTTCGTTCCGACTTTGGCAGTGAATAGCAGAGCCCCCATACATGCTATTTACACCAAAATTGCGCCGCGCAGGGGAGTCTTTGAGGCACACCATGGGGCAACAGAGGCTGGTGATAGTGTGCACAACCAGCCTCTGTGCCCCACTAGCATAATAAAATCCCACCTCGGGTTCTCTTTAAAGAGAATCTGTATTGTTAAAATCGCACAAAAGTAAACATACCAGTGCGTTAGGGGACATCTCCTATTACCCTCTGTCACAATTTCGCCGCTCCTCGCCGCATTAAAAGTGGTTAAAAACAGTTTTAAAAAGTTTGTTTATAAACAAACAAAATGGCCACCAAAACAGGAAGTAGGTTGATGTGCAGTATGTCCACACATAGAAAATACATTCATACACAAGCAGGCTGTATACAGCCTTCCTTTTGAATCTCAAGAGATCATTGTGTGTTTCTTTCCCCCTGCAGTTCTCATGCACTGAAGTTTCAGGCTGCTCGTTTTTCTCCTGCAAACAGCTTTGCCCTTGTCTGTAATTCTTCAGTATGTGAAAGCCCAGCCAGCTCAGAGGACGATTTATCCAGCTTGTAAAAGATAAGGGAGAAGAGAGAAGCTGCACTAATCTAAATAATACACAGGCAGTGTGCATAGAGGGGCCTGGAAGGGGGAGTTCATAGCAGAACCACAACACTGAAGAACTTGGCAGCCTTCCAGACACAGGCTGACAAGTCTGACAAGGGAAAGATACATTGATTTATTACAGAGATAGTGATAGCAGAAAGTGCTGCAGTAAGCCACAACACATTAGAATAGCTTTTGGAACTTGTAGGATGATAAAAAACAGGATGCAATTTTTGTTACGGAGTCTCTTTAAGGAGAACAGTAAGTACAAGTCAGAAAAATAATTTTCCAGAAATACCTTGTAGTTGAAAAAAATGTTTTTTAATCTCAGAAAAATGACAGTTTAAAAACCATTTTCTTTACATTGTACCCACTCTTCTGCTTGTAGCGATTTTGGTAGCAATAGCATGTATGGGAGTTTTGCTATTAACCGCTAAAATCGGCACAAAATTATGCAAAAATGTACGCAAAATTATTAAATATTACTATTACATACTAAATTAATTTACGGTTTTCTCTAAAATTTCGCATTACAATTATGATGCGTAATTGCGAATTTCGATGCAATGTTTCGGTCCACCACTGATTTTACCACGTTAAAGTAGTATGGCGGTAACCTACACAATCTGCTTATAGTATTTAATATTTATTGACCTTCATACTACATTGAGATAGCAAATTGGTCAGTGATTGGTCAATCATAATTGAAAGTGTGTAACAGGCTTAAGAGACTGCTATGCCTTCTTTACAAAGTGTTGTGCTGTGTTTTGTGTGTGTATGGGGGAGGGGGGGTGGGCAGGCGTGTCGCTAGGGGGTTTGATCCGGGGCACCACCTACGAACCTGTTGCCATGGTGCCCCGCCCGGATACATTATGGTCAGATGCCCCGTGTGCCTCTGCCCCCAACAGCAGAGTGTCGGCTCCCGGTCCCCGCTCCTGCCTTTCAGGATGAAGAACTCAGATCACGGCAACTGGGGAAGGCAGAGCAGGACGCACACTACCCATACACGGGTACACAGAAAATGCAGAAGTATCGTCACTAGTCACTTCCTGCATGTGTACTGGGTAATGTGCGTCCTGCTCTGCCTTCCCCAGTTGACACGCCCTGAGGTCTGTAGTGCTGCCACCAGCCCTCCCACCTAGCAAAGCCCCCAGACCAGCAAAGCCCCAGGCCCCACCTAAGTAAAGCCCCCGGCAAAGCAAAGACCCTTGGCCCCAGCAAAGCAAAGCCCCCAGCAAAGCAAAGACCATGGGCCCCAGCCTAGCAAAGCCCTTAGCAAAGCCAGGCCCCCAGCCCAGCCAAGCTCCCAGCCCAACAAAGCAAAGCCCCTGGGCCCAGCAAAGCAAAGCTCCCAGCCCAGCAAAGCCCCCAGCCCAGCAAAGCATAGACCCCAGCCCAGCAAAGCAAAGCCCCCAGCAAAATAAAGCCCATGGGCCCCAGACCAGCAAAGAAAAGCCCCCGGGCCCAGCAAAGCAAAGCCCCAAGCCCAGCAAATCCCCAGCCCAGCAAAGCAAAGACCCCGGGCCCCAGTCCAGCCTAGCAACGCCCCAGCAAAATAAAAACCCCGGGCCCCAGAACAGCAAAGCAAAGCCCCTAGCCCAGCAAAGCAAGAACCCCCGGGCCCCAGCCCAGCAAAGACCCCAGCAAAGTAAAGCCCCTGGGCCTCAGACCAGTAAAGCAATGCAAAGCAAAGCCCCCAGCCCAGAAAAGCACCCAGTCCAGCCTAGCAAAACCCCCAGCAAAGCAGAGCCCCCTTTGTATTGTATATATTTTGGCTTTGTATTTGTTTTGGGAATGGAAGTATCATTATGGCAAGGCTGTAGCCAGAACTAACCGCTGCCATTTTATGTCATATGAGTTATGTGTGCATTTATCATGTTATTTATGCTATCATCCCCAAATGAATTGCAGTCAGCAGTGTAATGATATACAGAACATGGTAGCAGTGGCGGCGCCAGGGGGGTGCTTGGGGGTGCTCGAGCACCCCCTAGAATTGTCCAAGCACCCCCAAAGCACCCCCTGGAGTGAACTGACTTCAGGCGTCTAAAAGACGCCAAGTCAGTTCACACACCGGCAGCACGGAGCAGCAGGCAGGGCTACGGTAAGATGGCCGCCCGGAGCCCTGTTCTGCAGACTTCGGGCGGCCATTTTCCCGTAGCCCTGCTCTCTGCATGCAGGCAGGAAGTCTCGTCGTGACGTCGGGAAGGAAGAGGATCGTGGGCGCGCGGGCGCTGCGCGCCACAATGAGGTCGGGACTCGGGACGGGAGGTCGGGAAAGAAGGTCTTCTGGCTGTAGGTGAGTAAATGGGTTTTTCTTTTCTTTTTCAGGTGATGCGGATTGTGCATATTGGGGTCATATCTGCTACGGATCCGATTGTGCATATTGGGGTCATATCTGCCACGGATTGTGCATATTGGGGTCATATCTGCCACGGATTGTGCATATTGGGGTCATATCTGCCACGGATTGTGCATATTGGGGTCATATCTGCCACGGATTGTGCATATTGGGGTCATATCTGCTACGGATTGTGCATATTGGGGTCATATCTGCTACGGATTGTGCATATTGGGGCGATATCTGCTACCGATTGTGCATGTTGGGGTCATTTCTGCTACCGATTGTGCATATTGGGGTCATTTCTGCTACCGATTGTGCATATTGGGGTCATTTCTGCTACCGATTGTGCATATTGGGGTCATTTCTGCTACCGATTGTGCATATTGGGGTCATATCTGCTACCGATTGTGCATATTGGGGTCATATCTGCTACCGATTGTGCATATTGGGGTCATATCTGCTACCGATTGTGCATATTGGGGTCATATCTGCTACCGATTGTGCATATTGGGGTCATATCTGCTACCGATTGTGCATATTGGGGTCATATCTGCTACCGATTGTGCATATTGGGGTCATATCTGCTACCGATTGTGCATATTGGGGTCATATCTGCTACCGATTGTGCATATTGGGGCCATATCTGCTACCGATTGTGCATATTGGGACCATATCTGCCACCGATTGTGCATATTGGGACCATATCTGCCACCGATTGTGCATATTGGGACCATATCTGCCACCGATTGTGCATATTGGGACCATATCTGCCACCGATTGTGCATATTGGGACCATATCTGCCACCGATTGTGCATATTGGGACCATATCTGCCACCGATTGTGCATATTGGGACCATATCTGCCACCGATTGTGCATATTGGGACCATATCTGCCACCGATTGTGCATATTGGGACCATATCTGCCACCGATTGTGCATATTGGGACCATATCTGCCACCGATTGTGCATATTGGGACCATATCTGCCACCGATTGTGCATATTGGGACCATATCTGCCACCGATTGTGCATATTGGGACCATATCTGCCACCGATTGTGCATATTGGGACCATATCTGCCACCGATTGTGCATATTGGGACCATATCTGCCACCGATTGTGCATATTGGGACCATATCTGCCACCGATTGTGCATATTGGGACCATATCTGCCACCGATTGTGCATATTGGGACCATATCTGCCACCGATTGTGCATATTGGGACCATATCTGCCACCGATTGTGCATATTGGGACCATATCTGCCACCGATTGTGCATATTGGGACCATATCTGCCACCGATTGTGCATATTGGGACCATATCTGCCACCGATTGTGCATATTGGGACCATATCTGCCACCGATTGTGCATATTGGGACCATATCTGCCACCGATTGTGCATATTGGGACCATATCTGCTACCGATTGTGCATATTGGGACCATATCTGCTACCGATTGTGCATATTGGGACCATATCTGCTACCGATTGTGCATATTGGGGCCATATCTGATAACGATTGTGCATATTGGGGCCATATCTGATAACGATTGTGCATATTGGGGTCATATCTGCTAACGATTGTGCATATTGGGGTCATATCTGCTACCGATTGTGCATATTGGGGCTATATCTGATAACGATTGTGCATATTGGGGCCATATCTGATAACGATTGTGCATATTGGGGCCATATCTGATAACGATTGTGCATATTGGGGCCATATCTGATAACGATTGTGCATATTGGGGTCATTGGACGTGTTTTTTGTTAAAATCTGCTCACATTACGTGTATTTTCTTGAGAAAACCTGCACAATTATGTGAATTTTCTGGGAAAAGGGTCACCAAAACTTGGGCCCTCTGTCTTTGCGTTGCACTTTTAAAGGGAACCCGAGGTGAGAATAATATTGAGGCTGCCATATTTATCTCCCTTTAAGCAATACCAGTTGCCTGGCTGCCGTGCTGGTCCTCTGCCTCTTATTCTTTCAACCATAGACCCTGAACAAGCATGCAGCAGGTCAGGGGTTTCTGACAATATTGTCAGAACTGACAAGATTAGCTGCATGGCTTGTTTCTGGTGTAATTCAGTTCACTACTACAGCCAAATAGATCAGCAGGGCTGCCAGGCAACTAGTATTGTTTAAAAGGAAATAAATATGGCAGCCACCATATCACTCTCACCCTGGGTTCACTTTAAATTACAGTTAGCCCCGCCCTCATCCGGTCATGACCACGCCCATTTTTTCGCCGCGGCGCGCTTCGCGCGCCGCAGGTTGTGGCCACACCCATTTTTGGCGCGGCGCGCTTCGCGCGCCGCAGGTCGTCAGCTCCCCCGGAAATTGGTCCAGCACCTGCATAGCACCCCCTAAAAAAATTTCCTGGAGCCGCCACTGCATGGTAGCCATTTTAACTTCACCTTACATGGAATCCATGTTGTCTACATTGGAAATGTCTACTGTGTGTGAAAATGTCATTAAGCAGGTTGTGACACCCTCATATGTAAAGTGTATGCCTTTGTATCTCCTTTGAAGAGTGCTGTTATGACATTTTAATAGCACCCAGCCAGTAGCCCATTCATTAACTTCACTTAAATGAGAAGACTAGACGGCTGATGATGCAAGAAACTTTCTGATGTTTGCATACATGTAAATTAGGGCCTATTGTTACATAAATAGGATGTCATTCCATTTGATACAAGGTAGGGAAATTAAAAGTATTTCTGCAGGAAATTGTGCTTCTAGCCTAGAGCTACCATTTGTGCTCTAAAATGGATGCTAATAGGATCAGTAAGCATAATTCTCTGGAGATTGCTACACTTAGCAAGGGGTACCCTGAACCAATGCCAGAATTACATTCTCCTGCACCAGGACCTTATGCAGGGTAAAGTTCTATTTCTGTTTTACTCCCTTTTATTGAGTGTCTTTGTCATTTTATTTTTGGCTATAAATATTTTTGTATGTATTTTTCTGCATTTGTCCACCTTTTTGGAATATGAAATCTTGAGTTTAGACTTTTGTACACTAAGCAGATAGTTTGCACCTCCTAGAGAGAGATTGCAGAGTATTGTGTTACATATCAGTGCCGTATTGTATGCTCGGTTGATTCATCACCACCCATGAGAGAGTGCATTGTGTGTGTGTGGGTCGTTCCCGCCGTTTAGGCCTAAAGCTCCTAGCAGGCCTAAGATATGTGAACGCCAGTCTGAGTGCATGCAGCTCGACAGCAGTGCATAAATTGAGACAGATCTCCTTTCATCGCAGGAATCTGTGTGTGTATGGTTTCTAGCAGATTCATTTGCAGATAACTGCTAGGGCTGGTGCACACCGAGCAGCTTTTTCAGCGTTTCTGCAGCCGCTTGCGGCTGCGGGTACGCTTGGTCAATGTATCTCAATGGGGTGGTTCACACCAGAGCGGGAGGCGTTTTGCAGAAACGCATACTCCCGGGGTGAGGCATTTTTTGGATTGTGGATGCGTTTCTGCCTTAATGTTAAGTATAGGAAAAACGCAAACCGCTCTGAAAAACGGCAGTTCAGAGCGGTTTTGCAGGCGTTTTTGTTACAGAAGCTGTTCAGTAACAGCTTTACTGTAACAATATCTGAAATCTACTACACCAAAAACGCTTCACAAAACCGCAAAGTGCTAGCTGAAACGCTACAGAAAAATAACAAAAAGCGTTTCAAAATCTGCTAGCATTTTGCAGATCTGCTAGCGGGTTTTGGTGTGCACCGGGCCCTAGTGTTGGCTGAGTCTTGCAAGGTGTGGTTGAGGGCAACAGCCTTGTTTTACCCTTAAATAAGGCTGCCCCTCCCATCGTTTGGTCGAAGACTGCAAATTTCCTAATACCTTTTTAGGAATGGATAATGGCATGAAAATTATTATATTTTGATACCAAGTTACATTTATGTACTTCTTTTCTGCCTGAAACAGATCTGCTGCAGCATTTTATTGGGCTATTTTCAAGCTGCATACATTTGCATAACTATTTGCATTGACTCAGAATAATTTATATCTCATTTACCATCCCTATATTTTATGTTAAAGAGGCATCCTCATGTCTACTCTTGATGGCACTTGGAGCTCACTGAAGTGGTGCTGAAGTACACTTCAACAATAGTTATTTAGCTACATCCGGGCTAGTTTCAATTGTCATCACCTGTACAGTTTAAGGTGTTACAGGGCTACAAGGATTTTTGCAGAGGGCCAAGTGATTTGCATATTCACCTATGATGCATTATGAAAGTAAGTTCTTGCTGACTTATGTAAAGCTTAGTACTTCTATTTTAGGAAGGCATATACTTGGCATTTTTATTCAACAGAGGAAGTTTTTGGTTCTCTTTTTATTCGATTGCTACATACTGTAAATGTAAGTAGTTTTGTATCTCCATATAGTTTACATAAATAATACCATTATTTCACAAGTTTTATGATCCATCATTTCTGAATGTACCTCCTGTTGTTGGACATATGTTTCTGGTGACTCAAAACATAAGAGTTATACCATTTGATGCATGTTAACGCTATTTGACTGATTCATTGTGTTATTGCCCAGAAATTTTCAGAGGCAACGCATCACATCATGCATTCCATCAATAAGTTGCCTGTAATTGACTAAGGGCTGGCTCAGATGGGCATCTGAACCAGCTGTGGATTGTTTAGAGGCTGTGAAATGTTTTTCTGCTAGCAAGCAGAAAAGCATTTGGCAACCTTCAGTGGCGTTTCCTGTCATTCGGTCATTGCAAGCGCTGAGCGTAGCCGATCCTTGACACTACATGTAGCAACCAGGATGAAACAAGATAATGGGATCGAGCTTTAGGCTCCCTTTAAAGCAGAATATAACCCATAATTTCTTCTTTGCTCTAAAAGATTATTTACAGCATATAATATACTAACACAATTTTTTTTTTTAGTAAAACAGCATCTGCAGGGAGAACCGATGTTTTTTTTTTTTTTTTCATCATAAAGAATTCTTTATTGAATTTTTAAGAAAGGATGATTACATACGATCGTGTGGTAAACAGATCTACATTTAAGATATACAGTTGACTATTACATACCAGTATACAGTGTATATAAACCTGAAACACTTTACCTTTAATGTATTATGCCAAGGTATTGTTATGCAATAGTGAGTAGCAAGAATATATACATTTCAGTGGTGACAGTGTAACATAGCGAGAAAGAATAATACTGACAATAGTAATAATAATGATGGGTCTTATGATAAACTCTAGCCGGGCATTTACATAACCTATTAGGTAGCCAGGGAGAGAGTATCCTATTATGGAAATGTATATGAATGTAATCTAGTGAATCAGTGGGCCAGAACGGGCCCCCACTAGATATATAGGATAGCATGAGCGGAGACCTTGTTTTATTGCTTATAAATTCAGGCCTGGTATATATTCTTTGGATTACAGATTAACAGAGGATCTAGGAATAACTAAGACTAAAGTAGAAACTGAATACTTAACTAACTAACACTCTATCTATTGAACCACAGATATATATAGCTATTTTGTGTACCATATAGGTGGGTAGATGTAGGATGATTATTTATTGTAGGGTAACTATTTATTTATTTATTGATTATTTGTGCCTAGCCTTGGCCAAGGGGGGTTTGTGTGGGATTCCTATGTCTCTTTGTTTGAGGGGGGGGAAGTTCAGGTGGCTGGGTAGAGTTTTGGGGTGAAAAGACCCAGTTATCGACTTGCTCCAGGGTTATGACCATGCTGAGGGGAAGTAGAAATTGGCGTATGGCAGACCTAGTCTGGTTCTTATTTTTTGTTCCATCTGTAAATTGTTTCTTGTGTACGTTAGGAGCTGATAGGATGGTATCTCATCTTGAGATTTCCAGTTTAATGTGATTAGGGACAGGGCCCCCAGTATTAGGTGGAGAATTGAGGGACGGATGTCAGAAGAAAATTGATTGAGATCCACCAGTAGAAGCGCCAATTCGGGATTGAGCTTGAAGCTGGGATTGTGGATGTTGCGTATCTGGTTTTCAACTGTAGACCAAAGGTTGGTAACCAGGGGGCATTGCCAGAACATATGGAGGTATGTGCCCAAAGAGGAGTTACATTTCCAGCAAATAGCAGAGCTGGAAGAGGAGAAAGAGGCGAGTTGCCTGGGTGTTCTATACCACTTATATAAGATTTTTTTGGTTAGTTCATGGTGGGAGTTGCAGCAAGAATTTTTGGATATATATCTACTCGCCAAGATTAATTTACTCACTTTAATCTCACAGTTGAGGTCTGCTGACCACACCTTAGCATATCTATTAAGAGGGGACTCTGGGTCGAGTTTGAGGAATTTATACCAGATGGAGGTGCCCCCTTTTAGATGGCCTGTATGGTTTAGCATGGATAGGATGGTAGGGTGGATGACAGGGGGAGATATGTTTTCCTTGCTAATTAAGTGGAAGATTCTATGATAAGTAAACAATTGGGTGTGGGAAAGTCTGTATTGTTCCTGTAGGTCTGCAAATAATTTGAGTTTGGAGTTGCAAAAGAGGTCTTGTAGGAGTAGGATACCTGCGTCTTTCCAGGGTTGAAGGTTAATATTTGGGGTATAATGTTCGAGAACAGATAGGGGGGTTGGTAGAGGAACCGTTTCATTTTTGGGGGGAGGGTGTTTGACGAAGTATTCCCAGGATCTTAGCGATGCCTGAATAGAGGGGTAAGCGGATTGAGGAGGTTTTGTTCCCATTGCTATATTGGTTAGAATGCTTCTTAGGTTTGGTCCCAATATAGCCGAGTCAATCTGGACCCATGGTTTATGGATTTGAGGAGACCACCATTGTTTCACCATATCCAGATTGGCTGCGTGGTAGTATTGTTCTATGTCCGGAACCCCCATGCCTCCTAGTAGCTTTGGGAGGGACATTATTTGATAAGAAGTTCTGATTTTTTTCCCCTGCCAAATGAAATTATTTATACATTTCTTCATGTCTATAAACCATGCTCTGGGTACAACTATTTGTAGAGTGCGCAAGACATATAGGATTTTTGGTAAGAGAAATAATTTAAAAGCTGCTATGCGTCCGGCCCAAGACAGCCAAAATTTAGCCATTGAGGTACATTCTTTTTTAATTTCTGCCAGAAGGGGAATAAAGTTATATTTAAATAGTTCTGTTGAAGACTGGGTTAGCTGAATACCCAAATAGGTTACAGCTCCGTCTGTCCAGGTAAACGAGAAGGCAGCCTTAAGCTGTAGTTCCGTTTCATGGGGGATATTGAGGGGGAGGACATAGGATTTGGAGTGATTTAGTTTATAAAGGGATACTTTGGAGAATTGTTCTAGGTCCTCTAATAGGGGCGGGAGGGAGTTTGTTGGCTCCGAAATCATTAAAGCCACATCGTCGGCAAACATGCTAATTAAATGGTTTGTGCCTTTGATAGTGATACCTTTTATATCGGGGTTGGATCTGATTTTCTGGGCGATGGTCTCCATAATTAGGACAAAAATGATGGGAGATAGGGGGCAGCCTTGGCGGGTACCATTGGTAATGGAGAACGGTTTGGATAGAAAGCCCGCAGCGTTGACCTGAGCAGACGGGGCAGAATAGAGCGCCATAATGGCAGATAGGATAGTTCCCGAGAAGCCAAACTTGATTAGTGTAGCCCTTAGAAATTCCCAGTGCACTCTGTCGAATGCCTTCTCAGCGTCCAAGGTCAGGAGCAGAGAAGGCATCCGACAGAGCTGCACATATCTCAGAACAGTAGCGACCCGTCTAGTTGCGTCAGAAGCCTGACGACCAGTGGTAAAGCCCACCTGGTCGTGGGCTAGAAGAGAGGGGGAGTGTTTCATCAATCTTATTGCCAATAATTTTGCATACAGTTTGGTGTCTGCATTTAGTAGAGAAATTGGCCTATAGTTGGATGTTAGGGAATGATTCTTGCCCGGTTTGGGGATAACCGTGATGATGGCCTTGAGGTATTCTTCTGGTATTGATCCTGAGTTGGCGAAGTTATTAAATAAGTCTGTCATGAGTGGGGAGATTGTAGAGTTGAACGTCAAGTAAAACTCGTTTCCGTAGCCGTCGGGTCCTGGTGCTTTGTTACGTTTAAGGGTTCTGATTACCGATGATATTTCGTCTGGTTGAAAGGGGGAATTGAGGTTGCACAGTTGTGCGGGGGATAGGGAAGGGAGATTGATAGACTTGAGGAAGTCTGCTATAGTTTCTTTAGTTGGTTGAGCTAGGGAGTTATCCGACTGGAGGTTATAGAGGTTGGAGTAGTAGTCACAGAACGCATCTGCAATTAGTTTAGGATTGGATTCTAGTGCTAATGTGTAGGGGTGTTTTATTGAGTGAATTTTTGTTTTAGCTTGTTTTAGCTTGATGAGTCTAGCTAGGTAGGAGCCTGCTTTATTGCTTTGGGAATAGGTATCCAGTTTTAATTTCTGTCTTAGATAGTCATATTTATGTTGCAGTAACGAGTTTAATTCCTGTCTAAGTTGGAATAGTTCCTTCTCTATTTCTAGAGTCGGGTGTTGCTTATGTTGCTTTTCTCTTGTTTGAATTTGTTGGAGTAGCATATTATATTTTTCTGTCTGTTTCCTTTTAATATAGGATCCTTGCCGTATTAGAATCCCTCTTGTGAAAGCCTTCAGGGCAGACCAGATCACGGGTATCCCCACATCCGGGGTGCAATTGGTGTCGATAAAATTTTTAATCTCATTTTCCAATTTACCTAAAAAGGGTGAGTCAGAGAGTAATGAGGTATTTAGTTTCCACAAAGGGGGTTTAGAGTTAGGGCTGTTTCCCTTTATTGTTATGTATATGGGAGCATGGTCTGACCATGATTTGGTTCCTATGAGCGTGTCTGAGACATTCTGCAGAAGGGCTTTATCTGTCAAGAACAGGTCAATTCTCGAGTACGTTTTATGTACTGTGGAGAAGAAGGTAAAGTCTCTGGCGGAAGGGTTGTGAATGCGCCAGGGGTCGTATAGGTCGTGCCAATGGAGTTGTTTGTCAATAGTATATGTATGGTGTCGGGCCTTGGAAGAGGTATCTAGTAGGGAGGGGCACGCATTAAGATCACCGCCTATTAGTAAAGAGCCTTTTTGAACAGATTTAATCTTTGCAAGAAGTTTTTGATAGAAGGATTTTTGGGCACTGTTCGGACCATATATTGTCACCAGGGTAAATGTGCAGTCATTGATTTGGCCTATAAATATCAGGAATCTACCGTTGGGGTCTGAGATTACCTCGAGGGGGTTTATCTTAAGATCCTTGTGGAATGCGATCATAACACCACGCTTCTTTTTGGTAAAAGTGCTATGATATGTAGTTGGGAAATGTTTGTTTTTACAGAGGTGTGTATCTTTTTCCAGCAAATGTGTCTCTTGAGTAAAAATGATTTGAGAATTGTGCTGTATGGCTTCATTCCACAAGAGATGTCGTTTGAAAGGGGAATTTAGTCCCCGAACATTAATAGATGTAATTTTTAGCTCCATAGTAATAACCAGTTAGAGTAGAGTCGTAGGTGGGATAATATATATATGCACATATTATATAGACATAGGATATGCAATGAGAACTTGCGAGGGGAAGTCCCGTTAGGTATAGGGTTAGGCACAATACTGCGGGGGTTATATCTGATACACATAGCGATCAAAATATCAACATTAAACCAAATAACAATAAACCATAAGATGCTAAATCTGAATAAAACGAGATTTGTAACATTGTGAGGATACAGCAAAGATAAAATACGCTGTGATAGATCCCAGCCATTGAGCTGTGCGGCTGAGAGGACCTTAAGTGGGTGATTTTTCCATCTGGTAGAACAAATTGTTCCTTGTTCTACAACCTTGGGGGAGGCAGGAATAAAGACACCTGCGAGTATGAAAGATGTAAGGTAAGTAACCGCCTGCATGTAGCTACTCCTAGGCCAGACTGTCTCGTGCTCCGGCTTGAGAGGAAGCGAGGCGCCAGTCTTGGCTTATTTTTCCAGAGAAGGGATTTTGCGAAGAAGTGGAGGCATCTTCCTGAAGTTGGATTTTTAAAGATTTCAGTAGGCTTCTGCCTGCAGCCATTGAGGGAATAATGTGCTGTTGGCCCTGAACAGAGAACATTATTTTCGTGGGGAAACCCCATTTGTAAGGGATGTTGGCAACTCTTAAAGCTGCGGTGATCGGTTGAAGTCCCTTCCTCAGCTGCAGGGTATGCTGGGACAAGTCAGCGAAGACTTTAAATTTTGTCAAAGGGGTCAGGAAGCGAACCGTTCTTGCGTAGTGCGAGAAGGAGATCGTCTTTCACATGATAACATAGGTAGCGCACAATAACATCTCGTGGGACATGAGGTGGGAGGTGGGCTGGTTTGGGAAGGCGATGTGCCCTGTCGATTATCAATTCCGTATCATTAGCGTTGGGTAATGCGGATTTTGTTAACTTTTGAACGTACACTTGGGCCTCGATTCACAAAGCGGTGATAACCCAGTTATCACGCCTAAAAGACTTTAGGCGTGATGACCTTTTCACCACTGAGTTATCACCGATTTTTCCTGCTCTTCGCGCGAAGTTACCGCGCGTAAGCGCATTCGCGCGTACACGCGTGAGAGCGCGCGCAAAGTCCCATAGGGCTTAATGGGAGCTTCGCGCGAAGCGTCGGGTGTTGCGCGCGCACTTACGCGCGTACGCGCGGCAACTTCGCGCGAGTTTCTTCTTATCATGCCTAAAGTGACTTTAGGCGTGATAAGGGCCTTTTCACCACGGTGCTAACACTTTGCACCGCTTGGTGAATCGAGCCCTTTGAGTTCATTAGTGGGGATGTTTTCTGGCACTCCTCTAAATTTAAGATTGTTCCTTCTTGATCTGTCTTCCAGATCTGCTGACTTGGACTTGAGCCATTTGATATCACTGGATTGGGCCTCAGATACATCCACCATGACATTGTGTTCTCTTACTATGTCTGAGATTTTGTTTTCCACACTGTCCACTCTGTTTCCTAGATCATCAATTTCATTGTGGAGCGAGGTGGATATGGCAGCGATATCTAGCAGTAGAGAAGATCTAAAGGAAAACAAGATCTCTTTTATAAATGCTTGTGACGCAGTTTGGTCTGTAGCAGGGAAGTCTGCGAGAATGGCCGCTGCCTGTGAGGTGCTAGGGGAGAGTGGAGGTCTTACCGGAGCTTCTGCAGCTTCGTTCTCTACCCGGAGCTTTGATCTCGCTGGGCTGTTGGATGGAGAGGGAGCCGGTGAGTCTAGTGGGTAGATGCCGTCAATTCCGGAGTTTGTTCCGTCAGCGGCTGCCTGGGTATTAGCTGCGTGAGCAGGGCTGCCGGCGCCATCTTGGATCCTCCTGGAGGGCTTCTGTGTTTTGGGGCTGAAGTAATCCGTAAGTTTATGGGGTTTAAGTGACCCAAACTTACGTTTTTTATTAATGTCCTGTTCGGTTTCCATCTCCTCTGTTCTGTTGTGGTTGTTTGCAGAGTTGTGCGCCATGCTGTGAGCCACTTTAGATCTGCCGGAGCCGGAGCTGTTCTAAGTTGCGTCCGTCCTGTCTGCCGTCGCGGCCACGCCCCGTTTTTTTTTTTTTTTTTTTTTTTTTTTTTTAGTAAAATAGCATTCAAAGGGTTACATCACAGGACTGACTCTTTCTTCTGCAGGGAGAACCCGCATCCAAACTGCTTATAATCTTATCTTGTGTACACATTCTTTACTTGATACATTTATGTAAACATTCTCTGGCTGTGCAGGACTTCAGCTGATGAGTGCTGAAGTGAAAAACAGATCAGAAATCACTGATGGCTGCATTTACAACAGAATGACAACAGTTATAAATAAAATGCACCAGCAGCTTTCAAAGTAAATTAACTGAACTTTGGGAAGTTATAATATCTAAATGAATATTAATACCTGTGCACAAAAGCAAATATGATAATTGTATGGGTTATAAAAAGTAGGAAAACACATTTTTGTTGAAAATTTTGTCAGAGTTTTAAACCGCTTTAATGCTTTACAATAGATCACTTACTCCTCAAACTATTCCTTCTGCTTATTGTCTTCAAGGTTCCCCGTTATCACGGCAGTTCCTCTTTAAGGTATAGCTTTAAAATAAACCTAAAGAGAACATTTGAGTTAAGTTACATATTTACCTTAGTAGAGGGGAGCTTTTGGATAGTCCTGACAGGATATTTTAATACAGCAATCAGGCAGAACATACAAAAAAGTTGAATTAGGCATCTCCACAGTATAGATAGCTTGATATGCGCCCAGTATTATGCAGCCCCTCCCCCCCAATATCGATAGCTTGATGTGCCTCCATTATTAGACAGTCCTCTCAGTATAGATAGCCCTAAGTGCCCTTGGTATCAGGTAGCCTTCCCCCATATACAGAGTGGAGAGGAGCTTGCTTCACTCGCTTGTCTGCGACGCCTTTGTGGGGATCCCACTTCAGCATGTTTGTCGCACACCATCTCCTCTCAATTACTCACTCAGGGCACATAATGAGAGGCGCCCCCAGAGATCATCAGAGAGAGAAGATGCTGTGCAGCAAAGGCTGAATAGAAATCCCAGTGGTGGCACTGACAGGTGAGGAAGCACACTGTGCTCTGCACATGGCCGGCTAAGGAGGTGGCACTGCGCCGGCCCAGCCCTGCGTGTGACTTAAAGGGAACCAGAGACGTTGGGGGAAAGCTTTTATACATACCTGGGGCTTCCTCCAGCCCCATACGCATGGATCGCTCCCACGCCGCCGTCTTCGCTGCCTGTATCCGCCGGTACCGGGTCTCGTCATTACCGCCAGTCGGCCAGTCGGCGGCAGCACGCGGCCAATCGTCCGCATCACAGGGGCTCCCTCCATATACTTACGCGTGCGGCTGCATACTGCGCAGCCGCATGCGTACGGGTATGGAGGGAGCCCCCGTGATGCGGACAATCGGCCGCATCCGCTGGAAGTGACGGGACCCGGTACCGGCGATTGAGACAGCGGTGGATGGCGGCGTGGGAGCGATCTAGGCTTATGGGGCTGGAGGAAGCCCCAGGTATGTATAAAACCATTTCCTATTTTTTATTCAGCTTCCTCTCTGGTTCCCTTTAAACTTGGCTTGTTAAAAGACCTTCAGCAGCTCTGCATTATGAGTTCAGACAAAAGCAGCTACCACAAATGTCACAGAAGGATAGAGAGCTAAGTTATCTCCATCCTCTTCCACCATGTATGAGATTAGATCCAAATCATGCTGTTCCTTAGGCTCATTTCACACTATGGGCTTGATTCACTAAAGTGTGATAACTGCTATGACAGCAGTTATCACACAAGCTGCATTACTTTGCGTGATAAGCAAAGGTTTGCGCGCGATCACGTGAGCTTTTCACATGAAATGCGCACGTGATTGCGCCTGCAAACCTTCGCTTATCACCCGAAGTAATGCTGTTCGCGCGCAAACCTTTGCGCGCAGCAGCTTGCATAATTGATAACTACTGTGATAGCAGTTATCACACTTTTTAGTGAATCAAGCCCTATGTCCGCTGCATCATGGTGCAATAGACAAAGTAATCTCATCAAAATGCAATGTAATTATATTTCAATGGAGGCTTTTACAATGTTTGTGGTGCAATGAGCTATGATTTCCAACGGGGTAATGCACAGCATTCAGTGCCTTACTGGGCGACTTGTGCGGTGCAGACATAGGGCTTGATTCACTAGGGCAAATAGCACGCCTTATCAAAGTTAGCATGCCTTATCAAAGTTAGCATGCCTTATCAAAGATGACACGCTTTATAAGAGTAGCATAGCGAGCGGCTCAGGGCAGGACCGGTTGAGCTCTTGTCATTGCCAATTAGCAGGCATAAGTTTGCTGTGCTACTCTGAGAAGGAGTGTAAACTTTGATAAGGTGTACTAACTTTAAAGGGAACCTGAAGTGAGTAAAATTATTTAAAATAGATACATGATGCAGCTGCAAATGAATATTACATACTTACCTCACCGTCAGTTCCTCTCACAAGCTCACCATTTTCTTCTTACACTGACCAGGAAGCTGTTATGGGGTAATGGCCATTTGCAAAATGGAGGGCAGAGAATTCCATTGGTCACTGTGGACAAATGGGACGCAGGAGAGGAGAAAAAGATTGAGGAGTAGACTGCACAGGAGGTAAGTTTGACCGGTGTATGGTTATTTCAACTTTTTATTTTCGTTTCAGGTTCTCTTTAATAAGGCATGTTATTTGTCTTAGTGAATCAAGCCCATAATGTCTATAGACTGTATGTATGCAGTAAGCTGTGATGCAACTTTAAATCTCCATTGCAATCTTGTTTTTCTTGATCCGTAGTGCAATCTACAGTGTCTTAGGTTAGGTTCACTGTGGGATGTTGCGTGCGACTTAATGGGGGCATCTTAGGGGAAACCTGAGATGTGTTAAAAGGCTGTATTTATACAGTAAAACCCCCGTTATCCAGAACTCTACTTTTACACCTCTTTGTACACCTCTTTATAAGCCTGTTACATCAGGTTAAGTCTGTCCTTTGTCCTAATTATTTTTAATTACTGTATTTCAATATTAATATAGAGTTTATGGTAAGCATACAGTGTGGGAGCATAGTACTGTTTTCTAGTTAGGTCTATTTTTAACATGGACTCTCAAGCAACCAGAAACTACACGTATCCGACATCAGCCAATTCCTGTTGGTGCCGGATAAGGGCCACGCATGCAGCCCCCATCGCGCTCCCGCAGCCAGGAGCGTTCTGCGCAGCCACGCATGTGCTGAAGAGTATGACAGGCCAGATTACCGGGTTAGATAGCACATCTCAAGTACACTTTAACGCAGAAAGTTGCGCTGCTTAGTAAGTCTATGGAAAGTTCATAATGCATGATCTTGTGCATTGTGATCCAATGCACTATAGTACCCCAATGAGTTACTGCATAGCACGTGCATTAACAGAGGCAGTGAATCATACTTTTCATTGACTGCAGGCTTCATTGTATGCCACTTAAAGGTTGCATAACGTGAGGTGCATCTTTTTTGTTCCGGTGCGTTCCTGGTATACAGGGAACCCAACGCAACGTCCCACTGTGAACCTAACCTGAAAGTAGTCTTAGGAAGGTATGCCAGGTCTCCTTTGCAATTTGGCTATCCTAACTACTGTGTCACCATAATGCTATACAGGCCATACCCATTCTAAAGATCTATGTGTGTATGTGAGTGTCAGCAACCAACTGACATAGAAAGTTCCCATTTTGGATATGTTTTTTGTGTCAGGCTTAAGAGGTGTGTAAGCACAGTGTATGTACATAGAACTCATAACATTTTGTTTTTATTGATGTATGTCATTCACAAGCTTCCAATACACAAATATACAATGTAAGAAACACAATAATACCTGATCGTCAAACAGTTACTCACAGAATAAATATTGTACAAAAATAGAATATTTATAAGTAAATGCTAAACATTTTTATTACTTTATAACAGCAAAGTATTGTTCAGAGATGTAGACAGGATTAGAACATATAAATTGAAGATACAGTACTTTTTAAAAAAAGGCTTTCTTTCCTATATAGTTGTAAACAGTACCTCCTGCTGTTTGCTAGCAATAAATGACCTGGCATTAAGACACAACACAACATAGGCGTTTCTGTGTGCTTTTGTGAAGATGCGCGGAAGAGCCGCCGCCATGAGTCAGGCGGAGGCGGCTCTTTCCGCGCACAGCGCGGCAGGGCACGGGGAGGCAGCCGCCTCCACTCAGTCTGAGGCGGCTGTCCCCGTGCAAGGCATGGCGGAGCGCGGAAAAACCGCAGCGTTGGACGCGGCGGTTAGCGTGCAGGTCCCCCGTGCAGAGGCACCGCAGAGCAGTGCTGGTGTGGCTGGGACACATAGTCCCTCCAGGTTTAGAGTGACGCGCGCGCGCGCGCACTCAGGCAGGGAAAATATAGCAGCCAGAAGTGAGTCAGCTGACCAGGCTGGTCAGCTGACTCTGGCTCCACTCCTCATTGGTCCAGCACTTAGGGAGGTGCTGGAAGATGTTTGTGTATATATACTGCTAGCTGATCATTTCCCTGGTGTCTGGCGTTGCGAACACATACGTGGGAGCACTCAGACCTGTAGTCAGATCCTTAAGTGTGCCGGGACCAGCTGGAGCTGTAATCCTACACTTAGCTAGATTCTGTTGTAAAGTACTAAAGTACTAGTTTGATTGTGATTATCTGTTATGACTCTTTGCCTGTCTGACTATCCTCCTGAACTCTGATCTTGTACCTTGATATTTCTGATACTCTGTTGCCGAACCCCGGCTCGTCCTTAGACTCTGCTTCTGCCTCCTGATCTTGTACCTCGATATTTCTGATACCCTGTTACCGAACCCTGCCTGTACTTTAGACTCCGCCTCCGCCTACTGTATTTGTACCTTATCTGTCCGTGTGTTAACGACTTGGCTTGTCCGACCTCGAGAACCAACCTTTCTATTGGAGGCGGTTCCCCGTCCTGTTAGTGACACTTCCTCCAGAGTGTCACTTTCAGACAATCTTTCCTACTGTCAGCCTGACTCCTCCCGCCTTGGAGGGTTCAGGTCTTCGGAAGGAATCCGTGCAGTACTCCTTACTGCACTGAGGCCTAGTCCTCTAAGTGTTACTGTTACACCAAACACTACACTCTACTCAGGTGAACAGAGGTTAGCTGGTATATTGGATTATCGGCGATACTGCAGATTACTTATAATCTGGTATACATCTGTATTCCCAGTGATTCTGCAGATCACCGGTAATCAGATCCTCTCTGTGCTTCACCGATCGTTACAGAACGCCAGACCTAAAAACAGATGGATGCACGCGCTGACCCTCTGACTGTGCTTGCCACTTCGGTGGATAGCATCCATCAAGCACTGGGCCAGCACAAAGCCTTAATAGATGCCCCCTAGGGGTCACCTGTATAACTTATCTGGACCAGAGAAGATGGCTATGCAGGAGTACATTCGTGACAACCTGGCCAAGGGGTTCATTCGGCCCTCCCGGTCCCCTGCTGGGGCCGGTTTCGTTTTTGTTAAGAAAAAAGACGGAGGTCTTTGACCTTGCATCGATTACCGGGGCCTGAATAAAATCACGGTGAAAAATCGCTATCCGTTACCATTGATAGACGACTTATTCACGCAGGTCACAAACGCAAAAATCTTCTCTAAATTGGATCTGAGGGGTGCATACAACCTGATCCGCATTAGAAAGGGCGATGAATGGAAGACGGCCTTCAACACACCCGACGGGCATTACGAGTACTTAGTGATGCCCTTCGGGTTGTGCAATGCACCAGCTGTCTTCCAGGAATTAATCAACGAGGTATTTAGGGAGGTATTGGGTAGATTCGTGCTGGTATACCTTGATGATATACTAATCTATTCCAATAACCTCTCCGAGCACAGGGTCCATGTTAAATTTGTGTTGAACAAATTAAGACAAAATATGCTTTATGCTAAAGTAAAAAAATGTATTTTCGAGGTGACGTTCCTAGGGTATGTAATCTCCACCTTAGGCCTGTCAATGGATCCTGCCAAGGTCACAGCTGTGTTGGAATGGCCACAGCCAGTGGGGTTGAAGGCCCTGCAGAGATTTTTGGGTTTTGCAAACTACTATAGGAGGTTCATTAAGGGGTACTCCACAATAGTTGCCCCCCTTACCAGTCTCACGAAAAAAGGGGCAGATACCAACCACTGGTCCCCTGAGGCTGTGGCAGCCTTTTCCAACTTGAAGAAATTATTTTGCTCAGCGCCTATTTTGAGGCATGTAGACACGTCCTTTCCCTTTATTGTGGAGGTTGATGCCTCAGAGGTTGGGGTGGGGGTGGTGCTGTCTCAACGGTCAGGGTTGCAGGGCAGATTACATCTGTGCGCCTACTTTTCCCGTAGGTTTTCACCCGCGGAAAAAAATTACGATATAGGCAACCGGGAACTTCTGGCCATTAAATTGGCGTTTGAAGAATGGCGCCATTGGTTAGAGGGGGCAGAACACACGATCACAGTTTACACTGACCACAAGAACTTGGAATACATCGAAGGGGCTAAGAGACTAAGTCCCCGTCAGGCCCGTTGGTCTTTATTTTTTACGAGATTCAGATTTATAATCACGTACACTCCAGGCAGCAAAAACATCAAGGCAGATGCCCTGTCCAGATGTTTCGAACCAGAGACAGCACAGTCTCCCGCTCCTGAGTCCATCATCCCGCAGAGACTAGTGTTAGCAGCCACAGAGACCTGGGAGGATTGGACAGAGGTTTTGGGTCCCTTTCAGCAAGATGTTCCTGAGGGAAAACCTGAGGGGGTCATGTTTATCCCACTGCCATTTCGTTTACAGGTTCTACAGTTGTTTCACGCCCATAAGAATGCTGGTCATCCTGGAGCTGCCAGAACGCAGGATCTTGTTGCCAGGTGTGCTTGGTGGCCTTCTATGGCAACAGACTGCAAAGAGTATGTCAGGGAGTGTGCGGTATGTGCCAAGAGTAAACCCTCCCGGCTGGCACCTGTAGGAAGGTTACAGCCTTTGCCCACCCCGAGTGAGCCATGGACCCACCTGTCCATGGATTTTGTGGGGGAATTGCCCAGGTCTGAAGGCATGTCGGTCATTTGGGTGGTAGTCGACCGTTTTAGCAAAATGGCCCATTTTGTGCCCCTGAAAGGACTCCCCTCGGCTCAGGAACTGGCCGAGTTGTTCATCATTCACGTTTTCCGGCTGCATGGCATTCCGGAAAACATTGTGTCAGATAGGGGAGTCCAATTCGTGTCCGGATTCTGGAGGGCATTTTGCCACCAAATGGGCATGAAACTGTCTTTCTCGTCAGGCTACCACCCACAGACAAATGGGCAGACTGAACGGATTAATCAGTCGTTGGAGCAATTCCTAAGATGTTACGTTGCGGAGGCACAGAGTGACTGGGTAAAATTTCTGGCCTTCGCAGAATTCGCACAAAATAATTTGAAGAGCTCTTCTTCGGGTTTCTCTCCATTCCAGATTGTGACAGGAAGGTCACCCAAATTCTCCCCTTTTCCAGTTGTCTCTTCTCCATTTCCAGCACTGGAGGATTGGCAGAGGTCACTCAGGGAAAATTGGGGAATTGTTAAGGGAAACTTGCAGAAGGCGTTCCAGATTCAGAAGGGTCAAGCGGACAAGAGACGGTCCGTGGAATGGAAGTTCCAGCCAGGGGATTTAGTCTAGGTGTCCACACGTCACTTGACCTTGAAGCAGCCATCTGCCAAACTGGGCCCCAGGTTTGTGGGTCCATTTTCCGTGACTAAAAGGATCAACAACATCACTTACGCCATTGATCTTCCTGCCAGCATGCGGGGCGTAAGGTCATTTCACGTGTCCCTACTTAAACCTGCGGTTCATGTGGGTCCTACTCCTCCTCCTCCGGTGATGGTGGAGGACCAACCTGAGTACGAGGTGGAGAAAATATTAGACTCATGCATTGTACAGAACTCGGTACAATATTTAGTGCATTGGAAAGGGTACGGCATTGAGGAGAGACAATGGGTACCAGGGACTCGCATGCATGCTGATGAGTTAAAGAGGGAGTTTCATGCCTTACATCCAGAAAAGCCTGGAAGGAGCTGTCCGGAGTCCACTCCTCGGGGGGGGGGGGTTACTGTGAAGATGCGCGGAAGAGCCGCCGCCATAAGTCAGACGGAGGCGGCTCTTTCCGCGCACAGCGCGGCAGGGCACGGGGAGGCAGCCGCCTCCACTCAGTCTGAGGCGGCTGTCCCCGTGCAAGGCATGGCGGAGTGCGGAAAAACCGCAGCGTTGGACAGAGCGGTTAGCGCGCAGGTCCCCCGTGCAGAGGCACCGCAGAGCAGTGCTGGTGTGGCTGGGACACACAGTCCCTCCAGGTTTAGAGTGACGTGCGCGCGCGCGCACTCAGGCAGGGAAAATATAGCAGCCAGAAGTGAGTCAGCTGACCAGGCTGGTCAGCTGACTCTGGCTCCACTCCTCATTGGTCCAGCACTTAGGGAGGTGCTGGAAGATGTTTGTGTATATATACTGCTAGCTGATCATTTCCCTGGTGTCTGGCGTTGCGAACACATACGTGGGAGCACTCAGACCTGTAGTCAGATCCTTAAGTGTGCCGGGACCAGCTGGAGCTGTAATCCTACACTTAGCTAGATTCTGTTAATAGCTAAAGTACTAGTTTGATTGTGATTATCTGTTATGACTCTTTGCCTGCCTGACTATCCTCCTGAACTCTGATCTTGTACCTTGATATTTCTGATACTCTGTTGCCGAACCCCGGCTCGTCCTTAGACTCTGCTTCTGCCTCCTGATCTTGTACCTCGATATTTCTGATACCCTGTTACCGAACCCTGCCTGTACTTTAGACTCCGCCTCCGCCTACTGTATTTGTACCTTATCTGTCCGTGTGTTAACGACTTGGCTTGTCCGACCTCGAGAACCGACCTTTCTATTGGAGGCGGTTCCCCGTCCTGTTAGTGACACTTCCTCCAGAGTGTCACTTTTAGACAATCCTTCCTACTGTCAGCCTGACTCCTCCCACCTTGGAGGGTTCAGGTCTTCGGAAGGAATCCGTGCAGTACTCCTTACTGTACTGAGGCCTAGTCCTCTAAGTGTTACTGTTACACCAAACACTACACTCTACTCAGGTGAACAGAGGTTAGCTGGTATATTGGATTATCGGTGATACTGCAGATCACTTATAATCTGGTATACATCTGTATTCCCAGTGATTCTGCAGATCACCGGTAATCAAATCCTCTCTGTGCTTCACCGATCGTTACAGCTTTATAGCAATACATTTTAGGCCTGATCCAATTCACTTTTTCTCTTAAGTTTTCTCCTAGATCCTTTTTTTTTAATCTTCTGTTAAAAATAACAGCAGTTAAAGAGGAACGGTTGTGAAAAACTTAGAGTTTAAAACACATACGAATAAGAAGTATGTTTCTTCCAGAGTAATTACATTTCTCCTATGTTGCTGTCACTTACAGTAAGTAGTAGAAATCTGACATTACCAACAAATTTTGGACTAGCCCATCTCCTCATAGGGGGATTCTCAGGGTTTTCTTAACTTTTAAAAGCACTTTCGTGAATGGCAGTTGCTCAGTCCAACTGCCAAAATAGTGTGCAGCGAGCAGGGAGGCTGGCCAGCATCTTTGTATTAATCATTTTCAGGGAATGTCTTTATAAAGAATGAAGGCCATGCTGATAATCCCCTAGAGAGAGATGGACTAGCCCAAAATCTGTCGGTAATGTCAGATATCTAATACTTACTGTAAGTGATAGCAATATAGGAGAAAAGTAATTTATAATTCATTTTACTCTGGTAGAAATGTACTTCTTATTTGTATGTGTTTTAAATTTTAAGATTTTCACAAAGGTTCCTCTTGAAAAATAACTTTTCAGGAGTTTTTCCTTTTTCTTGGTTTCGTTTAGCTAAAAGAAAATGCATTGTATTGATAACATGTAAAAGTATCATTTAGGAGAAAAGGTGAATAGAATTGGGCCTATAGCACTGTGCAGCACAAGGACATTAGACAGAGCTTAGACAGCTATGTCTGTAATCCATTCCACAGTGCTGTCCCAAGGCTCTGTGCTTGCTGTAAAACACACATCCACCTGCTCTGCTTAGAGTGAACAAGTCCTTAGCAATGTGTATTCATTGTCTTATGCATGCATCTGCAACCCCATTTTATATATTTATTTTTTTGTAAATGTACTGATTGACAGTTTAGCAAGATTGCTAATTATTTTTGCATGGTCGGTTTATTATTATATAAATTGTTCTGTTTTTTTCTTCAAGAAATAAAATCATCATAAAAATCTAAATGTTCACAGCTTCAAATATTCCAAAATTAGCAAACAATGAACGATGGCTACACAAAAGTATATAAATCTTTCCTTCTTCATAGCTCAATATTTACATTACTTTAACTTAACCACTTGGCACAAACTGGATTTTTTTAATGTATTTTTTTTATGTATCCAGTTGTTCCCCACTCCCTCAAACAGGCCGTACAGGCACTTCCTGTAAATCAGCGCTGGCTGCACGTCCTGTAAATCAGCTATGGGTGCGCGCCCGCACGCTCCCGCCACTGTGATTAGTGAATGGGAACATGTGTTCCCTGAGCTAATCTATGTGCCTGTGTATGAATGAACATGACTTCAATCACGAGCCATGCTCTTTCATAAAAATGAGGTAAGTAAGAAGTAGAACAGAAAAGTGATCAAATACTTCCTGGTAATAATGTGTAGAACCATCTTGTGGCCAAAAAGTTAAATTAAAATAACAATACAGTAAAATGTTTTCCATATAGCTCCTTCTAATGCACCCCCTCCCCTATAGTTAATTATAAAAAAAAAATACAAAAACAAAGTGAGAGCATTTAAAAAAAAATACATACATGATTACCTTAGCGACTCAACTTTTCTAATATGTACATATGTCATTAAGGTATATTATTCAGAGTATAATACTCTTAGGCATACATGTAATAAGAGCACATATTAAAATGGGTATTTCCAATATTTGAGTATCAGTACCAATGTTCTACTATTGGTTTCATTTACCGATATCACATTTCCCCCCCCCCCCCCCCCGTTATAAAAGCCGAGAAAGGAAGAGATTCTGCAGATCGCGAAGCCTCAACACCTGTGATTTCTTGGGCACCTACAATTTTTACTTCCTAGCAGCAAATTGCGGCTTTGCAGCAGGAGGGTAGGTTAAGGTTAGGAGGGGGGTGGTTAAGTGTTAGGGCATAGGCAGAGGAAGGGTTAAGAGTTAGGCATTGGTGGAGAGAGGTCTCAGGGTTAGGCATCAGTAGAGAGAGATCTTAGGGTTGGGCAGTAGAGGGAGGGTTCTCTGTGAGAGTAGGGTTAGGTTAAGACATACTTAAATATCGGTAAAGATTAGGCATATTTTACTCTTGAAATAGTAGTAGAATATCAGTAATTTTACTATTGTTCTACTAGCGGCAATCCCTAGAGTCCTTTTTTCCAGGTGCCTCTTTTAACATGAATGTACCTGTATAGCCAAGCTTCGAACTGCAGCTGATCCAGCATTCAGCTATAAGATAGCCAAACTCCAGCACTCTTTAAAGTGTACAAGAGATGAACGATTCCCTATAAAATATACATACCTGGGACTTTCTCCAATCAGGCCAGGGGGGGGCTGGAGGAAGCACCGGGTATGTATACAGTATTTTATTGGGTATCATTCGTCTCTGGTTCCCTTTAACCAAGTGATTGCTGATATCCAGATTTTGGGCAATATAATAGATGAACCCCAGGAGTTGATTTTCTACCCTGCCTCCTGCTGCTATATCATAGCCAATCCCTCAGGCCCAATTTACTCAGATGGGTCCCCCATAGACCTAAAGTACATTGTGGTCTATGATGGTGATAAATTTAACATTGAGTCTGTGTGTCCAAATTAACTGTTTCATTTTCTTCCTGCATCCTTTCCCCCTTTCTCCTATAGTTCTTCTCTTTTCCTCTCCCAGCCCTACAATTTAAAAAAAACAGATTCTCACTGCCACCAGTGCTGTCTTTCTGATTTATATATCACTTCCTTCCATGCCTTGGGAAAAAAACTCTATTCAAGCACAGATACACATTCAAAGACTTTCTTGACATATTCTCCGCATAATGTTATACAGTATACACATCATTAGTTCATGATTCTAGTTATCACTGTGAACAGTTCATGAGGAAAGGGAAAAATATATGAAGTTGATTTTTAGATGACACCTCTACTGCCCACTAATCTATAACTATCATCTATAACAACCTATCCTTGCACCCCCAGAAGGCTTTTTTCCCCAACATAATTTTAATTGTAAAAACACAAGTGGGATATCATCCTATTCTGAGAATTCATAAACATGTTCCTTCTGGAGCACATTGCATTCTCAGGTCAGATAGGGAAGTAGTAAAAAACATTATTTATGCAAAATAAACAAAATAAAAATAATAACTAGGGTTTGCGATATGAATCATGCCTAAAAACCTTGAGAATAATCAACCATATTTCATCTATGTTAAAATTTACTTCACAGTCTCATATAAGGATGGTGGAATGTCCTTGGAATTAGTAGCTGCCCCTGCAGATGCCTGTAGAAATTAGAAAACAATTCACAGTATGAGGCACATTCACATACAGTTATTAAGAAGTAAGTAAATGCTTGTCTTTACTATTTCAACACAAAGATTTAAACTTCATTTTAATAATATTGATATATAAAAAAGTGGTATAATGTAATAAATAGCATATACTATTTACAGGCCCAGATTTACATCACAGGAGCCCATAGGCACAGATGTCCTGGCACCCCTAGACTTCGCCCTCCACGAACCTACAAAACCCCAAACTGCACCACAAGTGTGCTGGCTGGCCCAGCTGTCACTTCTCCTTTACTTCCCTTGCCCGTCAAAGCTACAGATGTCCCTTAGCATTAGGTAGCCAGAGGTGCCCTCAGTATAAAGGCTCAGGCTAGCAGTGCCCCTGACTGAAGGGAGATCTTGTCAGTGAAATTGCTGTAAGCCACGTGAGTAACCTCTCATTTACACTCTCATTAGGACTCTGCATAGGGAAGGAGGGAGGTACTAGGGGAGGGGAATGAGCCACCTTTCCATCATCAGGCGCCTGTAGGCACATGCCTACAGTGCCTTATGGTAAATCCAGCCCTGACTATTTACATGTTGTACTTCAAAATGTATCTCAAGTTGGTCAAAACCCACAAAACTAAATATTTAAGCATTGTAAGCGTTCAGTGTACTCACACAGCTGCAATTTTTGTCCTCTTGCTAGCTATTGCTACAGTGACCTTTTTTCAATTCAGTTTTTTCTCTTAAAGGACTTACGAGGCCAGGAAATCAGAAAAAAAAAAAAAAAAAGTTAGCTACCTGCTTCAGCTTGTCAGGCACGGGGACCGTTAGGGGGGCTAGTGAGCGGCGGGGACCCGGCGGAACGGCACGGAGGGCGCGGACGGCGTCCTCCGTGCCTGACAAGCTGAAGCAGGTAGCTAACTTTTTTTTTTTTTTCTGAATTCCTGGCCTCGTAAGTCCTTTAAAGAGAACCCGAGGTGGGATTTTATTATGCTAGTGTGGCACAGAGGCTGGTTGTGCACAGTAACACCAGCCTCTGTTGCCCCATGGTGTGCCTCAAAGACCCCCCTGCGCGCCGCTATACCCCCGCAGTGCTGGCGACACGCAGCGTGTCGCCAGCACAATGTTTATCTAAGCGCTGTCTGTCAGCGCCGCTCCCCCGCCTCCTCCGTATCGGCGCTATCCGCCGCGTCACTTCCCTCCAATCAGCGGGAGGGAAGGGACACAGGCGGGTAGCGCCGATAAGGAGGAGGCGGGGGAGCGGCGCTGACAGACAGCGCTTAGGTAAACATTGTCGCCAGCACTGCGGGGGTATAGCGCCGCGCAGGGGGGGTCTTTGAGGCACACCATGGGGCAACAGAGGCTGGTGATAGTGTGCACAACCAGCCTCTGTGCCCCACTAGCATAATAAAATCCCACCTCGGGTTCTCTTTAAAGAGAATCTGTATTGTTAAAATCGCACAAACGTAAACATACCAGTGCGTTAGGGGACATCTCCTATTACCCTCTGTCACAATTTCGCCGCTCCTCGCCGCATTAAAAGTGGTTAAAAACAGTTTTAAAAAGTTTGTTTATAAACAAACAAAATGGCCACCAAAACAGGAAGTAGGTTGATGTACAGTATGTCCACACATAGAAAATACATCCATACACAAGCAGGCTGTATACAGCCTTCCTTTTGAATCTCAAGAGATCATTGTGTGTTTCTTTCCGCCTGCAGTTCTCATGCACTGAAGTTTCAGGCTGCTTGTTTTTCTCCTGCAAACAGCTTTGCCCTTGTCTGTAATACTTCAGTATGTAAAAGCCCAGCCAGCTCAGAGGACGATTTATCCAGCTTGTAAAAGATAAGAGAGAAGAGAGAAGCTGCCCTAATCTAAATAATACACAGGCAGTGTGCATAGAGGGGCCAGGAAGGGGGAGTTCATAGCAGAACCACAACACTGAAGAACTTGGCAGCCTTCCAGACACAGGCCGACAAGTCTGACGGGAAAGATACATTGATTTATTACAGAGATAGTGATAGCAGAAAGTGCTGCAGTAAGCCACAACACATTAGAATAGCTTTTGGAACTTGTAGGATGATAAAAAACAGGATGCAATTTTTGTTACGGAGTCTCTTTAAGTTTTAAGAGATAATCTTTCATCTTCTATTTAAAGTGTACCTTAAGTGTCCCCAAAAAATTGAGTTTTACTCACCTGGGGCTTACCTCAGCCCCCTGCAGCTGAACGTTGCCCACGACGAGTCGCTCTGATGCTCCGGGTCCCGCTGGCGGCCACTTCCGGTTTCGCCGTCAGGACCCGTCAAGCTGGGGAACGCGGCTGATACTACGCGTTCCCAGCCAAAATAGCACCCCTATGCGGCCATATGTCCGCATACGGGTGCCTATGCGGACATATGGCCGCATAGGGGTGCTATTTTGGCTGGGAACGCGTAGTATCAGCCGCGTTCCGCAGCCTGACGGGTCTTGGCGGCGAAACCGGAAGTGGCCGCCAGCGGGACCCGGAGCATCAGAGCGACTCGTCATGGGCACCGATCAGCTGCAGGAGGCTGAGGTAAGCCCCAGGTGAGTAAAACTCAATTTTTTGGGGACACTTAAGGTACACTTTAAAGTAACTTTTCAGTGTTCTCCAACTATAAGTAGGCATAGGTAAACACAGTGCTCCCACTGAAATATTCAGTCTGAGACAAACAACCCGTTAATACTAAGAATATATATAAAAGTCTGTTCCAGTGTCTGTAGCCAGGGCCGGATTTCCCATAAGGCACAGTAGGCATGAGCCTACAGGTACCTTACTTAGAAGAGGCGGGCTCTCTCCCTCCAATGTAGTATGCAGGCCGCGGCACTTCCTCTCCATCACGCTGGCAGCAGCTGGAGTTTGCACTATACCGGCAGTGTCTTTCTGGGATGTGTCTTCAAGGGTCCTCACTTGATGAGGTTATCAAGTGAGGACCCTTACAGGAGAATGCCGCAGATGTATTGCAGACTCCAGCCACCGCCAGCAGAACGGGAAGGAAGTAAGTGCCTGCAAACTACATTGGAGGGAAAAAAGCGGGACACTACTGTCCAGAAGTGAAGGAGTGGAGCTATAGGGCCCAATCGTCCTGAATTCGTAGGGACTGCTCTCAACATCCCAGTTTAAAGTCCCGCTCACTGATAACAGGGCTCTGCTCTGTGTCTCCATGCAGAGAGACAAGTATGCTGATCGGGCTGCTGCAGGCATAAACACTGACTGAATTCTCTCCCGCCCCGCCTCTTTACTCTTAAAAAGGCAGAAGCTGACAGGCAGAGAAGTCAGGGACAGGGTGAGACATGCTGGCTGCACTCAAATCCCCTGCTCATACACTTTACATGTCCTTCCTCCCCTGCAGTGTTACACTTCACACACGTAAAGGATTATTAGGAACACCATACTAATACAGTGTTTGACCCCCTTTCGCCTTCAGAACTTCCTTAACCCCCCTGGCGGTAAGCCCGAACTGAGTTCAGGCTAAGCCGCCGCAGAGGATTTCTCAGGCCCTGGTGGTCCGATTTGCATAATTTTTTTTGTGCACTTTGCTAGCACTTTGCTAGCTGCATGTAGAAACCGATCGCCACTGCTCCGTGCCGATTTGCCGCTACCCACCGCGCCGCACCGTGCCCCCCCCCAGACCCCATGCGCAGCTTGGCCAATCAGTGCCAGGCAGAGCTGAGGGGTGGATCGATGACGTCATCCCGATCATCGCCATGGTGACGGGGGAAGCCAAACAGGAAATCCCGTTCTGAACGGGATTTCCTGTTTGCTATGATCGCCGGAGGCGATCGGAAGGGGAGGGGGAATGCCGCTGCACAGTGGCTATCAGGTAGCTAGCGCTAGGCTAGCTACATGATTTTTTTTAAAAAAAATGAATGTGCTGTTCTGCCCCCTGGCGGTTTTAATAGACCGCCAGGGAGGTTAATTCTATGTGGCATTGATTCAACAAGGAGCTGAAAGCAATCTTTAGAAATGTGGGCCCATATTGATAGGATAGCATCTTGCAGTTGATGGAGATTTGTGGGATGCACATCCAGGACATGAAGCTCCCGTTCCATCACATCCCCAAGATGCTCTATTGGGTTGAGATCTGGTGACTGGGGGGGCCATTTTAGTACAGTGAACTCATTGTCATGTTCAAGAAACCAATTTGAAATGATTCGAGCTTTGTGACATGGTACATTATCCTGCTGGAAGTAGCCATCAGAGGATGGGTGCATGGTGGTCATGAAGGGATGGACATGCTCAGAAACAATGCTCAGGTAGCCCGTGGCATTTAAACGATGCCCAATTTGCACTAAGGTGCCTAAAGTGTGCCAAGAAAACATTCCCCACACCATTACACCACCACCACCAGCCTGCACAGTGGTAACAAAGCATGATGGATCCATGTTCTCATTCTGTTTACGCCAAATTCTGACTCTATTGAGACTCATCAGAGACTCACCAGGCAACATTTTTCCAGTCTTCAACTGAGCGTGTGCAAATTGTAGCCTCTTTTTTCCTATTTGTAGTGGAGATAAGTGGTACCCGGTGGGGTCTTCTGCTGTTGTAGCCCATCTGCCTCAAGGTTGTACGTGCTGTAGCTTCATAAATGCTTTGCTGCATACCTCAGTTGTAACAATTGGTTATTTCAGTCAACGTTGCTCTTCTATCAGCTTGAATCAGTTGGCCTATTCTCCTCTGACCTCTAGCATCAACAAGGCATTTTCGCCCACAGGACTGCCACATACTGGATCTTTTTCTCATTTCACACCATTCTTTGTAAACCCTAGAAATGGTTGTGCGTTAAAATCCCAGTAACCGAGCAGATTGTGAAATACTCAGACCGGCCCATCTGGCACCAAGAACCATGCCACCCTCAAAATTGCTTCAATCACCTTTCTTTCCCATTCTGACATTCAGTTTGGAGTTCAGGAGATTATCTTGACCAGGACCACACCACTAAATGCATTGAAGCAACTGCCATGTGATTGGTTGATTAGATAACTGCATTAATGAGAAATTGAACAGGTGTTCCTAATAATACTTTAGGTGAATGTATACCGGGATTAAGCTGCCTTAAAGTAGAGTGACCAGATTTTTGTAGGCTCAACCTGGGACGGGGTGAATTGGGGGGGGGGGCTGCGGCGAAAAACAGGGGGTGCGGCGCGCGAAAAATTTGGTGTCTGCAGCGCGCGCGAAAAATGGGCGTGGTCATGACATTCTATGGGCGGAGCTAACAGAATGATGCAACCGCGAGGCATAAGAAAGCAGTGTTTACGCCGTGATGTGGTCAAACGTGGATTCACATCATAGGTGTGCAGAAACTGTGTGATGCTATTTAATAGTATGCCATAACCCCAAAGCAGCAAACACAGCCAACTATGACCATTAAATAATAAATGCAGCAACAGTTACCCCAGACACCACAAAATAAACGCAATGGGCAACATTTCAGCACAAAATAATCGCATTGCGGGCAACATGTCAGCATAAAATAAACGCAATGGGGGCAAACATGTCAGTACAAAATAAACGCAATGGGGGCAAACATGTCAGTACAAAATGAACGCACTGCGGGCAAACATGTCAGTACAAAATAAACGCACTGCGGGCAAACATGTCAGTACAAAATAAACGCACTGCGGGCAAACATGTCAGTACAAGATAAACGCACTGCGGGCAAACATGTCAGTACAAGATAAACGCACTGCGGGCAAACATGTCAGTACAAGATAAACGCACTGCGGGCAAACATGTCAGTACAAGATAAACGCACTGCGGGCAAACATGTCAGTACAAGATAAACGCACTGCGGGCAAACATGTCAGTACAAGATAAACGCACTGCGGGCAAACATGTCAGTACAAGATAAACGCACTGCGGGCAAACATGTCAGTACAAGATAAACGCACTGCGGGCAAACATGTCAGTACAAGATAAACGCACTGCGGGCAAACATGTCAGTACAAGATAAACGCACTGCGGGCAAACATGTCAGTACAAAATACACGTAATGTGGCCAAACACTTCACCTGCAAGAAAAGGCATTTACTCACCTGGCAGAAGACGTCCCCTCACGCAGCCGGCCTCTGGTGCCTCAGGTGCAGCTCCCCCTGGCCTGGACGATGTTCAATCTCCCGCTCAGCCTCTCACAGGCAGAGCAGGGCTACGGCAAGATGGCGTCCGGAGGCGGAGCCCTGTACTGGAGACAAATAGTCTCCAATACAGGGCTCCGCCTCCGGACGCCATCTTCCCGTAGCCCTGCTCTGCCTGTGCCTGCTGGAGGAGAACATTGCAGGCTGGAGCGGGGCTGCGGGGAATGAACTAGCGCAGCGTCTAGTAGACGCTGCGGCTAGTTCATTGTACGGTGGCCAGAGTCCCGAGGCCGGGACGTCCCGCTGCTAAAAGCGGGACGTTTCCCGGGACCTCATGCAGCCTGGGACAGCGCCCCCCGAAGGCGGGACGCGTCCCGGGTAAGGCGGGACGCGTCCCGGGTAAAGCGGGACGTATGGTCACCGTACTTAAAGAGAATCTGTATTGTTAAAATCGCACAAAAGTAAACATACCAGTGCGTTAGGAGACATCTCCTATTACCCTCTGTCACAATTTCGCCGCTCCCCGCCGCATTAAAAGTGGTTAAAAACAGTTTTAAAAAGTCTGTTTATAAACAAACAAAATGGCCACCAAAACAGGAGGTAGGTTGATGTACAGTATGTCCACACATAGAAAATACATCCATACACAAGCAGGCTGTATACAGCCTTCCTTTTGAATCTCAAGAGATCATTGTGTGTTTCTTTCCCCCTGCAGCTCTCATGCACTGAAGTTTTAGGCTGCTCTTTTCTTCCTGCAAACAGCTTTGCCCTTGTCTGAATTTCCTCAGTATGTGAAAGCCCAGCCAGCTCAGAGGACGATTTATCCAGCTTGTAAAAGATAAGAGAGAAGAGAGAAGCTGCCCTAATCTAAATAATACACAGGCAGTGTGCATAGAGGGGCCTGGAAGGGGGAGTTCATAACAGAACCACAACACTGAAGAACTTGGCAGCCTTCCAGACACAGGCCGACAAGTCTGACAGGGGAAAGATACATTGATTTATTACAGAGATAGTGATAGCAGAAAGTGCTGCAGTAAGCCAGAACACATTAGAATAGCTTTTGGAACTTGTAGGATGATAAAAAACAGGATGCAATTTTTGTTACGGAGTCTCTTTAATGCCAGGCAGATCCACTTAATTAAATAACAGACCCTTGTTCAGTCTTATTTTCATTTTAGCTCCACAGTTATTTTAACCCCAGAGACCAACAAAGCTATTGATAAAATGTATGCTACAAGTTCTGGCTTTGCCCATCCTTTTTGCCACTGTACCAGATCCTCCATAAAATGCCCTGTCATGAACGATACGGAAAGTCGTGCATAATCGTCAACGATTTTCATATGGTCCAGCACCGTTACTGTCATTCACATTTTAAATGTACAAGAAGTTCATTTTTTTTTTCTTCTCTTCTTTTGCTTCTCTATCACCCACACTGAATGAGAGCAGACCCCTCACCCACTTCACACGTAGCTCTTTCACACTTAAGTGAGAGCAAATAGCCATTCCTTAGTGACCAGAGATTGTCCTCAAGCGCAGTTCAAACTTTCCTCTAAAATATTCCCTCCAAAATGCTGGATCAGACAATAGACAAACTTCATGTATTAATAATCCAAGATGTGTTTATCGCAGACAAAAGACAAATGTATTTTCTGGTTCCTAAAAATCAGCCTAATAGCTCATCCAAGCTATAGCCATCCAGCTGCTAGGGAAACAGAGCTATTTATCACTTGCAGACCACACATGCTAATCGACCGTTATTTGGTGTCATTCAATAAAGCATCACTGGCTGGTTTCAAATCTAGTCACAGATCTTCGGTAAGGCAATCCGGGGAGGAATCGCAAAGACTATCAAAAAATGCTGTCTGCTTGTGACCTAGGGACTGCCCTGTGCTGACCAGGGGGTAAACACACCTATTTTTTACATAAGCCAGCCCCAAAACTCAGATCCTATAAAGGTTTGGGCAGTAACAACCCCTCCCAGCTCTCCAAATTCCACTAACCAAAAACCGTCTCCATGCATGCGTGCAAGGAGGACTGAACGCATGCTTTGTTTCAAGGACTTTTTGATATCAATGCCTGCATTTGAACTGGTCTTTATTTCATTCAATATCTCACAAGGGCTGCTAAGTTAAGTAAACTTTTCACAATGTTTCCCTTTTATTTTAAGCTTTGTGTTTATATCCTAATTAGTGTATATAAATGTAAGTAATGCATTTTTGTTATTAAAACATTTAAAAACATTTTACGGTTATGACCGGTTCCTGAACTTACACAATCATACTTGCTCCTCCGAATTTCATAGAGACAATAGTGGAAAGCAATCCTGCATAAATGCTGCACCACCAGTTATGAGTATAACAAAGCTTTATTGAACATTCTGTATAAACATCATAAAAACATCTAAAACAAATGCTAACCTTAGCAATTGACCACAATACAGTATTATGTGGAAAAGAAATCACAAATGCCTCACCTCCTTTGTAACAAATGAACCCCTATGGCTACCAAGGGATGATTGACTCAAAATGGGCTCATGGAATTGAGCCCACCATACAGTATATGACCCGGGTCTGGGTAGGGACTCTGAATGTTACAAGTGACACAACCATAAGTAAAAACCCCTTTTAGTGCAAAGGTGAAAGGAGAATCAGGATAGTGCTGAAAATGACAATATGCTCATGGACCATGAGAGATTGCAAATATATGATGTCAAACAGTGCATATAAGGATCAGGAGTTACCTGTATATAGTGGAGTATACATACATGACCCGGGGTGACGTTTAGAGGCAGCCATAAAGTAAGGGTGGAGGGAGGCACACAAAACGCTCCACGCGTGGCGTGGTTCAAAAAAGACCAAAAAAGACTGTCAGAAACATGAGTTCCTTTGGAGAAATTATGTTGTTCCTAACCCCATTTAGCAAAATCCTGTCCAACTTGCTCTTATATACTTCAGTTGGATCAGAGGGCAATCGGCAATAGTACAATCTATTATTAAGTTGTCGTAGTGCTTCTGAACGGTACATCTCCTCTGGCCAGATCACGATATTGCCCCCCTTATCTGCCTCTTTTATTATGAGGGTTTTGTTTTTTGCTAAGTTTGTTAGAGCATGACGTTCTCTTTTGGTGATGTTCCCATCCCTTAAAGGGGTAATCTTCAAGGTTCTGATTTCTTCACACATTAGGTCAAAAAATATTTTTACTGCCGGACAATTTTCAAAGGGGGGAATAAAACTGGAGGGTCTCCTGAACTGAGGTGCATGTGATGGCTCATTTTCCTGCAAGAGGTCGACCAAAATTTCAAAAATTTCCCGATCATTGATATCCAGACCCAAATCAATATAGTCCGTTGGTGAACGTGAAAACATTTTGTGCAACGTATTTCCGTGTCTACTATTGGCTACCCAAGACGTTGTGCGTACATAGCGGCATCTCCGCCTCCTAGTGCGTTCCATCTCGATTACGGATGGCACGCGCATGCGGCTTGTTGCTCGCACACGTCATGCCACCTCCCATCTACGCACACCATACAGAACAGACTTACCTCCGCACATGCCGCGCCCTTTCCTGCCCACTCTAATTTAGCCGCCCAATCGGCGGGCTTCTTTCTCCGCGATTTTTAGCTCTTAAGCAACTGGGTACCCACAATGCACTGCTCCAGAGGAAGTGGTCTTTTTTGAACCACGCCACGCGTGGAGCGTTTTGTGTGCCTCCCTCCACCCTTACTTTATGGCTGCCTCTAAACGTCACCCCGGGTCATGTATGTATACTCCACTATATACAGGTAACAGGGCCGGCGCTACCATAGAGGCAAAGGAGGCAGCTGCCCCAGGGCCCCAAAGCTTGTAGGGGCCCCCAGTGGCTACAAGAGGAAAAAAAAAATTTTCAAATCGGCCTTATAGTTTTTGAGAAAATCAATTTTAAAGTTTCAAAGGAAAAAAATACACATTTAAAAACCTGCCGACTTTAATGGTTAATAGCAAATCCACCTTAAATGCTAGAAACCCTAAATTTGCAGGATATGTTAAGGAGATCATTAGGAATAAGAGGAAAAAACAATTTTTCAAAAAGACCTTATAGTTTTTGAGAAAATCGATTTTAAAGTTTCGAAGGAAAAAAGTATACTTTTAAATGCGGTAAATGTCACTTTTAGTAGCAAACCTAACGGTAGTGTAATTTTACATATATCAAAAGAAAGAGCAATACATTTCCTGACGGGGTTTCCAGGGGTCCATACGCAGCCGCAGCGCTTTGGCCAGGGATCGCTATACAGCCGCAATATGGCTGCATGAAGATCTCTGGCATTTTTTCCTATTTTCCCAATTTTTTTTTTATGTTTAGCGTGTGGGAATTAAAAAAAAAAAATTATGTGGGGTCCCTCCTCCTGAAACCTTTTAACCCCTTGTCCCCCATGCAGGTTGGGATAGCCAGAATGTGGAGCTCCGACCGATTGGGACTTCACACCCTGACTATACCAGCTGCAAAAAAGGTCCCCTAATGCCGATTTTTGTTTCGGGGTATATGTTGGGGGGGCCCCCAGGTTTATTTTGCCCTGGGGCCCCATTGTTGCTTAAACCGGCCCTGACAGGTAACTCCTGATCCTTATATGTGTTACGGCCAGAACCCGAAGTTTGGCCACTTCTAGTTCTGGCCGGCCACTTCGGGTTCTGGCCGGCCAATGCGCGAAGTGGCCGCTGCGCTGCGGCCAATGTTAGAAATGGAATGATTCCTCTGACATTAATGTATCTTCTGGCCGCAGCGCAGCGGCCAAACGTATAACAACTTAGTTCATTTAATGCAATTCAGCTGGCGGCAATGTAACAATTCAAGCCGCCGGCTTTTTCTCTGCGCCTCTCTCTCCTCCTCTGCCTCTCTCTCTCCTTCTCCCCCCCCCCCCCCCCCCCCCGCCTCTCTCGCTCAGTCGCTCTCCTATGGACAGCCGGGTGGGGACACGAGTCGTTCGTCGCGGCAGGGGAATCCTGCCGTTCTTGCAGAGCGGGTGCTGGCAGAAGCGATGTCTGCAGCCTCCCCGCTCTGCTTTCCTGGTGCGACGAACGACTCCCGGGGAGATGCGTGTCCCCGCCTGCTGCCCATAAGAGGAGGAGAGAGGCGCGCAGAGAAAAAGCCGGCGGCTTGAATTGTTACATTGCCGCCGGCTGAATTGCATTAAATGAACTAAGTTGTTATACGTTTGGCCGCTGCGCTGCGGCCAGAAGATACATTAATGTCAGAGGAATCATTCCATTTCTAACATTGGCCGCAGCGCAGCGGCCACTTTGCGCATTGGCCGTCCAGAACCCGAAGTGGCCGGCCAGAACTAGAAGTGGCCAAACTTCGGGTTCTGGCCGTAACATATGCACTGTTTGACATCATATATTTGCAATCTCTCATGGTCCATGAGCATATTGTCATTTTCAGCACTATCCTGATTCTCCTTTCACCTTTGCACTAAAAGGGGTTTTTACTTATGGTTGTGTCACTTGTAACATTCAGAGTCCCTACCCAGACCCGGGTCATATACTCTATGGTGGGCTCAATTCCATGAGCCCATTTTGAGTCAATCATCCCTTGGTAGCCATAGGGGTTCATTTGTTACAAAGGAGGTGAGGCATTTGTGATTTCTTTTCCACATAATACTGTATTGTGGTCAATTGCTAAGGTTAGCATTTGTTTTAGATGTTTTTATGATGTTTATACAGAATGTTCAATAAAGCTTTGTTATACTCATAACTGGTGGTGCAGCATTTATGCAGGATTGCTTTCCACTATTGTCTCTATGAAATTCTGCCCTTAAATCCTGCGGCTAGCACACCGTGTATGTACAAATTCAATAATTGGAGTGCGGACACAGACACATTTTTCTCTACTTGCTCCTCCGAAAATGTTACCTTGTGTCCTATAGTATCTTGTATTTACAATCCGTATGCTTGAATCGGGCACAGATAGACAGATCTGGCGCCGATCCCTGCATACTGCTAAGGGTTAAGTTACGGTGTTCTCAGTGTGTTAAGATAGTTACAGTTGTGCGCTGACTCACACTTCTGGCAAGCATTTGAATTGTATGTGTGTGGTGAATCCTTTGGAGTCAGAACGCTCCTCTCGGCTAGTCTGTTCATAGATTGTGAATCCACATATGGGCATCTATGTGCAAAGTGAAAGCAACACCGAGTTTCTGACTCTGATTGACCCAATCAAGGATCGGCCCTTGCAGTCCTTGACATACCCTGATTTAGAATCTGTGTTAATAACCTAGTTATTTTACTGTTTAGAACTAAACAATGGTGCCTTCGCTCTCTGCTGCTGTTTGCTCTAGCTCTGGAGCCCCTAGCAGAAACATTATAGACATCAGCTAGAATACAGGACTTAAAAATAAATAGAACTAAAGAGTCTATCTCATTAATTTATGAAGCATATGCCTGATTTACCAGATTGAGGGTGAACGTGTCCAAATTGGCCCTGATACCTCTGGACCTGGCAGCTGGAATCCTCCAGATGCACCATATACAAAATGTCAGGCAGTACAATCCTTCAAATACTTGTGGTCTGGGTGTATTGGCAAAATCAGTTGAAATCCTCACAGTAATTTCACTGCTAGAGAGAAAGACTAACCTATATTGATAAATGCCCTTTAGAATTAGTTGGAGGAATGTTTGGTACTGTTCTTTGCTCTAAGAGGACTGTATTCTCTTCACGTATGTCTCCCTGCTGGGTCACCACATGTCATTTTAATAGTGGTGTGACTTCCTAGTCTGAATCTTGCTGTCGGCAAGAAGGAAACCAAGTCTTTGAGTAAAGATAACTATAGATCTAACATTCTGGTAAAGGAAAGAAGTTAATTTAAAATTTTACTTTTTAAATTTGCTAGCAGATTGTTTCCCTAATTCCGACTCTACTCACTTCTCTAGCTCTACGTTATGGTGCAACCTTATTTTCCCTGAATTTATGGATATACGAAAGGAAGAGTTTTAGATATGACATATTAAGTATGTGCAGTACATCAAATATGAACAAAAGGGACCTTTCAGGCTTTATTCAAATCTAAAATTGAAATTGCTGAAGCCAGCGATTTTCATTTTTTCATTTTCATTATTTTGCGCGTTTTTTTCCCCCCTCTCAGCGCTCCACTTTTGTACAAAGCGCTTTTGTAAGCGATTTTGCAGAACGATTTAGTTTTTTCACTTCCTGACATCAGTCAAGGAGTGAACTCTTTGACCCGGAAAAAAATAAATACAATGTATTTATTTCTAAAAATGTGAAAGCAAACGCCGCAAAAAACGATTTTGTGAGCATTTAGCGCTCTTCCTATACCTTCCATTAGAGCAAAATCACACCAAAAATGGTACAGGCACCGCTTTGCGGAGCGCAAAGTGGACGAAACGCTCCAATATGAACCTTCTCATAGAGAATCATTGCATAAGCATTTTGTGGGCGATTTTGAAAATCACCTGCGCTTGAAAAAAGGCCAAAAACGCCCTAGATGTGAACGAGACCTAAAAGATTATTGCAGTTACAGGCAGACAATATTTTCAAGTGGGGCATGCTGTGAGCTCCCGGATAGGTCTAAACAGTTGTGTCACTTGGAGGGTGCAGTAGGTGTGGATCACACCAGGTGTCACCAGCGGAGGGGGTGACATCAAGCTCCAAACTAAGGGAGAGTGAAGTAAGGCTATGTAAATTTAGACCAGGCTATTGCCTGATGTACTTCTCCTTCCTGCTTTTCTCCCTTCTTGCTGCTCCGTGTTGCGCTGATAAAAGAGTTCAGAGGCCACCTGGGTCACGTGATGATCACTTTGACATCCTACTATTCAGTCCTTAGCACAGATGTCTCATCCAACCACCCACCCCCAATATGAAGTGTGTCCATCATGGTACGCCTCCCTCACCCCAACCCAACCCCTATAGCACAGTGTGGCCAGTATAATAATTTCAGACTCCTCTCTCTTGCTGTAGCAAATGGGTTTAGTATAACCCTTTCCCAACCCCATTGTCAACAAATGTCAGTAACAACCCCCCCCCCCCCCCCCCTCTGCCATTCCCGGTGAACTCTGACTGTGCAGAACCAGTGATCAGCACAACACGGGAAGGAGGGATAAGAGACTCAAGCCTGGTTCTTGCTAATGTTCTCTCTTTGTTCTGAGAGTAGTCTAAGTAGTCTAAGGCTGTTCCTATGCTACTGTCTTTATGGGAGGTATGGCAAGAGTAATATTTAGCAGTCCAAGAATAACAATAGGGAAAGATAAAGATTTTAAACAATAACAGTTGTGATATGACCTATATATATCATGCTACTGGTGAAATTACACCTTGTACAGTGCACAAACCCTCACCCCTCCTTCTTCCCCCAAAACACTATATAAGTAACAAAAGTGACTTTTCTGGACCACGCTGATTGAAATGTATGCCTTTTTTAGGAGCTGTTATTCCTGCCAGGGCATAGATTTCAATCATCCCTGCCAAGTGCACCACTTGTTTTCACTATTCTTGCCGCTGTCTGTGTCACTGCTTGCTTGCTGTTGCATTGCTTGCTGACCCTGCTTGCTCTGCTGTCACACTGACAGGAAAGCTTAAAGTATATCGGGCAGGAACCAATTTAATTGGTTCCTGACCCCGTGATTGCTGTGAGCCAAACACAGCAATCACAGGTCTTAAAGAGACTCTGTAACACCGGCGTACCTACCGGGGATGCGACCCCATCAGCCGCAGGGGGGCCCAGGGCCGCTCTGGGGCCCGCTCACTGTGCGCTGCGCCAGTTATAATTCCCCGCAGCCCCGCTCCGGCAGCCTGCACATTCCTCCGGCAGCCAGGCAGAGCAGGGCTACGGCAAGATGGCCGCCAAAGCCCTGTACTGGAGACTATTTGTGTCTCCAGTACAGGGCTTCGGCAGCCATCTTGCCGTAGCCCTGCACTCTGCCTGCCCGCACGGGAGATGTGCTGCAGTGCACAGGAGGATCGTCGGGGAGCTGAGAGGCCTGGAGAGACTCCTGACAGGTAAGGAATGTTTTTTGTTTTTTTTACAGGGGCATTTTTTTTTCTGGAGTCTGCTGCCCACATTACGATATTCTGGTGACTGCTGCCCACATTATGATTTTCAGGTGTCTGCTGCCCACATTACGATTTTCTGGTGACTGCTGCCCACATTATGATTTTCTGTTGAACTCTGCCCACATTACGATTTTCTGGCCCACATTACGATTTTCTGGTGAACACTGCCCACGTTACGATTGTCTGGTGAATGCTGTCCACGTTACGATTTTCTGGTGAACGCTGCCCACATTACGATTTTCTGGTGAACTCTGTTCACATTACGATTTTCTGGCCCACATTACGATATTCTGGTGAACGCTGCCCACATTACGATTGTCTGGTGAATGCTGTCCACGTTACAATTTTCTGGTGACTGCTGCTCACGTTACGATTTTCTGGTGACTGCTGCCCATATTACGATTTTCTGGTGACTGCTGCCCACACTGCGATTTTCTGGTGACTGCTGCCCACATTGCGATTTTCTGGTGAACTCTGCCCACATTCCGATTTTCTGGCCCACATTATGATTTTCTGGCCCACATTACGATTTTCTGGTGAATGCTGTCCACGTTACAATTTTCTGGTGACTGCTGCTCACGTTACGATTTTCTGGTGAACTCTGCCCACATTCCGATTTTCTGGCCCACATTATGATTTTCTGGCCCACATTACGATTTTCTGGTGAATGCTGTCCACGTTACAATTTTCTGGTGACTGCTGCTCACGTTACGATTTTCTGGTGAACTCTGCCCACATTATGATTTTCTGGCCCACATTACGATATTCTGGTGAACGCTGCCCACATTACGATTTTCTGGTGAATGCTGTCCACGTTACAATTTTCTGGTGACTGGTGCCCACGTTACAATTTTCTGGTGACTGCTGCCCATGTTACAATTTTCTGGTGACTGCTGCCCACGTTACAATTTTCTGGTGACTGCTGCCCACGTTACAATTTTCTGGTAACTGCTGCCCACATTACAATTTTCTGGTAACTGCTGCCCACATTACGATTTTCTGGTGAACTCTGCCCACATTACGATTTTCTGGCCCACATTACGATTGTCTGGTGAAATGCTGCATACTTTACAATTAATTTACTGTGAAATGCTGCCCCATTACGATTATTTGGCACCTATGGGGGGGGGGGGCCCATCCAAATATTCGCAGGGGGGCCCAGTGATTTCTAGTTACGCCCCTGCTCTGTAATAAAAAAAATGTCCCCTAGGGGGTACTTACCTCGAGAGGGGGAAGCCTCAGGGTCCCATTGAGGCTTCCCCCTCCCCTGTAGCTGCAGGCAATCCAGAGCTGGCTCCCCCGAAGCGTTCCGCAATCCTACCTTGACAAGCCTGACAAGGCTTGATATATTTACCTTCCCTGGCTCCAGCGGGGGCGCTGTTGTGGCTCTCAGCATGGAGATAGGCGGAAATAGCCGATCTCTGTCGGGTCTGCTCTACTACGCAGGTGCAGGAGATTTGCGCCTGCGCAACAGAGCGGATCGACAGCGATTGGCTATTTCCACCTATCTCCGAGCGGAGAGCCAATACTGCACCTGCACTGGAGCCGGGAAGGTAAATATTTACATGCCCGCTGTTCGGAGGGGCATAGCGAGACCACCGTGGGACACAGGAGGACGGGGAAACCTCGATAAAATCCGGAGGCTTCCCCCACCCGAGGTGAGTACTTCCCAGGGGAGCTTTTTTTAGTTACAGGTTTTCTTTAAGAGGGCACAGACAGAAAGACAGATTTTTAGGGGAAATCACAGTATGCTAGGATTTACTTAATGGTTCAGGGCAGAGAAATAATGTATCATAAAGTGTCCAGTGTGTTTTCTATTGTAACGTACATTAAATTATCAGCCTTTCACTGACACATCAGGTGTAATGCCTCATACTCACGAGGCACATTTGTGGCCTGTCGCTAGCACACGGGAGCGTGTGCGCGACAGGCCAGCGACAGCTCGTCGCCAGGACCCTCCGCATACACACGGCGGAGGGACCTGGCAACTGGTGGCGGAAGCTGTCGCTGTTGCTCCTCCTAAAGGTATTTACTGCTTGTTGCTGTCGCTAGTCCGCATACCCACGCGGACTAGCGACAGTTGCGGCGGAGTTGCGGCGGCAACTGTCACCAGGCAATTGACCGCGTCAATCGCCTGGCGACATCAGCGACGAGCGACGGTTCAGGGTGCGCGCACGTGCAACATTGCATACTCACGGGCGACCTGTCGCCGCAACACGCGCCCGCTGCGTGTCGCGGCGACAATTGTAGCCCGTGAGTATGGGCCATTAAGATAGGGTCTTCATCAGTATAGCTGACAGCAGACCTGAGGGGGAATTAAGCAGTGTCTTGTTCCACCCAGAATGCACATATTTGTGTTGGCTGAAGTTAATATTGTACCATTTCAGAAGGACATACCTTAGGATCCTGAACTGTAGCATACATGCTTTTCTCTTGATTTTTCCTTTCTGCCTTCTGGTTATTCTGTGGACAGATCACATGAAACAATAGGTTTATCAACAAAAAAATAAAAGAATTAAAGAAAAAAATTATTGCAGCACAGTGCGTCCCTATCTCATTTTTGGACAATTCCCTGCTCTGCATCAAAGTTTTCATCTTACATAGAAGAATAAAAGAACTCCAGCTAGCCTACAAATACAGATGAGTCCTTAATATTCCAGGGGAGTGCACCTTCACTTGGCTGCCTGCCTAAAAAACTGTTCAAGCGCAAATTATACTCTAAAATGTCTTCCAGAGAACAACCATCTATATACAATGAGTCTACATCTTAATTTGGCTGCTAGAGTTCCATTTTGAAAATCCAATTGCTATAGGAAATTTCAGGCCCACCACCAGGGCACCTTTTGGGGAACAAACTCACCGGATAGAAATTACCACTGTTAGACTGGTCAGTTTCAGTCCCTCAGGCCTCCTAAACGTATCAAGAAAGATGTCCGGCGAACATTGCGAACCGCAATAGACTTCAATGGACAGGGGAACTTAAAAAACTACAAACACTGTTTCTGGACACAAAAGTGATGGAAAAGATGTTTCAAGGGGTCGCAATAGCAGCATAGGGGGCGATATACTGGCTGGGAACGCGAAGAATCACTCGCGTTCCCATGCCTGTCGGCCGGTGACGGCCAAACCGGAAGTGGCCGCCGGCGGGTCCTGGAGCGTCAGAGCGGGGCTGTGAGGGCACCGATCGGCTGCAGGGGGCTGAGGGAAGCCCCAGGTGAATCTTGTTTTTTTCCTTTGACTTTAGGTTCACTTTAAAAATTCAGGAATCCACCTGGAGTCTTGGACCCTGTTGGTGGTGGCGGAGAAGGCAGTTAACCCTTCTGGCGGTTTATAAAAAATCCGTCAAGGGGCAGCAAAGTCTTTTATTTATTTATTTTTTTTATTTTTTCATGTAGCGAGACATGAATCGGAGAACAGGATCAAAGAACAGGATCTCCTGGAGGGCTTCCCCCGTCGCCATGGCGACAGGCGGCATGACGTCATCGACGTCGTGACGTCATTGGGAGACCCGATCTACCCCTCAGCGCTGCCTGGCACTGATTGGCCAGGCAGCGCACGGGGTCTGGGGGGCAGGGTCCTCACGGCGCGGGGAGCGCCGCGTAATCGGTGCGGAGCGGTGGCGATCAGAGGGCACACGCAGCTAGCAAAGTGCTAGCTGCATGCTGCAAAAAAAAAATTATCAAAATCGGCCCAGCAGGGCCTGAGAAATCCCCCTGCGCGGCATAGCCCGTGCTCAGCACGGGCTTACCGCCAGGGAGGTTAAGCGGCCTGCAGGCAGAGATGCTGTGTGGGGACTGACTTAGTCTTGGGGCAGGCAGCAGCAGCAGCCGGCAGGCAGGCAGAGATGCTGTGTGGGGACTGACTTAGTCTTCGAGCAGGCAGTAGCCCTCCGGGATCCATGCCTCATTCATTTTGATAAAGGTGAGGTACTGAACACTTTTTTTTACCTAGGCGACTTCTCACTGACAATGCCTCCAGCTGCGCTGAAGTTCCTTTCTAGGATGCTTGAGGCAGGGCAAGCCAAAAGTTGGATGGCAAATTGTGACAGCTCTGGCCACAGGTCAAGCCTGTGAACCCAGTAGTCCAGGAGTTCATCACTGCTCAGAGTGTAGATGATTCTTTCTCTACCATTGTTAAAGCTTGCATCTATTTTTTTAACTTACTTTTTCTGCTATCTGTGCAGTTTCTTCAACAAGAATCTGTTATGGGGGGAAAGTCTGCCATTCATTCAACTGTGTGATAAACTTTCCATGGGACTTTCTCAGTACCATGGTGACCACGGGTAATGGGCCGGGAATCAGGGTTCAATTCCGGTCTGGAGTGGGAGCCTGAGAAATGGCTACCACCACACATCCAAGGAAGGCAGCAGGCATGGCATGCAAGTTCCGACTCAGGGAGGTAGTGACGAAAAAAACAATACAGGAGGACTCTTTAGAGGCCCTGCTGTACAATGATGAGACAAACACACTTGTAATCCTTTAATGAGAATCTGTTATGGAGGGCAAGTCTTCCATCCATTCAAGTAAAAGGTATGCACTGACTGCCAGGTATAATACAATGTGCAGTCACAGATGCAGAGAAAGGTATGCACTGACTGGACTAATACAGTGTGCAGTCACACAGATGCAGTAAAAGGTATACACTGACTGCTGGCATAATACAATGTGCAGTCACACAGATGCAGTGAAAGGAACTGACTGCTGGTATAATACAATGTGCAGTCACACCGATGCAGTGAAAGGTATGCAGTGACTGGTATAATACAGTGTGCAGTCACACAGATGCAGTAAAAGGTATACACTGACTGCTGGCATAATACAATGTGCAGTCACACAGATGCAGTGAAAGGAACTGACTGCTGGTATAATACAATGTGCAGTCACACCGATGCAGTGAAAAGTATGCAGTGACTGGTATAATACAGTGTGCAGTTACACAGATGCAGTAAAAGGTATACACTGACTGCTGGCATAATACAATGTGCAGTCACACAGATGCACTGAAAGGAACTGACTGCTGGTATAATGCAATGTGCAGTCACACCGATGCAGTGAAAGGTATGCAGTGACTGGTATACTACAGTGTGCAGTCACACAGATGCAGTGAAAGGTATACACTGACTGCTGGTATAATACAATGTGCAGTCACACAGATGCAGTGAAAGTAATTGACTGCTGGTATAAAACAATGTGCAGTCACACCGATGCAGTGAAAAGTATGCAGTGACTGGTATAATACAGTGTGCAGTCACACAGATGCAGTAAAAGGTATACACTGACTGCTGGCATAATACAATGTGCAGTCACACAGATGCAGTGAAAGGTATACACTGACTGCTGGTATAATACAATGTGCAGTCACACAGATGCAGTGAAAGGTATACAGTGACTGCTGGTATAATACAATTAGCAGTCACACAGATACAGTGAAAGGTATGCACTGACTGCTGTATAATGATGAGACAAATAAACCTGAATTCATATAACGAGAATCTGTTATGGAGGGCAAGTCTGCCATCCATTCAAGTGAAAGGTATACACTGACTGTTATATACAATGTGCAGTCACACAGGTGCAGTGAAAGGTATGCAGTGACTGGTGGTATAATACAATGTGCAGTTACACAGGTGCAGTGAAAAGGTATGCACTGACTGGTATATAAAACAGTGTGCAGTCACACAGGTGCAGTGAAAAGGTATGCAGTGACTGCTAGTGGTATAATGCAATGTGCAGTCACACAGGTGCAGTGAAAGGTATGCAGTGACTGCTGGTGGTATAATACAATGTGCAGTCACACAGGTGCAGTGAAAAGGTATGTAGTGACTGCCTGTGATATAATACAATGTGCAGTCATGCAGGTGCAGTGAAAGGTATGCAGTGACTGCTGGTGGTATAATACAATGTGCAGTCACACAGGTGCAGTGAAAGGTATGCAGTGACTGGTGGTGGTATAATACAATGTGCAGTCACACAGGTGCAGTGAAAGGTATGCAGTGACTGCTGGTGGTATAATACAATGTGCAGTCACACAGGTGCCATGAAAAGTATGCAGTGACTGCTGGTGGTATAACACAGGTGCAGTGAAAAGGTATGCAGTGACTGCTGGTATAATACAATATGCAATTACACATATGCAGTGAAAGGTATGCAGTGACTGCTGGTGGTATAATACAATGTGCAGTCACACAGGTGCAGTGAAGAGGTATGCCCTGACTGCTGGTGGTATAATACAATGTGCAGTCACACTAGTGCAGTGAAAGGTATACAGTGACTGGTGGTGGTATAATACAATGTGCAGTCACACTGGTGCAGTGAAAGGTATGCAGTGACTGCTGGTGGTATAATACAATGTGCAGTCACACAGGTGCAGTGACTGCTGGTGGTATAATACAATGTGCAGTCACACAGAGGTGCAGTGAAAGGTATGCAGTGACTGCTGGTGGTAAAATATAATGTGCAGTCACACAGGTACAGTGAAAAGGTATGCAGTGACTGCTGGTGGTATAATACAATGTGCAGTCACATAGGTGCAGTGAAAGGTATGCAGTGACTGGTGGTGGTATAATACAATGTACAGTCACACAGGTGCAGTGAAAGGTATACAGTGACTGCTGGTGGTATAATACAATGCGCAGTCACACAGGTGCAGTGAAAAGGTATGCAGTGACTGGTGGTGGTATAATACAATGTGCAGTCACACAGGTGCAGTGAAAAGGTATGCACTGAATGTGCTGGGCCTGGCACAGTATAGCAATAAGCAAGGGCCAGCTGCGACAGACAGGGCTGTATATGCAGTGTCAGTGGGCCACACACAAAAAAACATCACAAGAACATTAGCTCTCAAAAGTGCTGTTTTCTGGTACTTTTCAGCAACAAATATCAGCAAGGAGCAAGCTAACAAGACCTAATTAAGCTTCCCCTATCTCTCCAGCAACCTCTCTCCCTTCTCTCACTAATAGCAGCAGCAGACAGAGTGAGAAAATCGCAGATGCTGCAGCCTTTTATAAGGGGGAGGGGGGGCTCCAGGAGGGAGTGCAGCCTGATTGGCTGCCATGTGTCTGCTGACTGTGATGTAGAGGGTCAAAGTTTAGCCCAATCATGTAGTATAGGGGGCGGGTCGAACTCGCTAAGTGTTCGCGGTTCGACTCAAACACGAATCCGCGTTGTTTGCGCGAATAAGTTCGCAGGCTAACCGTTCGGGCCATCTCTAGATTTAAACCTAATACTTTCCTAAGCTCTACAGTACAAGAGTGCTATCCATTATGCCTTCATTCTGCTCATATCAATACCTTTCAATGCCATGTCACCATCACCAATTATGACCCTCTACTCACCATCCTATCTTCATGCTACCTCTCCTATTCTGTCTCACCTAATCTACCAGCATACTGTGCTTAGCTACAGAATAAGTTATGGACCACTAAAGTATTGTACCTTCTCACTATATCCGGCTGTCGCTTATTTCTATACCCCACTATGTTTGGGAAAGTTTATTTTGAGATGAAGACTGTGCATACTGTTTGTGTGAATGAGTGAGTGAGTGAGTGTGTGTGGGTGCCGAACTAAATAATAATGATAATGATAGCGGTGGGGGGTGTCAATGTTAGAACTTGGGTTGGGGAATAATATCTATTTATTGAGAGGCATAGGGATAGCATGTACTATATGGTGCATGGTATATATCATAAGGGATGGCAGCAGACTTGTAAATTGAATTTAGTACTTTCCTCCTCCCCCCAAAATGTATGTATTTATTTTGGTAAAGTAGCTTACTACTTATCATAGTTATCTTCAGGGCAGGATTTGTACTTTCCAGTGCCCTAGGCCTGTTGTTACCTAGCACCCCCTCCCCCCCCCCCCCCCCCCACACACACACACCAAAAAACATTCTGTCCAACACTTTGACTAGCAATCATTGGTTTGAATGGGCTTATTTCTAAGACCTAAACTCAGAACTTCCTCTCTGCGCTAAAAGATACACAAACAATAACCTTCAACCTTCAAAGAAAAACATTTCTTTGTTGCAGCTGATATAAATCCTGCAATAAATCGGCAGTGTCTACTTCCTGCTTTCATGGAAGCAGACATATTGTTAACATCCTGTGCTTTCAAATGAGCTTAGATGTTGTGGCAGTCAGGTGACACAAGGGAGAGATCAAATTACAACTTCAGATTGGACACATATGAGGGGGAATTAGACAGGCTCTCTAAAAACATACAAGGTGCATTTTCCTGTTTTCCTTCTGTCCTGTGCAAGAGTTCAGCTTAAAGCATCTGAATGACATTTATTTATATTTGCTGAAAAATCTATGCATCTCTTTTGAATGTTGAATGTACATATGGTGGTGTGCACTAACATATTGACAGTATACAGGAACAAAGTCTGAAGAAGGTTTATTAGCAGAAAGCTTACTCTTTTTCTTTTAAGCCAATAAATGGTATCATTCTGATTCAAAACTCTCTGCTTTCGCTGATGGCTAAGATGGTACAATGCTCTACTGCTACAGGAAAGCAGAAGGATGCCAAACCATACACACTAGCATAGAGGTAGTAACAGCTTGGGTGACAGTGACAGTTAAGCAATGAAAGGAAAGCAAACAGCATTTTTATTTCTGCAGTTCTCATAGATGGTAGCAATTGAAAGACAGAAAACGAGTCAGGAAAGAGTTAACTGAGACCACTGCTGGCTAAGAAGAAAAAAACCTAAAAACTGATGTTTGTGAATGCCTGCATTAAAACTTAGCAGAACTTAGTTCTATCTGCTTTGTAATGTAAATATGTAAATCCCTGATATTTCTCACATCACACCAGGAATTGTGAAAGATATGCAGGGATTGGGGAACTCTGGAATTCAGCTATTAGTGCAGAGCAGGGCATTGGCTGGCTGCGCTGCGGGACCAAAAGGGATGATTTACTTTGACATATGACCACTTCTCTCTTCAAGTCCTGCCACCCTTCTGATTTTATCAGATTTTATCGCCCTAGGCCTTGGCCTTTGTGGCCTTCCCAGAAATCCGGCCCTGTATATCTTTGCTTTAACATTTCATAAGGACATACCTTAGGATACTGAACTTTAGCATATGTAGTTTCTGCATTTTTCATTGCTCCATTCTGTTGCGAAACCTCCACCTAAAACAACATGTTTATCTTCAATAAAAACGATACAAATATGCATATGCCTCCAAATAAGACTGTGTGTGTCCTCATTTTGACCAAGATGCTCCTGAGAAGGGATTTTTTTGCATTTGTATTGAAGGCTATAGGGCTGATTTTGCGGTTGACTTTATAGTGTCCATACCTGATATCGACACCTCATTTGGTAGTTTGGTACATGTATTGAGAGTACCCCAAAGTACATGTCAAAAAGTTGTTAAGCTATGTAAAGCAGTTTTCAGAGATTGTCGAGGAGAAGAGCCATGGGAATCATACAATGCCTAAGCGGGATGCGTCGGAGGGTGAGATTGCTCAAGTGAGCTTGGAGGTGCCTCTCCTTTATACTTTGCTGTGGATTTGCAGCTGTGCAGAGAGTGTACTGTATTTAATGGAATTGTGTTATGGTACAATTGATTTTTATTGGACCTTTTAAAATAAAAAATAAAAAAGTTTTTTTAACACATTGTTGACTGGATTTTCTGAAAGTTGCTACCTTTGCCAGAGATCCCACTGGTACACATTTAATTAAATAATCCCCTATTTGAGTGAGCAGTGACAATTGTTGTGGTAAACTGTGAGGCTGTTTGAGTGGCAGACCATAGAGACAGCCATACTTGGTAGACTGGACTGAAGTGTGTCTTTTTTGTTTTGCTGTCTAGATCCGGTTGATACAGACATACTACATCATATGCGGTTTTGATTTATTGCAGGTCAGTGTAAGCAACTGGCCTACTGAGCTAAAGCGCTGAGGTTGGCAAATTACCAAAAAGCCCATTCTATTTAGGAGTGGGTGGTGACTTGGTAAGCAGTCTGCAGTGGGAGTTGGGGTACAGCACAGGCGTGTTCCCACAGTGGAGTTGCACTTATCATCTCACTTTGTTTTCCTGATTGCAGTGTATGGGGTGCTGTGAGCACATCAACAGTACATATACAGTATATTGCTATACTGAGATCATATTCTTCTAGGACAAATTGATCGGTAAGGTCTAATGCAAGAATCAAAGAGTATTCACAGAAATTATTATACTGATTTGAACTGTGGCAAACCTGCCATTTGGACAGTATTCTAAGTGACTACATCAAAAGCACCTGGGTAGCTAATGTATTAAGTTACATAGTTACATAGTTATTTTGGTTGAAAAAAGACATACGTCCATCGAGTTCAACCAGTACAAAGTACAACACCAGCCTGCTCCCTCACATATCCCTGTTGATCCAGAGGAAGGCGAAAAAACCCTTACAAGGCATGGTCCAATTAGCCCCTAAAGGGAAAAATTCCTTCCCGACTCCAGATGGCAATCAGATAAAATCCCTGGATCAACATCATTAGGCATTACCTAGTAATTGTAGCCATGGATGTCTTTCAACGCAAGGAAAGCATCTAAGCCCCCTTTAAATGCAGGTATAGAGTTTGCCATAACGACTTCCTGTGGCAATGCATTCCACATCTTAATCACTCTTACTGTAAAGAACCCTTTCCTAAATAAATGGCTAAAACGTTTTTCCTCCATGCGCAGATCATGTCCTCTAGTCCTTTGAGAAGGCCTAGGGATAAAAAGCTCATCCGCCAAGCTATTATATTGCCCTCTGATGTATTTATACATGTTAATTAGATCTTCTCTAAGGCGTCTTTTCTCTAGACTAAATAAACCCAGTTTATCTAACCTTTCTTGGTAAGCGAGACTTTCCATCCCACGTATCAATTTTGTTGCTCGTCTCTGCACCTGCTCTAAAACTGCAATATCTTTTTTGTAATGTGGTGCCCAGAACTGAATTCCATATTTCAGATGTGGCCTTACTAGAGAGTTAAACAGGGGCAATATTATGCTAGCATCTCGAGTTTTTATTTCCCTTTTAATGCATCCCAAAATTTTGTTAGCTTTAGCTGCAGCGGCTTGGCATTGAGTATGATTATTTAACTTGTCGATGAGCACTCCTAAGTCCTTCTCCAAGTTTTATGTCCCCAACTGTATCCCATTTATTTTGTATGGTGCTAGACCATTGGTACGACCAAATAATATATAATAACTTGTTTCCTGATAGTTGGAGGGTTGATCATTAGGCATCATTAGGAATCCAGTCCAGCACATCTGGGTGATTGGAACAATTGACTTAAGCTATGTATACACACTAGGTCAAACTCAGCTAACACTGACACTGTGTCGGGCAGTAAAAATTAGCTGAAAGCGCTATGTCAAACACAGTGTTGGGCATGTTGCCCAAGAGGTTTTCTAGAGCACCATGTACCCCGAGAATAGGTTAGCTAGCTGTAAGTGACCCAGTATAGGTTATCTGGCTATATGTGGCCCAGTATAGCTGTCCACCCCTCAGCGATCACCCTCCCCCTGCAGTGAATCCACCCCTCCCCCTCTCCTTCTCCAGCAATAATGTGCAGGTATTAGGCAACTGGCGCTGTTACTCACCATGCCTCTCTCTGAACTGCACCGATAGCACAACCAGCTCTGGTCTTCTCTGTCCACAGTACTGGGATGCAGCTTGATTACATCATCAAGCCGTGCCCTGGTACTGTGGATAGAGAAGACCTGAGCTGGTGGTGCGATCTGCGCAGAAGAAAGGCATGGTGAGCAAAAGCGCTGGCCGCCCACTATCACTGCAGAGGGAGGGGGACCGCTGCGGGGAGGTGGGGGATCCTATACCTACTGTAAATCTAGCTAACCTATACTGGGGCACCAATACCTGGCTAACCTATACCAGGACACTTATAGCTAGCTAACTGTACTGGGGCACCTATACCTGGCTTACTTATACTGGGGCATCTATTGCTAGCTAACCTGTACTGGGCACCTATAGCTAGCTAACCTGTATAAGGAAATTTATACCTGGCTAACCTATACTGGAACACCTATAGCTTGCTAACCGGTACTGGGGCACCTATAGCTAGCTAACCTATACTGAGGCACCTATACCTGGTTAACCTATATTGGGGCGCTTATAGCTACCTAACCTGTACTGAACCACCTATACCTGGCTAACCTATACTGGGGCACCTATAGCTAGCTTACCTGTATGGGAGAACCTATACCTGGCTAACGTATACTGGGACACCTACATCTAGCTAACCTGTACTGGTGCACCTATATGTGCAATTTGTACACCGTAGCCCTAAGAGCAATTCAGCCTAGAAACTGCTCTGATTGGAAGCTGAAGCTTAGCTTCCAATACGCACTCTGCATAACGCAAATGGGGAAGACATGGGGTGGGGTCTTATACTCACGGCTTATACTAATCATTGGCGTGTTGATCCCTTGTCGTGTACCTCGGATTGTGCCATGTCTCCTGGAGATCCTTGTTGATCCGTGCCAGGGTCACGTAGCATCATCAACATATGTCGGCAAACTAATTTTTTTGTATTGAATTCAATACAATAACGCACGGGGATTGCAAAGACAGAGGAGCACCACACGGTGGGTGACACAGGACAGGCAATGTTTAAATGCACACACGCTGGGGGAAGGAGTGTGTACATATATACACGCGGGGGTCAGCTGTGAGATGGCAAACATGGCCGATTCCTGAGAGATTTTATGCTGAAATCGATCGGGAATCGGACTGCGGTGTGTGGGGAGCCGAGAGATCTTTTTCTAATTAGATTCGATCAGAGAGACTTGACTCTTGGTGGAATCTGCCCATCATCGCTAGATGTGTGGCTACCTTTACATTTGTATCTGTGCATGTTGAGCAGCTGCAGCTCGGAAGTATAAATGATCTGAGATTTTGGGGACTAGTTTTGACATTATAGCTTTTATTATACTCAAAATGTATACTAGACCCCTGCTTGACACATTTTGGTAAGTTACAGGAAAAAGGGTTATAAAAATTAGTTGAATCCCTTTTTGCACAGAAATCCAGCAGAAACTGAACCTCAGGGAGTGAAATCATTTTTTTTTACATGTTTCCATTACTGATACTGACAAACATGGCAAATATGGTGACAATAGCTTGTATGGGGGCATTACATGGAATCAAAATCCAGTTCAATATGACACTGCATTGGTTTAAAAATTCGAATGCCTAACGACCGACGCAATATAGCGGAGATACATTACCTGCTCCGCCGGCATGAGTCCCCGCTGTCACCTCCCGGCTGGCATCTTTTCCGCATCACGGCATCCGGCATAACTTCTTGTGTCACTGCAGTGACAGCGGAAGTACAAATAGAGGGCGCTCTATTTGTACTTCCGCTGTCACTGGAGTGACAGAAAGTTATACGCGGATGCCGGATGTGTGATGGGAGAAGATGCCAGCTGGGAGCCAAAGCGGAGAAGATGCCGGGACCAGGCGGAGAAGAAGACAGCGGTGGACCAGGGGACTCGCGCCGGCCGGAACAGGTAATGTATGCAGGGGGGGTGGTGGTGGGGAGGCGGCGTCAGCAGCGGCAGCTCCTCCACAGATTGTGATCGGTTTCAGGCTGAAATCGATTCACAATCTGTTTGCAGAAGGTGGCCATACAATCCCTCTCTGATCAGATTCAGAGAGGGATCTATCTTTTGGTCGTATCTGAAGGCAAATCGACCACCTTTAGCTGAAATACACATACCAAATTTGGTGTCAATATCTTGAACGGGGGCTTTGCCATCAGCTTTGAGGTTTATTCCCGTAGACTTCAATGCAAATGAGCAAAATGGCAATTATTTTGTGGAAAAGGTTTATTTTGCGACAGATTTCAACAAACAGGTTTGGGCAAATTCACGCATCCTTACTTCCTGGGTTACCTGTAGCAAGCTGAGCTTGAATTTACATATAAAGTACCACTACACATACCCCAGGTGAGGATGCAATATAAGTCTAGTAATTGAAAATGGAAAATTTGTGTGCCGGAGCAACCACAAAACTTTGGTTGCCCCATAGGCACCAATATTAACTGCAGCTATAAAATAAAATTTGGGTACCGAAAGCACTTGGCACCCAAATTTCCCCGGCACCCTTTTTGCATGTATGCCTAGTAACTATTGAATATTGTCATTGTTATAATGGTTGAATTCCAAAAAGACTTGACATTACACTTCAACGACTTATGCATAGAATGGATCTTCATGGATGGACCTTTGCTTTACAATTTCATAAGGACATACCTTAGGATTCTGAACTGTAGCATACGTGGTTTCTGGATTTTTCTTTTCTCCATTCTCTTCACAAACCTCCCCCTGAAACAACATATTTATCTTCATCCCCCTATACATTCCTAGTAGTTTGGGTCACCCTAAGCTGCTTGGTTACTCTGTTGTACTCGACCAAGCCCTATTTCATACAGCCTTATCAATCCCTGCCATGTACTGATGAGGACCAAAAGTCCGAAACAGACTGTCTACATGTGGGTTTGATATGGCTGTGTAAAACTTAAAGCTATAGGCTTGCTATAAACCAGCGGTTCTGGATGCTTGCTTGGCTTAACAAGGGCGGAAAGGGATAATTTGCATATTTAGTAGGTGTGCATTGTGGGTAACCACAAATGTTCATTTATAACTGAATTATTGCAAATTTCCTTCTGTTTTAAGAAGGCAATTACACCAAGCTTTGCTTTTTTTAGTAGGAGGGCTTTTTGGTTCCTTTCATCCCCCTATACATTCCTAGTAGTTTGGGTCACCCTAAGCTGCTTGGTTACTCTGTTATCTTCAATGAAAAATAGAAAAAGAGGACATGCATATCTCTTAATATAATACTTTGTGTCCCCATCTTGTCCAAGACACTCCTGGCCCTAGTTACCGGTATAAAACCAAGCTAGAATCTTCATCTAAAGTACCACTATAGATACCTCAGGTGAGGATGCAGCTGAAGTGTAGTAACTATACAACATGACCCATATACAATTCACCTTTTTTCTTAGTTTTCTCCAAGTTGGTATTTTCACACCTTGTGAAAAAATGCCCTTTAAAACTACAGCAAGCAAAAAAATACACAGCACCATTTTGATAGTACTTTTTCCACTACTTTTGGTACATTTTTAATTGTGAAATGCTGAAAAGTTATTTTAGCCACTTCAGGACCATAGGTTTACACCCCCCTAGTGACCAGGCTATTTTTTACAATGCAGGCCATTGCAGCTTTAAGGGCTCGCTGCAGGGCCGTACAACTGAGCACATAAGTGATTCCCCCCCATCTTTCTGTTGGTGGGCTCTGATCGCTCCTGCAATGTTTGTTTATTTATTTTTGTATTTATTTATTGTTTTTATAAATTTCCAGATTTTTTAATTCTTTTTTTTCCCTCCCCCGCCAGTTAATGACAGCGATTGGCTGTCATGGGCATCAGTGAGAGCCAATCACTCTTGTGCCTCCCCAGGGGACAGCCGAGTGTCACAGCTGTCCCCAGTACAGCACTGCTGTAGATCGCAGCACTGTACAATGTTAATAGACGGCGATCTGGGAGACTGATGACGGAGCAGATTCATTCAAGTGGGGTTGCGCGTGCAGGGCAGCCGCCGCGTTCATGCCAATTGGCATGAAGTGATCTTTAGGTAGTTAAAGAGAAGATGAAAAACTATCACCTAGGAGAAAACAGAGGAGAAAAGGGGAATTGCATATGGGCCCTTCCCATTGTTACAGCAGATTAATTCTCAAAAGACTTATGCATAGTGAAAAATCTTCATGGATAGGAAGTTGCTAGAACTAACATCAATAATAATTAAAACAGTGTACGACAGACCAGACACGTATGCCAGAATACTAGGGATGGTCGCTGCATTCCGCGGAATTCTAAATTCCGCGATTCCGGACGGAATTTGGTGATTCCGGTTCCGAAGCGACTAGCCCTATTTCGGAATTTCCGCGGAACAAAACGGAATTCCGTGGAATTTAAATTCCCCCCCCCCCCTAACTGATTTCTACCTAATAAGAAGTATTTCTACTCAATAGACTCCCTCCCTCGCGGAGGGAGGAGGGTCTCATCTTCCAGGGAATTGTAGGATCTCAAAACCCAGCTTACATACCTTGGCCAGGAATTGAACCCAGGTCCAGTGTTCGGTAAGTAGCTCTCTTCACCACTATACCACCACCAACACTACATGCTGAAACCAGCCTAGCATGTACCATTATGATATATCCAAGAGAAAAATTAGCTTGCTTAGGGATTTGTAGGATTTTAAAAGCCAACTCACATACATTGGCCAGGCCCACCACTCTGTAGGCTGCTATCCTAACCATTATACCACCAACGCAACACACTACAATGCTACATGCTGAAACCAGCCTAGCATGGTCCATTGTGATATATCCAAGAGAAAAATGAGCTTGCTTAGGGATTTGTAGGATTTTAAAGGCCAAATCACATACATTGGCCAGGCCCAGGAATTGAACCCAGGCCCACCACTCTGTAGGCTGCTATCCTAACCATTATACCTCCAACACAACACACTACAATGCTACATGCTGAATATCAATCACAATACAAATAATCCTAGTCTAGGTGTGAAGTCCTTGGTTTCAACACCTGGGATCTAGTCTAAGGTCTGAGCCCTAACACAGCATGCATTCACGACAGCAGACAGCGCCAGACTGAAGCCCGGAGGCTTAAGAAGCAGAGGAGACCTCATTGGCATGCCCCCCTGCACTCAGCCAATCCTGGGCACCGTGAGTCTCCTCTGAGGTCAGCTGACCAGCCGGTCAGCTGACAAGCCTCCTTCCAGCATAAAGGTCCCGTCTTTGCGCGCGCCCGCGCGAGACTGGGACCCCATTGCCTAACCAGCGACCCGACCTCGGCGTCCTAGACGCCGGAGGGATGGGTGGGGGAATGGAGGCAGCTGCGGCGGCGGTGCTGTTCGCCGCGGCTGCCTCTTCAGTTGTTACACTTATGCATAGAATGGATCTTCATGGATGGACCTTTGCTTTACAATTTCATAAGGACATACCTTAGGATTCTGAACTGTAGCATACGTGGTTTCTGGAATTTTCTTTTCTCCTTTCTCTTCACAAACCTCCCCCTGAAACAACATATTTATCTTCAATGAAAAATAGAAAAAGAGGACATTCATAGCTCTTAAAGTGGACCCAAATTAAAAATACAAGATTTCAGAAATAAAATCTATTTTTTAACTTATAATAATAAATAGCAGCATTTTTTCAGCTGCAGGATGACAAATATGAAATATTTTACATTTATTGGAGGAACCCCTCCCTTCCTTTCAAATTGCCGGGACAAAATCCGGCAAACTAGTGGAGTAGGTGGTGTCTGGCAATGGAGGAATCGCTAATGGCTGCCACCTGTATTACCCTAGTTATGAAAAGAGAAGGGTGAAAAGCATGCACTGAAATGCCCATAGGCTTGAAGGAGTGTTTATTTATCTTTGTATGTGTCAGAGTGGTGCAACTAAATATTTTTAATTAAAAAAAATGTTTGGTTTGGGTCCGCTTTAATATAATACTTTGTGTCCCCATCTTGTCCAAGACACTCCTGGCCTTAGTTACCGGTATGAAACCAAGCTAGAATCTTCATCTAAAGTACCACTATAGATACCTCAGGTGAGGATGCAGCTCAAGTGTAGTAACTATACAACATGACCCATATACAATTCACCTTTTTTCTTAGTTTTCTCCAAGTTGATATTTTCACACCTTGTGAAAAAATTCCCTTTAATCCTACAGCAAGCAAGAAAATACATAACACTATTTTGATAGTACTTTGTCCACTACTTTTGGTACATTTTTAATTGTGAAATGCTGAAAATTTATTTTAGCCACATCAGGACCATAGGTTTACACCCCCCCCCCCCCCCCCCCAGTGACCAGGCTGTTTTTTACAATGCAGGCCATTGCAGCTTTAAAGCCCTGTCTACACGGGGAGAGATTGTGGCGATCCGGCGGCTCGATTAGCCGCCGGATCGCCTCTTCCGCGTGCCCGCCGCGTCCCTGCTCGGCGCGCGTGGGAATCAATACCCGCTCGATTCCCGCTCGTCGCCGCGCCGCGCCGCTCGATTCCCTGCAATTGTCCCCTCGCGGGGAGCGAGCAGGGAATTGGCGGTGCTAAGATCCGTCCTGTCGGATCTTATCAATCGAGCCGCATCAGCGGCTCGATTGATAAGGAGCATCGCGGCCGCATCTACGCGTGTAGATGCGGCTTAAGGGCTCGCTGCAGGGCTGTACAACTCAGCACACAAGTGATTCCCCCCCATCTTTCTGTTGGTGGGCTCTGATCGCTCCTGCAATGTTTGTTTATTTATTTTTGTATTTATTTATTGTTTCTATAAATTTCCAGATTATTATTTTTTTTCCCTCCCCCGACAGCTAATGACAGCGATCGGCTGTCATGGGCATCAGCCTGTGAGAGCCAATCACTCTTGTGCCTCCCCAGGGGACAGCCGAGTGTCACGGCTGTCCCCAGAACAGCGCTGCTGTAGATCGCAGCACTGTACAATGTAAATAGACGGCAGATGGCGATCTGGGAGACTGATGACAGAGCAGAGTCATTCAAGTGGGGATGCGCGTGCAGGGCAGCCGCCGCGTTCAAGCCAATTGGCATGAAGTGGTCTTTAGGTAGTTAAAGAGAAGATGAAAAACTATCACCTAGGAGAAAACAGAGGAGAAAAGGGGAATTGCATATGGGCCCTTCCCATTGTTACAGCAGGTGAAGTCTCAAAAGATTTATGCATAGAAAAAAATCTTCATGGATAGGAAGTTGCTAGAACTAACATCAATAATAATTAAAAATTCTAAATATGGAATCCATGTATATAAACACACTTTTCTTCTACAGCTCTTAGAAATTATTTGCATTTGGTACCAGTACTGTTAGGCCTGGTTTCCACTTGTGCGTTTTGTGTCAGATTTTTCTCGCAGAAAATTTGCATTGATTTTGCAACTAATGGTAGTGAAAGGGGCTGTTTCCATCCAATGTGAATTTTCGTACGCATTTGTACGCATGAAAAAATCTGAGGACCTGTATCATTTTTTCGGACATCGCGTACGATTCGCATACAATGCTTTGTATAGGCAATGGGAATTTTCGCATTATTTACCCGAATATTAGCAATAGATCCATGGTTACAGGAAGTTGTCAGCAGTCATAACTAAGCTGTTACTAGGCAGATTATATTATATTTAACTAATGCAAATTTTCGCGCACGAAAATTTGCATAAAACACGTAAAAATGTACATGCGAATTTTCACCAATCAGAAAAATCTTACACAATTTTTTGCAGGCCAAAATGTCACGCTAAAGTGGAAATGTAGCCTTATAGTTACAGGGCTTTAAATGTACTATTTTAATAATAGTAGATAATAGAGTAATAATGTATACCTCTTACGACAACAACAAAAAAAATATCTTGAAATATCTTCCTGCAGCGTTTCTATATGGACTAAACTGATATTAAGCATCCAATTACCCTTTGTAGGTGTGGCTGATGAAAGTGTTGGTTGCTTGCAGTGGCTGTAGGGAGTGGGCCAGCAATCTCCATTATGTAGGGGATACAAGGGGTTTGTTTTTAGAGTTTTTTACTTTTGTGGTTTTTTTGATATGATATTAAAATATTTGCTTTATTCCCATGAGCAACCAATTATTTTTAGCTTTGATTAAAATAAATGTGTGTGTTGTCCCTAAAAGTCTGTTTTAAAAAATGTATAAAGACTTGCTTGAGGAAGCTGAACTTCACTGTATGGGCCTTCTGCAGTTCCAGCATTGTCTCCCCCTCGGTTGTAGCACTTCTGTCGGGTTGTCTCCATCTGGAACTACAAAGAACATTATAATTCACCAATAATAAGCGCACAAGCTTGAATTCCTACACTTTCCTCATATCATTTTCTGTAAAATTGGATAGTAGTTTAGCATACAGCAGTGCAAAATTAACACAAGCCTTGCTTGGCAAACTTTAATGTTCTGCATTCAGAAAAAGAATATCAAAATCATGAAAAACACATGCAAAACGCATATGCGTTTTATATATGCGAACCACAAACACATTAAAACGCACGCAAAATGCTTGAAAAAACACTAAACACTAACGCAAACGCACCAAAAATGCAGTAAAAACATAGCAAAAATGCACACACAAAAAATATGCACATGACATAAAACGCAGTCTTTCATGTTATGTTACGAGTGCACCTACCCTTAAGAAAATGGGCAGCATAAGACAGCCCCTCCCCCCCCCCCCCCCCCAAACTCAGCTTAATAATAGAAAATTTGGACTCCCAAGCAGGGTCGGACTGGGACACTAAGGGCCCACCAAGGAAGTTTCCGCCTGGGGCCCCCCCCGATCCCCTCCTCTCCCCCCCCCCCGATCCCCTCCTCCCCCCCCCCCCATTTTGGGCTCACATACACATGTACTCTAGAAATTTTGCATAAGTTTAAGGTAGGGAAAAGATTGTGAGCACTTCTGAGGACAGTCTCCAATAGGGATATGTCCACATGCGGCGCGCGCAGCGCGCCACAGCGAGAGTAAATGGGTGTCACCACGCACTGGAACATCGGCGTGGTCACGATGAGTCATGGGCAGACTTAAAAAAAAAAAAAAACAACAACATAAGTAGCGGTGTTATTCACAGAGATTAGGTCCGACCAGATACATTTTAGATAAAATATTCAAGTAGTTACATGCCTCATGATAATTCATCAAGTAGTCAAATCGCAGCAGATTTTCCGACAAAATGCAATCAGGTTGGCGGCAGATACCCCCACAACATGCAATCAGGTTGGCGGCAGATACCCCCACAAAATGCAATCAGGTTGGCGGCAGATACCCCCACAACATGCAATCAGGTTGGCGGCAGATACCCCCACAAAATGCAATCAGGTTGGCGGCAGATACCCCCACAAAATGCAATCAGATTGGCGGCAGATACCCCCCAAAATGCAATCAGGTTGGTGGCAGATACCCCCCCAAAAGTGGGCAGCAGTGACCAGAAAATCGTAATGTGGGCACTGGGCAGCAGACACCAGAAAATCGCAATGTGGGCAGCAGGCACCAGAAAATCGCAATGTGGGCAGCAGTCACCAGAAAATCGCAATGTGGGCAGCAGGCACCAGAAAATCGCAATGTGTGCAGCAGACACCAGAAAATCGCAATGTGGGCAGCAGTCACCAGAAAATCGTAATGTGGGCAGCAGACACCAGAAAATCGTAATGTGGGCAGCAGACACCAGAAAATCGCAATGTGGGCAGCAGACACCTGAAAATCGTAATGTGGGCAGCAGACACCAGAAAATCGTAATGTGGGCAGCAGACACCAGAAAATCGTAATGTGGGCAGCAGACACCAGAAAATCGCAATGTGTGCAGCAGACACCTGAAAATCGTAATGTGGGCAGCAATACCCCCCCCCCCCCCAAAACGCAATCAGGTTGGCAGCGGGCAAAGATCGGCGGGGTGGGGCGGAAGCCACCCCCCTCCCTCACCTAGGGGCCTCCCCTCCAGAATTGCAGCCAGCGGCAGCAGCGGGGATGAATCTCTTACCAGCATGATGGAGATCCGTAGCTCTGCTCTGCGAGCCGCTGGCTGGTCTCTGTTTCCTGAACTGACTGTCCAATCACGCTCTCGCAGTACTTCCTGCGAGAGCGTGATTGGACAGTCAGTTCAGGAGACAGAGACAGACCAGCCAGCGGCACGCAGAGCTACGGATCTCCGTCATGCCGTTAAGTGATTCTTCCCCGCTGCTGCCGCTGGCTGCAATTCTGGGGGGGGGGGGGGGAGCGCGGAAGGGGGGCCCCTAGGTGAGGGAGGGGGGGGAGGCTTCCGCCCCTTCCCGCCGATCTGTGCACAATGTCCCCCCTTCCTGCGCTTAGCCCCCCTCCTTTTTAGCACTGGGGCCCCCAGGAGGCGGGACGGCCGGGGCCCACCGATGGGACCATCGGTGGTTCGGTGGGCCTGTCCGAGGCTGCTCCCAAGCAATTGTTAAAGAAACTGTGTGCTGCCACTTACAATATTTTCACCAATTGCCAAAAAATCTTTTATAGATTGAGGCTGGGTGTACACATAACAGAGCGTGAAAGGTCGCGTTTTCTGTCAGGTGAATTTTTTATGTGTGTGTGTATTTTTGCTGCAATATTACTGTATTAGGGTTAGTGTTTTATTTCCCGCAGATGCGTTTTTAATGTGTTTTGCGTGTGTTTTTATGCGTTTGCGTTTTGCATATACAGTGGCTTGCAAAAGTATTTGGCCTCCTTGAAATTTTCCACAGTTTTTCACATTACTGCCACAAACATGAATCAATTTTATTGGAATTCCACGTGAAAGACCAATACAAAATGGTGTACACATGAGAAGTGGAAAAAAAAAATCATACTTGATTCCAAACATTTTTACAAATCAATAACTGCAAAGTGGAATGTGCGTAATTATTCAGTCCCCTTTGGTCTGAGTGCAGTCAGTTGCCCATAGACATTGCCTGATGAGTGCTAATGACTAAATAAAGTGCACATGTGTGTAATCTAATGTCACTACAAATACAGCTGCTCTGTGACGGCCTCAGAGGTTGTCAAAGAAAATATTAGGAGCAACAACACCATGAAGTCCAAAGAACGCACCAGACAGGTCAGGGATAAAGTTATTGAGAAATTTAAAGCAGGCTTAGGCTACAAAAATATTTCCAAAGCCTTGAACATCCCACGGAGCACTGTTCAAGCGATCATTCAGAAATGGAAGGAGTATGGCACATCTGTAAACCTACCAAGACAAGGCCGTCCACCTAAACTCACAGGCCGAACAAGGAAAGCACTGATCAGAAATGTAGTCAAGAGGCCCATGGCGACTCTGGACGAGCTGCAGAGATCTACAGCTCAGGGGGGGGAATCTGTCCATAGGACAACTATTAGTTGTGCACTGCACAAAGTTGGCCTTTATAGAAGAGTGGCAAGAAGAAAGTCATTGTTAACAGAAAAGCATAAGAAGTCCCATTTGCAGTTTGCCACAAGCCATGTGGGGGACACAGCAAACATGTGGAAGAAGGTGCTCTGGTCAGATGAGACCAAAATGGAACTTTTTGGCCAAAATGCAAAACGTATGTGTGGCAGAAAACTAACACTGCACATCACTCTGAACACACCATCCCCACTGTCAAATATGGTGGTGGCAGCATCATGCTCGGGGGTGCATCTCTTCAGCAGGGGCAGGGAAGCTGGTCAGAGTTGATGGGAAGATGGATGGAGCCAAATACAGGGCAATCTTGGAAGAAAACTTCCAGTCTGCAAAAGACTGGAGACTAGGGCTGAGGTCCACCTTCCAGCAGGACAACAACCCTAAACATAAAGCCAGGGCAACAATGGAATGGTTTAAAACAAAACATATCCGGGGGCGTGGCCGGAGGCTCATGGGGTGAGGACGTGCTAGAGATCAGCTCCCGCTCCTACATCCGCACTATTCTATCCTGCCGCAGTAATCCGTGAGAATTAACACCCGGACCGGTTCGGCTCAGCTCCGTGAACCCTTGGGATCAGTTCAGATCCATTCACCATGACCAGAAGGGGCTCGGAAGCGGCGGCTACGCTCCGCAAGTTTCGCCACGAGGAAGAACAAGATGGCGACGACCCCTCAGAAGATGAGACAGCACCTCCTACGCTCAAGCAGATTATGCAAGGGATATCTGCCTGTCAGCAAAGCCTTACCAGCATTACGACCAAACTTGAGCAGGTGAGATCGGATGTCTCCCTCCTCCGGGCAGACATGCAGTCTCTCCGGGGCAGAGTCACAGAAACAGAGTGCCGTATAAGCCGGTTGGAGGATCAGATGGGGCCTTTGAAAAAAGATACTGTGCAGACCCAGCATGAGGTAAGATCACTTAAAGATCGGCACGAAAACTTGGAAAATCGTAACCGCCGGTCAAATATCCGTATAGTGGGCTTGCCAGAGAAAGCGGAGGGTTCTTCACCCGAGAACTTTGCGAAGAAACTATTAATACAGTTATTTGACAGAGCCACGTTTTCCACAGCCTTCATTGTAGAAAGGGCGCACAGGGTCTCTCCCAAAATCTCAATCCCTGGAGCTGCTCCGCGTACATTTATACTAAAGCTTCTGAACTACAGCGACAGAGACGCGGTATTGAGGGCTGCTAGAGCAATGGGAGATGTAAAATATGAAAATGCCAGATTGTCATTTTATCCGGATTTTTCCATAGATCTGCAGAAACAGCGTGCAACCTTCTTCAATGCTAAAAAGAAACTTAAAGATGCTGATATTACATATGCTATGCTCTACCCCTCTAAACTCCGGGTAATTGCAGATGACCAAACACATTTTTTCACTAAACCCGAAGCTGTGATGAGCTGGCTGGAAGCGCGCTCAAAAGCCCGTAAATCTCCATCTCGGCAAGAGAGTGACAAGGATGAGTGAGCACTAGGCGTTTATTGCTGCTTAGAACTGGACATTATCCATGCAAACGCAACCACCGGAGCCTCCAGCGTTATTGGATTTCTGAGGACAGCAGGAATGCAGCAGGCAAGGAATTAGCTTCGATTTACCCTCTCTTCCCTAGCACATGCCAAACAGTATACCTTGCAATCCACTTTAATTGTGCCTGTTGTGCCTGACTGATACTAACCAAGCGAATTATAAACTGCACCACTGGCTGCAGAACGCTATGTTTGCAGAGATTCAGTGGCGCTATAAGTGAGGACTCTGGCGCATAAAGACTATGGGTTAGATTTCAGGATCTACACAGCTTTTATACTTACACTTTTGTCCTTTGCCCCCCTCTTTTCCTCCTCCATCCCTCTCACTCTGCCTCCTTATCCGCTCATTACTGTTATATACCTGTCTCACATACAACTTTACAAAGTAAAATAAGAAATGTTCCCTGATTTTACTAAAATATAACGGAACTGGGATGCAATATAAAACTGTGTATACGTAACTCTCGTTAGGAGCGGGATGGCACGGAGATCGTAGCTGGCTGGAGGTTTTGCTATCTCCCTTCTCCCTGCCGTCTCAAAGCCAAAGCGTATAGATTGATCTAGGCTGCTCGCCGGTTGAGCGATCCGCCAGATCGTAACTACTTGTTCTCGCCCCACTAAGGGCTTTTCTGGGTTACCCTCAGCAGATAGCGGCAGTTTGTCGTCCTGCTGTGTATGAGTGTTCGTTGTTCGGGTACAAGGACTTGCCGAGTTAAATGGTAAGTCAGGGTGGGTCTCGGGTTCTTGGGGTATGTTACTTTTTACTGTTACACGTACATACTCATAGGTTATTTATGATAACTCTCACCGTTCAAAACCGAGGTTTACAGTCAATAAACTTACATAGACAAGGGGATTTCAATGCAGACGTACAGGCACATAGTGAGTTCAGTCTAGATGTCACGTAGCACAACACAGCTACAATCGCTTAGGTTTATGAGCTGGAATGTTAGAGGCTTGAATGATTCCAGGAAGCGCCACATAGTTCTTAACTACATAGCCAGGCACAAACCAGATGTGATAGCATTGCAGGAGACTCATCTTTCAGGAGATAAAGTGATGGCTCTGCGCAGAGGCTGGATTGGATGGTCATATCATTCAACATACTCTCAGTACTCCAGAGGGGTGTCTCTTTTGTTTAAAAAGTCCTTACAATTTCAACTCCTTAATGCTAAAACAGACCATTATGGCAGGTATGTATTTGTTTGCTGCAGGATAAATGGTGAGCCTCTGTTAATAATGAATATTTATATTCCCCCACCCTACAGTGCTGTTGTAATTAAGGAGGGGTTGCAGTATGCATCTAAATTTTTCTGTAAATATACAGTATGGATGGGCGACTTCAACGCTGTATGTAACCCCTCACTAGATAAACACCCCTCCAAGTCAGGAAACACTACCTCTTTTGCAAACCTTATGGCTGAAGTCCACCTAACGGACGTTTGGCGCCATTTTAATCCCTCGCAGCAACTATTTACATGCTACTCTGCCTCTTTTAAAGCAGCCTCTCGCATAGACCTTTTTTTTACGTCGCCTGATCTCCTTAAATATGTCTCTGATATTGGGGCCCTGCCGCGCCTAGTGTCGGACCATTCCCCCATTACTATGGCGATTGCGTGGGGTAATAAACCACCATTTCAGTTCTGGAAACTTAATGCTTTTTGGCTAGATCTGGTCACTGACCTAGACCACATCGCTAATCATATTGAAAACTTTAAATTTGACCACAGGGATGAAGACAATCAACTTCTAAAATTTCAAGGCTTTCCTCAGAGGGGAACTTATTAGTGCAATCTCCAACTGTAAATCAGACTCTAAACACAAAGAAAGAGAGCTTATAGCATTGGCTGAAACAGCTAGAAAGCACTATATCACCAACCCCTCGACTGAATTTCTGGATGAATGGCGAGTAGCTGAGAGAAAACATAAACAGTTAATAGAGGAAATCACTCAAAGCAAATTGTTTTTTAACAAGCAAAACTTTTACGAACAGGGGGAGAAGGCGGGCACGCTCCTTGCCAAAATAAGCAAAGCATACACCTCCCCACCTGTAATTACTCACATAAAAGACCTGAACGGTACTCAAGTAACAGGTTGTGAAGATATAAACAAAACCTTTTATGAATACTATTCAGCCCTGTATGCCAGCCATACCACTACAAACCAGACAGACTCGGAGATCTTTCTATCGGAAATTACATTACCTAGGCTTACTCCTGACCAAGCTAATGCCCTTGACGCCCCAATTTCACTAGATGAGATCTGTATGGCCATTGCTGGTTTCCCATCTAAAAAAGCATCTGGTCTGGATGGTCTCCCCATTGAAGTCTACAAAAAATATATGGATAACATTACACCCCTCCTTTTAGAAATGTACAACTCCGCATTTGAAACGGGCGAACTACCACCATCACTGATGGAGGCGTTAATTATTATACTCCCTAAATCTGGCAAGGACCCGCTGCTATGCGACTCGTACCGTCCGATCTCTCTTTTGACTGCGGATATCAAAATATTAGCAAAAATACTCGCCAACAGACTCAACACAGTTATTCTTTCACTGATACACCCCGATCAAACGGGCTTCATGCCTGGGAAAAATACTGCTATGAATATTCGCCGCTTATTGATAAACATCCAAGCTAGACACATCAATATGGGGAAAAGAGTGGTAGCTTCACTCGATATGGCAAAAGCCTTCGACACTGTCGAGTGGCCATATCTCAATGCGGTCCTTGCCAGGTTTGGCTTTGGAGACACTTTTTGCAAGTGGGTTCAAATTCTCTACCATCACCCCAAGGCAAGGGTATGTACGAATGGATGGATCTCCGAGTCTTTTTCTCTGGGCAGGGGTACTAGACAGGGCTGCCCGCTCTCCCCCTTACTATATGCTTTAGCAGTGGAACCCCTCGCCTGCCGCATAAGAGCACACCCTTCAATACATGGCTTCTGTACACCGCACACAGAAGAGAAAATTAGCCTCTATGCGGATGATACCATTCTTTATTTAGCAGACTCTGCTGAATCGTTGCACAACGCTCTAGACACCATTACAGAATCAGGGCATTATTCAGGTCTTCTACTGAATAAGGCCAAGTCAGTACTCCTATACTTAGATTCCCTTCCAGCTACGTCCCAGTTGTCGGACCTCCCGCTGCTCGCCGTTCAGTCCTTCAAATACCTTGGTGTTCAGATCCATTCAGACCCTAGGTTATATCTACAAGCTGAGGTCTATCCACTTATACCCTTTGTACAGGCAAAGTGCAGGGCCTGGTCCAAATTATACTTAACGGTCGTCGGCCGCGTTAACTTGGTCAAAATGATACTTTTACCTAAGATGTTATATGTTCTACATCATTCGCCGGTATACATTCCCATGTCCTTTTTTAAACGGCTTAGAACTATAATAATTTCTTTTATTTGGAATTACAAACGGGCCAAAATTAAATACACTATACTTATAAACCCAAATGGTCAGGGAGGTCTGGCGCTGCCCTCTTTGCAGCATTATTACTTAGCATCCCAAATGCAACACATCTCATCCTGGTTCTCCACTGGGAACCTATATAACCCTGAAGCACTGGGATATAGCTCTGATCTGTTTAAAGATTGTGTTGCCCACGATCTCCTCAGAGAGGAGATACCTGCTAGTAAGATGCCTAATACAATTCTTACGCAGGCATTAATGATTTGGCGCCGTTCCGGAGGCCTATATAAATCCTTTAGCTTCGATGCTCACACGCCCCTTTGGCATAACCAACACCTGAAGGAATTTACCTCTGTACCGGACCCTCACCTATGGGCTAAAATGGGTATAATCTACTTAGGCCAAATAGTAGAACACGGGAAACGTATCCCCTTCGCTAAACTGGTGGACCAATGCCCTGCACTTTCACCTTACTATTTCCGTTTTCTGCAATTGAAGCACGCATTTTACAGTCAGTTTAAGAAGGACCCCGTACATATTGAGCCAGACTTACTACTTAACACAATAGCAGATGGGCCTAAAAAACACTTAATAGGAACTCTATATAAAGAAATGATAGAGCGCTCTGCCTACGACAGAACCTTAGGCTCTAAAGAAAAATGGGAGGCCACAGGTATGACTCTAGATACGGAGGACTGGGTAGACGCTCTGGAAGCAGTTAAGAGAGTATCTCTCAATGTTAAAGACCGGGCCACTCAACTCTATATACTCCATCAGGCCTACTTGACCCCTAGTAGAATGATAAAATACAACCCCTTAGCAACAAACGTCTGCCCAAAGTGCAGATATAGTGCTCCTACATTTTACCACCTTATTTGGGAATGCCCCCCGGTGGCAGATTTTTGGACCCAAACTGTAAATTTCCTACATGACCGTATGGGCTGCCCAACTACCCTCAACCCCCTTTTATGCATCTTGGGTATAATCGATGAGGAAGAAATAAGAGCATGTACCAAAATGTTAATGAGAGAGACGCTATTTGCCGCTCGGCAAGAAATTGCTTTGCACTGGCTGTCACCTAACCCCCCCCTGCTCTCTTGCTGGATTCAACGTCTAGATAAAGGCCTTCCCTTCAAAAAATTGGTTTATACACACAGAAACAGAATAAAGCAATTCCACCTAATCTGGGATGTCTGGAAAGATAGAAAATGAGCTCCAAATATGAAACCTTTATACAAGCCTAAAATTACACTATATAAGCTCGTATGTACCCTCTCTTTTTATTCTTAATTGTTGGTTTATACACGCACCTAGACAGTGGCGATGTGGTACAATATGAGCAATGGTTTGTTCCCCTTTGAATGTTCCATCTCTTACATTATTTAACCTATGTGATTATTCTTTAAATAAGTGCTCCTCTGGAGCAATGTGTGCCTCCCTTTATAACACAATCTGTTATGCATGTAACTGCATAGACCCAACTTTACCACATTTGTACCCCCATACAAAGACTGCTTCTCAAATGTAACCTCTGGTTTCACTGTACGATATGTGTCCTTTTAGTTTTGTTTGAATAAACTTTTTTCTGGTTAAAAAAAAACAAAACAAAACATATCCATGTGTTAGAATGGCCCAGTGAAAGTCCAGATCTAAATTCAATCGAGAATCTGTGGCAAGATCTGAAAACTGATGTTCACAAACGCTGTCCATCTAATCTGACTGAGCTGGAGCTGTTTTGCAAAGAAGAATGGGCAAGGATTTCAGTCTCTAGATGTACAAAGCTGGTAGACATACCCTAAAAGACTGGCAGCTGTAATTGCAGCAAAAGGTGGTTCTACAAAGTATTGACCCAGGGGGCTGAATAATTAAGCACATTCCACTTTGCAGTTATTGATTTGTAAAAAATGTTTTGAATCATGTATGATTTTGCGTTCCACTTCTCACATGTACACCACTTTGTATTGGTCTTTCACATGGAATTCCAATAAAATTGATTCAGGTTTGTGGCAGTAAAGTGACAAAATGTGGAAAACTTCAAGGGGGGCGAATACTTTTGCAAGCCACTGTACAAAATGCATAATTGTTTTGAATGCGTTTTTCAATTGCGTTTTATGCCAATCACTAGGAAGACAACAGGAAGCGGAAATACATCAAAAACAAAAAACGCATATAAAAACGCATGGAAAAAGCATGAACAACGAATACCAATGCGTTCCCATTGACTTTCATTATGTGCTTTTTTTAATTCGTTTTTGCATATTATGCAACAAAACCAGCATTTTTAAAAAACGTATGCATACAAAACGCATTTGGGTTTTTTATATGCGTTTTTTCCTGCGGCAACGCTAGCGTTTCTGCTAAGAGTGAACGTAGCCTAAAGCATGACAATCTTAATGAGACCAAAGCTGCAGGAATCCAACATTGCACTGGGTTTAGAAAGCAATTTTTCCACCAACAATTTTAAAATCATTTTTTTCAAAAACTATAAAGGTTTTTTTTTTAAGCAAATATTGTATCTTCTCATGTTCCCATAACTTACCCTGAGATACATAGCAAGCAAATCTGGCGACTATATCATGTACAAGGGCTCTGCCTTTGTTGGTTAAGAGCTCTGCCTCTGACATAGGAGACCAGGGTTCGAATCTCGGCCCTGCCTGTTCAGTAAGCAAGCACCTATTCAGTAGGAGACCTTAGGCAAGTCTCCCTGACACTGCTACTACCTATAGAGTGCGTCCTAGTGGCTGTAGCTCTGGCGCTTTGAGTCTGCCAGGAGAAAAGCGTGATATAAATGTTATTTGTCTTTGTCTACAGTGGCTTTCCAATGAGCCAAAAACAGCTAATTATGACACTGCACTGGTTTAAAGAGGTTTTCTGCTCTAAATTGTAAAATACATTTTCTCAAAAACTATAAGGTATTTTTTGAAAATTTTTGCTGTGACGTTCGCTGGGTTAGCATTGTCATACAAGTCAAATTGTCGATATCATGGGTTGCAGTCAACCCGCAACATTTTGCCCACAGACTTAAATGAAAGTGTGTGAATTTTGCAAACATTGTTGTGATTTTCAAATAAATATTGTGAAACTGATTTGGACAATTTTGCTCATCATCCCTAAAGAGCATAACTCTCTAGCAAACAGAAGATTAAAGTGACAGTTACATAGTTACCATATTTTTGGGCACATGAGATGCGCCGAACTATAAGACACACTTAGGTTTAGAGGGTAAATATCAGCAAAAAAACCCCCCAAAAACTAAAACCTGGTACATCTATGGTGTACGGGGGTCTTATGGACCTTTTCCTCCAATGAGCGTTGACCATTTATAGTGGCCACTGTATACAGGAAGTAACCAGTCATAGCTACATAGTTTGGTAGAAAAAGATATCTGTCCATCAAGGCCAACCAGAAAAATAAATAAATAAAATAATAATAATAAAAAAACAAACAAAAAACAAAACAAAACACCAACCTGAACCACATATCCCAGTTGATCCAGGGGAAGGCGAAAAACCTTACAAGGCCCTAAAAGGGAAAAATTCCTTCCCAACTCCAGATGGCAGCCAGATAAATCTCTGCATCAACTCTTCAGGAATTACCTAATAATTATAGCCATGGATACCGTTCAATGCAAGGAAAGCATCCAAGCCCTCTTTAAATGGTGTTATAGAGTTTGCCATAACTACTTCCGGACTACTTCCTGAGGTAAGATGTTCCAGATTTTAACCACTCTCACTGTGAAGGGTCCCTTCCTAAATAGATGGCAAAAACTTTTTTCCTCCATACGCAAATCACGTCCCCTTGTCCATCGTACAACCCTAGGGACAAAAAGCTCATCTGCCAAGCTTTTGTATTGCCTTCTGAAATATTTATACATGTTAATCAGGTCACCTCTCAGTCGCCAGTCGCCTTTTTTCCAAGCTAAATAAGCCCAGTTTGTCAAACCTTTCTTAGTGAGATCTTCCGACCCTCTGATTAATTGAATTGCCCATCTTTGTACCCGTTCCAGAAGGTCAATGTCCTTTCTATAGTGTAGTGCCCATACTACAGTTGTGGCCTCACAAGTGATTTATGCAGAGGAAGTAGTATACTAGTATCTCGAGATATTATTTCCCTTTTTTTGCACCCCAAAATTGTATTTGCTTTAGCTACTGCTGCTTTGCATTGTATATGATTACCTAACTTGTTATCAACCAGTATTCCTAAGTCCTTCTCCAAGTCTGATGTTCCCAGCTGTATGCCATTCATTTTATATAGTGTATGTGATAAAGGAAAACCGTGCCTCCCTTTTTTTCCTAATCTTGATACTGTAAAGGTAATATTAGTCCCAATGGTTAATTAAGGATCGCAGTTCACCAATGTCCAGAGTACAGACCAAATCGTAAAAAAAAAAAAGAGGTTCTTGCTGCGCTCTTCACACACATGCTCTTTGTTGACTACAGCTCAGCATTTAACACCATCGTACCTAGCCAGCTGACCAACAAACTCCATGCACTAGGTCTTGCTCCCTCCATATGTACTTGGTTATTGGACTTCCTTACTAATTGCCCTCAAACTGTCAGACTAGGAAATCAGACATCCTCCACCCTTACCCTGAGCACTGGCGTGCCACAGGGCTGTGTATTAAGCCCTCTCCTCTATGCACTTTTCACCCAGGCCATGACTGCCAGCCTATCCATACCTCAAACGTAATTGTTAAGTTTGCAGATGATACGACTGCCATTGGGCTTATATCAGACAATTAGGAAGCTGCATACAGAGAAGAAGTTAGGAACCTGACTGCATGGTGCGACATTAACAACCTGTTATTAAATACAAAGAAGACCAAAGAAATTATTCTGAACTTTAGGACCACCAAAAAGACCACTCACCTACCCTAACTATGAATCCTTTCTGAAATAATTAACACTGTGTACAAATTGTTAAAATATCTGTAATACCTGGCATACTTGTATAATTTCTTCTCTTCCTACCCTTGTTACTATCACTATGTTCCCTATATGCACCGTGGGGTTGTCATGAAAAGTAATTTCGCTGTGTTACACAATGACAATAAAGTGCTTGAATACTTGAATACAAGGTTCCTAAAGGAAAAAAAAAATTAAATAGAGTAACACTGTATGGAAAATAAACTCCAGTGCCTGGGTGCATTTATTTTATATGATGATTGTAAGGAAACGCGGAAAGGCCGCCGTCTCTCAAGGTGAGGCGGCTGTTTCCGCGTCCAGCATGGCGTCACAACGCGGAAAAAACGCTGCATGCCGCATAGGCAGTGCGGCGGAATCCGCATTGGTAACGGCGGAATCCGCATCAGAGGCGGCCCCCGCACTAGATACATTGCATGACAGTACTGGTGTGGCTGGGACTGATGGTCCACCAAGATTCAGACTTACACGCGCGCGAGCACAGAGGCAGAGTTTAAATAACTGTTAGAAGGGAGTCGGCTGACCAGCTGGGTCAGCTGACAATTTCCACTGCTCTCATTGGACCAGCAATTAGGGAGGTCCTGGAAAGGTTCTAGAATATATATACTGCTGGTTGTTCACTTGCTCTTTGTCTGGCGTGCGATCACATATGTGGGAGCACCCAGATCCGTAGTCAGATCCGCAAGTGTGCCGGGACCAGCTGGAGCTGTAATCCTACACTTAGCTAGATTCTGTTGATAGCTAAAGTACTAGTTTGATTGTGATTATCGGTTATGACTTTTGCCTGCCTTGACTACCCTTCTGAACTCTGATCTTGTACCCCGATATTTCTGATACTCTGTTGCCGAACCCCGGCTCGTTCCTTGACTCTGCTTCTGCCTCCTGATTTTGTACCCCGATATATCTGATACCCCGTTGCTGAACCCTGCCTGTACTTTGACTCCGCCTTTGCCTCCTGATCTTGTACTTTATCTGTCCGTGTGTGTACGACCTGGCTTGTCCGACCTCGAGAACCGACCTTACTGTTAGAGGCGGTTCCTCGCTCTGTTAGTAATCCTTCCTCCTGAAGGTTACTTCCAGTCTGTCCTTCCTACTGTCAGTCTGACTCCTCCCGTCTTGGAGAGCTCAGGTCTGCGGAAGGAATCTGTGCAGTACCCCTTGCTGCACTGAGGCCTAGTCCTCTAAGTGTTACTGTTACATCTAACACTACACTCTACTCAGGTGAACAGAGGTTAGCTAGTATATCGGATTATCAGTGATACTGCAGATCACGTATAATCTGGTATACATCTGTATTCCCAGTGATTCTGCAGATCACTGGTAATTAGGGTTGCCACCTTGTGACTGAAAAAATACCGGCTTTGAGGTTTAGCCTGGGGGTGTGGCCTAAAAGTGGGAGGGGTTTATTATGACCATTTTTCAAAAATAGCACAAGAAACATGAATACAGCATAATTTTGTTATAGTAAACTCCAAGGCACCAGGAAAACTGGTTTACTATATCATCAAATGTCCTAAAAACAGCCCAGCATGCCCTGGTACATTCTCTGTTGCAAAGGACCAACATTGTCCTCCCATCGGAGGTAAAGTAGATGCACTGCGTACGAGAGATAACGGCGCCGGTAGACTTGGGCGTAGGATACAGCCGGTATATGGCTGATCCTGCTGCTGCACAAGTCCCGGCCGTGTTAATTACTATTCCCCCTCCAGGCCGACATGGATAGTGGGGGAATGATATAATTCGGCTTCCAGCAATCGCTGGAAGCCGAATTATTGTGTTTTAAAAGCAACTTCAGCTCTGTCTTCTGACGGCGCTGAAGTTACTCCCTGTGCGCTGCTATAGCCGTAGTTCCTATTACGGCCTATGGCGGCGCCGGCTGTGCCCAAATCTCCTGCGCTGGCTTCAGCGTGTTCGGATGCACTTGCATATTTAGTGGACTACAAGGTTAAGTATACCTCAGGGCTGCATAGCCAAGCTGGAAAAAAAATCACTGGTACAGTATCCAGGGCTTCTTAACCACAGGCTTACACCCCTCTAGTGACCAGGCCATTTTTCGCAACATAGGGCTGTGCAGCTTTGTCAGCTTGCTGCACAGCCATACAACTCAGCACACAAACAAAATGCTCCCATAGACTTACAATGGAGATTGGCCGGGACCTGGAGAGGTAGTTTACTAAACCCAAATGTTTACTATAGCAGAGATTATAACAAGATTATACTATATATACAGAAATAGTTTAAAGACCACATGTAAGGGAGAGCCTCTGGATCCTAAGGAGGCTTCCCCCATCCAGGGCCGGCGCTACCATTAAGGCAAAGGAGGCAGCTGCCCTGGGGCCCCAGAGCTTGTAGGGGCCCCCAGTGGCTACAAGAGGAAAAAATAATTTTCAAAATCGGCCTTATAGTTTTTGAGAAAATCGATTTTAAAGTTTCAAAGGAAAAAAAAACACATTTAAAAACCTGCCGACTTTAATGCTTAATAGCAAATCCACCTTAAATGCTAGAAACCCTAAATTTGCAGGGTATGTTAAGGAGATCATTAGGAATAAGAGGAAAAAACAATTTTTCAAAAAGACCTTATAGTTTTTGAGAAAATCGATTTTAAAGTTTCGAAGGAAAAAAAGTATACTTTTAAATGCGGTAAATGTCACTTTTAATAGCAAACCTAACGGTAGTGTAATTTTACATGCATCAAACGAAAGCGCAATCAATTTCCTGACGGGGTTTCCAGGGGGTCCATACGCAGCCGCAGCGCTTTGGCCAGGGATCGCTATACAGCCGCAATATGGCTGTATGAAGATCCCTGGCATGTTTTCCTATTTTCCCAATTTTTTTTTTTTTATGTTTAGAGTGTGGGAATTTAAAAAAAAAATTGTGGGGTCCCCCCTCCTGAAACTTTTTAACCCCTTGTCCCCCATGCAGGCTGGAATAGCCAGAATGTGGAGCTCCGACCGATTGGGGCTTCACACCCTGTTATACCAGCTGCAAAAAAGGTCTCTTAATGCCGATTTTTGTTCCGGGGTATATGTTGGGGGGCCCCCCAGGTTTATTTTGCCCTGGGGCCCCATTGTTGCTTAAACCGGCCCTGCCCCCATCTTACTCAGCATTTTACTCAGTGCTGGCAGCCCCGGAAAAAGACATGTAGCTGGTGCACTAGCGGCTTACTGCTCAGGCTCCAGCGGAAATAGCCGAGCACGATCGTGACCACTATAAAAGTAAAGCGGACCTGTTCAGGCTCGGCTATTAACGCCAGAGTCTGAGGGAAAAGCCCCTATTGCACCTGCGCACACCCCCAACAAGCAGACTTTTGGGGGTACTAGAGCTGGATCCCCTCTGCTGAGGATTGGGGAAGCCTCATTAGGATCCCCCTCCTGAGGTGAGTAACCCCAGGTGCACTTTTTTCCCTAAAGGTAAACTCTGAAGGTGCCCATTAATGACACACTTCCACAGCTGATCAATTATTTCCAATTACCCTGTAGTGTTCGGAAATGACCGTTGTGCCCATTAACGACTGAATTACTGAAAGCCAAGTTAATCAGATTAATGGAATCAACCTGTTTTTCGGATCAATCTCATAGAATTGGCTAGCGGGAATTCAGCCATTAACGGACTACCGAGGCGAGGGAAAACAATCTATGTGTACTCACCTGGGGCTTCTTCTAACCTTTAGCAGCCATTTCAGTACCTTGCTGCAGCCCCAGTCCTCCGCGTTATTCTGCTTGCCGTCTGTAATGATCATTGACCTGCCGGCGGGTCATCTCTTCTGGTGTCCATGCATCCACATCATCTAGCACAGAATGCGCCTGCGCAGTACCTGCCAAATGACGTGGAAGCATGGGTGCAAGTGCCCAAGCAGACGACACAACCTGCCAGCAGGGTCATGGTCATTACAGACGGCCAGCGGGACACGCGGAGGACCGGGGCTGTTGCAAGGTACTGAAACAGCTGCTAGGGGCTGGAAGAAGCCCCAGGTGAGTAAACCTAGATTGTTGCCCCTTGCCTCGGAAGTCCCTTAATCGTTTCTGATTGATTACCGCAGAAACGATTGATCACACGTGGAATTGTATCAATAATGGGCACTTAAATGCTAGGTACACACCATACAATTTTCTGGCAGATTTACCTGCCAGATCAATTTTTTCCAACATGTCTGACCTGAATTTCAATCGATTTTCCGATCGATTTCCATTCACTGCTATGGAAATCAATTGGAAAATTGATCAAGATTCAGATCGGACATGTTGGAAAAAAAAATCAATCTGGCAGGTAAATCTGCTAGAAAACTGTATGGTGAGTAGCTAGCATATGAGTCTGGAAGAGGGGATAGGAGCTGATAGAGGGTCGGGAAGAGAAAAAGAAAACAGGAGAGAGTGTGTGGGTGTGAGTCCACTCTGCTACCTGCTTGTTTTCACACAGCACTTCAGCTGGTAAAGGTTTGCCTGGCCCTCTCTCCTCCTGACAGTGCTGGCTGCTAACTGGGGGATGGGCTGGCTCAGCTCTGCCGCTGTGTGCACAATACTACAGCCATGTCCCACTCTCCTCTTTCTCCCCAGCCTGCAGTAACTCCACAAATGCAGGGAATCCCATTGGTGTGTGTGTATAACCTGCAGACTACATTTCATTTCTGCAGTATGAGTCTCCATGATTTAACACTTATCAGGCACAGGCAGCAAACGAACAAGACATACAGTAGTACATAAAATCATCTTAGTGTGACAGCTGGTAGAAACATGTAAAATGATATGGAGATTTCTTTTCAGAGTGAGTTACCTAAGCACACGCTGCTCAGCACAGAAGCAGCAGCCACCAAGACTCTCACTCTCCTGTCGGCCCCTCCCTCTCCAGTCTCCACGAGTCCTCACCAGCCAGCGTGTGGGGAGAAAAACAGCCTGCAGCACTTACTGATTATTGGCTGGCAGTGCCCGGTGGCCAGCCAATCCAAGGAGAGAGAGAGCTGAGTGACAGAATTACCGGCAAATGACGTGCCGGTACAAATATAATTCCGGCTCCGGCTTCATAGACTATTTTAACGGTAGTACCGGACAGATACCGGCCGGGTGGCAACCCTACTGGTAATCAGATCCTCTCTGTGCTTCACCGATCGTAACAGAACGCCAGACCCAAATACAAAATGGACGCAAACACTGATTGTCTGGGTGTACTTGCCACTTCGGTGGACAACATCAATCAAGTACTGGGCACCCACATGACTCTTATTGATGCCCTATCAGGGTCTGTACAAACCCTCCAGACATCAGTGGATCATGTGCGATCCTCTCCTAGCTCTGACATACGTATGCCTGTACCTGAAAGCTTTTCCGGTCACAGATCTGACTTCCGGAATTTTAGGAGTAGAGTATTGTCCTATTTTGAGTTGAGACCCCAATCTTCGGGTACTGAGACCCAGAGGGTCACGTTTATAAAGACTTTGTTGTCCGGCGACTCCCAGTCTTGGGCATATAGCCTGCCCGCCGGAGACAAAGCTCTTACCTCTGTAGAGGAATTCTTTAAAGCTATGGCAGTAATTTACGACGATTCGGACCTTGCTTCGACTTCTGAGCGGAAGCTCAAGCTTTTGCGTCAAGGCGAAGGTCCGGTCGAAGATTACGCGGCCGAGTTTAGGAGGTGGTCAGTTACGGCCAGGTGGGACACTTATGCCCTATTAGATCGTTTCTTGTCAGGGCTGTCCGATGAGGTCTCTGATTTGATGTTAACCCAGCCCGAGCCCAGAACAGTCGATGAGGCAATCTCAGCGGCCATCCGAATCGACCGCAGGCTGCGCTACCAAAAACAGACCAGGGGTAGTTCCCGTGTCAGAGGGGTATCTTACACTACGGTCCCAGTGACTCCACCTCCTACTATCTCACCTTCTCCCGTCTTGCCTCCATCCGAGCCGATACAGATTGCTCGGTCAAAATTGACCCAGGTAGAGCGAAGACTGAGAATGACCGAAAATCTGTGTCTGTACTGTGCTAAAGGGGGGCATATAGTACAGAACTGCCCTAATAAGCCGGGAAGATGCTACCGTTTAGGAGTGGTAGGGGGTAGCAAACTAGGTGCCCGGCTCATACCCTTAAACGAAAAACGTTTGCTCCTTCCATGTATGATTACATGGGGGGACAAATCTGAAGCCACAGAGGCCTTTGTTGATTCAGGCTCCGCGGCTAACTTTATGAGCTCAGAGTTCGCAGAAAAGTTGGGCATTCCGCTCACCCCAGTAAACCCACCTATACAGGTTACTGCTGTGGACGACTCCCCGCTGCAAAGGGACCGTCCGCTGTCTCAGGCACCAGAGGTGGAAGTCACTATTGGGGTTCTGCATAATGAAAGTCTAAGTTTCTTTGTATTACACATGACCACCTCCACAATTGTTTTAGGAATGCCCTGGCTGCAGCTCCATTCGCCACAGATTAATTGGGCTACAGGACAATTAACTAGTTGGTCAGACTTCTGTTCCCAACAGTGTCTAGGGAAGGTGACTTTAGGTCAGACCAAGTTGCATGTGGAGGGGGTTCCCGAGCAATACTCGGAGTTCTCGGATGTATTCTGTCCCAAGGCTGCTGACAAATTACCTCCTCATCGCCCATTCGATTGCCCCATCGATCTCCGTGCCGGTTGTATGCCCCCTAGGGGTCACCTGTATAATCTGTCTGGACCAGAGAAAATAGCGATGCAGGAGTACATTCGTGACAATTTAGCCAAAGGGTTCATTCGCCCCTCCCGGTCGCCTGCAGGGGCCGGTTTCTTTTTTGTTAAGAAAAAAGACGGAGGGCTGCGACCATGCATCGACTACCGTGGCCTGAATAAAATCACGGTGAAGAATCGTTATCCGTTACCGTTGATAGACGATTTATTTACGCAAGTCACGAACGCTAAGATCTTTTCAAAATTAGATCTGAGGGGTGCATACAACCTGGTCCGCATTAGAAAGGGTGATGAATGGAAGACGGCCTTCAACACTCCCGACGGGCATTACGAGTACTTAGTAATGCCCTTCGGGTTGTGCAATGCGCCAGCCGTCTTTCAAGAATTAATCAACGAGGTATTCAGGGAGGTGTTGGGTAGATTTGTACTAGTATACCTTGACGATATACTAATCTATTCCAACAACCTCCCCGAGCACAGGGCCCACGATAAATTCGTGTTGGACAAATTGAGGCAAAATATGCTGTATGCTAAGGTGGAGAAATGTATTTTCGAGGTGACCACTGTCACATTTTTAGGGTATGTGATCTCCACCTCAGGCCTGTCAATGGATCCTGCCAAGGTCACAGCTGTCCTGGAATGGCCACAGCCAGTGGGGTTGAAACCCCTGCAAAGATTTTTAGGTTTTGCAAATTACTATAGGAGGTTCATAAAGGGATACTCCACGATGATTGCCCCTCTTACCAGTCTCACAAAAAAGGGGGCAGATACCAACCACTGGTCTCCTGAGGCTGTGGCAGCTTTTTCTTACTTGAAAAAATTGTTTTGCTCTGCACCCATATTGAGACACGTAGACACCTCTTACCCATTCATTGTTGAGGTAGATGCCTCAGAAGTTGGAGTAGGGGCTGTACTGTCTCAACGCTCTGGGCTGCAAGGGAGGTTGCACCCGTGTGCCTATTTCTCTCGGAGGTTTTCACCGGCAGAGAAAAACTATGACATAGGCAACCGGGAACTTCTGGCCATTAAATTGGCATTTGAAGAATGGCGCCACTGGTTAGAAGGGGCAGAACACACGATCACGGTGTATACTGATCACAAGAATCTGGAATACATCGAGGGGGCTAAGAGACTAAGTCCCCGACAGGCCCGTTGGTCGTTATTTTTTACGAGGTTCAGATTTATTATCACATACACCCCAGGCAGCAAAAACATCAAGGCAGATGCCCTGTCCAGATGTTTCGAATTAGAGACAGCACAGCCCCCAGCTCCTGAGTCCATCATCCCGCAGAGGCTGGTGTTAGCAGCCACAGAGACCTGGGAGGATTGGACAAAGGTTTTGGGTCCCTTTCAGCAGGATGTCCCTGAGGGAAAACTGGAGGGGGTCTTGTTTATCCCACTGTTTTTTCGTCTACAGGTCTTACAAATGTTTCACGCCCATAAGAGTGCTGGTCATCCTGGTGCTGCCAGAACGCAGGATCTGATTGCCAGGTGTGCTTGGTGGCCTTCTATGGCAACAGACTGCAAGGAATATGTCAGGGAATGTGCGGTATGTGCCAAAAGTAAACCCTCCTGGCAGGCACCTGTCGGTACCTTACAGCCTTTGCCCGCCCCGAGTGAACCATGGACTCACTTGTCCATGGATTTTGTGGGTGAGCTCCCCAGGTCTGAAGGCATGTCGGTCATTTGGGTGGTAGTCGACCGCTTCAGCAAAATGGCCCATTTCGTGCCTTTGAAAGGACTCCCCTCGGCCCAAGAATTGGCTGACCTATTCATCATCCACATTTTCCGGCTGCACGGCATTCCGGAGAACATTGTGTCCGATCGGGGAGTCCAATTTATCTCTAAATTCTGCAGGGCATTTTGCCACCAAATGGGCATGAAGCTGTCTTTCTCGTCAGGCTACCACCCACAGACCAATGGGCAGACTGAACGAATTAACCAATCTTTAGAACAGTTCTTAAGATGTTACGTTGCGGAGGCACAGAATGACTGGGTGAAGTTTCTGGCTTTTGCAGAATTCGCGCAAAATAATTTAAAGAGTTCTTCTTCTGGTTATTCCCCGTTCCAGATTGTGACAGGGAGGTCGCCCAAGTTCTCCCCTTTGCCAGTTGCCTCTTCTCCGTTCCCAGCGCTGGAGGATTGACAGAGGTCACTCAGGGACAATTGGGGAATTGTTAGAGATAATTTGGAGAAAGCGTTCCAAAGTCAAAAGGGTCAAGCAGACAAGAGACGTTCCATGGAATGGAAGTTTCGGCCAGGGGATTTAGTCTGGGTGTCTACACGTCACTTGGCCCTGAAGCAGCCTTCTGAAAAATTGGGCCCCAGGTTTGTGGGTCAGTTTTCTGTGACCAAAAAGATCAACGACGTCACTTATGCCGTTGATCTTCCGTCCAGCATGCGGGGCGTAAGATCTTTTCATGTGTCCCTCCTTAAACCAGCAGTCCAGGTGGGTCCCACTCCTCCTCCTCCCGTGTTGGTAGATACCCAACCCGAATATGAAGTGGAAAAAATATTAGATTCTCGCAAGGTACAAAACTCGGTACAGTACCTCGTACATTGGAAAGGGTATGGCATCGAGGAGAGGCAATGGGTACCTGGGAACCGTATGCATGCGGATGAGTTGGTGAGGGAGTTTCATGCCTTACACCCCGAGAAACCTGGTGGGAGTTGTCCGGAGTCCACTCCTCGGGGGGGGGGGTACTGTAAGGAAACGCGGAAAGGCCGCCGTCTCTCAAGGTGAGGCGGCTGTTTCCGCGTCCAGCATGGCGTCACAACGCGGAAAAAACGCAGCATGCCGCATAGGCAGTGCGGCGGAATCCGCATTGGTAACGGCGGAATCCACATCAGAGGCGGCCCCCGCACTAGATACATTGCATGACAGTACTGGTGTGGCTGGGACTGATGGTCCACCAAGATTCAGACTTACACGCGCGCGAGCACAGAGGCAGAGTTTAAATAACTGTTAGAAGGGAGTCGGCTGACCAGCTGGGTCAGCTGACAATTTCCACTGCTCTCATTGTACCAGCAATTAGGGAGGTCCTGGAAAGGTCCTAGAGTATATATACTGCTGGTTGTTCACTTGCTCTTTGTCTGGCGTGCGATCACATATGTGGGAGCACCCAGATCCGTAGTCAGATCCGCAAGTGTGCCGGGACCAGCTGGAGCTGTAATCCTACACTTAGCTAGATTCTGTTGATAGCAAAAGTACTAGTTTGATTGTGATTATCTGTTATGACTTTTGCCTGCCTTGACTACCCTTCTGAACTCTGATCTTGTACCTCGATATTTCTGATACTCTGTTGCCGAACCCCGGCTCGTTCCTTGACTCTGCTTCTGCCTCCTGATTTTGTACCCCGATATATCTGATACCCCGTTGCTGAACCCTGCCTGTACTTTGACTCCGCCTTTGCCTCCTGATCTTGTACTTTATCTGTCCGTGTGTGTACGACCTGGCTTGTCCGACCTCGAGAACCGACCTTACTGTTAGAGGCGGTTCCTCGCTCTGTTAGTAATCCTTCCTCCTGAAGGTTACTTCCAGTCTGTCCTTCCTACTGTCAGTCTGACTCCTCCCGTCTTGGAGAGCTCAGGTCTGCGGAAGGAATCTGTGCAGTACCCCTTGCTGCACTGAGGCCTAGTCCTCTAAGTGTTACTGTTACATCTAACACTACACTCTACTCAGGTGAACAGAGGTTAGCTAGTATATCGGATTATCAGTGATACTGCAGATCACGTATAATCTGGTATACATCTGTATTCCCAGTGATTCTGCAGATCACTGGTAATCAGATCCTCTCTGTGCTTCACCGATCGTTACAATGATCTACCATTGGTATGTCCAAGGTGCATGCCTTTCATCTGCCACGTGCCTGCCCATATGGCCATATTGTCAAGTGCAAAATTTTGTGTCATCTGCAAAGATGGCTACATTACTCTGTATTACATCTACTAGATCATTAATAAATAAATTGAAAAGAATTGGACCAAGTACTGATCCCTGCGGTATCATGCCACTGCTAACAGTTTTCCATTTTGAGTATGTTCCATTTACCACCACTCTTTGCCTTCTATCCCTTAACCAGTTCTCTATTCACATACACACATTTTCTCCTAGTCTCTGTATCCTTAGCTTCTGCACCAGGCTATTGTGAGGAACAGTGTCAAAAGCCTTTGCAAAGTCAAAGTACACTACATCTATAGCTTTCCCAAGATCTAAATTTTCATTGACCGCTTCTTAAAAGCTGAGCATGTTGGTGAGACAGGACCTGTTCTTAGTAAAACTGTCGAACTGAAATAAGATTATTCTGTGCTATATACCGTATTTTTCGGAATATAAGACGCTCTGGAAAATAAGACGCACCTAGGTTTAGAGGATAAAAATCAGGCGAAAATAAAAAATACACTTTACCTAGGTGCGTCCAAGTTCCAGGAGTGTCTTGTAGACATTGCCCCCTTCCCAAGATCTCTATCTAAGCTACACTAACTCCTGCTACCTCACAAGCTACACTAACCCCCTGCCACCCCCAGCAGCTCCATTAACCACATTAATCATGCTTTGCCGGTTTTTATGACTCCCTGTTGGTAGCCAAAGACACCCCTTTAGGCAGCCAGTGGGTCTCAGCCAGGCAGTATGTGCGGCCATTTGTCCCCCTCTAGGCAGCCAGTGGGTCTCAGCAAGGTAGTATGTGCAGCCATTTGTCCCCCTCTAGGCAGCCAGTGGGTCTCAGCCAGGTAGTATGTGCAGCCATTTGTCCCCCTCTAAGCAGCCAGTGGGTCTCAGCCAGGCAGTATGTGCGGCCATTTGTCCCCCTCTAGGCAGCCAGTGGGTCTCAGCAAGGTAGTATGTGCTGCCATTTGTCCCCCTCTAGGCAGCCAGTGGGTCTCAGCCAGGCAGCATTTTCGGCCATTTGTCCCCCTCTAGGCAGCCAGTGGGTCTCAGCCAGGCAGTATGTGCAGCCATTTGTCCCCCTCTAGGCAGCCAGTGGGTCTCAGCCAGGCAGCATGTGCGGCCATTTGTCCCCCTCTAGGCAGCCAGTGGGTCTCAGCCAGGCAGTATGTGCAGCCATTTGTCCCCCTCTAGGCAGCCAGTGGCCAGGTAGTATGTGCAGCCATTTGTCCCCCTCTAAGCAGCCAGTGGGTCTCAGCCAGGCAGTATGTGCAGCCATTTGTCCCCCTCTTATGCGTAGCCCTGGAGTTATATGAGCCACCAGTCAGATGCGAGTCAGTGCAGAGCGGCAGGTATGGCAGCATACTGTGGCCGCGATCGGTATGGATGTCGGGGAGGCGGACGGAGATCAGCCTGCTTGGCTGTAAGTAAGAGGCATGCTATTCATGCAGAGCGCAGCGGAAGGCGTTATTACCGATCCGGAAACCAGCCGACGAGTCCTCCATCTGCTTCTCTATCTTCAATACCGGCTCGCACTGATACCCGTCCTGTTACTTCCTGGTCTGCTGCTCTCTCACTGCGTGACCCTGACGCACGTGAGCTGCCGAGGTCATGCAGTGAGAGCGGCAGACCAGAAAGTAACAGGACGGGGATCAGCGTGAGCCGGTATTGAAGATAGAGAAGCAGATGGAGGACTCGTTGGCTGGATCCCGGATCGGTAATAATGCCTTCCGCTGCGCTCTGCATGAATAATATGCCTCTTACTTACAGCCAAGCAGGCTGATCTTCGGCCGCCTCACCGACATCCGTACCCATCGCGGCCACAGTATGCTGCCATACCTGCCGCTCTGCACTGACCCGCATCTGACTGGTGGCTCATATAACTCCAGGGCTGCGCATAAGAAGGGGACAAATGGCCGCACATACTGCCTGGCTGAGGCCAATATAACAGTACTAAATTGTTAACATTTGGAATATAAGACGCACTGACTTTTTCTCCCCACTTTTGGGGGAGAAAAAGTGCGTCTTATATTCCGAAAAATACGGTAATTTTGTAGAGCATTTCTTAGGATACCTTCAAACAATTTACACACAACTGATGTTAAGCTTACAGGTCTATAGTGTCCTGGCTCTGATTTTTTTCTCTTCTTGAATAAGGGGAAACATCAACTGTACGCCAGGCATAAGAAACTGACCCACTTGAAAGACAATCACAGAAAATAAGATAAAGTGGCTTATCAATAACTGAACTCAACTCCTTTACTATCCAGGGATGGATGCCATCTGGGTCAGGGGCCTTGTCTATCTTAATCTTATTTAATCGTGCCTGCACACCTTCCTGTGTTAGGCAATTCATGCTGAATGAGGTAGATTGGTAACAACCCAGGGCCATATTATGAGCTAAAGGCATCACTTTGGTAAAGAAAGAAGCAAAGCAAACTTTTAAAATTGCCACTTTAGCTCGGTCCTCCACAATAAAGTTTCCTGCCTCATCTTGTAAGAGTCCTATATTCCCTACCTTCTTTCTTTTAGAGTTTATATACTGTATTTGTAAAACTTTTCGGATTTGACTTTATATCACTAGCCACTTTTTTCACTTCCAGTTTTGCAAGTCTGGGCTTCTCTCAAACCGTTCACCTCCCTACACACAAGGTAGGCTACACCTTGGACCTCATATTTCACTCAGGACTAACAATATCCAAGGTGGAAATAAATTCTGTAGTTTGGTCAAACTATCACAATATCCACTTTTCCCTTGCAGAACCAGCTTTAAAATGCCAAATAAAAGATCTCACAAAATACCGTTCTCTGAAAGGTCTGTCACCCCAGCAGCTCCAGAACAACTTTAACCTGGATGGACTAACAGAACACAGCCTAGACCTTGACTCCCTGGTCCATAAATATAACTTCTGCATATCATCTGCATTTGACTCTATTGCTCCCACCATCACATCATGCTCGATGGTTTGACTAACCCTTAAAGGAACTATAGAAAGAGGGATGCAGACTAGAACAACAGTGGCTCAAACACCAATTCTCAAAGGATAAACACTCTCTAATTCGTCACCCAAAAAATTACCAGGCAATGATCAACAAGAAAAAGTAAGCTTTTCTATCACATGAAATTGCAAAAGCATCCAACAAACCTGCCCAGCTATTCCACACAGTTGACAATCTATGCAACCCATCCTGTCGGAAACCCAACATCACATCCTCTAAGGATCTATGTGAGAAATCTCCCCTCTTCTTCACAGACAAAGTCTCATCCATTAGGTCTGCTATCAAATCCACAAGACCAAAAAACCTATGCAGAGCCTCATAATGGATGCCATTACAACCTACCACAGTGGCCTGATTTTAAGCAAGTTACTCAGGAAGACATCTCAAACATCCTTCTAAACCTTCGCAAGACTACCTGCAACCTGAACCCTGGCCCAACACAGTTTATGTTAAAATGCCCCGATCTGTTCAGGCCAGCATTTCACAAGATAGTCAACTATTCCATGCAAGCAGAGAAGTTTCCTACCTGTCTGAAACTACAGACTTGTCTCCAACCTCCCCTTTCTTGGAAAAGTTATTGAGAAGGCTACATAACTCCAACTTGAAGCCAGGCTTTCAACAAACAACATCTTTGACCCCCTACAATCTATCTTCAAGAAGAACCACAGCTGTGAAACAGCCCTTGTCCAGATTTGCACTGACATGCTCATGGCCAGAGACAGAGGTGAGTGTTCGATCCTGATACTGCTTGATCTCTCAGCAGCTTTTCATACAGTTGACCATGAAATCTTGCTTAACAGGCTACAAGAGTAATTTGGCATTGATCGTTTAGTCCTCCAATGGTTCTCTTCCTTCCTGGCTTGCAGAACACAAAGGGTAGCCTTTGGGGCTTTTCCAGTCCAATCCTGTACTACTAAATTATGGTGTGCCCCAGGGTTCAATACTATCCCATTTGTTGTTTACCATATACATGCTGACACTTGGGAAAATCATTCAAAAACATGGTTTGACATACCACTGCAATGCTGATGACACCCAGCTATATGTGTCATTCAAACCTGCCATGACAGACTCCATCCCAAAAGTAAATACATGCTTAGCTGAGCTTCAGGAGCGGATGAACGAAAACTGGCTTAAACTAAATGCTGACAAAACTGAGGTTCTTGTCATCGTAGGCCAGCGCCTATGTAACGATTTGTGTCAGCAAGAAACGGAGTTCTGATTATTAGGTGATCTGCAGTATCACCTATAATCAGTGGTGCTGTCACGAATGGTCGTGATCACGGGTACGCGTGATTCACGGCCGGTTTTACGCATCACGAAGGCCGTGATCCGCATGCCGTGATCCGCATGGATCACGGCATCGCGTCAAATCCGGATCATGGCATGCGTACAAAAATATGGGTCACGACCCGTAATCACAGCCGTGATGCGGATTTTTCCCAAAACATGTCACTGGGCCAATCAGAGGCCCCTGACACAGGCTAGAGCAACCAATCACAGGAGGGGAGGCTATGCCCTCCCCTCCTGTATATAACCAGCGGCCATTTTCAGAAACTCAGTCCTTGCATAGAGACTGTGATCTGAGAGTATCTCCAGGCCATTCTGTCACAAAGCAAGGGCATTTTGGTGTAAAAACCCAGCGTTTTTGCTCATTACAGTGAACTCATATTGCTGATATTACTTGTATTTAGTTAGCTAGGGATTACACTGTCAGTTAGTGAGTGTAGTTCAGAGTGTACTGTGCTGCTAGTGTCTGCTGTTGTGCTACTGTGCAGGCAGGCACTGCACACAGGTTTCTGTACTGTACTGCATTAGCTAGCCAGTGATTATACTGTGTCAGTTAGTGAGTGTAGTTTAGAGTGTACTGTGCTGCTGCTAGTGTCACTGTCTGCTGTTGTGCTACTGTGCAGGCGTCAGGCAGGCACTGCACGCAGGTTTCTGTGCTGCTGTATATATTATATATGCTACTGTACTGTATTAGCTAGCCAGTGAATACTGACTGTCAGTTAGTCAGTGTAGTTCAGAGTGTACTGTCTGTGCTGCTAGTGTCTGCTGTTGTGCTACTGTGCAGGCAGGCACTGCACGCAGGTTTCTGTGCTGCTGTAATATACTACTGTACTCAGGGGCGTAGCAATAGGGGGTGCAGAGGTTGCGACCGCATCGGGGCCCTTGGGCCAGAGGGGCCCTGAGGTGCCCTCCCTCAAACACAGTATTAGCTCTCTATTGGTCCTGTGTTGGCAATAATCACTTCTATAGATACTTTGAATAGTGGTAATCATTAACAAGCTGCTCCCCATCCTCTTCTTGCACCTCTGACACTGTGGTTGTCCTTGGCAGGTTTTGGTGCGCCGTATCAAATGTTATGTATAGAGTGCTTAGGGGGCCCTATGTAAAACTTGCATCGGGGCCCACAGCTCCTCAACTACACCACTGACTGTACTGTATTAACTAGCCGGGAGCCACTGGCCAGTGATTACTTACTGACTGTCAGTTATATCAAAGAATGTCTGGAAGGGCACAAGGACGATCCAAGAAGAGAGGGAGTGGCAGTTCCGCCGCTTCTGGGACTGTTCCACGGGCAGGAAGAGTGCGCTCAGCTGTAGGAGCACAAGGGGATGGATCCAGGCGTCAAACAGCATCATCACAGCATATGCCATTGCCAATGAGAATGGCATCCATTTTCAGCAACCGTGGTGCCAATGTGGAGAGGCACTCAGAGGCAGTGGTGGAGATGATGACGGAGGTTGATGTGCATGAAGAGCCCATTAGTTCACAGACGTCTGTGACCGCCAGCAGCAGCAGCAGCCAATGCCCCCCGCTTTCTGTTGTGTCCACCCCAGCAGTCATTGAAAATCCCTCTGAGGACGACACCATTCCGCCGTTGAGTCCGGCGAGTGAAAATGTCTTGATGGGTGTGTTAGTCGATGATGCCATGATGGTTCCTGTTGTGCACGATGATGCACTACAAGCAGAACATTCTTATGAGGAGGCGGAGGGGAATGTGATTATGTGTGTGGAGGAAGAGGTGTTTGGGTCAGGAGGAGAGGATTTGTCTATTGATGAGGAGGAACATTCACCTTATTTGCCTGATGACGAGTTCTCTGAAGGCAGCTCAGAGGAGGACGAGTCACAGCAGCGTGGGCATCGCCACATGTCAGGCACGGGCAGGTCCAGAAGTGGGCGTGGAAGGCAGGAGCCACAGCCTTCAGCTTCAGCCAGCACCACCATCACAAGCAGCAGCACCACCACGCAACTCTCAGGCAGAGCTGCCGCACCCGCTTCAAGCCAGAAGGGGAATCTTACATCCCCCATCTGGAATTTTTTTGAGGTGTCTCCAAAAGACAAGACGTTTGCAGTGTGCAACACCTGCAATAAAGTACTGAGCCGTGGGAAAAAGAGTACCACCTCATCCCTGCAGACCCACCTGAAGACGAAGCACAGAAATGATTATGCCATTTTTAAGAGGCTGCAGGAACAGAAAGCGGGTGGTGAGAGCACAAGAACCATCGTGCAGCATTTAGGAGGAGCAGCAGCATCATCCCTCCCTCATGGTCATCGGCAAGGGCAATTCATACAAAGAACATCCTCTCTCTCCAGTGCGGCCTCGGCAGCTCATGCCACAGACATTGAGGCTGGTGAGGCCAGCCAGCCCTCATTGTTCTCCTCTCCTCCTTCCTCTGCTCACTCCTCGGCAAGGCTTCGCCAGACCTTAGTAAGTGACAATTTTGGGCGTAACATCAAGCCTCTGCCTCCTAGAAACTTGCGCATCCGGAAGCTGAATGGCCTGCTGGCCCAAGCCATGTGCTCCCAACTCCTGCCATATTCCCTGGTCAATAAAGGGAGTGCTATGCGGGCCTTGCTCCAGTTTGGAATCCCAGAATGGGAAATCCCCAGCCGGCATTATTTTGCCCGAACAGCAATCCCGGCACTGCATGCTTTTGTGGTAAAAAATGTGGCCCGTTGACTCGAACACGCAGTGGGTGAGCGGGTTCACATTACTATGGATTCCTGGAGCAGCAGATTTTGATGGAAGTGGGTGAGAACTCTGCAGCAGCAGGCCAGTTAGTGGTGCCACCACGTGCGTTGAAGGGGGATGCAGCAGGCTTCTTGGATCCCATTCCTTCTACACCCTGCAAGCAAGCCTGCCTCAGCAGCAGCATGAAGCCTCAGCAGTGCCAAGCACTCCTAAAATTGGTCAGCCTGGGGAAGGAGAAGCTGACAGGGAAATATATTCTGGAAGTCCTCAAGGAGCAGGAGGAGAGTTGGCTGACCCCCAGAGGACTGAAAGTGGGGAACGTGGCGTCGGACAACGGCTCCAACCTACTGGCAGCTGTCCGCCTTGGAGACCTGGAGCACATCCCCTGCTTGGCCCACGTCCTCAATTTGGTGGTGCAGCGTTTCCTGCGCACCTACCCGGGGATGGAACAGCTGCTGGAAACGGCACGCAAGGTGGTGAGGCATGTCCGAAAATCTGCAACTGCCGCTGCAACCCTGGCCGACCTGTAGCACGACAAGGGCCTGCCATCACACCGCCTCATCATTGATGTACCCACTAGATGGAACTCAACCCTGGCGATGCTGCAGCGGCTGTTTCAGCATAGGGAGGCAGTCGACAAGTACATCTATGATGTAAATTATAAAAGGATCCCCCGGACGCAGACCTCCGCCTCCAACAGGTTGCCTGTGATTTCTGCTGATCAGTGGTCACAAATTCAGCAAGTGTGCCTGGTCTTGGGTCCCTTCCTGCAGGGAACTAAGATGGTGAGCCGAGATCGGGCATCGCTTTGCGAATGGGTGCCCCTGGTCTGCATGCTGGACAGGGCGTTGTGTAATCTGATGGAAGCAGGAGAGGAAGCCGTGAGCCAGCTGGAAGTGGAGCAGCTACAGCAGGAGGAGGAGGAGGACCGTGACCTTCAGGCAGTGGGGGAGGAGTTGGAGGTCCCAAACATAGAGAATGAGGGGGAGCTGCAGAGTGCCGCTTCCGTTGTGCGGGGTTGGCGTCTTCAGGAGGACACTGCGCAGGAAGAAGAGGTGACTTCCAATATTATCTTGGAGGGCGACGAGCCACATTTTGCAGACACAGCCCGCCTCTCCCCCATGGCTGCCCACATGTTGCGGTGTCTTCGCAGGGACCCCCGGGTGAGACAGATGCGGGAAAGGGAGGACATTTGGATTTCCTTGATCCTGGACCCACGTCTGAAGGGGAAGCTAGGACAGTTTATGGAGCCATCCGCCACCGCAAGACGCACAAAGGAGTTGCAGGAAGCACTTGTGCGAAGACTGCAAGAAGCGTTCCCGCTGCCTTTCACCACCCCCACTGTTGCTGTTCCGCCATCCCAGCAACAGGCGCCTGCATCCACCACCACCAGCAGCAGCATCCACCGCCTTGGAGACCTGCTAAGCCTTACAAAAAACTTATATGCAGTGGAGCTGCCCAGAGAAGAGGTGCCAGACACAGAATCCTCCTCCAACCAGCAGCAGCGACTTTCCCGCATGGTCTCTGAATACATGGGGTCATTTAGCGGGCTTGACACTGACAGCCCTGTGGAGCCCATGGACTACTGGGTCAGGAGACTGACGCTCTTGCGAGAGCTTGCCCAGTATGCCCTCGAAGTCCTGGCCTGCCCCCCTTCGAGTGTCCTCTCCGAGAGATGCTTTAGCGCGGCTGGTGGCGTGGTCACGGAGAAGCGCTCTCGGCTGTCCACCGACTCTGTGGACAAACTTACCTTCCTCAAAATGAACCAGGCTTGGGTGGAAGGTGAGTTCCTGGCCCCTCCTGTAGGCGACAGGGGGAAATGAAGTGGCTGCCTGCCTGGGAATTTAAATTGTGTCAGACTTATAGTTACCATTACCAACTCTTAATATTGTCTTGGTTCTTTTGAAATTTTTTTATACTAATAATGGGATATATGTAGCAAACAACTGAAGAAACTTGAGGAGTTTATATGGAAAAATACAAAATATTTTTATTGAAGACAACAGTTGTGCAAAAATATTTCTAAAAAGTATCTGTCAGGAAACCTTTTCCATAGCAGAGCCAGAGAATGCCAAAAAAGCATCAGTTGTTGTTAACATCAAGATTAGTGCAGTTGTGCAAAATGAGGCGACAACGTCAACTTGCTTCGGGATAGACCCTTCATCAGGCTTCCACAAATAGAGACAAATCTGTATAGTTAACACATGTTCTTAATAAACATCTGGACGAAATGAAGCCAGGTATAACCACTCAACCACTCATCCAATTTTCAAACCCGGGAACCGCACAAGGCAGGAGCTGGAGAGGAATTCCTCTCCAGCTCCTGCCTTGTGCGGTTCCCGGGTTTGAAAATTGGATGAGTGGTTATACCTGGCTTCATTTCGTCCAGATGTTTATTAAGAACATGTGTTAACTATACAGATTTGTCTCTATTTGTGGAGGCCTGATGAAGGGTCTATCCCGAAACAAGTTGACGTTGTCGCCTCATTTTGCACAACTGCACTAATCTTGATGTTAACAACAACTGATGCTTTTTTGACATTCTCTGCTATGGAAAAGGTTTCCTGACAGATACTTTTTAGAAATATTTTTGCACAACTGTTGTCTTCAATAAAAATATTTTGTATTTTTCTATATAAACTCCTCAAGTTTCTTCAGTTGTTTGCTACATATATCCTATTGTTATCAGTATAAAGTCTATGCAGGTGTTGTGGCACACCTGAAAGGATATTATTACTTTTTTGTTTCCCTGTATACGGAATATATTCAGATTTTTTTGCCCGTGGTTCCTCCTGTCAGGTCCAATGGCCTCACATATGCTGCTAATGAATGCTGAACATTTTCTATTACTCAATTTTTTTGGGCAGAATTACAACCATGCTGTGGTACCGTCAAAGGTGCCACAGTTCTCCCTTCTGCCGCATTTTCTCCTACTCAATTCTGTGTTAGTGCTGGACACCGCCAGGGTCCACCCCACACACAGATTCCTCCTCAATTTTTTTGGGCAGAATTACAACCATGCTGTGGTACCGTCAAAGGTGCCACAGTTCTCCCTTCTGCCGCATTTTCTCCTACTCAATTCTATGTTAGTGCTGGACACCGCCAGGGTCCACCCCACACACAGATTCCTCCTCAATTTTTTTGGGCAGAATTACAACCATGCTGTGGTCCCGTCAAAGGTGCCACAGTTCTCCCTTCTGCCGCATTTTCTCCTACTCAATTCTGTGTTAGTGCTGGACACCGCCAGGGTCCACCCCACACACAGATTCCTCCTCAATTTTTTTGGGCAGAATTACAACCATGCTGTGGTACCGTCAAAGGTGCCACAGTTCTCCCTTCTGCCGCATTTTCTCCTACTCAATTCTGTGTTAGTGCTGGACACCGCCAGGGTCCACCCCACACACAGATTCCTCCTCAATTTTTTTGGGCAGAATTACAACCATGCTGTGGTCCCTTCAAAGGTGCCACAGTTCTCCCTTCTGCCGCATTTTCACTTACTCAATTCTGCCTAGTGGCATTGGCTACTGGCTGGGTAAGTATTTTTATGCCTACAAACCAGCCTAAATCCCCCCACAAATGTCCCCTTTTGCTGGGAATATATTGATAATTTTTTGTGCAGATTTACTGGTCGACTGATTTTCCAATCATTTTTTCAATCATTTTAATTGATCAGAAAAATGATCGAAATCAGATCGAATCTGCCAAAATTTATCTATCGAATCGATACCTAAATTTTGACAGATCCAATCTGATTTTGATCATTTTTCTGATCAATTTCCTGATAGAAGTTACTCGAAATTGATTGGAAAAATGATTGAAAAAATGATTGGTAAATCAATTAGCCAGTAAATCTGCAGAAAAAGGAGAAACATTGACAGAAATAACCACTCGGTACAACAGAAGTATACTGCAAAGCATTTATGATGCCACAAAAACAGAAATAAAATATAACTATTTACATAAAAAATAACAAAAAAAAAATTAGTCACGCCTGCCGCCGGTGCCCCTTAGCTGGGCAATCTCCTCCCGCTGGCTCGCAGTCAGCTCCCGCAGCTCCATCACCTGCTGCTGGAGGATCGTGAAGTCCCTCGCTGGCACCGCCCGTTCATGCCTCCTCTGCCTTCGCCTCAGCCTCCGGACTTCGCGTCTCAATTGGAGGTGAGACGATAGAGAAACTGTGGAAAGAATGGGGAAAATAGGTTAACCTGATTGATACAATGATTATACATTTTACATGTAAAAAAAAACAAAAACAAAAAAAAAACCTGTCATGTGTAAAGCTTATACAATAACATTTTGGGCCTTGTTCCACTATAGAAGTGATGCGATATAGACGATTATTTGATCAGTCTACACCGCTCCGCATAACCTGCATGCAATTGAAACTATTCCATTGAAGTGCAATGGATTCCGACACCGGCGGTGTGCCACATCGTACCGCATGTAATGGAAATGGAACTGGACTTCAGTTAACCTAATATATATGAGATATATTAATTATACAGTGCAAGATTTTTACCATATTGCAGGCTTGCGGCGCGCCTCCGCTCACTGTGGTGAGACGGCCCTGGAGAGGAGGAGCGGGAGCTGGGTCTGGCAGCGCGGCGTGGCTGTGGGCCCTGTGCTGGTGGAGGAGCATTTCCAGCTGTAATATAAAAAGAATAAATAATGTAATCGGAAGTAAATATGTCATAAAATGGGTGTGTCATAAAATAATTGTACTCAAACTACTATTATTTTGATTTTTTTTTTGAAAATAAGGTTCCAAAAAACCCTACTTAAAGTGAACCTTAAATGTGGCCCAAAAAAAAAAAATGAATATTTTTGTAATGGCGTCACAGTAAAAATTCACTTTAAAGGGAAACCAGAGATTAAATAAACTAAAAGATTTACACACACATGGGGCTTCCTTCATCGCTTCCACGACACGCCATCCTCAGTCTCCTGCACCTGGTCCAGTTACTTGGGCACGTCACGGAAAGTCTGACGTAGGACAAGTGCACTCTTGGCGTATCTCTTTGGGAGATACGTAGTGGGCAAATTTGACTTGCACAGACTTACTACGACTGTCCGAAGTAACGGGACCCGGTACAGAAGATGGAGAAGACTGAGGATGGTGGCGTGAGAGCAATCCGTGCCCATGGGGCTGTAGGAAGCCACAGGTGTGTCTCAAATCAATCCACACAGCAAAGATATCAAATGAGTGGCTTTGAGACAACTCTGTGTATGCCCTTGAGTGGCCCAGCAAGAGCATAAGCATCAATAAAACTGAATAACTGGCGAGATCTTAAAATGGCTGTGCACCAGAAGCAAATCATCCACAAGGCAAACCTAGGCAGTTGCATAGGGCCTGGAGAAGATCTAGGGTCCTGATGGATGATAGCACCTATCAAATATTTCTAAAAAAAAGCCTGGTGATCGATCATCAGTGGTTATCAAAAACTAACAATTAGCAAATACTGCACAAATATCATCACTATGCCCATGCCCACACAGGAGCACAAAAAATAATTTAGGTAACCCATTTTGGGATAAGTCCATAACAATAAAAAAATGTGGGAAAAGTGATGCGCTTTGATAATGAATACCTTACTGATCCTTTTACTGTATATACTACACAACTCTACTATTCACACAGCCCATGACATTTTTATAGGATAAATAGATGCAGCATATTAAGCCCAAGATACACGTACATCAACTAATAGTCTGCTGACTTACATCTTATTTCTTCCGTGACCCGGCGGATGAGGTCCTGGTCCCTCCTTTTCATATCCGACCACAGCATCTGGACCTGCCGGGTGGACATGACCCTGCGGTGTTCGGTTCGCAGGATCTCCCGGACCCTGCGGACTATGTCCCGCTTGGCAGGCCCAGTGCTGAGGTCATAATTTCCAATCCCAAAGTTCTGGAAAAGAAATATTAAAGTATTAAAGGGATTCCGAATTCAACTTAAAATAAAAAATTTCACTTACCTGGGGCTTCTTACAGCCCACCGTAGGCCACGAGGTCCTCCGGCGTCCTCATGGCTTCTCTTTGGGTCCTGATGTCGACTCTGGAAACCGACGACACTCGGGACTACTGTCGTCGGGACGGTTCATTCCTGGTCTGAGGCAGGCATGGTCGGAATAGCCCATTTCCGTTTCCGTCACAATTCCGCATTCCGTCATATAGAAATTCCGTTACCGTTCCATTCCGACGGTATACCGGGGTAATTCCGCGGAATTCCGTTTAAGTCGGAATTCCGCCGGAAAATTTTTAAAATTCTCTCTCTCTCTCTCTCTCCTCCTCCTCCTCCTCCTCCTCCTCCTCCTCCTCCTCCTCCTCCTCCTCCTCCTCCTCCTCCTCCTCCTCCTCCTCCTCCTCCTCCTCCTCCTCCTCCTCCTCCTCCTCCTCCTCCTCCTCCTCCTCCTCCTCCTCCTCCTCCTCCTCCTCCTCCTCCTCCTCCTCCTCCTCCTCCATCCATCCATCCATCCATCCATCCATCCATCCATCCATCCATCGCAGTAGGGAATTGCAGATTTTCAAAACAGCTTATATACCATAGCTGGGATTTGAACCCAGAACCTAGTGTGTAGTAGGTATGTGTCTTAACCTCTAGACCATGACCCACACTACATGTTAAAGCTGGCGGTAGCATAAACCATACTTCCATTATGATCAATTCGATAGAAAAAGTAGCATGATTAAGGATTTGTACTTTTTGAAAAGCATGCCTATATGCCATAGCTGGGATTTGAACCAAGGACCTTGTGTATAGTAGGTATCTGTCTTAACCTCTAGACCATGACCCACACTACATGCTAAAGCTGGCGGTAGCATAAACCATACTTCCATTATGATCAATTCGATAGAAAAAGTAGCATGATTAAGGATTTGTACTTTTTGAAAAGCATGCCTATATACCATAGCTGGGATTTGAACCAAGGACCTAGTGTATAGTAGGTATCTGTCTTAACCTCTAGACCATGACCCACACTGCATAGTAGTAGGTACCTGTCTTACCCACTAGTAAGGGAGAGGCTGCAGCCTCAGGGCGCAGTGTAGGAGGGGGTGCACAATTCATTCAGCTGTCATTCCCAATTGTGTTTGAAGCAGAAAGAAATAAGAAAAGGTGATACATGGCAGCGACTGCAAGCCAGATAAGTAGAGATTAAGGTGTTGGGGGTGGGGGGGGGGCCCTGGGGCACCTCTTAGTGTAATAGCAATCAGTGTGTGACAGCTGGGGTGGGAGGGATGGGGGGGCGCACTTTGCTGTCTCAGCCTTGGGTGCTGAAGGACCTTGTCCCACCTCTGACCACACTACATGCTAAAGCCTGGCCCTGAGTGTGGTTGATGGTCTAGAGCAGTGGTCCTCAAACTAAGGCCCGCAGGCCGAATGTGGCCCCCTAAGGCTTTCTTACCGGCCCCCCACACAGAAAATGTATTGCTTATAAATGCAGTCAGCTACATCTTTAAATATTGGTGGTCCACATATGGAATAGCAGTGCAGCACCCCCCATCCACATGGAAGCCAGAAAGTACAAATCCTTAATCATGCTACTTTTTCTATCGAATTGATCATAATGGAAGTATGGTTTATGCTACCGCCAGCTTTAGCATGTAGTGTGGGTCATGGTCTAGAGGTTAAGACAGATACCTACTATACACAAGGTCCTTGGTTCAAATCCCAGCTATGGTATATAGGCATGCTTTTCAAAAAGTACAAATCCTTAATCATGCTACTTTTTCTATCGAATTGATCATAATGGAAGTATGGTTTATGCTACCGCCAGCTTTAGCATGTAGTGTGGGTCATGGTCTAGAGGTTAAGACAGATACCTACTATACACAAGGTCCTTGGTTCAAATCCCAGCTATGGTATATAGGCATGCTTTTCAAAAAGTACAAATCCTTAATCATGCTACTTTTTCTATCGAATTGATCATAATGGAAGTATGGTTTATGCTACCGCCAGCTTTAGCATGTAGTGTGGGTCATGGTCTAGAGGTTAAGACACATACCTACTACACACTAGGTTCTGGGTTCAAATCCCAGCTATGGTATATAAGCTGTTTTGAAAATCTGCAATTCCCTACTGCATGAGATGGATGGATGGATGGATGGATGGGAGGATGGATGGGAGGAGGAGGAGGAGGAGGAGGAGGAGGAGGAGGAGGAGGAGGAGGAGGAGGAGGAGAGAGAGAGAGAGATTTTTTTGTACTATTCCGGAAAATTCCGTCGGAATTATAAAATTTCCGCGGAATTCCGTTTGAGAGGTATAGGAATTCCGATTGACTACCGGAATCGGAATTTACCTAATTCCGGCCGGAATCACGGAATTTATAATTCCGCGGAATTTTCCGAGCATCCCTAATCTGAGGCGTGCGCGGTTTTTATAACTGTAAACCGTGCAGAGTGTCAGGCCGCCAACCACTATGACGTGTCGTGTACTAGTGGCCAGCGTCCTCAGAACAGGAAGTAGCCATCCCAACACTAGGCCCGAGTGTCGCCGGTTACCGCAGCCGCCTGCGGGACACGAAGAGGAGCCAGGAGGACGTCGGGGGACCTCCAGGCCTACAGTGGGCTGTACAAAGCCCCAGGTATGACACACATGATACATTACACCAAGTTCAAAATGACAGTTATCGATCATTACCAGTGAACTCCCGGCTGAAACTTGAGTGAATATGCATTGGTTGGTACTGATATCACCCGACTTTCTCTGGTCCCCCATCCTTTGGCCAAATGTCATTTCCACACACTGTCATCATCCCAGTCGCAGCGGCCAGAGTGAGAGGAGAGGCGAGCTGCGAGAGTGACCGGACTTAAAGGGGCACCATGGCGAAAAATTGTGAAATGTCAAATATGTCCAAACATATACAAATAAGAAGTACAGTTTTTCCAGAGTAAAATGAGACATAAATTACTTTTCTCCTATGTCGCTGTCACTTACAGTAGGTCGTAGAAATCTGACAGAAGCGACAGGTTTTGGACTAGTCCATCTCTTCATGGGGGATTCTCGGGGATTTATTTATTTTCTAAAACACTTAGTGAATGTCAGTTGCTCTGTCCAACTGCCAAAAAAACTGTGTAGCGAACAGGGAAGCTGGCCATCATCATTGTTTAAATCCTTGCTGAGAATCCCCTATGAAGAAGAGATGGACTAGCCCAAAACCTGTCGCTTCTGTCAGATTTCTACTACTTACCGGCTACCGCAAGTGACAGCGACATAGGAGAAAAGTAATTTATGGCTCATTTTACTGTGGAAAAAATGTACTTCCTATTTGTATATGTTTGCACATATTTTAAATTTCACAATTTTTTGCCCTAGTGCCCTTTAATGACGGTGGTCCGCTGGGCCTGTCCGACGCTGGTACCATTACAATATACAGTGGTGTGAAAAACTATTTGCCCCCTTCCTGATTTCTTATTCTTTTGCATGTTTGTCACACTTAAATGTTTCTGCTCATCAAAAACCGTTAACTATTAGTCAAAGATAACATAATTGAACACAAAATGCAGTTTTAAATGATGGTTTTTATTATTTAGTGAAAAAAAAAACTCCAAATCTACATGGCCCTGTGTGAAAAAGTGATTGCCCCCCTTGTTAAAAAATAACTTAACTGTGGTTTATCACACCTGAGTTCAATTTCTGTAGTCAGCCCCAGGCCTGATTACTGCCACACGTGTTTCACTCAAGAAATCACTTAAATAGGAGCTATCTGACACAGAGAAGTAGACCAAAAGCACCTCAAAAGCTAGACATCATGCCAAGATCCAAAGAAATTCAGGAACAAATGAGAACAAAAGTACTGTAATTGAGATCTATCAGTCTGGTAAAGGTTAGAAAGCCATTTCTAAAGCTTTGGGACTCCAGCGAACCACAGTGAAGAGCCATTATCCACAAATGGCAAAAACATGGAACAGTGATGAACCTTCCCAGGAGTGGCCGGCCGACCAATATTACTCCAAGAGCGCAGAGAAAACTCATCCAAGAGGCCACAAAAGACCCCAGGACAACATCTAAAGAACTGCAGGCCTCACTTGCCTCAATTAAGGTCAGTGTTCACGACTCTACCATAAGAAAGAGACTGGGCAAAAACAGCCTGCATGGCAGATATCCAAGGCGCAAACCACTTTTAAGCAAAAAGAACATTAAGGCTCGTCTCAATTTTGCTAAAAAACATCTCAATGATTGCCAAGACTTTTGGGAAAATACCTTATGGACCGATGAGACAAAAGTTGAACTTTTTGGAAGGTGCGTGTCCCGTTACATCTGGCGTAGAAGTAACACAGCATTTCAGCAAAAGAACATCATACCAACAGTAAAATATGGTGGTGGTAGTGTGATGGTCTGGGGTTGTTTTGCTGCTTCAGGACCTGATAGGCTTGCTGTGATAGATGGAGCCATGAATTCTACTGTCTACCAAAAAATCCTGAAGGAGAATGTCCGGCCATCTGTTTGTCAACTCAAGCTGAAGCGATCTTGGGTGCTGCAGCAGGACAATGACCCAAAACACACCAGCAAATCCACCTCTGAATGGCTGAAGAAAAACAAAATGAAGACTTTGGAGTGGCCTAGTCAAAGTCCTGACCTGAATCCTATTGAGATGTTGTGGCATGTCCTTAAAAAGGCGGTTCATGCTAGAAAACCCTCAGATAAAGCTGAATTACAACAATTCTGCAAAGATGAGTGGGCCAAAATTCCTCCAGAGCGCTGTAAAAGACTCGTTGCAAGTTATCACAAACGCTTGATTGCAGTTATTGCTGCTAAGGGTGGCCCAACCAGTTATTAGGTTCAGGGGGCAATTTCTTTTTCACACAGCTCCATGTAGGTTTTGAGTTTTTTTCCTCACTAAATAATAAAAACCATCATTTAAAACTGCATTTTGTGTTCAATTATGTTATCTTTGACTAATAGTTAACAGTTTTTGATTAAAAGAAACATTTAAGTGTGACAAACATGCAAAAGAATAAGAAATCAGGAAGGGGGCAAATAGTTTTTCACACCACTGTAACTGCATCATATATAACATCATCACTACCACTCTGCAATAATCACCTATTGTTACGGCCCTGCCACTCCCACAGTTAACACTCCAATGAGTTCTGGGTCACCAATGAGCTTGCTGGTTAGTCTGTACCCCACAGGTAACATTAACAGTACCATTACAATAAAAGTGCATCATATATCACTATCATTCAGCAATAAGCACCTATTGCTACGCCCCTGCCACTCCCAAAGTTATCAGTACCATTACAATATAAGTACACCATATATCACTTTCAATAACACTCTGCAATATGCATTGTGTAAATCTTGATTACTTACAATAATCATGAGTCTCTTGATCTCTGGGGGGATCTTGGGAGCCATCCTGTCTGTCTGGGGGTCTCTGGAAGTCCTGGATCACCACCTTGCTGCCTTGGTCAAAGTTCCAGACACTTCTACGCCTGCCCACTGCGTATCACGTACAGTAACACGTACGTTTTTACGTGTACGAGCCGAACATACGCATGCGCATGCGCAGTTAGCGAGTATGGATGCAGTGTACGTTCCGTACATACATGCGGATTTTCTGTACGTATGGCCCACAGATACGATTGACACGTACATTTCTACGCATGGCGGCATGGCGATACGCATGAAACAGTATGGGTCACAACTCAACACGACACGACATTGCGGATTTTATGCCATACGTAACACGGCGAAAGACGGGTTGATCCGGTTGCGGCAAAAAATACGGGATGCGATCACGGGTTGATCCGGATGCGGCTCCAATAATAACGGCCGCATGCGGATCCGTGATTGAGGGGTATCCGAGCAACACTACCTATAATGCAGATATATACCTGATTATATGGTGATCTGCAGAATCACCTTATAATACAGGTATATCAGACAGCTGATGTGACAGCAATAGCAAGTATAGTGACACTGAGAATATCGAGACCTTAGTCACACTTTATTGTAATGAGTGTAGTGATTGGTGTGAACAGTAAGTACTGACAGATTTGACTATACCTCACCAGAGGAGCTGGTGGGTACTGTCAGCACAGCGAACACCTCACCAGTGACAAGGGCTCACTGGTGAGTAGAAAGGTCAGACTGATCGGGTTTGGTAACAGACAGGCAGATACAGTACAGAATCAGGAGGCAGAGAAGAAACGGTTAACAGGCAGAGTCGGCAGCAATATCAGATAGGCTAAAGTACAAAATCACTGAGCAGAAAGAGTTAACGATATACAGGCAGAGTCAGCAACAAGGTCAGATGGGCAAAGGTACAGAATCACTAGAGAGTAAGAATAGTTAGAAACGAGCCAGAGTCATAAAGAGATAATAACAATATAATGCACAAATCCTATCACTGTGTGAAATCCCCGATTTCCTCCCGGATCAAAGCACACCAGATCTAACTAAGGTCTGAGCGCTAACACGAAGTGATCGCAACAGCAGACAAGTTGCGACTGACTCCTCCGGGCTTAAGAGCCCGAGGAGACCCTGAGGCACGCCCCCCTACGCCCAGCCAATCAGCAGCGACGGACGTCTGGCGTGACGTCAGCCGACCCGTAGGTCAGCTGATGCGCCTCCTTGCCGCATAAAGGTCGCGATGGTGCGCGCACGCACGCGTCAATGCGACCCTATGTGCAGATGATAGACCCGTTAGGACCCGGGAGCACCATTAGCCCATGAGATAGCGGCATCCGTGGTGGCAGCGTGGTTCGCCGCGGCTGCCTCCTCATTATTCATTACAACCTAACAGCAAAGCAGCTCCAGACACAGTCAACACCACTGAGGTTAGAGAACTCAGACCTTACTAGCTCCAACACTGTGCGCAGCTTGGGTTTACTGATTGATGGGGAATTAAACTTCAGGAATCAGTTCTCAGCTGTGTTAAAACATTCCTTCTTTTACCTAAGGACAGAGGCATAGCTAGGGCTTTCAGCACCCGGGGACATAGACAGTGTTCGCCCCCCCCCCCCGACAAAATGGGCATGGCCATGCATCAGAATGTGGTCGTGGTCATGGGTGGAGTCAAATTTACAAATGCTGTATATGTATAGCCATATGTGCCCCCCTTCCACCTGTTTATATAAATAAATGTGCCCCCTTCCCCCATTCCGATAGGCTGAAATTCCCCCCTTTAAATAGCCAAATGTGCCCTCCTTTAGATAGCCAGATGTGCTTCCAATACATAGCCAGATGTTCCCCACTTTCTCCTGTCAGATGTTTCCCCTTTAGATAATCAGATGTGCCCCACTTTTTCTGCAGCTGTTAATGCTTCTGCACTTCTTTGTAGAGGGAGAGAGGAGCAGAGGCACTACAGTCAGCCAGCGAGCTGCCTCCCACAGACTTGGGGGTGTAGTGTGCTGAACGCCCTCACAGTGCTGCGCCTGGGGACATATGTCCCCCCTTGCCCACCCATAGCTACGCCTCTGCCTAAGGAATATTGCAATAATTAAGCACCTCATTCCTTCAGTGGATCTTCCAACTCTTGTTCATGCCTTCATCACATCACGACTGGATTATTGCAATGCCCTCTGTGCAGGCCTCCCAAGTAAATACCTACACTGCCCGCAGCTAGTACAGAATACTGCCGCAAGACTGTTAACAAGCCAACCTCGGCATTGCCACAACACTAATCCTTTGCTCACTACACCGGCTACACATAAAATGGAGAATCCTTTTCAAAACTGGAATGCCAACATTCAAATCCCTTCATAACCTAGGCCCCGGATATCTGAAGGATTTGTTGAAACTGCATCACACCTCCCACAACCTCAGATCAAAAGGATCCAATAACTTGACCACCCCCAGCATTCAAAACCTTTGGAGACAGAGCTTTCTGTTATGCTGCCCCTACCCTGTGGAATGCCTTGCTAAACAAAATAATGACAGCTCCAACCTTGGACACGTTTAAATCAAAACTGAAAAGTCACCTGTTTAGTCTGGCATTTATGATCACATAACTTTCCCCCTGTGCACATGTACTGATCTGAGACAAATGTATACGCTTTGGGTACTATGGGACAAAAGCACTTTACAAATGTGTTGTTTTTGTTGATTACTTTTTTGCAGTTTTTGTTTCATTCCCCATAATTCTTTAGTGCAGATGTAGTCCCTTCATTCTTTAGGGCACTAAGGGCATTCCTTTTACACTTCATCACATCTAAAACAGTAGTATTTATCCATACTGGCCTTTTTTTAGATCTAGAATTTTTATGATATGTACATTCTGCAACAGTCATTAAGAATCTGTTTGAAAGTGTGCCATTTACTTTCAGTGTCCTTGCCCTGTAATCAACTATCCCAGTCTACCAGTCTTAATGAGTCCCTGAGCTTGTTAAAGTTAGCCTTTTTAAATTTCAGTTTTAGATGTCCCCTTGTTGAGTAGTAGGTCAAATGTTACCATATTATGGTCACTGTTTCCTAAATGTTCTTAAACTTGCACATTAGATATAACATCTGGTCTATTTGAAATTACCAAATCCAGCAAAGCATCTCGCCTGATTGGTTCGGTTATTGTCTGAGTTAAGTAATTGTCTTGCAGTGTTGATATAAATCTGCCACTTTTACTAGAGCGGATGGCCTTAATTTCCCAGTTAATATCTGGATAATTGAAATCACCCATAAATATGACCTGCTAGCAGTTTTTTCAATCTGCTGAAGGCAAAGACTACCTATGGGGCGGCAAAGGCTACCTATACTAGGGGCAAAGGCTACCTATATGGTAGATGGGAGTTACCTATACAATGGGGGACGGCAAAGGCTACCTATACAGAGGGGGTAGGCAAAGGCTACCTATACTAGGGCTAATGCTACCTGAGTGTAGTGTAGTGTAACTGTGGGCAGCAGGGATTAGTGTACTGTAGCTTTGAGACAGTTTGGGGGAAAAGGTCCATAAGACGCCCCTGCACCATAGATGTACCAGGTGTTATTTTTTTGTTTTTTCCATGATATTTGCCCTATAAACCTAGGTGCGGCTATGCAGTATGCTGGAAGTAACCAGTGATGTCACTTCCTGTATACGGCAGCCGCTGTAATTGGACAATGCTTCCTGTCACTGTGGGTCACTCTGAAGTATACCATCAGGGAGCACAGCAAGAGGGAGCCATACTTTATGCAGGAGGGGGGCGCCCAAGGCTGATGCTGAAGGAGCGGTGGCTGAAGGGAGCCAAACTTTATGCAGGAGGGGGGCGCCCGAGGTAGATGGTGAATGAGTGGCGGCTGGAGGGAGCCGGACTTTGTGCAGGAGGGGGCGCCCAGGGCAGATGGTGAACCAGCAGTGGCTAGATGCGTAAGTGCTTCCCTGCGCACTCCGCATTACTTTTTACCATACATTTGGAATATAAGATGCACTCAATATTCCAAAAAATAGGTTATCTAGGTTAAAAAACCAATACTTCCATCAGCAGTGATGAGCAAAAATGCTGATATTATTTTTGCAATCATTTTCACAAAAATGATCTAAAATCAACTTTTGAGCGAAAATGCCTTTCAAAATCATTTTGTAATGATTTTTCACTTTAAAGGGTATGATTATTCCAGTTTTTGCCATCTTTCACTTTAAAGGGTTTGAATTTCAACTACTTAACCCCCCGGGCGATACAATAATATCGCCAGGGGGCGGCGCAGCACTTTTTTTTTTTTTAAATCATGTAGCTAGCCTAGCTACATGATAGCCGCTGTGCAGCGGCATCCCCCCACCCCCTCCGATCCCCTCCGGCGATCAGAGCAAACAGGAAATCCCGTTCAGAACGGGATTTCCTGTTTGGCTTCCCCTGTCGCCATGGCGACGATCGGGATGACGTCATCGACGTCCACGACGTCGTGACGTCAGAGGGAGTCCCGTTCCACCCCTCAGCGCTGCCTGGCACTGATTGGCCAGGCTACGCACAGGGTTTGGGTGGGAGGGGCGGCGCGGCACGGAATCAGCATGGAGCGAGCGGCGATCGGTATACACACGCAGCTAGCAAAGTGCTAGCTGCGTGCAACAAAAAAAAAATTATGCAAATCGGCCCACCAGGGTCTGAAAAATCCTCTGCGGCGGACTACCCCGAGCTCAGCTCGGGATTATCGCCCAGAGGGTTAAGGACCATGGTGATTGAAATCTACACCCTGTTTTGGTGAGCTCCTGGCTGGCAGGGCGTAGATTTCAATCACCGCCACAGCATGCATCCGCCGTTTCCGTCGTTCCCCGATGATCTTGCCGCTGAAACCCGACGTCTCTTGCCGCAGCTCACAGGCTCCGTCTGTCTCTATGACGGCAGAGACATGTGAGTCGGTCAGGAGCCGATTTTATTGGCTCCTGGCCATGTCTATCAATGTAAGCCTCTCCCATAGGCTTACATTGATAGACACGGTCAGGAGCCAATCAAAGCGGCTCCTGACCGTCTCATATGACTCTGCCGTCATAGAGACGGCAGAGTGGATGTCAGGAGGATCCCGGCGTGCAACGGAGACGGCGGTATGCACGGCAGTTTGTTGGGATTTCGTTGTTATTATACCAGCGGCCTCTGGTCCTTAAGGGGGCAGAGACCGCTGGTACTTAAGTGGTTAAGGTGGGGGGGGGCTTGCGATTTTTCACTTTAATTGTAATTTGCTTTTCACTCATGAATGACAATTTGGAGTTTTGGCGAAAATTCAAATTGCGAAAATATAATGTATTTTTGGGAATATATTTTCGAAATCCACACTAGCATTTTCGATGCGGAAATGTCTTTGGCGAAAATCTGGAGGCAACACTACTCTTGAGCCTCACTGTACCTTAAACTATAGGATTGAAAACGCAGCAATCTGTTGAAATTAGCAAGTGAAAGCACAATCTTTTTTAACATTAGGACCATTTGCACTTCCATCACTGCACTGCAGAAAACAAACTGAGCAAGTCCCATTTCTTTACAAATGGGAACCGAGCCTAACTGTAGATGCCCATTATAGTAAGAAAGCATCCCGAAGTGGCTGCCATGGCCATGAACCATTACCTGTGTAGAAGGCTTTAGTGACATACCTTTTGATGAATTTAGTTTTCCTTTTTGCAGGGGACTAAGAAATAAATACTCAGAATCCCCATGAGGACTAGTTCAAAATGACAGTAGTGTTTGAATTTGGCATAACAGATTCAAAACACCTGATTACTCCCAATTACTTCTGTTCAGCACCCTTTCAGTACCAAACAAGCGAACAGGGTTGAGGGGAGTTTTGTTTTTGTTTTTTTGAGGCGAAAGTATCAGAGTCACATGAAGCTCACTGAATTTGAACACTATTCAATACCTGTCAGATCTGTCACACAGCAACATAGGAAAAAAAATTAGTGCATTTTACTTCGGGAAAAATGCAGGTCTTTTATGTATGTGTTTACAAGTATTTTAAATGTTTACATTTTTCATGACTTTTTTGATTATTGCCTAGGAAATAATTTGCCTTTTGCCAAGATGGACACTGGACTATTTATATAATTTTATAACCATTTTAAAGGAGTTCTTTCGTGAAAAAAGTAGGCAGTTAAAAAATGTGACAGATGACAGGTTTTGGGCCAGTCCATCTTGTGAAGGGGAATTCTCAGGGCTTTCTTTGTTTTCAACAGCATTTCCTGAACAACAGTTGCAAAATCGAACTGACATAATAGTGTGCAAGTGATTAGTGAGGCCGGCTGGTATCTTGCTATTTTGGCAGTTAAACTGTTTGTTCAGGAAATGCTGTTGAAAACAAAGAACCTGAGCCCTGAGAATCCCCCTTAAAAAGATGGACTGGCCCAAAACCTGTCATCTGTCACATTTTTTAACTGCCTACTTTTTTCGCGAAAGAACCATTTTAAGTAAAAAAAAAAATAAAAAAAAAAATAGGATGTTTAAAAATAAGTTTGAAAAAAACATTACTACATAAAAGCTAAGCCACATGATTGCAGTAGCACGAATAACTCACAGGAAGAAAGAAGGGAGGAAATGAGTCAACACACAACTGTAACTATCAGCAAAGCCTCCAGACCGAGGTCTTTAAATATGTGTTATGTTCTGAAGTGAAATATGTGTGAAACTGACATTTTTTCCTCTAGAAATAGCTTGTTCTCTGGGCTTTATTAATCTAAAGGAAACCTGAAATAGTAGGAGTGTGGTAGTTGGCCTTCTGGCATCAGCCTTAGCTGTGAGTGACACACCTGCAATAAGAATGCATTCATATGTGACAGATCACCTGATTGTGATACTTGTGATACTTGTTCTGGATTAGTAGCTGCTGGTAATACATGTGACTGTTAGAGCATACCTCCCAAATTTTTGAGATGAGAAAAAGGGACACTAAAGCCACGCCCCTGCCACACCCCTGGTCACGCCCTCACCACGCCTCTAGTCACGCATACCATAAAGATTTCATAAGAAAGATATGTTGTTTTATAATTCAAACCACATTGGTCCTTTCTATCCTGGTTCATTTTTCTTCATAGTAACATTTTAAAATTAGTATTATATCAATTTAAAGCAGCGTTTCCCAACCGCTGTGCCGCGGCACACTAGTGTGCCGCGGCATGTTGCCTGGTGTGCCGTGCGTTCCTACTGTATGTAGAACGCAGGAGGGGGAAAGCAGCGCTAGAAGGAGGGGCAGTGGAGGCAGCGGTGGGGAGGGGGGAAATATCCCCCCCCTCCCTCACCTGGGACCCCTCCTTCTGCCTCTCTCCCCCTCCATTTATGGGTGGCAAGTGCGGGGTCGGCGGCGGGGAGGCACGCGGAGAATTACTCACCACTTCCGCGTTCCAAGCGCCGGCAGCGTCATGTCGTCAGATCTCCGCCTTCAATGCCGCCCACTGTGCTTCCGCTAATCAGGAAGCACAGTGGGCGGCATTGAAGGCGGAGATCTGACGACATGACGCTGCCGGCGCTTGGAACGCAGAAGTGGTAAGTCTGCGCATGTCTCCCCGCCGCCGAGCCGCCCCGCACTTGCCACCGATAAATGGAGGGGGAGAGAGGCAGAAGGAGGGGTCCCAGGTAAGGGAGGGGGGGGATATTTCCCCCCTCCCCACCGCTGCCTCCACTGCCCCTCCTTCTAGCGCTACTTCCCCCCTCCTGGGCATCTATACTGGGGGCAACTGTACTAGCTATACTGGGGGCAACTAAACTAGTTATACTGGGGGCAACTAAACTAGCTATACTGGGGCAATTAAACTAGCTATACTGGGGGCAATTAAACTAGCTATACTGGGGGCAACTAAACTAGCTACACTGGGGGCAACTAAACTAGCTACACTGGGGGCAACTAAACTAGCTACACTGGGGGCAACTAAACTAGCTACACTGGGGGCAACTAAACTAGCTATACTGGGGGCAATTAAACTAGCTATACTGGGGGCAATTAAACTAGCTATACTGGGGGCAACTAAACTAGCTACACTGGGGGCAACTAAACTAGCTACACTGGGGGCAACTAAACTAGCTACACTGGGGGCAACTATACTAGCTATACTGGGGCACTACCTACCTATACTGGGCACTATGCTAGCTATGCTGGGCACCATACTAGCTATCTGGGCACTATACTAGCTATCTGGGCACTATAGTAGCTATACCGGGCACTACCTACCTATACTGGGGCACTACCTATCCATACTGGGACTATACTAGCTATACTGGGGTAACTATACTAACCATACTGGGGCAACTAAACTCCCTATACTGGGGCAACTATGCTAGCTATGCAGCCGCACCCCAGCCCCCCCCATAGCCTGCTACACACGGCACTGTCCACTAGGTCGCGCAAACACCCGCGCGCCCCCCGCCGTTCCCCGGAGAAAAATATGGTCAGAAAGTGTTCCCCGGGCCGGAAAAGGTTGGGAACCACTGATTTAAAGGATGGGAATAAAGTTTAGAGTCAATCAAACACATTTAATATAGAAATATATATATTTACATAGAAAGAGGGACAAAGTCCTGAAAGAGGGACAAATGAGGGTGAAAGAGGGACAGAGGTACAGGGCTCCCAAAAAGGGACTGACCCTCCGAAAAAGGGACAGTTGGGAGCTATGTTTAGAGGTAGTGGGATTAATTTGCTAGTAGCTCCAGTGATTGTCAAGCAGCCAGACAACCTAGTCTGTATTGTTAAAGTGACACTGAAGGGAAAAAAAAAACTTATGATGTTATGATTTGTATGTGGAGTACTGATAATTAATAGAACATTAGTTGCAAAGAAAAGAGTCTCATATTTTTATTTTCAGATATATAGCTTTTTTGTCTATAACATTACATAATTCTGTATTTTAAACTATAAAACAAGCAGAACTAATGACCATTTGAACTTCAGTGCAGTAAAAATCGTATCTAGGTGCTTGATTTATCAAGCTGCGATGCTAAAGCAGAGCAGCTTAATGTGCAGGAGTGCTTGCTATGCACATCTTACTAAGCAGCACTCGCTGCCATGTGAGGAGTGTGCCTCTGCTTTAGCAGCGCAGCTTGATAAATCAAGCACCTGGATAGGATTTTTGATGAATCAAGTCCTGAATCTGTTTCTGTTTCTTTGATGTTTAAATGCTCCAGAAAAAAGTGACCCAAGTTGGGTCAGAGAGCTCAGAGAGGCTCTTTTGCATAGATAACAACTGAAGTTTCTTAACTCTTCCTGTACTGGAAACAATATTAGACTCATATATGTGCTAATATTCTATTTCCTAGCTGTACTACACATACAAATCATTATCTCATAATTTTATTTTCACTCCAGATTCCCTTTAAATAAAAAAAACGCACAGAGAGATTGTTTCTTATTGCTGGCAGAGTGGGTTGTCAGAGGTACACATTACTTTTACAAAGCTACTAAGAAGGGAGTGAGAAGAGTTAAATGATTTATTAACCATCTGTTGCAACTGTAGCGGCCACAGAATGCAGTGGGAGGAGGTGGGCTGGGTGAGGTGACCAAGCCTGTTCTGTGAAACAAAAACCCTGTCTCTTCACACAGTAAGAAGCTACTGTATGTTGCCTTACAGACGTCAGACTGATACTTTTAATAAATCAGCAAAAACCACAGAGGAAAAACTAGAAAACTCATGCTTTGTAGCTGTAAAGTCCTTCAAACCATGTTTATTATATATTTTTCAATTAGTCCAGGGTATGTAACACACACTACACAGTTAGTGGGTCTATGGATTGTAAGCCTCTGGCAGGGCCCTCCTCCCTAGTGTTTTCAGCATGATTATGCAATCTTACTGACAATCACCCCTCTTGTGGAATAGAACAGTCTCTATTTTGACCTATGGCACTGTATTGTTATCAAATGATTTGCATGATCTTGTTTTGTTGTCAGTTTCCGTATGTTCTACCTTGTATGCTAACCCATTTATCTATTGTGCAGCGCTGCGTAATATTTTGGCGCTTTATAAATACAATAAATAATAATAATTATTATTATTATTTTCTCTCTGCAGATATACTGAGGATTAAACATCTGGACTCCTTGAGTACACATGATGAAAAGGTTTTCCAAAGTGAAATGAAATAATTGCTAGTGCAATATGTATATGCATCCCTCCCAACTTTCGAGATAAGAAAAGGGGGCTCTTACCGGTAAGCTACACCCCTGCCACACCCCTAGTCACACCCCACCATATCCCTAGTCACTCATACCATACAGATTTCAAAGAAAAATATGTTATTTTATAATTCAAACCACTCTGGTCCTTTCTATCCTGGGTCATTTCCTTCAAATTAACATTTGAAAAAAAGAAATATATCAACTTAAAGGATGGGAATAAAGTTCACAGTCAAGTAAACACATTTTTCAGTAGAAAAATATGTATATTTACATAGATCTGCACATTAGTCCTGAAAGAGGGACAAAGGGGAAGAAAGAAGAAAGAGGGACAGGGGAAAAAGGTTCCCAAAGAACCCTGGCTTATAGCCACCCATAACTGTCAGGAACTGGCCTCACGGCATGCCTGCAGAGACTGGTCCTGACGGGGTCTGACCAAAGTCGAGAGGAGGAGCAGCCTAATTTAAGGTAAGACAAGGCTGTAGGCCTCAACGATACTCTGCAAGACTCACTAGCAGCCGTCTGCAACGATACTACTAGAGACCGAACACACACACAGATAAACCCGCAGCTGAACTCTGGTCCCCTACCTTTCGTGTCCTTACCTCTCCCTCTAGATTGTAAGCCTTTGGGCAGGGTCCTCCTCCTTTTGTATCCTACCTGATCATGCACCTCCATCACTGTGAACCCATGCTATGCATCTGAGTGAACCTAACTTGCCTAATCTCCAGCTTTTCAGCAGATGGAAGCATGAACCCACCTTTGAACCAGAAACAGCGGCTGAAGCGCCTGACCTGGGCTACAGAGAAGCAGCACTGGACTGTTGCTCAGTGGTCCAAAGTACTTTTTTCGGATGAAAGCAACTTTTGCACGTCATTCGGAAATCAAGGTGCCAGAGTATAGAGGAAGACTGGGGAGAGGGAAATGCCAAAATGCATAAAGTCCTGTGTCAAGTATCCACAGTCAGTGATGGTCTGGGATGCCATGTCAGCTGCTGGTGTTAATCCACTGTGTTTTATCAAGGACAGGGTCAATGCAGCTAGCTAACAGGAGATTTTGGAGCACTTCATGCTTCCATCTGCTGAAAAGCTTTATGCAGATGAAGATTTCATTTTTCAGCACGACCTGGCACCTGCTTACAATGCCAAAACCACTGGCAAATGGTTTACTGACCATGGTATTACTGTGCTCAATTGGCCTGCCAACTCTCCTGACCTGAACCCCATAGAGAATCTGTGGGCTATTGTGAAGAGAAAGTTGAGAGACGCAAGATCCAACACTCTGGATAAGCTTAAGGCCGCTATCGAAGCATCCTGGGCCCCATAACACCTGAGCAGTGCCACAGGCTGATTGCCTCCATGCCACGCCACATTGAAGCAGTCATTTCTGCAAAAGGATTCCCGACCAAGTATTGAGTGCATAACTGAACATAATTATTTGAAGGTTGACTTTATTTGTTTTAAAAACACTTTTCTTTTATTGGTCGGATTAAATATGCTAATTTTTTGAGATAGGAATTTTGGGTTTTCATGAGCTGTATGCCTAAATCATCTATATTAAAACAATAAAAGGCTTAAACTACTTCAGTTGTGTTTAATTAATCTAAAATATATGAAAGTCTAATGTTTATCAGTACATTACAGAAAATAATGAACTTTATCACAATATGCTTAATTTTTTGAGAAGGACCTGTATATATATATATATATATATATATATAATATATATATATATATATATATATATATATATATATATATATATATATATATATATAAACTTTTTTACCTTGATCTCAGGCATAAGTCATATTTTTGCCACTAGCTATATCAGCTATTCACAAGGTTTTTGGCATGTTCTGTCAATGTTTCCATTATCTTATTTAAAAGTAGAGTGGGTCCGAACCTCCGATTTTAGGTTCGCGAACCGGGTTCGTGAACTTCCGCGTAAGGTTCTAACACCTTGACCCCCAGGTGGAGGAGTGGGATACATGCCAAAAGTCCCCGGGAAAAATCTGGATTTGACGCAAAGCAGCGTTTTAAGGGCAGAAATCACATTGAATGCTAAATGACAGGCCTAAAGTGCTTTAAAACATCTTGCATGTGTATACATCAATCAGGTAGTGTAATTAAGGTACTGCTTCACACTGACACACCAAACTCACCGTGTAACGCACTGCAAACAGCTGTTTGTGTAGTGACGGCCGTGCTGGACTGGTGCGCACCATGGTGAGAACAGGTATGCAGTGGTGGGTTCACAGTACAGGTATGCAGTGGTGGGTTCACAGAACAGGTATGCAGTGGCAGGTTCACTGAACAGGTATGCAGTGGTGGGTTCACTGAACAGGTATGCAGTGGTGGGTTCACAGAACAGGTATGCAGTGGTGGGTTCACAGTACAAGTATGCAGTGGTGGGTTCACAGAACAGGTATGCAGTGGCAGGTTCACTGAACAGGTATGCAGGTATCCAGTGGGCTCACTGAACAGAACAGGTATGGTGGGCTAACTGAACAGAACAGGTATGCAGCCAGGAACAAGCTAAGCCTAACTAATCTTTCCCTATGAGAGACAGTCTGCAGAAGCTCGCCCTACTCTCACTAACGCAGGCACACGAGTGAGCGTAATGGCCGCCGCTGCCTGCCTTTTATTAGGGGGGAGTGGCTCCAGGGGCTAGTGTAGCCTAATTGGCTACACTGGGCCTGCTGACTGTGATGTAGAGGGTCAAAGTTGACCCTCATGGTGCATTATGGGGCGAACCGAACTTCCGCAAAAGTTCGCCTGCGGGACCCGAACGCGAACCACTGAAGTTCGCATAGAACCGTTCGCAGGCGAACCGTTCGGCCCAACTCTATTTAAAAGTCTATCACAAGCATAAATCTGGACATGTAGCGTACATGGAAACTTGGGTGCTACCATAGAACGCAATGTAAATTGTGGCTATGGTGGTGCCAACTCAACAATTTTGGTGCGGAAGGCACCAGAGTTTGGCTATTATATAGCTGATCTCCAGTTAACATGAGAGGGAGTGATGTGTCGGCACATAGAGTTCAGATATAATGCACCAGAACTCAAATTAGCAGCGTAGATGGTGGTGTTGGTTGACAGAGTATGTAGTCAAACTCTAAATAGGGGCACAGGTCTCAACAGCACCAGGAGTTTGGCAAAAAGGTTTAATTAGCAGCACATGGAGTTTGGTTAGTGTGAGGTGTAAATAAGGATAGGTTAGTGTTAGGAGTAGGTGGGATGGATGCTACAGTAGGGCTCCCACTAAGTTTGGGAGTCAGGGCTTACTGCGCATGTGCGGCCCAGCCGCGTGCCCCATCGCGCTCCCATTGCCTGAAGTGTTCGGCACCTGGGCTGACCAGCTCAAGTTACCGGGAGGATTGCAGAGGATCCAGCAGGCAAAGGACGGAGGCGTGGGAGTGATCAGGCCAAAGGGGCTGGAGGAAGCCCCAGGTATGTATGAATTTTTTTCTTTTATATCATATAAGGTACACTTTAAATGTATTTGCAAGTGTTCGGGTTGAAATGAGCAAGACACAAATTGCAATCATAATGCTTTTGTCACAATCTCACCTAAGCTGGTTTCAGTTGCATGTCAGTGACTTCCGGGAGCCTGCGCAGGCAGATGCTCAACTCTTAGCATGCAGATGGTGTCTCCAAAAGTTTTGGGCTTCCTCCATTGTTGCTAGGCAACATGAGCTTGTTAGACACTCGGTGTATGCTCTCTGGTATCATCATGGCTGACTGATTGGCTCTTCCTGATTGGTTGCTGTGAGTACTTAAACTTGGATGGTGGGCGATACAGAGGTATGCCCAGCAGCTAGCTCTAGTGATAACATTGTCACTAGAGCAAGCCTGTTATAGCATTGTCACTAGAGGCTAGAGCAAGCCTGTTATAGCGTTGTCACTAGAGCTAGCTACTGGGCATACCTCTGTATCTCCTGCCTGTTACCGTGCGTGATACCTTGCTTGTGACCTGATTATTCTCCTGACTGCTGCCTGGACCGAATCCTTGCTAGTTATTGAAAAAATTATTGAAACAATTCTTTGTACCTGATATTGTCTTATGTGTAGGACCTTAGCTTGCTGACTACAAGATTGCTCATCCCTCTGTCTAACTGCCATCTGATATCTGTGTTTGACTTTGGACTATTTTTGTCTACCTTATTGCCTGGGCTGTGAGCCCAGTGAGTTCTGGTGGTGCTCGTGACTTCCTCTATACCTTGCATGCTGAAGTCCTGGGGGTAACCATAGTCGGGTAGGCGCAACCTGGCTGTCATTCACATGAATTCTTGGCTTTAGGAAAAGAGCATGGTATCAAAATTGGGACATAGGGACTGAAGACAAGAGATCTGCCGGTCCTTCCAGCTTCACTTCGGAACAAAGAGTGAGCATGCAAATACAGGTCTGGCTAGAGTTGAATTGAGCTATAAAATAGCCCAAAATAGATTTAATAGATTGCTTTTTGCAGCTTTATTTAATCAAATTCTGCTTTACATAAAGCAAGCAATACAATGATGTCCTGTGTTTATATGGTCAGCATAGATAGTCCCATAATGCCTTACTTCAGGATACTCAGTGCACATGGCAAAATGTTTTTCTGTTCCTAACAATACAGGCATTCAGAACTGGAGGCTAGGACAAAAATCAGACTCACAATCCAGCAGTTTATTCGTGACCTTGAGACTATACTGTGTACTCCTCCTATCTGTTTATTGCCTGAGGACGCGAGAACATACCCGTGAAACACATTGCACTGTTTGCTTTGGAGTATATTAATAAACCTGTTGTCATAAAACTGACGTTATCTTATCTGCTTCAGGGAGGCGAGTCCACCACCACCTCCTGAGGGATTTTAAGCCTTTTAGAACCTTTTATACTGCTGCTGCCTCTGTTCACTCTTACATTATATAAATTTTCTAGTTGTTCAGACTATAACAGGAACCAGACTATTGCTTTTTGTCTTATTTCGGAGAAACAAACCAACTCAAATGGAAAGCAATTTGACTGTGTACGAAGAAAATTGAAGCATTAATGGCTCATAGATTATATGTGAATACCCAGTAGCAGAGCAGGATTATCCACCAGGCAAGCTAGGCAGGTGCTTAGGGTCTAGTCTAGTGGGTGTCAAGGGGCCCACCTGCCACTTTGAGCCCTCTCCACTTCAGCTCATCAAAAGGACCACAAGGGGGCCCCAAATCTACTACCTTGCCTAGTGCCCCATTACATCTTAATTATTCCTTTTGCCCAGTAGTCTTTAATTTGTGGATTGTGCAACATCACAATACAATAGAATACATCACAATACAAAGCTGGAGGGTTAGTTCACAGGGGTCAGTTGCATTGAAGAACAATTCTGCATGTCAAATCAGTGCCCATACAATTCTATGGGGCTTTGTACTGAAGTCTAAGTTCAGTCTTCATTGCAGTTCACAGTGATTATAACTGGTGCATTATAAAACTGACCACTGTGAAACTATCCTGAGGTGTTTTTTTTTTTCAGCTTCTGCTTGTACCTGGTTGTTCTCGACTGCAGCATACACAGTGGTCAAAGGTTCTTCTTGTCCTCTTCTCTGTGTATAACTATTTTCTACTGTTTGGCTCCCAACTTGCAGATCCTTTTTTTCAAAGAATGTTTCAGAAAATACATTAAAAAATACACAGCATAATTTGAAACTCAGCTTACATTTTACTAGTCTTATGTAAAAACAGGGAACCATTGAGTATGTTTCACGCCCAAGAATATTACATACAGTAGGCTTAAGAATTTGAAAGCTATTAAAGTGACCCTGAGCTCCACATAAAATCAATCCTAGCCCACCCCATAAAATCAATCCCAGCTCACCGTAGCCCATGAGGTCCCCCAGCGTCCCCCTGGCTCTGCTCTCCTGGTCTCGCTGGCGGCTCCATTATTTTGAGACTTTGGCCTAAAGTCGCCTGTGTGCGTCCCAGCTACGCATGCTACACATTATCATGCCGGCCGGCGTGAGAGTTCTGCGCATGCGCTGTTCAGTCGGACTCACTGAATAACGGAGCCGGCAGTGGGACTGGGATGGAGCCAGGAGGACGCCGGGGGACCTCATGGGCTACGGTGGGCTGGAGGAAGTCCATATTGCGATTTTACAGAGAGCTCAGGGTCCCTTTAAGTCAGATAGTGTAATGTAGGATATGTTGGTAAATAGAATGATCTGACAGATGAAAAAGGTTATCACATCGTGATAGATTTATTAAAATGTTGCTCACAGCTTTAACAATACTAATTTAAAAGGCGTACATGCAAAAAGGGCGCCAATGAAATTTGGGTCCCTGAAAAGCCAATAATAGAATATTGGTAAATTTACTGATATATTACTATTCAGTGCAAATGACAATAGTAAAATATTGGTAAGATATACAGATATTTTACTAAAGCTATATACAACCCTATTCTCACATTGAACCCTCGCACTACCGATGCTCAACCTCAACCAACTTCCCCTGGATGCCTAACCTTAAGCACTCTACACTGCTAACGTTAACCACCTCCCATAACTAACCTTAACCACACCCCCACATTTAACCTAAAGAGGAACTCCAGTGAAAATAATGTAATTAAAAAAGTGCTTCATTTTTACAGTAAAAAATGATTTAGTCAGTGTTTGCCCATTGTAAAAGCTTTCCTCTCCCTGATTTACATTCTGACATTTATCACATGGTGACATTTTTACTGCTGGCAGGTGATGTCACTGGAAGTAGCTGCTGCTTGTTTTTTGGCAGTTGGAAACAGCTGTAAACACCTTTTTACCACAATGCAATGAGGTTCACAGACAGTAAACTGCCAGGACCATGGTCCTCACAATTTCCTGTGGGAGGTGTTTCACCACAATATCAGCCATACAGATCCCCCTGATGATCCATTTGTGAAAATAAATATATTTCTCATGTAAAAGGGGGTATTATCTACTGATTTGGATGAAGTTCAACTTTTGGTCACGGTTTCTCTTCAATAACCTCTCATGCCTTAATCACCCCCCCCCCTACGGCTAACCTTAACCACCTCACCACTGCTAATGTGAATCACCCCCCATGGCTAACCTTAACCACACACCCACGGCTAATCTTAACACTCCACGCCTAACCATAATCACCCCCTCCCCCATACATGGCTAACTTTAATTATCCCCTGTCACGATCTACATCTGCTGGTGATTTTGTGAATTACTTGCATGAACTTCCTCCTTCCCACCAGCAGATGTCAGTATTCTCCTCAGAAGATTTCACATCAAGAGCTTCTACCTGCCCACCAGCAGAGGGCCCTCTTCTTCAAGAACTGTGTATGCTACAGACTATTGCTGGGAGGAGATCGGTCACCTGACCTTCCAGCAGCAGCATTTAAGGCCAGCATGAACTATGCTTCAGTGCTAGTTCATTGTATCTGCGTACCTGTGTTCTAGCACTCTGAGCCTGAGTTTAGCGGCCTTTGTTCTTGTGTCCAGAATCCTGTTCCTATTGCTTACCCGTCTTTTGACCTGTGCCTGCCTTGTGACGATTCTCTGCCTAGCGATTATCTTGTTATGTATGATCTCCTGGTTTATATTCTGCTTGTATGACCATCCGTTTGCTTGTTGCCTTTAGTACTGCGAATTATCTGTGTATTGTATATAATCTGTATATTGCTTGTATATATCATTCTGGGTTTGGGGCATGTGTGCACACATTTGTATATACACTGGGTTACTCTGCATTGTTACCTTATGCAGAGTAAGCTAATCGTATGTACTCCAGGTTGCAAGCGTATGCTTGGAATACAGTACATTTGTCTGCAGGGAGATTGTATTGCATATCTCAGATTGCATGTGTATGCATTTAATGCACTTGCTTACAGGGAGATTGTCTCATATTATTTCTTGTATATTCTTGCATGTTTGTATGTTGAAGTGTATGAGGTTTATGCATGCAACTAATTTATGTCCCTTGCATTTGTTAATGAATTACCTTATTTATTTATACCTGGCTTGATCTCTCAGTTTTTCCTCATTAGTAACATTTCCTGCATTATTGCATCTTGTGTATTGCCCATGTTGTTTCATGTGCAATGCATAAATGCAATCCTTACATCCCCAATGGCTAACCTTAAGGCCCATACACACGTCGGATTTTAGCGAACGACCCGTCGTTTGAACGTTCCGTCGTTCGGACGTTTCCACGTCAAATCCGACGTGTGTACAGACTATCGTTCGGGTGATAAGACTGGTCACCAACGATCCGCCGGGCGGATCGCTGGTAACCAGTCTTATCACCCGAACGATAGTCTGTACACACGTCGGATTTGACGCGGAAACGTCCGAACGACGGAACGTTCAAACGACGGGTCGTTCGCTAAAATCCGACGTGTGTATGGGCCTCTAACCTCCCCACCAAGGCTAACCTTAATCACCCCCCACAGCTAACCTTAAAGGGACACTTAAGTCAAACAAAAAAAATGAGTTTTACTCACCTGGGGCTTCCAATAGCCCCCTGCAGCTGTCCGGTGCCCTCGCTGTCTCCCTCCGATCCTCCGGGCCCCGCCGGCAGCCACTTCCTGTTTCGGTGACAGGAGCTGACAGGCTTGGGACGCCAGTGATACTTCGCGTTCCTGGCCACAATAGCGCCATCTATGCTGCTATAGCATATATCATATACCATATAGCAGCATAGAGGGTGCTAATGTGTCTGAGAACGCGAAGAATCACTCGCGTCCCCAGCCTGTCAGCTCCTGTCACCGAAACAGGAAGTGGCTGCCGGCGGGGCCAGGAGGATCGGAGGGAGACAGCGAGGGTACCGGACAGCTGCAGGGGGCTATTGGAAGCCCTAGGTGAGTAAAACTCATTTTTTTGTTTGACTTAAGTGTCCCTTTAACCACTTCCCAATGGCTAGTCTTCATAACACCAATGCCTAACCTTAATCACCCCCCCCCCCACCACAGTAAACCTTAGCCACACCATCCAGGGCAACCAGTCTTCAACCCCTTTTTTCCCCACTAGGGGGACGTCCTGCTGGGGGGGTTTGATCGCCGCCGGCACTATGTGGGTAGCGGGGGGGGGGGGGGGGGGGGAGACTCCTCAAAGCCCCACTCCGCAGTGATTCCCAGCCTCGCTCCCATTCCCTCCCTCCCCTCCTCTTTCTGGGGGGCACAGGACGGAGATCCGTCCTGCGCCTCCTCTGACAGGCTTCAGCCTATCAGATGCCGGCGATCCCTGGCCAATCAGAGGCCAGGGATCGCCGATCTCCTTTACAGCAGCACCGTATGATGTAAACAGCAGGGATTTCTTCCACCTACACCTAATCTTAAGCGTCCCCATCAACAACCCAAGAAATGTTCAGGGACTGCCATAGGCGCCCATAAAAAATGCCAGCATTGGAGGGAAATTTGGGCGTCTGTGGAACCCGATAAATACCGGGTGCCGGGACCACAAGAGGGTACCCAAATTTTCCCCTATTGCCAATATTTTCTACGGGTGCCTATGGCAGTGCCCAAACTTCCACCACTAGCGGTAGGAGAACAGAGGCGCCAGCAGGATAAAAGCGGATAAAAACTTTAAAATTTGCTGGGAGGAAGTGGTGGACTTACCTCCATAAAGCAGACACGAAAGACTGTCTGAATAGTAGCAATCACATTTATTAAATAGTACCCCAAAAAAGTGCAACGCGTTTCGGAGGCCCAGCCCGCTTCATCAGGCAGTAAACGTGGGAATAAAACAGAATTTCGGCAATAGCAGGTGTAGCGCCTCAGTCAGTCAGTCACTGAGGCGCTACACCTGCTATTGCCGAAATTCTGTTTTGTTCCCACGTTTATTGCCTGATGAAGCAGGCTGGGCCTGCAAAATGCTTTGCACTTTTTGGGGTACTATTTAATAAATATGATTGCCACTATTCAGACAGTCTTTCAAGTCTGCTTTATGGAGGTAAGTCCACCACTTCCTCCCAGCAAATTTTAAAGTTTCTATCTACTTTTATCCTGCTGGCGCCTCTGTTCTCCTACTGCTATACCGTGTCCACCCCTAGTGGAGGGGTGATCTACCCCCTGTCGCATCTACAGAGAGCGACTTCTTATCCCTGAGTGAGGACAGGTCTAATCTCCTCACCTGCCTATACAGTTGTTGCCTTTGTGGTAACCCACGTTTGTGAGTATAATTTTCTCACGATAACCTTTACCTCATTTATTCTTAACATACTACACTATATTGGGCTCTAGGTTTCTCTACACTTTATTTTCCACCACTAGCGGGCACCCTAATTTCCATCACCCTTAAAAGACTTATAAAAGGTTAATACATAAACATACAATTGTTTATGCAGTAAGCTGTTATGTATATTTAATTGTTAACCCTGTCCCTAACATAATCCAAATTCTAGCTGTGAGCTGCAAGGACCAGTTCTAAATAACATGGTTGGCTCCAGAGCACTTCCCAAAGGCTCTTAACCTCCCCGGCGTTCTATTGAGATCGCCAGGGCGGCTGCGGGAGGTTTTTTTTTAAATAAAAAAAAAACTATTTCATGCAGCCAACTGAAAGTTGGCTGCATGAAAGCCCACTAGAGGGCGCTCCGAATGCGTTCTTCTGATCGCCTCCGGCAATCAGAAGTAACAAGGAAGGCTGCAATGAGCAGTCTTCCTTGTTTGGCTTTCCTCGTCGCCATGGCGACGAGCGGAGTGACGTCATGGACGTCAGCCGACGTCCTGACGTCAGCCGCCTCCGATCCAGCCCTTAGCGCTGGCCGGAACTGATTGGTCCGGCTGCGCAGGGCTCGGGCGGCTGGGGGGACCCTCTTTCGCCGCTGCTCGCGGCGGATCGCCGCAGAGCGATCAGGCAGCGATGAGGCAGCACACTGCGTGTGCTGCTTTTTATTTGATAAAAATCGGCCCAGCAGGGCCTGAGCGACACCCTCCGGCGGTAATGGACGAGCTGAGCTCGTCCATACCGCTCAGGAGGTTAAAGGACACATAAAGTGACAGGGATATGGAGGCTGCCATGTTTTTTTTTTTGTTTTTTTTTTAAGTAATGCAAATTGCCTGGCTGTCCTGCTGATCTGCTTCCTCTAATACTTTTAGCTATATACGCTGCACAAACATACAGATCAGATTTTGACTGAAGTTTGACTGGATGCGCAGCATGCTTGCTTCAGGTGTGTGAGTCAGACACTATTAATGCATGAAATATAAACAGGATGCCAGGCAACTAGTATTGTTTCAAAGAAAATAAATATGGCAGCCTCTATATCCCTCTCACTTCAGGTGTCCTTTAAGGTGACCAATAAGGATGAAATCTCATCATAGAATACATGTGTGATGCAGTCAGAGAAACTATGGACATGAGGATATTTTTCTTCTGGACACAACTATCTTAATTTATTTGGATAAACGATCACAACTAAACAAACATTCTTACATTTATAGGTATACATTGTATATGTACAACTTTTTTTTTTTCAAACCCATTGTTTTGTAGTAGGGGGTTACATCAAGAGAAGCATAGTGACTAAGTGAGTGTAGGTTTTTCGCTGGCTCTATTACAAAGTTGAAAAGTTTTAATATCCTGTGACATTTAACATGGGAGCACATAGCAATGCTACTGTAGCCGATTTAGGCCAAGGCCACCACAGGAGCAAGGGCACCAAAGCAGCAGGCTCAACTTATGCAGAAAGCTTGCAAATGCTGCAATGCAGGGAGATGAGGAGAGCGCCTGAACACCGGTACTCTGCTGTCAGCGGCCTGTGCAGCGGCCACCTTGCTCTCTGTGCACATTTGCATTGTGGCAGGCGGCTACGGACAGCGGACGGAATGCTATGGGCAGCATTGGAGACAGAGGGGAAGAGGACGCTTCAGCACTGGAAACGAGTGGAGAAATGAGTGACACTGATGGCTGCTGCGGTGTGAAGGTGAGCTGGCTACCTATACTGAAAGAGGGGAAGTGGGAAAAGGAGGGATTAAGGGAGTCTTCTGGATACCTATACCGGAAGGAAAGGGGGGAGGGGTCATCTGGCTACCTATACTGGGGGGATCATCGGGCTACTTGTACTAAAGGGGAAGGGGTCATCTGGCTACCTATACTGGAGGGGGGCGGCTGGTGACAGCGTCCTTGGGTTGTAAAGAGTACAAATCCGGCCCTGACTATAGCACTTTAGGGACTCAAGTCATGTATCACGCATGATTATTATAGTGGCATTAACCCATGCTTTGTCTCTGAACTGCAGCCTCTAGCATGCAGGTCACAAGAGAGAACAGGAAGTGGAACCTTAAACAAACAAGAAACAGTGAAAGACGGGTTGAGATAAGTGCTTCAGAAAACAGCACCATTTCATCAGAGAGCTCAGCAAAGCTCTTTTGCATAGATAACAACTGAAGTTTCTTAACTCTTTCTGTACTGAAAACAATATGAGACTCATATCTGTGCTACTAATGTTCTTTTTCCTAGCTGTACTACACCTACAAATCATTATATGAGTTTATTTTCACTTCAGATTCCTTGTTCATTGGAAGGAGCAATGCTGTAACTGAAATAGTTTTGACTAATGGGCCCTAATGGGCCCGCATGCAATTCACTTTTTCTCTGGAGTTTTCTCCTAAGTGATATTTTCAAACTTGTAAATAAAATACCTTTTAAATCACCAGCAAGCAAGAAAAGACTGAAAATAGCTTTGATAGTACTTTTTCACCTAATTGTTTGTACTTTTTCAATTGCAAAGTGCTGAAAAGGCCCTTATTTGATTCACTTTTTCTCCTAAGTTTTCTTCTAGGTGATATTTTCACACCTTATCAATTAATTGCCTTTTAAGCCACTAGGAAGCACAATAGAAAATCATTTTGACAGTACTTTTTTCACCTATTTTTAGATACATTTTTAATTGCAGAGTGTTGAATAGTTATTTTAAACAAATTATGTCTTAGGAGAAAACGTATGAGAAAAAGTGAATTGAATAAGGGCCACAATGAGAAGGCTGGATTCTTTGGAGAAGACCCTGATGCTGGGAATGATTGAGTGCAAAAGGAGGAGTGGGGGAGGACAGAGAATGAGAGGACTAGATAAATACTATCATGGAATCAAAAAACATGAGCTTGAGCAAGATTTGAGAGGCAGTGGAGCATAGGGGGCCTGGCGTGCTGTGGTCTTGGTCACAAAGAGTTGGACATGACTGAATATACTACAACTCTATATATAGGGTTTTGTTTATGTGTATGTACTCCATCAGTTTCAATTTGTGTGAGGCTGTGTTTCTACTTGAGTTGAGAACGGACATTTTTTGTCTATTCTCCGCTCATCGCTAAACTATCAGTTGTGCAACGAATCCGGAAGATCCGTTGCGATAAGTGGGCCGCACTGTGGTCATATGATTGCAAGTGTACAAAATAATTTAGACTGGGTCCACATTACAGCCTAAACCTTTTCATGGAACAGACCACAAAGAAGGATCTGACATGTCGATCTATTCAGACATGTTTCTGTTTATCTGCAGTGATGGAGCGCTAAGTCCTGGCATTCACAATTTAACAGACACCGGACAGAAGTCGGACATGTCATAATAGCAAACCTATTATTCTTTAGCATCCTGGCCAAGAGGTCTGTGGCTACATCACTGCATAAATCCTTGGATAAAGAAATACAGTATAGTGCCATACCTGAGCAGGGATTGTTGATGATATTGATTCCCTTCTTCTTCCTAGGACAGGAGTTAGGTTATTTTTAATTAAATGTTTTTGAACAGAGGATAGTCAAACTTAAAGAAATCCAAGATTTCTATGAAATATATGTATGAAGATAGACAATCAGATGTTAAGAGGTTGCATAGTATTTGCAGTTCACCAAGCTTATACTGTTTGCAGGAATCATAACCAGGGCCAGCCTTTGACCTGAGAGACCGGAGCGATCGCTCAGGGCGCCGGCATCCAGGGGGGCGCTCCTGTCGCCCTGGCCGCCCGCATGCATTAACAAGCAAGCGGAAGAGTAGGGAACAAACTGTTTGCGAGCAGGCTGTTCTCTGGTGCAGCGGCGGGCACTAGGACCTGGCTGGAGACATACCTCTCTTTAACCTCGGCTCTCCGATGCTTCCTTATCAGCCCCCCTCCCCGCCCCATCAAGCTTGCAGGATGTATACAGTAGTCCGAGGTGGCAAGGTAATCCCCATGAGGGCTGCTAGGAACTTCTGTGTCTCTTTCAAATGTCCTGTCTGCCGCTGCTAAAATGTATTAATTCTTCTGTCTTTGGCCAGAGAGGATGATAGGATAAGTGTGTGTGTGTGTGTGTGTGTGTATATATAGACTGTGTGTGTGTGTGTGTGTGTGTGTGTATATAGATTGTGTATGTGTGTAGTGTGTGTGTATAGTGTGTGTGTATATAGATTGTGTGTAGTGTGTGTATAGTGTGTGTGTGTGTGTGTGTGTGTGCAGGCCCGGATTTCTGCAAAGACCACAAAGGCCAAGGCCTAGGGCGATAAAATCAGATAAGATCAGAAGGGCGGCATGACTTGGAGAGAGAATAGGTCATATGCCAAAGTAAATCATCTCCTCTGTTCCCGCAGCGCAGCCATCCAGCGCCCTGCTCTGCACTAATAGCTGAATTCCAGAGTTCCCCATTCCCTGCACCTCTCACTTCCAGGGACGGATCTACAGGGGGACAAGCGGGTCTTTTGCCCCAGGCGCAGTTTGTTAAATTCTTAAAAAGGCGGCAAAATGTGGATGGGGAATGGCAGTTTAGGCACCAAAACCTGACCTTGCCCCAGGCGCAACTTGGGGCAACTTGGTCTAGATCCGTCCCTGCTCCCTTCCTGATGTGTTATAACAATCAGGATCGATCATAACTGTCACTGATGATCCAATTATGATCGACATACAGTACAAGTGGATGTGAGAAATACCAGGGATTTACATTACAAAGCAGATAAAACGAAGTTCCGCTGAGTTCTAATGCAGGCATTCACAAACATTTCTGCTAGTTTCTTTGCCTTCTTTTTTACAGCTGTGACACTGACCCCAGCAGTTGTAAATTACACTTTCTTATCTAGCCGTAATTTATTGCTTTTTTTCTTCCTAGCCAGTGATCTCGTCTCTGCTTAAGTTAACTCTTTCCTGACTCATTTTCTGTCCGTCAGCTCTGACCATCTATGAGAACTGCTGCAGCCTGGAATAAAAATGCTGTATGCTTCCCTTTCATTGCTAAACTGTCACTGTCACCTGAGCTGTTACTACCTCTATGCTAGTGTGTATGGTTTGGCATCCTTCTGCTTTCCTGTAGTTAAGGGCTCTGCCTCTGACACAGGAGACCAGGGTTCGAATCTCGGCTCTGCCTGTTCAGTAAGCCAGCACTAATTCAGTAGGAGACCTTTGGCAAGTCTCCCTTACACTGCTACTGCCAATAGAGCGCGCCCTAGTGGCTGCTGCTCTGCTCTGGCGCTTTGAGTCCGCAAGGAGAAAAGCGCAATATAAATGTTATTTGTCTTGTCTTGTCTTGTCTAGCATTAGAGCATTCTACCATCTTAGCCATCAGCAAAAGCAAAGAGTTTTGAATCAGGATGATACCATTTATTGGCTTAAAAGAAAAAGAGTAATCTTTCTGCTAATAAGCCTTCTTCAGACTTTGTCCCCGTATGCTGTCAATATGTTAGAGCACACCACCATATGTACATTCAGCATTCAAAAGAGATACGTAGATTTTTTCAGCAAATATAAATAAATGTCATTCAGATGCTTTAAAGTGGAGCTGAACTCTTGCACAGGACAGAAGGAAAACAGAGAAATGCACCCTGTATGTATTTAGAGAGCCTTTCGAATTCTTCCACATCTGTGTCTAATCACAAATTTGCTATCTTCCCTGTGTCACCTGACTGCCACAGCATATAAGCTTATTTTAAAGCACAAGATGTTAATATATTTGCTTCCATGAAAGTAGGAATTAGACACACTGTCTATTTATTGCAGGATTTGTATCAGCTTTAACAAAAATGTTTTTATCTAAAGGTTATGTTGTTGCGTATCTTTTAGAGCAGAGAGGAAGTTCTGAGTTCAGGTCCACACTAATTACAACAGAACGTCCAAAGTGGGTCCTGACAGGATGTTTGCTACTTACCTGTTCTCTGTTTTGGATGGGCTTCTCTCCATTGCACTGCCCTGCCACCTGTTTGTGGCTCCGACTGCAGCCAGTCGCACAGAGGATAAAGAAGCAGCGCTCCCTGTAATTTCCTGCTCCTGCCCAGATGTGCACAGCAACCGAGGCCAGTATAGTGTTATGCATTCTTGACGAGTACCAATCATACATCACCGTAATTTCTCAAGTATGCATTCCCAGAACACTATCGGCTGCTGTGCACATTCGGGCAGGAGCGCAAATTTCCATCGTGAGAGGACAGAGCATCCACTGATTCTTTGTTCAATGAGGGGCACAGCAGCACAACTGAAATGAGCCCCCCATTCAAACCAGTGATCGCTAGTCAGATAGTTGGCCAGAATGTTTTTTGGTGGTGGTGGTGGCGGGAGGGGGGGGGAGCCGCTTGGTGACAGCAGGCCTAGGGCACTGGTAAGTACAAATCTGGCCCTGTGTGTGTGTATAGATTGTGTGTGTGTGTATAGATTGTGTGTGTGTGTATAGAGAGTGTGTGTGTGTGTGTGTGTGTGTGTGTGTGTGTAATGTGTAGTGTGTGTATATAGATTGTGTGTGTGTGTAATGTGTAGTGTGTGTATATAGTGTGTGTATAGTGTGTAGTATGTGTGCGTATAGTGTGTGTGTGTGTGTGTGTGTGTGTGTGTGTGTGTGTGTGTGTGTGTATTGTGTGTGTGGGTGTGTAAAGTGTGTGTGTGTATAGTGTGTATGTATAGTGTGTAGTGTGTGTGTGTGTATAGTGTGTGTATAGTGTGTAGTATGTGTGCGTATAGTGTGTGTGTGTGGGTGTGTAAAGTGTGTGTGTGTAGTGTGTGTGTATAGTGTGTATGTATAGTGTGTAGTGTGTGTGTGTGTGTGCATGCATGCATTTGACAATTGTGATGCGGGCCAGGGGGAAACAGTCATGAGCCCATATAAATAGCATCTATATGGGTGGACATTTAGTGCCTACTGTTTGCAGCCGTATTTTGCATTGTGGGTGACCAGATTTCAACCTGTAGCCTCTATTTATATGGGCACCTATGGTGGTGTCTAAAAAAAAAAAAGTAATTTTGTTGGTGGATTGTCCAGGGGAGGGGATGGGGGTCAGATAGGTTGGGGGTGCCAAAGAGTGTGTGTGTGCGTGTGTGTGTGTGTGTGTGTGTGTGTGTGCGTGCGTGCGTGTGTGTGTGTGTGTGTGCGCGCACATGCAAAGAGGCTGAAAGGGGGGGGGCTCCAAAATCAGGTTTCGCTCAGGGCGCTGTGAAACCTAAGGCCGGCCCTGATCATAACAATCTCTACCTCATTAATCTCTACCTCTTTAGGCCCCATTTCCGCTAAAGCTCACAAATCTGGGAGCAAAATTGCAGTCTATTGAAATCAAAAGGCTGCTTCGAAATGTGCATGTGGAAAACAAAAACTGGAGCACTGCTTCAGAATTTCGCCCAATGCATGCAAATCCCCATAGCTGTGCGTGTGTGCAATGCTGTGCTGGCTAGAGAGATTTGGATGCATATTTACAGAGCACAAGTGCCACTGCCTGCATCAATTTAGGAGATGGATGCTTGCACAAGTATAGACCTATCCTTATTCTAGCACTTTTTACATCTTATGACTTTGTCAAAACTAATCCAATTTGTATATATGAAGTGATACTTACAATATGCAGTAAGCCACAAAGTTGTGCAAATCATTAAAAAATAGAGTGTTTCTAAATTGCAGAACAATTAGTAATATTTTCTGTTCAATTGATTTGTTTAGAATTCAAATGATTGTTTTCATCATAGTTATATTTAATGAATTAGAAAAGGCTGTAGGTCCTGAGTGGGACTTATGGTGGAATCTGGGAGGCCCATTTAATGAAAAAGGGACCTTAAGATGTCTACCCCCCAAGCCCCAGGTCCACAGAGGTGTAGCAGTAGTCCAGTGGGGAGAAGCAGGTAACAGCCAACCCTCCAAGCAAGTTTTCAGAAGAAAAATGACCAGAAGATACTAAACAGTAAAGGAGAAGTAAGACGTATATGTGAAGGATAGCGGAATAGCCGCCGCGTGCTCTGACGGCGTGGCGGCTGTTTCCGCGTCTAGTCCGACGGTTTACGCGCGGCGACATGTGTCTGATCTGGTTCACCCTTCCTGTGCACATAGGCTGAGGAATACACGCGCGCGCGGAGAGGCAAAAGCTTTATGGGAAGCAGAGACGGATCAGCTGACTCCCTTGGTCAGCTGATCCGAGGATGAATGCGGATTGGCTGGAAGGGACTGGGCAGCACTGATTAGCGCTGCACTATATAACCACTCGTCCCTCAGTCTCACGTTGTCTGCCGTTGCAAATGCTTAATGTGTTAGCACACAGACCTCAGTCAGATCCTACAGTGTGTTAGAACCAGGACGGACCTGGGAAATCACACTGAGCTAGATTATTCTCGCATGTCATGTTATGTTATGCTGTAGACTAGTTCCAGGGTGTTGTGACTACGGACCTCACACCCAAGCTTAGGAAACTGTCTTAATGCTATGTTATGCTATAGACTAGTTCCAGGGTGTTGTGACTACGGACCTCACACCCAAGCTTAGGAAACTGTCTCAATGCTATGTTATGCTATAGACTAGTTCCGGGGTGTTGTGACTACGGACCTCACACCCAAGCCTAGGAAACTGTGTCAATGCTATGTGATGTTATAGACTAGTTCCGGGGTGTTGTGACTACGGACCTCACACCCAAGACTAGGAAACTGTATCAGTGTTATGTATGCTAGTTCCAGGGTGCTGTAACTACAAACCTCACACCCAAAACTAGCACTGTGTATCTGTTCTACTTTAGCCCGCCACTACAACAACAACAACAAATACCATTTGTAGAGTGCTTTTCTCCCATAGGACTCAAAGCGCATAAGCATGTCTCAGACCATCGTGGTACAGAGGAAGAGTTTTATAAGTCCGGAAATGCCAGGCTAAACAGGTGGCTTTTCAGTCTGGATTTGAATAGCTCCAGGAATGGTGCTGTCTTTACTGGGTGTGGCAAGGAGTTCCAAAGAGTAGGGGCAGCATGACAGAAGGAGCTATCTCCAGATTTTTTGAGGTGCACTCTGGGAGTGACCAAGTTTATAGAACTTGCTGATCTGAGGTTGTGAGAGGTGTGGTGCAGCTTCAGCAAGTCCTTCATGTATCCAGGGCCCAGATTGTGCAGGGATTTAAATGTCAGCAGTCCAATCTTGAAGAGTATTCTCCATTCTACTGGTAGCCAGTGCAGTGAGCGAAGGATTGGTGTAATGTGACAGTGGCGAGGCTGGTTTGTTAGCAATCTGGCAGCAGCATTCTGCACTAATTGCAGGCGATGCAGGTCCTTTTTGGGGAGGCCAGCATAAAGGGCATTGCAGTAGTCTAGCCGTGATGTGATGAAGGCGTGAACTAGGGTTAGAAGATCCTCTGGGGGAATCAGATGTTTAATCTTTGCAATGTTCTTCAGATGAAAGTAGGAAGATTTAACTACAGATGAAATTTGGTTTCTGAAACTCAAATCCCCATCGATTAGTACGTCAAGGCTGCGCTCAAGGTTGGAGCTGTTTATGTCTGAATTCCCAATCCTGATTGGTGTTGCTTTAGGATAGAGCTGTTTTGATGGCGAGCACTGGCTTTGGACAAAGAGGACCTCTAGGACCACTAGGGTGTAGAGAGCCAGGATCTCTCATCCAGTAGGGCAAGTTTGTTCAATTAACAGCAGGGCTTCCTGCAACCTAGCCCAGGCCCCTCTCCTAGGGAGCCTTTGGCTTATAGGGATTCACCCACAGTCTGGGGTGAACTCCCTTCATCTTCCGACCTCCAGTTCCTCTGGTGGTTCTCGCTCAAAGTGTTAATGTTATTCCACACACGCATATCTCAGGTGTCCAGAGGTTAGACATACCTGGATTATTGGTGATACTGCAGATCATCCATAATCTGGTGTATATCTGCATTACTGGTGATTCTGCAGATTACCAATAATCAGATTCTCTCTGCGTGTTGACACCGATCGTTACAGAACGGCAGACCAAAACAATATGGACACACTTGACAGTCGTCTTCTTGCACTCACCACCTCGGTGGAGAATTGCATCAGCGTGCTGGATAGCCATCAGACCCAGATCAATGCCTTGTCTGGGTCTATACAAGCCCTTCAGACGACTGTTAATGCAGTGTGATCCCCTCTTGTTACAGACTTACGCATGCCGGTGCCCGAGAAATTTTCTGGTCATAGATCCGACTTTCGAAACTTTAAAAATCGAGTGTTATCTTACTTTGAGTTGAGACCTAATACTTCAGGTCCTGCCACAGAGAGAGTTATCTTTATTAAAACACTATTGACTGGGGATTCCCAGACCTGGGCATATGGCCTCAACCAGGGGATGGGCCCCTGACCTCTGTGGAGGAATTCTTTAAAGCGATGGCTATAATTTACGATGATCCGGACTTTGCCTCGACCGCTGAGTGGAAGCTCAAGATGTTGCGGCAAGGCAAATATTCGGTAGAGACTTATGCAGCGGAGTTCAGGAAGTGGGCGGTGTCAGCTAGATGGGGCTCATTTGCATTGTTAGATTGTTTCTTGTCAGGATTATCAGATGCAGTGTCTAATCTGATGCTGGGATATCCTGAGCCAAAAACTATTGATGAAGCCATTTCTCTAGTGATTAGAGTGGACCGTCGCCTAAGGTACCAGAGACAAAGTCGGGGTAGGAGTAGTGTGAGATACGTTACCTATGCTTCTTCTCCACCTACGTCACCCCCTCCTGAACCCATGCAGATTGGACGGTCAAAATTGTCCCGAGTTGAGCAGAGTCGTAGAAAAGCTGAACAGCTCTGCATATACTGTGCAGAGGAGGGTCATAAAGCGCAGAACTGTCCCAAAAAGTCGGGAAGCGCTGCCACCTAGGAGTGGTCAGAGGTAACACCCTAGGCGCGCAGAATTTACCTCTTAAAGATGATCGACTGCTCCTCCCATGCACCATTTCATGGGAGGACCAGACAGTTTCTACTGAGGCCTTTGTCGACTCTAACTCGGCCGCCAATTTTATTGACTATGATTTTGCTAGAAACTTGGGAATACCTATTGTCCAATTAAGTCATAAGGTGTTGGTTACTGCGGTGGACGACTCTCCTCTGCAGAGTAAATACCCTCTGTCTCAGACTCCAGAATTGGGGTTCACCATAGGGGTTTTACATAAGGAGAGTCTGCAGTTTTTTGTGTTACGGATGGCAACTTCCACCATTATCCTTGGTCTGCCATGGTTACGACTTCACGTCCCTCAGATTGATTGGGCCTCTGGTCAGCTAACGAGCTGGTCTACCCGCTGCTATCATCATTGTTTGGCAAAGGTAACCATGGGTAACACCAATATTCAGGTGGAAGGATTGCCGGAGCAGTATAAAGATTTTGCTGATGTTTTTTGTCCTAAATCAGCAGACAGACTGCCCCCCCCCCCCCCCCCCCCATCGTCCCTTTGATTGTCCAATTGAATTAATATCTGGCTGTATGCCCCCTAGGGGTCACCTTTATAACTTGTCCGGGCCGGAGAAGTTGGCAATGCAGGAGTACATCATAGAAAATTTAGCTAAGGGTTTCATTCGCCCCTCCCGGTCACCTGCGGGCGCTGGGTTCTTTTTTGTAAAAAAAAAAAGATGGAGGCCTCCATCCCTGCATAGACTATCGGGGTTTGAATAAGATCACTGTGAAAAATCGTTACCCGTTGCCTCTGATTGACGATTTATTCTCCCAGATCACCAATGCTAACATTTTCTCGAAATTTGACTTAAGGGGTGCATACAACCTAGTGCGCATCAGGGACGGTGACGAGTGGAAGACGGCCTTTAATACACCCGATGGGCATTACGAGTACTTAGTGATGCCCTTCGGGTTGTGCAACGCCCCGGCCGTCTTCCAAGAGCTGATTAACGAAGTTTTCAGACCAATTTTGGGTAAATTTGCATTGGTATATCTTGATGATATACTGGTCTTTTCAGCCACTTTGGCCGAGCATCGGAGACATGTTAAGTACGTGCTGGAAAGACTAAGACAGAATCAATTATATGTCAAACTGGAAAAGTGCATTTTTGAGGTGACCTCTGTGGCATTTCTGGGGTATGTAATATCTACCTCGGGCCTCTCTATGGACCCTGGGAAAGTCTCTGCGGTACTGGACTGGCCACAGCCTGTAGGTCTGAAGGCCCTCCAGAGATTCCTGGGTTTTGCGAATCACTACAGGAGATTTATTAAAGGGTACTCTACGGTGGTTGCGCCCCTCACCAGTCTCACTAAGAAAGGGGCTGATGCTCACCACTGGTCCGAGGAAGCTCTCTCGGCTTTTGATACCCTAAAGAAACTGTTCTGTTATGCCCCTATCCTGAGACATGTCGATGTCACCTTCCCGTTCATAGTAGAGGTTGATTCCTCTGAGGTGGGGGTGGGGGCTGTGCTGTCTCAGCTTTCCGGTTTGCAGAGTAAGCTTCATCCTTGCGCCTACTTCTCCCATAGGTTTTCCCCAGCAGAGAGAAACTACCATATAGGCAACCCCGAACTCCTGGCCATCAAGTTGGAAATGAAGGGAAATGGCAAGCTTTTAAACTTATACTCAATCAATATTGTAGTTTGTATATCCCATATGGAAACAAAATGTCTAGGAATAAAAAAGACCTCTATGGATGAATAGAAAGGTTAAAGATAAAATGAAGAGGAAAAAGAATGCCTATAAGGTCTTAAAACAGGAGGGGACCGAGGCATTATAAGGAGTGCAATAAAAATTGTAAAAAAGAAATTAGGTAGGCAAAGATTGAAGCTGAAAAACAAATCGCTAAGGATATCAAATCTAACTTAAAAAAGTTTTACAAGTACATTAACTCTAAAAAAAGAAAGGTTGACTGTATAGGACTCCTAAAGGATGAGGGGGGGGAACTCAATGGTGGATGACCAAGGTAAGGCAGAGTTATTAAATGCTTTCTTTGCTTCTGTCTTCACAAAAGAAACAGCACTGTTGCAAACTACAGAGGCGGAAGAGTCTTAATCTTCTAACTGTAATATTAAATACTTAACGCAGGAAGAAGTGAAGGCAAGACTAAATAAATAAAAAATAGACAAGGCACCTGGCCCGGATGGCATGCATCCTCGGGTCCTAAGGGAATTAAGTTCAGTTATAGCTAAACCCCTTTATCTTATCTTTTGTGACTCTCTTGCAACTGGCAGAGTCCCAGTGGATTGGCGTACAGCCCACGTTTTCCCATTATTTAAGAAGGGCAAAAAATCAGATCCAGGAAATTATAGACCTGTAAGCTTAACATCAGTTGTATGCAAACTATTTGAGGGGTTACTAAGAGATACTATACATGACTTCATAGTAGAAAATAATCTTATTTCTCAGCATCAACATGGGTTTACTAAAGACAGGTCCTGTTTGACTAACATGCTCAGCTTTTATGAGGTAGTGAATGCTAATATGGATATTGGGAATGCTGTAGATGTGATATACTTGGACTTTGCAAAGGCCTTCGACACTGTTCCCCACAAAAGTCTGGTGCAAAAGTTGAGGATGCAAGGACTGGGGAAGAGTCTGTGTTCATGGATAGGGAACTGGCTAATGGACAGAAAACAAAGAGTTGTGGTCAATGGATCGTACTCAAAATGGGAGACTGTTGGCAGTGGGGTCCCACAGGGGTCTGTTCTGGGTCCAGTGCTCTTCAATTTATTTATTAATGACTTAGTAGATGCAGTAGTGAGCAATGTTGCTATTTTTGCAGATGATACAAAATTGTGCAGAATCATCAACTCTCAGGAAGATAGTGTCATATTGCAACAGGATCTGGATAGGATGGCTATATGGGCACATACATGGCAGATGAAATTCAACGTTGACAAATGTAAAGTCATGCATTTTGGACGTACTAATGGACTAGCACCATACAAAATGGGATACAGTTGGGGACATCAAACTTGAAGAAGGACTTAGGAGTACTCATTGACAACAAGTTAAATAATCGTACTCAATGCCAAGCAGCTGCAGCTAAAGCTAACAAAATTTTGGGATGCATTAAAAGGGAAATAAAAACTCGAGATGCAAGCATAATATTGCCCCTCTTTAACTCTCTAGTAAGGCCACATATGGAATATGGAATTCAGTTCTGGGCACCACATTACAAAAAAGATATTGCCGTTTTAGAGCAGGTGCAGAGACGAGCAACAAAATTGATACGTGGGATGGAAGGTCTCACTTATCAAGAAAGGTTAGATAAACTGGGTTTATTTAGTCTAGAGAAAAGACGCCTTAGAGGGGATCTAATTAACATGTATAAATACATCAGAGGGCAATATAATAGCTTGGCGGATGAGCTTTTTGTCCCTAGGCCTTCTCAAAGGACTAGAGGACATGATCTGCGCATGGAGGAAAAACGTTTTAGCCATTTATTTAGGAAAGGGTTCTTTACAGTAAGAGTGATTAAGATGTGGAATGCATTGCCACAGGAAGTCGTTATGGCAAACTCTATACCTGCATTTAAAGGGGGCTTAGATGCTTTCCTTGCGTTGAAAGACATCCATGGCTACAATTACTAGGTAATGCCTAATGATGTTGATCCAGGGATTTTATCTGATTGCCATCTGGAGTCGGGAAGGAATTTTTCCCTTTAGGGGCTAATTGGACCATGCCTTGTAAGCGTTTTTTCGCCTTCCTCTGGATAAACAGGGATAAGTGAGGGAGCAGGCTGGTGTTGTACTTTATACTGGTTGAACTCGATGGACGTATGTCTTTTTTCAACCAAAATAACTATGTAACTATGTAAGTTAGCCTTTAAGGAATGGCGAAATTGGTTAGAGGGTGCAGAACATGTCATTACAGTTTACACAGATCATAAAAACTTGGAGTACATAGAGAATGCTAAGAGACTCAGTCCTCGGCATGCCCGGTGGTCACTGTTCTTTTCCAGATTCTCCTTTATAATTACGTACACTCCTGGTAGCAAGAACGTTAAGGCTGATGCCTTGTCCAGGTGTTTTGAGCCCGAGACGGCACAGCCCTTGGCACCCGAGACTATTCTGCCTCGGAGGGTGGTTTTGGCAGCCACAAAGACCTGGAAGGATTGGGCTGCCACTCTGGCCCCATATCAGCAGGATGTCCCAGAAGGAAAGCCAGAGGGAGTGTTGTTTGTGCCCCTGCCCTTTCGTTTACAGCTCTTACAGCTGTTTCACTCCTATAAGAATGCTGGCCATCCCGGGGCTACCAGGACAAAGGATCTGCTTGCCAGGTGTGCATGGTGGCCATCTTTGGCCACAGATTGTAAGGAGTTTGTGAGGGAGTGTGCTGTGTGTGCTAGGAGCAAGCCTTCCTGACAGGCTCCAGTGGGGACCTTACAGCCTTTGCCGGTTCCGAATGAACCGTAGACCCATCTGTCCATGGATTTTGTGGGTGAACTCCCCAGGTCTGAGGGCATGACTGTCATCTGGGTGGTAGTAGACAGATTCAGCAAGATGGCCCATTTTATCCCTTTGAAAGGACTCCCCTCCGCCCAAGAGCTGGCTAATCTCTTCATCCAGCACATTTTCCGGCTGCATGGCATTCCGAAGAATGTAGTGTCAGATAGGGGAGTCCAATTCATTTCTAAGTTCTGGGGGGCATTTTGTCATCTTATGGGCATGGATCTTTCGTTTTCATCAGGCTACCACCCACAGACAAATGGCCAGACCAAGAGGGTCAACCAATCCATGGAGCAGTTTCTCAGGTGCTATGTGGCTGATGCACAAAGCGACTGGGTAAAATTTCTACCTTTCGCGGAGTTTGCGCACAACAACCTGAAAAGTTCTTCCTCTGGGTTTTCCCCTTTTCAGGTAGTGTCGGGAAGGTCTCCTAAGTTTGCTCCTTTGCCCGTGGTATCTACTCCTTTCCCAGCATTAGAGGATTGGCAGGTGGCGTTAAAACAAATTTGGGCGCTGGTGAAAACAAATTTGGGGAAGACTTTCAAGTCTCAGAAGAAGCAGGCTGACAAGAGACGCTCTGCTGAATGGGAGTTTTCACCAGGAGATTTGGTCTGGGTGTCTACGCGACATCTGGCACTGAAACAACTGTCACCCAAATTAGGGCCTAGGTTTATTGGGCCGTTTCCAGTCACCAAAAGAATTAATGCTGTCACTTATACTCAGTGGCGTACCTAGGGCATTTGACACCCGGTGCTGGGTATTATAAGACACCCCCCAAAAAAAAGTAAAGGGGCAAAAAATGGGTGGCGCTATAACATGCGCCGCGGCAAAAAAAAATGGGCGTGGCCATGCCTGGATGAGGGCGGAGCTAACTGTAATTTGACGTGAACCCGGGTGAGAGTGATATGGAGGCTGCCATATTTATTTCCCTTTAAACAATACTAGTTGCCCTGCTAATCTATTTGGCTGCAGTAGTGAACTGAATCACACCAGAAACAAGCATGCTTGTTCAGGGTCTGTGGTTGAAAGAATTAGAGGCAGAGGACCAGCACGGCAGCCAGGCAACTGGTATTGCTTAAAAGGAGATAAATATGGCAGCCTCAATATTATTCTCACCTCGGGTTCCCTTTAAAAGTGCAATGCAAAGACAGTCGACCCAAGTTTTGGTGACCCTTTCCCCAGAAAATTCACATAATTGTGCAGGTTTTCTGAAGAAAATACACGTAATGTGTGCAGATTTGCCCAAAGAATACGTTCAATCATGTTGGCAGATTTGCCCAGAAAATACATGCAATCATGTCTGCAAATTTGCCCAGAGAATACGTTCAATCATGCCGGCAGATTTGCCCAGAAAATACATGCAATCATGTCGGCAGATTTGCCCAGAAAATACATGCAATCATGTCGGCAGATTTGCTTAGAAAATACATGCAATCATGTCGGCAGATTTGCCCAGAAAATACATGCAATCATGTCGGCAGATTTGCCCAGAAAATACATGCAATCATGTAGCAGATTTGACCAGAAAATACATGCAATCGTGTGGCAGACCTGTCCACAAAACACTTCAATCGTGTAGCAGACCTGGCCAGAACATAAACGCTACCCCTGGCTGCTAATATAAATTTAAAAAAAAACAACATTTACTCACCTGCAGCAGAGCTCCTGTTCCGGCCTCCGTCCAGTGCGCAGCTCCCACGATCCTCTGCAGCCAGCAACTCCCAAAGTCTCCAGAGCAGGGCTTCGGACATTTTACTATAGCCCGGCTCTGCCGCTGCGGTGAACTGATACGGCATCTATTAGATGCCGAAAGTCAGTTCACGCTGGTGGGTGCTTGGAGAATTTTAAGGGGTGCTTCAGCACCCAAAGCACCCCCCCCCCCCCGGTGCTGCCACTGCCCCCAGTATAGGTAGCTAGCAGTTGCCCCCTGTATAGGTAGCTAGTTGCCCCCAGTGAAGGTAGTATAGTTGCCCCAATATAGCTAGTATAGTTGCCCCCAGGATAGGCAGCATAGCTGCATTCCCCAATGTAGGTAGTGTTGCTGCCCCCAGTGTAGCTAGTATAGTGGCTGTCGTACAGCTGCCCTCCAGTATAGCTAGTATAGTTGCCCCCAGTATAGCTAGTATATTTGCCCCCTGTATAGCTAGTATATTTGCCCCCTGTATAGCTGCCCCCAGTATAGCTAGTATAGCTGCCCCCAGTATAGCTAGTATAGCTGCCCCCAGTATAGCTAGTATAGCTGCCCCCAGTATAGCTAGTTTAGTTGCCCCCAGTATAGTTAGTATAGCTGCCCCCAGTATAGCTAGTATAGCTGCCCCCAGTATAGCGAGTATAGCTGCCCCCAGTATAGCTAGTATAGCTGCCCCCCAGTATAGCTAGTATAGCTGCCCCCCAGTATAGCTAGTATAGTTGCCCCCAGTATAGCTAGTATAGTTGCCCCCTGTATAGCTAGTATATTTGCACCCTGTATAGCTGCCCCCAGTATAGCTAGTATATCTGCCCCCAGTATAGCTGCCCCCAGTATAGCTAGTATAGCTGCCCCCAGTATAGCTAGTATAGCTGCCCCCAGAATAGCTAGTATAGCTGCACCCAGTATAGCTAGTATAGCTGCCCCCAGTATAGCTAGTATAGTTGCCCCCAGTATAGCTGCCCCCAGTATAGCTAGTATAGCTGCCCCCAGTATAGCTGCGCCCAGTATAGCTAGTATAGCTGCCCCCAGTATAGCTGCCCCCAGTATAGCTGCGCCCAGTATAGCTAGTATAGCTGCCCCCAGTATAGCTGCCCCCAGTATAGCTAGTATAGCTGCCCCCAGTATAGCTAGTATAGCTGCCCCCCAGTATACCTGCCCCCAGTATAGCTAGTATAGCTGCCCCCAGTATAGCTAGTATAGCTGCCCCCAGTATAGCTAGTATAGCTGCCCCCAGTATAGCTAGTATAGTTGCCCCCAGTATAGCTGCCCCCAGTATAGCTGCCCCCAGTATAGCTAGTATAGCTGCCCCCAGTATAGCTAGTATAGCTGCCCCCAGTATAGCTAGTATAGCTGCCCCCCAGTATAGCTGTCCCCAGTATAGCTAGTTTAGTTGCCCCCAGTATAGCTAGTATAGCTGCCCCCAGTATAGCTAGTATAGCTGCCCCCCAGTATAGCTGCCCCCAGTATAGCTAGTTTAGTTGCCCCCAGTATAGCTAGTTTAGTTGCCCCCAGTATAGCTAGTTTAGTTGCCCCCAGTATAGCCAGTACAGTTGCCCCCAGAATAGCTAGTATAATTGCCCCCAGAATAGCTAGTTTAGTTGCCCCCAGTGTGAGGAAAGCCTGGAAGGAGGGGTGGCGGGGAGGGGGGCCGGACCCCCCACCTCCCTCACCTGGGTCCCCTCCTTCTGGCGCTTCCCCCTCCTAATTAGCAGCAGCGGGCAGGAGCGGCGAAGAAGACTTACTCACCTGCTCCTGGCGATGGCGCATAGCGTCATCCTCACGCGACGCTGGTCTCCGACTTCTCTGTCACTCACTGTGCTTCCGCCAATCAGGAAGCACAGTGAGCGGTGGAGAAGGCCGAGACCAGCGTCACGTGACGATGACGCTATTTGCCATCGCCTGGAACGCAGGAAGGAGGTGAGTAAGTCCTCTTGCCCGCTGCTGCCCGTGCCCGCTGCTACTAATTAGGAGGGGGAAGCGCCAGAAGGAGGGGACCCAGGTGAGGGGGGTGGGGGGTCCGGCCCCCCCCTTCCCGCCGCTTTCCCCGCCACCCCTCCTTTCCATGCTGCTTCCCCCTCCTGTCCTGCACATTGCACAGGCCTCTGTGGGAGGCCTGATGACACCCCCTGGGGCGCCCGACATCCGGTGCGGGGCGCCCCCTGCCGCCCTATGGTAGGGATGCTACTGCTTATACTGTTGATCTTCCTACCAGTATGCGCGGTGTAAGATCATTCCACGTGTCATTGCTCAAGCCGGCAGTACAGGTGGATTCCACTCCCCCCCCCCCCTCCCGTATTAATTGATGATCAACCCGAGTATGAGGTTGAGAAGATTCTGGACTCCCGGCTGGTGCAAAATTCTGTGCAATATTTGGTACACTGGAAAGGTTATGGTGTGGAGGATAGAACTTGGGTACCAGAATGCCGCATGCACGCAGAGGAATTGAGGAAAGAGTTCCATGACTTACATCCTGGGAAGCCGGGTGGCAAGTGTTCGGAGTCCACTCCTCGGGGGGGCACTGTAAAGGATAGCGGAATAGCCGCCGCGTGCTCTGACGGCGTGGCGGCTGTTTCCGCGTCTAGTCCGACGGTTTACGCGCGGCGACATGTGTCTGATCTGGTTCAGCCTTCCTGTGCACATAGGCTGAGGAATACACACGCGCGCGCGGAGAGGCAGAAGCTTTATGGGAAGCAGAGACGGATCAGCTGACTCCCTTGGTCAGCTGATCCGAGGATGAATGCGGATTGACTGGTAGGGACTGGGCGGCGCTGATTAGCGCTGCACTATATAACCACTCGTCCCTCAGTCTCACGTTGTCTGCCGTTGCAAATGCTTAATGTGTTAGCACACAGAACTCAGTCAGATCCTACAGTGTGTTAGAACCAGGACGGACCTGGGAAATCCCACTGAGCTAGATTATTCTTGCATGTCATGTTATGTTATGCTGTAGACTAGTTCCAGGGTGTTGTGACTACGGACCTCACACCCAAGCTTAGGAAACTGCCTTAATGCTATGTTATGCTATAGACTAGTTCCAGGGTGTTGTGACTACGGACCTCACATCCAAGCTTAGGAAACTGTCTCAATGCTATGTTATGCTATAGACTAGTTCCGGGGTGTTGTGACTACAGACCTCACACCCAAGCTTAGGAAACTGTCTCAATGCTATGTTATGCTATAGACTAGTTCCGGGGTGTTGTGACTACGGACCTCACACCCAAGCTTAGGAAACTGTCTCAATGCTATGTTATGCTATAGACTAGTTCCAGGGTGTTGTGACTACGGACCTCACACCCAAGCCTAGGAAACTGTGTCAATGCTATGTGATGTTATAGACTAGTTCCCGGGGTGTTGTGACTACGGACCTCACACCCAAGACTAGGAAACTGTATAAGTGTTATGTATGCTAGTTCCAGGGTGCTGTAACTACAAACCTCACACCCAAAACTAGCACTGTGTATCTGTTCCACTTTAGCCCGCCACTACGGTGTAGAGAGCCAGGATCTCTCATCCAGTAGGGCAAGTTTGTTCAATTAGCAGCAGGGCTTCCTGCAACCTAGCCCAGGCCCCTCTCCTAGGGAGCCTTTGGCTTATAGGGATTCACCCACAATCTGGGGTGAACTCCCTTCATCTTCCGACCTCCAGTTCCTCTGGTGGTTCTCGCTCAAAGTGTTAATGTTATTCCACACACGCATATCTCAGGTGTCCAGAGGTTAGACATACCTGGATTATTGGTGATACTGCAGATCATCCATAATCTGGTGTATATCTGCATTACTGGTGATTCTGCAGATTACCAATAATCAGATTCTCTCTGCGTGTTGACACCGATCGTTACAGTATACAAATGAAAATTCTGTAAGAAGATGGAAATATACAGAAGAATATGGTGTCACAGGATACAAGTATACAGGAGACAAAAGAATAGAATACAAAAGAGGAATCAGAAGTATAGTGATTAAAAAGAAAGAAATGAAAAAAAAAGTTTTGTTTTTATTGTTTTGATAAAAAAAAAATCTATTGTTGACTTTTATTTCATATAATGATTAACTACTTTCAACCCTTTGTTGTAATTAGGTATGGAGTTAAGAATGACTCCCTAAACGTATTTACCTGAAGTTCAAGGACAGACCGCTAAGGCACATCACTAAACTTGGGTCCCCTTTAGGGATGGTCATTGTTCAATGAAATGGAAATAATTCCAAGTTGATGCATTGTGCAAATCAGTATTCACATTTATGCAAAATGGAAATAGATCCATTTTCAAGCTGCATAGATTTGAATATAGAATTTGTATAACCCTGCATCCGCATCTCATTCATCGACCTTTCTTGGGCCCCTTATATTTAAAAGGAGCTCCCAGATTCCACCATAAGTTGGTGCCCTTAAGACTTACAACCACATGTTTAGCGAGCCAGGTAGGAGTCTGGTAGTTACCTCTGCTTGTAAAGCATAACAAGTACTATGCACCTGTATCATTTAATTGCGCAGTTTTTAAAAATGTATATTGACCTTTTAAATATTTAAAGGTTAAAGGGAACATGGAATGAGAGAGATATGGTGGCTGACATATTTTATGTCTTTTTAAACAACACCAGTTGCCTGGCATCCTGCTGATAATTCTGGCATCAGTAGTGTCTGAATCACAAACCTGAAACAAGCATGCAGCTAATCTTGTCAGATTATTGTCATAAACAGCTGATCTGTAAGGCTAAAAGTATTAGAGGGAAAAGGAACAGTAGGACAGCCGGGTAATTCGCATTGTTTGAAATTAAATACATGTGTCAACCTCCACATACCTCTCACTTCAGGTGAATATGGCATTTAAATTTGTTGTCAACTTAATTAAGATGCTGGGGGATAAAAGCCTCACATACAGTGAGTCTTTGTCTCTTGAAATTCCCCAGGGATCCAAATATTTAACATAAATCTGAAGTGAAAATTAAATAAAAAATAAATACTTACCTAAGGCGAGGGAAAGCTCTGGGTCTTACAGAGCCTTCCCGTTCCTCTCCTCATCCTCTCGTTCCCCTGCATGCTCCTCCATTTAAATCTCCCGACACGGGAGGCTTCAGAAGTCTTCTGGAGCCCGACTACTCCCGAAGATGGGCAGCTCCGTACTGAGCACGAGCAAGTGCACGAGAGAGGGCAATCGCGCATGCGCATTATGGAGCGGCCCGTCTTCGGGACCCTGAGTGCTCACGAAGTCTTCTGAAGCTCATCCGGAGTGGAAGAGAGCAGTCTCCAGCCGATCGGTCGGAGACTGCTAATGGGCGAGCCAGCGCAGGAACAACAGGATGAGGGGAGCAACAGGAAGGGTCTATAGGACCCAGAGCCCTCTCTCTCCTTTAGGTAAGTATCTGTTTTGTTTTTTGTTTTCCTAATTTTTGCTTCAGACTCCCTTTAAGGGATTTATAAAAAGAATGGTATTATAGGCAAAATTTGTTGGGGTCTGATAGAGCCTAGAAAACTGATATAGCCGAAAAAAGTGATTACTATGACCTAACTTCTCCCTATTCTCACACAGACCCTCCCCTGGTGGTGCCTAACCCTAAGACCCCCCTGGTGGTGCCTAACCACCAACACCTTCAGCAAAATTTGTTGGGCTCTGGATAGAGCCTAGAAAAGTGATATAGCCAAGAAATATGATTACTATGACCTAACTTCTCCCTACTCTCACACAAAACCCTCCTCTGTAGAGTGGGGCCGAACCTCCGATTTTAGGTTCGCGAACCGGGTTCGCGAACTTCCGCGTAAGGTTCGGTTCGCGGAAAAGTTCGCGAACCGCAATAGACTTCAATGGGGATGCGAACTTTGAAAAAAAAAAATTATGCTGGCCACAAAAGTGATGGAAAAGATGTTTCAAGGGGTCTAACACCTGGACCCCCAGGTGGAGGAGTGGGATACATGCCAAAAGTCCCCGTGAAAAATCTGGATTTGACGCAAAGCAGCGTTTTAAGGGCAGAAATCACATTGATTGCTAAATGACAGGCCTAAAGTGCTTCAAAACATCTTGCATGTGTATACATCAATCAGGTAGTGTAATTAAGGTACTGCTTCACACTGACACACCAAACTCACCGTGTAACGCACCGCAAACAGCGGGTTCACTGAACAGAACAGGTATGCAGTGGCGGGTTCACTGAACAGAACAGGTATGCAGTGGTGGGTTCACAGAACAGGTATGCAGTGGCAGGTTCACAGAACAGGTATACAGTGGCGGGTTCACTGAACAGAACAGGTATACAGTGGCAGGTTCACTGAACAGAACAGGTCTACAGTGGCGGGTTCACTGAACAGAACAGGTATACAGTGGCAGGTTCACTGAACAGAACAGGTATGCAGTGGCAGGTTCACTGAACAGGTATGCAGTGGTGGGTTCACTGAACAGGTATGCAGTGGTGGGTTCACTGAACAGGTATGCAGTGGCAGGTTCACTGAACAGGTGTACAGTGGCGGGTTCACTGAACAGAACAGGTATGCAGTGGCAGGTTCACTGAACAGGTATACAGTGGCGGGTTTACTGAACAGAACAGGTATGCAGTGGCGGGTTCACTGAACAGGTATACAGTGGCGGGTTCACTGAACAGAACAGGTATACAGTGGCCGGTTCACTGAACAGAACAGGTATACAGTGGCGGGTTCACTGAACAGAACAGGTATGCAGTGGCGGGTTCACTGAACAGTACAGGTATGCAGTGGCAGGTTTACTGAACAGGTATGCAGTGGTGGGTTCACTGAACAGGTATGCAGTGGTGGGTTCACTGAACAGGCATGCAGTGGTGGGTTCACAGAACAGGTATGCAGTGGCAGATTCACTGAACAGGTATGCAGGTATCCAGTGGGCTCACTGAACAGAACAGGTATGGTGGGCTCACTGAACAGAACAGGTATGCAGCCAGGAACAAGCTAAGCCTAACTAATCTTTCCCTATGAGAGACAGTCTGCAGCAGCTCGCCCTACTCTCACTAACGCAGGCACACGAGTGAGCTTAATGGCCGCCGCTGCCTGCCTTTTATTAGGGGGGAGTGGCTCCAGGGGCTAGTGTAGCCTAATTGGCTACACTGGGCCTGCTGACTGTAATGTAGAGGGTCAAAGTTGACCCTCATGGTGCATTATGGGGCGAACCGAACTTCCACAAAACTTCGCCTGCGGGACGCGAAAGCGAACCACTGAAGTTCGCATGGAACCGTTCACAGGCGAACCGTTCGGCCCAACTCTACTCCTCTGGTGGTGCCTAACCCTAAGACCCCCCTGGTGGTGCCTAACCCTAACCCCCCGGTGGTGCCTAACCCTAAATCCCCCATGGTGGTGCCTAACCATAAGAACCCCTGGTGGTGCCTAACCCTAAGACCCCCCCCCCCTGATGATTACTATGACCTAACTTCTACCTACTCTCACACAGAACCCTCCCCTGGTGTTGCCTAACCCCCCCTCAGTGGTGCCTAACCCTAATGCTTGATACACACGGTGCATTCCCGGACTTGATTTCCCGCTTGATTCCCGGCTGATTAATTATTTCCGAGCATTTTCGATCACGTTTCGATGATTGATAGGTCGATACTCATGTAAAGTATGCCGAATCGATCTAACAATCCATCGAAACATGAATCGGACATGTCCGAAATAATTAAGCACCCGGGAATTGAGCGGGAAATCGAGCGCGGGAACGCACCGTGTGTATCCAGCATAAGATCCACTGGTGTTGCCTAACCCTAACCCCCTCTTGGTAGTGCCTAACCCCTTAGACCCTTCTGGTGGTGCCTAACCAAGACTCCACTACTGGTGCCTATCCCTAAGACCCTCCGCTTGTGATGCCTAATCCTAACCCCCCCCTGCACCCCCCAATACAAAATCTGGGCTATAAAATGGCACCCTTTTGTAGCAGAATCAAAAACCTTGTAGCTGGAAACCGTGTAGCGAAATCAAAAATCTTGGCTACAAAGGGGCACCCTTTTATAGCTGAATCAGAAACCTTGTAGCCGAAAACTTTGTAGCCAAATCAAAAATCTCGGCTACGATGGGCATGGCTTGGCCAGCGAGCGAGATGGCGGCGTGAAGAGAGAGCTCCGCTCCTGACTCCTCTTGATGCACCGCAGTCAGTGTTTAGAAGCAATGGCGGGGAAGAATAACAAGCAGAATCCCATCCCTAAGCCTCAGGGAGAAGAAAGATCCCAAACCAGCCGCAGCATACCTGCTATCTTTAAGCAGCAGAAGAATACCTCGGTCAGCATGGCAGCAGCCAACCTGGCGCCAGCGTCCACACGAGGCCCGGACCCACCCGACCTCCTTGACGAGCAAACAACCTCTCCGGTAAGCACTACAGACATTTTCCAGTATATAAAACAGCTTCCAACAATGCACGACATGATGTCTCTAGCCGCTGACATTAAAAACAGCATGATGGGCGCTGTTCACGAGATGAGGGAAGATCTCCAGGGCCTAGTCTCCAGGATGGGGGAGATAGAAAAAGTGGGAGATAGCCGAGATGCTGCTATTGAGGAGCTGCAACTAGCGGCGGTTACGCACAATACCCAACTTATTGAACTAAATAGGCAGATGGAAGACCTTGACAACAGAGGCAGGAGACATAATATAAGAGTGAAAGGCATACCGGAGTCGGTGGGTCCAGAAGATATACACTCGGCCTCACAATGCATTTTTAATAGTCTACTAGACAGACCGAAAGAAAGCACTATAGCAATGGATAGGGCACATCGGGCCCTGCGGCCAAAAGGGAAAGAAGGGACTACGCCTAGTGATGCTCAAATACCCCTTTTTAAAATTCGAGTTTGGTCGAATTCGAATAGTAAATTATTCGAGGTCAGTCGAATATTCGAGTCGAATAATTTTTACTATTCGATTCTACCTCGGACTTCGAGCTCACTATTCGAGTCGGTATTCGAGCTCATTATTCGAGCTGACTATTCGAATTGGCCTTAAATAGCTTCCAACACTTGTTTTGAGGGTGAATGATGCAAGAAACATCTTTTTTCCCAAGTAACAACAGCAAGTGATTATGTGGGGATGTTCCTTTAAAAAAAAAAAGGTGAAAAGAGAAGTTGTGTCCAGAATTTTGTTCAGTACTGTATATACTTCTTCTTCTTCTTCTTCTTCTTCTTCTTTATCTTCTATCTTCTTCTTCTTCTATATCTTCTTCTTCTATATCTTCTTCTATATCTTCTTCTTCTTCTATATTGTCTTCTTCTTCTTCTTCATCTTCTTCTTCTTCATCTTCTTCATCTTCTTCATCATCATCTTCTTCATCTTCTTCATCATCATCTTCTTCTTCTTCTTCTTCATCTTCTTCTTCTTCATCTTCTTCATCTTCTTCTTCTTCATCTTCTTCTTCTTCATCTTCTTCTTCTTCATCTTCTTCTGCATCTTCTTTATCTTCTTCATCTTCTTCTTCTTCATCTTCTTCTTCATCTTCTTCTTCTTCTTCTTCTTCTTCTTCTTCATCTTCTTCTTCTTCTCCTTCTTCATCTTCTTCATCTTCATCTTCTTCATCTTCTTCTTCATTTTCTTCTTCTTCATCTTCTTCTTCTTCTCCTTCTTCTTCTTCTTCTTCTTCTTCTTCTTCTTCATCTTCTTCTTCTTCATCTTCTTCTTCTTCATCTTCTTCATCTTCTTCTATATCGTCTTCTTCTTCACTTATTTCTCTTTTCAATTTTTTTTTTTACAGAAATGCAGCTATTTTTGAGCGTAACAAATAGCTGGTGGCGCACGCATGTTGGAAGCGCCATTGTATGTGCTCCCTGGCAGTGGAAACACACAGACAGCAGGAGGTAAATTCAGCAGCAGGAGGAGGAGGATGAGTGTGTGGCAGCAGGCAGTCAATGAGGCAGGCAGCGTGACATAATAGCCCTGGTACCTAGCGGTGATACCAGGGCTGTAAATAAACACAACAGGAGGTTCCAGACAGCGGTCGTGCAGCCCTCATCGTGTCCAATACACAACTGGGACAACACAGTTTTCAACCCGGGCACCTCAGAAAAATTAAACCTTTTTTTTTTTTTTTTAATGGTTTTTTGGTTTTGTTTGTACAACCAATTACACAGATATATAGCTATTGTTTGACGTAATAGCTGGTGGCAGTGTGGCAGCAGAAGGTAATTCTGTGTACCCTGGCAGTGGGAAACACAGACCGACAGCAGCAGCAGCAGGAGGAATGGAGGAGTAATGTGAGCAGCTATTGTTTGACGTAATAGCTGGTGGCAGAGTGGCAGCAGAATGTAATTCTGTGTACCCTGGCAGTGGGAAACACAGACCGACAGCAGCAGCAGGAGGAATGGAGGAGTAGTGTGAGTGTGGCAGCAGGCAGGCAGCGTGACATAATAGCCCTGGTACCTAGCGGTGATACCAGGGCTGTAAATAAACACAACAGGAGGTCCCAGACAGCGGTCGTGCAGCCCACATCGTGTCCAATACACAACTGGGACAACACAGTTTTCAACCCGGGCACCTCAGAAAAATTAAACCTTTTTTTTTTTTTTTTTTTAATGGTTTTTTGGTTTTGTTTGTACAACCAATTATACAGATATATAGCTATTGTTTGACGTAATAGCTGGTGGCAGAGTGGCAGCAGAATGTAATTCTGTGTACCCTGGCAGTGGGAAACACAGACCGACAGCAGCAGCAGCAGGAGGAATGGAGGAGTAATGTGAGCAGCTATTGTTTGACGTAATAGCTGGTGGCAGTGTGGCAGCAGAAGGTAATTCTGTGTACCCTGGCAGTGGGAAACACAGACAGACAGCAGCAGCAGGAGGAATGGAGGAGTAGTGTGAGTGTGGCAGCAGGCAGGCAGCGTGACATAATAGCCCTGGTACCTAGCGGTGATACCAGGGCTGTAAATAAACACAACAGGAGGTTCCAGACAGCGGTCGTGCAGCCCTCATCGTGTCCAATACACAACTGGGACAACACAGTTTTCAACCCGGGCACCTCAGAAAAATTAAACCTTTTTTTTTTTTTTTTAATGGTTTTTTGGTTTTGTTTGTACAACCAATTACACAGATATATAGCTATTGTTTGACGTAATAGCTGGTGGCAGAGTGGCAGCAGAATGTAATTCTGTGTACCCTGGCAGTGGGAAACACAGACAGACAGCAGAAGGGCAGTACACAGCAGCCCACTGTAGGTGTAAAATGTGTGGCTGCAGGCGACGTAATAGTCAAACTGAACCAGGCTGGCTTAGTGAGCAGGAGCCAGGAGGTGGTAAAGGGTGGTAAGGCACATTAACGATGGTTCTTAGCCAGTTCATGTCCCCCTCTCGCCGACAACAGGGGACAGGAACTCGCCTTCCACCCACGCCTGGTTCATCTTGAGAAACGTCAGTCTGTCCACAGACTTGTGAGACAGACGTGAGCGTTTCTCGGTGACCACGCCACCAGCTGCACTGAAGCAGCGCTCGGACAGCACGCTGGAAGGGGGGCAGGACAGCACTTCCAGGGCGTACTGCGCCAGCTCGCTCCAGATCTCCAGGCGCTTGACCCAATACTCCATGGGATCAACAGGGGCATCGCTGTCAAGCCCGCTGTAGGACCCCATGTAGTCAGCCACCATGCGGGTCAGGCGCTGGCTGTGACCGGAGGAGGATGCTGCTGCATCATGCACCTCCTCTCTAGTCACTGCTGCCGGAGCCTCTACAGTCCTGTAGAGCTCGTGGCTGAGAGACAGCAGGTCTGTGGGGCGCTTGCTGCTGGATGCAGGCACCTGCTGCTGCCTCTGTGCTGGCTGCTGGACAGTGGGGGTGGAAGGCTGGGGGAAGGCTTCCTCCAAGCGCTCAACAAGGGCCTGCTGCAAGCTCCTTATTTGTTGCGCTGGGTCTCCTCCTGCAGGCGGCAGGAACTGGCTCAACTTCCCCTTGAGGCGTGGGTCCAACATCATGCTGATCCAGATGTCCTCCCTGTGCTTCATCTGGATCACCCTGGGGTCCTTGTGCAGGCACGCCAGCATGTGCGCTGCCATTGGGAAGAGGCGGGCCACGTGTGCTGGCACATCGACGGCAGTGCTGTCCTCCTCATCCTCCTCCTCTGCCGCCTCATCCTCTCTCCACCCCCGCACCAACTCAGCTGCGCTGTGCTGATCCCCCTTATCAGCGGCAAGGTCAGGGACCTCCACCAAGTCCTCCTCCCCCTCAGAGGTGGACTGTGCAGCTGCTTGCTGGTCCAAGGCTGCCGCTCCCTGTTCCAGCAAAGCATCGAGGGCCCTGTTCAGCAGACAAACCAGGGGCACCCACTCGCAGACCATAGCATGGTCCCTGCTCACCATGTTAGTGGCCTGCAGAAAGGGAGCCAGCACTAAGCACACCTGCTGCATGTGCCTCCAGTCATCATCGGGGACGATGGACGGGATGTTGCTGGTCTTGTCCCTTCTCCGAGCGGCGGAAACAGTGGCCAGGGCAAGGTACTGGTTGACAGCGTGCTTCTGTTCAACCAGACGCTCCAACATCGCCAGGGTGGAGTTCCAGCGAGTCGGAACGTCAAGGATCAGCCGATGGCGTGGCAGCTCCAGCTCCTTTTGCACGTCTTCCAGGCTCGCACAGGCTGCAGCCGAGCGCCGGAAGTGACGCACAACGTTCCTTGCCGTTTCCAGCAGTTCGCCCATCCCCTGGTAGGTGCGCAAGAACTTTTGCACCACCAGGTTCAGCACGTGGGCAAGACAGGGGATGTGGGTCAGGTTTCCCCTGTCTATTGCGGCAACCAGATTGGCCCCATTGTCGGCCACCACCTCTCCGACTCTGAGGCCTCTGGGGGTCAGCCAAATCCTCTCCTGCTCCTGGAGTTTGGCCAACACATGGGTTGCCGTCAGCTTGGTCTTCCCAAGGCTGACCAAGTGCAGCAGCGCTTGGCAGTGGCGGGCCTTCACGCTGCTGCTGAGGCGGGGGGTTTGGCCAGGTGTGCCGGAGGATGGCAGAGGATCGGAGGAACCTGCTGCAGTTCCCCTGACCCTGCGGGGGGGCACCACCCACTGTGTTGCTGCTGCTGTGCCCGCTGCTGCTCTCCCATCTTCACCCCCTTCCACCAAGCTGACCCAGTGGACAGTGAAAGACAGGTAGCGGCCTGTCCCGAAGCGGCTGCTCCAGGAGTCCATGGTGACGTGGACCCTTTCACCAACCGCTTGCTCCAGCCCTCGCTCCACATTGGCCATCACAAAGCGGTGCAGTGCAGGAATGGCCTTGTGGGCGAAGAAGTGTCTGCTGGGGAGCTGCCAGTCTGGGGCTGCACAAGCAAGCAGCGCACGCATGTCGCTCCCCTCCTGCACAAGCGTGTATGGCAGGAGTTGGGAGCACATGGCCCGTGCCAGCAAGCCGTTCAGCTGCCGCACGCGACGGCTGCTGGGAGGCAGAGCCCTAACCACCCCCTGGAAGGACTCGCTCAAAAGGCTCTGGCGTGGCCTTTTGCTGGCACGGGAATCAGCAGACAAAGCAGAGGAGGCCACTGAGGACTGGCTGCCAGAACAGGCCTCAGTGTCGGCGGCAGGAGTTGCAGAGGGGGGAGGAGCAGTGCGTTTCCGCACTCCTGCTGGTGCTGCTGGAGGAGCAGGAGGGCGGGTGGCTGCTGTTGCTGCTGCTGCTGCTGCTGAAGGCTGTGCAGTGATGGGTGTGGTGCCACTGCCAGCACCAGATGCCTTCAGCCTCTGGAACTCCTCATGCTGGTGGAAATGTTTCGCAGCAAGGTGGTTGATGAGTGAGCTGGTGCTGAACTTTAAGGGGTCTGCACCTCTGCTCAACTTCCGCTGACAGTGGTTGCAAGTGGCGTACTTGCTGTACACTGTGGGCATGGTGAAAAAACGCCAGATTGGTGACAAAAACGACCCCCTACGGCATGGAACCGCTGCTGCCTGTCTCCCTGTGGTGGTTGGAGGGGGGGGCTTGGGTGCGGCTGGTGGTGGTACTGGCAGATGCTGCTGCTGCTGCTGCTGAGCCTGAGACACCAGCAGGCTGTGGGACCTGCCTACTGCTGCCAATGCTTGCAATGATGCGCCTTCTTGCAAGGCCCACAAGCGCATCCTCCTCCTCCTCCTCAGAGCTGCTGAGGACGACATCCCCTGGAGGTGGTGGCACCCAGTCTCTGTCTGTCACCGTGTCATCATCAGCCTCCCCCTCCTGAAACATGTCCTGCTGGGATGATGACCCCCCAAACTCCTCTCCTGATGCATGGATGGGCTGCTTGACTGTCGCCACAGTCTTGCTGTCCAATCCCTCATCCCCCAAAGTGCCCATCAGCATCTCCTCCTCCAAATCGCCAACAACAGCAGACAATTGACGCATCATGCCTGGGCTCAAAAGAGTGCTGAGTGACAGGTCGGCGACTGACGGTGAACTGGCCTCCTCCCCAGGCCCTGCTGGGCGGCTGCTGCGAACAGGGGTGGTGGTGGTGGTGGTGGTGAGGGTGGAGGCCTCGGATGCAGAGCTGATGGCGGGCTGCTCATCCTCCGTCATCAGTTGCACCACAGTGTCTGCATCCTTTTCCTCAATGGGACGTTTCCGACCCGGCTGGAGGAAAATCGGAGCAGGTGCTACACGCTGCTGCTGCTGATGCTGTGTCTCTGCAGCGTGAGTTGCAGATGCTCCTGCTGGGCGGCGCCCAAGGCGTCCACGGCCAGTGGCTATGGGAGGAATGTTAGCCACTGACGCTGCTGCTGCGGAACTGTGCATGGTGGCGCGGCCGCGCCCGCGGCTTGCCACAATGCTGCTCCCTCTCCTCCTGATTCCCTTGCTGCCCTTCCCCTTGCCCAAACCGCGCTGGCTGCCACTTCCAGACATCTTCGATGTTTTGGGCGTAAACACAAAAGTTTTTGAAAAGGGCGGGTGAAAAGTGGGGTACTTTAATGGAGTGGGTTGGTGGGTGAGGTGACTGAGTGAGTGTCCCGACTCCCTAGTACAGTAAGTAAGTAGTAACAGTCAGGAAGTACAACTAGCAGTTACAATAATCAGTAGTAATCACAAGGAAATAGAGTGTGTGTACACTACAGACAGTGAGTGCACGCACGCGCAAACACGCGCAGGAGCTGGCCTATGAACAGAGAGTGAGTGAGTGTCCCTAGTACAGTAAGTAAGTAGTAACAGTCAGGAAGTACAACTAGAAGTTACAATAATCAGTAGTAATCACAAGGAAATAGAGTGTGTGTACACTACAGACAGTGAGTGCACGCACGCGCACACACGTGCAGGAGCTAGCCTATGAACAGTGACTGAGTGAGTGTCCCTACTACAGTAAGTAAGTAGTAACTGTCAGGAAGTAGAATTTACAATAATCAATCAGTAATCAGAAGGAAATAGAGTGTGTGTACAGTACACAGACAGTGAGTGCACACACACACACAGGAGCTAGTAGCCTATGAACAGTGACAGTGAGTGTCCTAGTACAGTTACAGTATATAACTATTCAGAAGGAAATAGAGTGTGTGTACACAGACAGTGAGTGCAAGCACACGCAGGAGCTAGCCTATGAACAGTGACAGTCAGTGAGTGTCCTAGTACAGTTACAGTATATAACTATTCAGAAGGAAATAGAGTGTGTGTACACTACAGTACACAGACAGTGAGTGCACACACACACGCAGGAGCTAGTAGCCTATGAACAGTGACAGTGAGTGTCCTAGTACAGTTACAGTATATAACTATTCAGAAGGAAATAGAGTGTGTGTACACAGACAGTGAGTGCAAGCACACGCAGGAGCTAGCCTATGAACAGTGACAGTCAGTGAGTGTCCTAGTACAGTTACAGTATATAACTATTCAGAAGGAAATAGAGTGTGTGTACACAGACAGTGAGTGCAAGCACACGCAGGAGCTAGCCTATGAACAGTGACAGTCAGTGAGTGTCCTAGTACAGTTACAGTATATAACTATTCAGAAGGAAATAGAGTGTGTGTACACAGACAGTGAGTGCAAGCACACGCAGGAGCTAGCCTATGAACAGTGACAGTCAGTGAGTGTCCTAGTACAGTTACAGTATATAACTATTCAGAAGGAAATAGAGTGTGTGTACACAGACAGTGAGTGCAAGCACACGCAGGAGCTAGCCTATGAACAGTGACAGTCAGTGAGTGTCCTAGTACAGTTACAGTATATAACTATTCAGAAGGAAATAGAGTGTGTGTACACAGACAGTGAGTGCAAGCACACGCAGGAGCTAGCCTATGAACAGTGACAGTCAGTGAGTGTCCTAGTACAGTTACAGTATATAACTATTCAGAAGGAAATAGAGTGTGTGTACAGTACACAGACAGTGAGTGCACACACACACGCAGGAGCTAGTAGCCTATGAACAGTGACAGTGAGTGTCCTAGTACAGTTACAGTATATAACTATTCAGAAGGAAATAGAGTGTGTGTACACAGACAGTGAGTGCAAGCACACGCAGGAGCTAGCCTATGAATAGTGACAGTCAGTGAGTGTCCTAGTACAGTTACAGTATATAACTATTCAGAAGGAAATAGAGTGTGTGTACAGTACACAGACAGTGAGTGCACACACACACGCAGGAGCTAGTAGCCTATGAACAGTGACAGTGAGTGTCCTAGTACAGTTACAGTATATAACTATTCAGAAGGAAATAGAGTGTGTGTACACAGACAGGGAGTGCAAGCACACGCAGGAGCTAGCCTATGAACAGTGACAGTCAGTGAGTGTCCTAGTACAGTTACAGTATATAACTATTCAGAAGGAAATAGAGTGTGTGTACAGTACACAGACAGTGAGTGCACACACACACGCAGGAGCTAGTAGCCTATGAACAGTGACAGTGAGTGTCCTAGTACAGTTACAGTATATAACTATTCAGAAGGAAATAGAGTGTGTGTACACAGACAGTGAGTGCAAGCACACGCAGGAGCTAGCCTATGAACAGTGACAGTCAGTGAGTGTCCTAGTACAGTTACAGTATATAACTATTCAGAAGGAAATAGAGTGTGTGTACACAGACAGTGAGTGCAAGCACACGCAGGAGCTAGCCTATGAACAGTGACAGTCAGTGAGTGTCCTAGTACAGTTACAGTATATAACTATTCAGAAGGAAATAGAGTGTGTGTACACAGACAGTGAGTGCAAGCACACGCAGGAGCTAGCCTATGAACAGTGACAGTCAGTGAGTGTCCTAGTACAGTTACAGTATATAACTATTCAGAAGGAAATAGAGTGTGTGTACACAGACAGTGAGTGCAAGCACACGCAGGAGCTAGCCTATGAACAGTGACAGTCAGTGAGTGTCCTAGTACAGTTACAGTATATAACTACAATACAAAATACAATCACTAAGTAGTAAAGGACAGCAGAAATACTGTCTAAAACTATCTAATACTGTCTAAATACTAATGAGAAATAAACTAACAGAGGACAGGAGGACAGCTGCCCACACAGGCAAGGCCCTGAGGCCTAAAGCTGTAAGCCTGCAGCAGCTGTCTGAGTCTCTCTCTATGTAACACAAAAGCTACTAACTAAAATACAATGTCTATCTAACTAACAACAATATAGGTGTGTATAGGAGGTGTATGTGAGCAAAAACGCTAGGTAAATGACCACAATAGAGCTCTTGCTAAGCCAAAGCACAAAGGAGCAACTCTCTCTCTATGCAAGTCTCAGGCAAGGACGGAGAAACGGAACATGGCGGCCGCTATTTATAGGGTAGGGGCTGGCCAGGGTCCCCCTCTGTGATTGGCTGCCGTCAGAGGGCCTGGGAGCCCTCTGATTGGCTCTAAGGACATCAATCTGGGCTATGACGCTATTCGAGCTTTGTATTCGAGCTCGAATAGCGCCGTTTGCTCGAATAGCTCGAATAGTGAATGGGCTATTTGCGTTTACTCGAATAGCCCATTCGAATAGCTGCAGCTATTCGGAGCTCGAATACCGAGCTCGAATAGCTGGAAAAGAGCTCGAATATTCGAACTACTCGATATTCGAGCTCTGCTGAGCACCACTGACTACGCCACGAGACATTGTTTGCCACTTAGTTGATTTTACCATCAAGGAAGAGATAATGAAACAGGCCAGAATGCAGGACGCAATACTTTTTAACTCAGACGAAGTTAAGCTGTTCTAAGATCTTTCCCCGATAACTTTGCAGAACAGACGCGCGCTTAGGCCGTTACTAGATGAACTACGGAAGGCTAATATCACCTATCAATGGAGGTTTCCTTTTGCTCTCTATGCCTATAAAGAAGGGTGCTCTGGCCTACTACGCATTCCGGAAGATCTGGAGAAGTTCTGTGATGAACTTGAGATTCCGTATACGGAGGTCCCTGAGTGGTACCAGGAATTCCGCCTTCCAAAAGTACCGGGACAAATGCACAATGAAGGTGCTATTATACCCCTGAGAAGTTACACCACCAACCTCCCACGCAGATTCAGAGGCAGAGGCATGAGACCGAAGCGTGGTACCCCGTATGGCGCATTCCGTAACCGTGATAGGGAAAGACATGCTTCGCAAAGAGACAGCAAATCTTCTACAGAACCTTCCGGGGACTGACTCATTGGACGTCCCGCTTTCGGGTAACGTTCAGAACTTCGCACAGTTTATTTGAAGATGGTGAACGTTCTCTGGCTTATTTTTCCCTTACTTTTTCCCTTGTTAGCTTCGTGGACACTAAAATATGATCACTAATCACTTGCTTTAAGGTGCATATGTTGTACGTAAGCTCATTATGTGGCAGAATAGTTTTGTGATGCTCAAACTACCCCCTCGTTCATCCCCTCGATAGGAGGAGATTGACAGGCTACTACTTCTGCTTTTAGGCTTATGGGTTGTGATTAGAATGTTAACCATTTTATTGAGACTTGCAGATACTTAGCTATTATTTTACGCTAAACCCCCTCCTTACACCCCCCTCCCCTCTTCACCCCAGATACCCCTCTCCTTCTTTCCCTCCCCCCCCCTCTACTCGCCTACCCCGCTCTTTCTCCCCAATTTCCTCCCACTCCTGCCTTGCTCTGCATTATCTCTACACTGTTTTTGATGCCTGTACTATTTGAAGATGACCGGTTTAATATTAGTGTTTTCCTCCCCTAGCCTACTCATAATATAAATGAAAAATAATTGACTGCCTGCATTGAGGGGAGCCAATGAGAGCTACCTGACAACTTTTTGGTTGATATAATCTTTGTTTCCTCTAAAATCAGTCCACAACTAACAGGTTATCCACCTGCTCTTTTCGAGGTTACTCTATTTTTACTTCTAGGCCCTCATTGTCCCCTTCCAAAGTCTCGCGCTTGCTGGTTAGGTCAACTTCCCCACCTGGAGCTGACTCGGAGGCTGACCCACTCCTCTTATCACTAGGGGGGGTGGGCTGCTGCTGAGCAGCCCAAACTTTATCCCAAACGCAATCAGTGAGGGGCCTCTTATAAATAGAGACCCCTCAGGGATTATTGTCCATCACTTCCTGACTCCGTGTTACCCTTCTTGGATCTTGCTTGGCAGATTCTTTGCAGGGTCTCACAGCCCAGAGTCAGCATCACACCACAGACAAGGGGTGGTGTTCTCCTCATGGCACACACTGTCTGGGCCAATATCACCTTTTTCGCGTCCAAGTTGGCACTATTGAAATTTGTAATAGTCTTACTTGCTCTTGCCAGTCTGGCCACCAGCATGGGACCCCTGCGTGTCACAACGTACAACCTGAAAGGGCTAAATAACCCCAATAAAAGACATTCTCTTCTAAGAGAGCTTCACAAACTAAATTCAGATGTTGGCATATTACAGGAGACCCATTTTAAACGAGACCAAATTCCGGTTTTAAGGGATAAATACTACACGCAGGTCTTTCATGCAACGGCACTAGCTGGCAGGACCAAAGGAGTGTCAATTATTCTGCATAAAAAACTGAATTTCAGTTTAATGGATCAGCTCAAAGATGTAAATGGAAGGTTTCTCTTTATTAAGGGTAAAATTGATCAAGAAATATATACAATAGCTTCAGTATACTCACCTAATACTAAGCAATCACGATTTTGGAGTTCTATCATTTACAAGCTAAGAGGATTTTGTGAAGGTACATTGCTTATTGGCAGTGACATAAATGTCCCTCTTGAACCGGCCGTAGATACCTCTAATGGGAAATCATCCGTACCATATCAATCTATAGCACAAATAAAAAAGTCCCTCATCTCCCTCCAATTACTGGATGCTTGGCGTCTAGCAAACCCCTCAGGTAGGGATTATACCTATTTTTCCCCACTGCACAAGAAATACTCACGCATAGATACCATCTTCCTGATGCAGAGAGATTTACATCGGTTAATTTCAGCAGATGTAGGTATTCTCTCGATATCTGATCATGCACCAGTTACCATTGCCCTTATGGAACCTCAACTTACACACAAACAGTGGATCTGGAGGCTAAAGCCCTCTTTGTTGGCAGATGAAGGAAACAAAGACAAAGTTGAGTGGACTTTGAGAGAATACTTTCATCTAAATGACACCGATGACATTAAACCCATGACACTCTGGGAGGCCCATAAGCCGGTTATCAGGGGATTGTCCAGTTGGGGGCCCAAAGGAAGAGAGAGCTAGAAGCCATGCTAGATCTACAGGTCCAGAGAATACGGACCTTAGAACTTCAACACAAAAAATCACCAGTTGATTCAATAGCTGAGGAACTGAAACAGGCCAGACAGACGTTATTAGTAACTTTAAACAGAAAAGCAGAAAGGGCCTTTTTATACAGGAAAAAGTTATTCTATGAAGAGGGCAGCAAGCCAGGCAAATTACTGGCCCGTACTCTAAGACAAAGAAAAATGGCTCTTCAGGTCAATGCTATTAAGAAAACAGATGGCACCAAACTCAACACATAAAAGATATCGCAGAGAGATTCAGACAGTTTTACAGCAATCTCTATAATATCAACCCAGACCCTACATCTCAGAGGTCCTCCAAGGAAGCCATACAGGCTTTCTTACAAACCAATGATTTCCCGAAGCTGAGTGAACAGGCCTTAGAGGAGATGGAAGACAGCTTAAGCAATGATGAACTCATTCTGGCGCTGAAGCAATCAGCAACAGGTAAAAGTCCAGGCCCCGATGGACTAACCACTCAATATTATAAAAAGTTTAGAGATGTGCTGTCTCCCTATTTCCTGGGGGCCTTTAACTCAGTCCCAAAAGACGACAAACACTCTCTAGACCTAGAGGCACACATAACAGTGATCCACAAGGAAGGTAAAGACCCTCAAGACTGCTCTGGCTACAGGCCGATTTCTCTCCTAAACAACGACCTGAAACTGTTTGCAAAAATTCTCGCAAATTGTCTCATTATACATATTCCACATCTGATTACAAGAGACCAAACTGGATTTGTCCCTGGCCGTGAAGCCAGAGACAACACCATTAAAACACTAGATATCCAATGGTGGCTCTCTCGGCATTCGGTGGGGGGGTTTCTTCTCTCCACTGATGCCGAGAAGGCCTTTGATCGGGTCTCATGGGAATACATAGCGGCTCTTCTCGAAGCCATCGGCCTGGGCCAGAGCATGAAAGGGTGGATCTCCCTTCTTTATTCAGACCCCAACGCTAGGGTAAAAGTAAATTGTACCCTATCTGACCGATTTACACTCCACAACGGTACGAGACAGGGGTGCCCTCTCTCCCCACTCATCTTTATACTTTCCTTGGAACCCTTTTTAAACGCTATACGGAAAAACCCCAATATCCATGGTGTGTGCATTGGAACCAAGGAATATAAAGTAGCAGCCTTTGCGGATGACATGATTTTTTATGTGACACAACCCTTGACCTCGATTCCCAATCTTCTGAAGGAATTTAAAACCTTTGGAGAATTCTCCAATCTAAAGATTAATTTTCAAAAATCAATTGCTATGAACGTCTCTCTCCAAGAGGAAATTGTAGAGATCTGTAAAAGCAGTTTCCCTTTTACATGGACCTCAACATCCTTTAGATATTTGGGAATTCAGGTCACAAGACATCTTAAAGACCTCTTTAAATATAATTATCATCCCCTAGCAACACAATTCCTCTCAACCATGGATGAGTGGGGAGAGAGACCACTATCATGGTTCGGCCGTATAGCTAGTTTAAAGATGACCGCTTTGCCGCGTATACTTTATATCTTCCAGAGAGTTCCTATTGCACTTCCAAAGACATGGCTTAAAGATATGCAGAAATCATTAGTGAAATTTGTCTGGGCGGGTAAACCCCCCAGATTACACCATCGCAAACTTACATACCCTAAACCCAAAGGTGGACTGGGCCTTCCAGACTTGACATGTTACTACCACGCCTCCCTCCTCTCCAGAGTAGTAGATTGGCACTGCAACATTGACTCAAAAGATTGGGTTACACTGGAGAATGAAAGCCTTGAAGTCTCTCTCAAATGGCTCCCGTGGACAAAAACCTCTGACATATCTAAACCATTACTATCAGATTTAACTAACCACCCCTTACTAGCTCCAATCTTCCAAAAATTTCACTCAATACTATCCATCTCAAATCTTTCCTCGATCCCAAGCCCACTATCCTCGATCAGAATGAACAGGGCATTCCCCCCAGGTGAACAACCGAAATTCTTAAAAAACTATTCCCCATACTCAGACTTGCTGATAAAGGACTTGCTAACTGGGACATCTCCCCCATCAATGAAATCTCTTGCTGCCCTTAATGCTGACTCGGATGAGCCAATACCTTTCTGGGCTTTCCTGCAAATTCGCAGCTATATAGCCTCTCTTACCTCAAAAGACACTTACACTAGATCCCTCACGCCTTTAGAATCTATGTGCATTCAAGCCAATCCTCAGAGACACTTATTGTCCAAATTATACCTAGATCTAATACTAGGAAAGGATTCACCCCCTTTTCTCTTCTTAGAGAAATGGGAAACCATTCTGAGTAGAACAATTGATGGAGAAGACTGGACGAAAGTATGCAACCTAGCCCATAAAAGTTCTATGAATGTCACAATGCAAGAATGCAATTATAAACTTTTAGCTGGCTGGTACCGTACTCCTGTTCTCCTCAACAAAATCTACAACTCTCAATCAGCACTGTGCTGGAGATGTACTACCCATCCCGGAGATATTCTACACATATGGTGGTCTTGCCCCCTTATAATCACTTATTGGAAATCTATACAAATGTGGATTAAAACCATTGCAGAATTTGACATACCCTGGGCTCCAGAAGCTTTTCTTTTTCATCTTATGCCTGGTACAGGCAGGGGATATAAAGGATCTCTGCCCTGTTACCTTCTTAATGCAGCAAAAGCCTGTATACCTGTCTTGTGGAGATCAACAAACCCTCCCTCAGTAAGAATGTGGCTAGAAAGGGTCCAGAGCATCGTAAATATTTAAGAACTAATCTCTCTAAAACAGGAAAAATCTGACAAATTCACTAGAACCTGGGCGCTATGGTACGACTTTACAGATAAGGAGATTTATAAAAATATTATGAGAAACTGTTCAAACAATGCCGATCCAACCTTTCTGGAAATTCCGGCTCTCTCTTCTCTATCCGCTCCCTCAAGGTTTGGGGACGGGATCCCCAACTGGACGATGAATAAGATGGACAACCCATGAGATGGTGGTCCTTGACTTATATGTAGCTAGTGGATACTTTCTATTTGAATAATAAGAGGCCTCTTCTGTGCCATGAGGAGATATGATCCATTATTACCCTCTACTATTAATATGAACACACCTACCCCTTTAATCTAACTAATTGCTAGAGTAACTCAAATAGCACTTTTTTTTGTTTTCACTGATGCAGATCTGAAGTAGTTCTATGGTTAGAGAAATAACACAGGGCGCAATAGACTGAGGATTCATTCCCTCTTCATTAGGAGAATAATATTTTGACACTCTTCTATACATGCCAACCCTCCCTCTGTTGTATAACTCTGTACTATTAGATAAGATGTGCCTGTTCATAAGATGTTTTTTCTTTATGACTTTAGATCATGCCTGGATTGTTGCACCTAATCTGAGGCTATTATATGTTTACTCTACTTTCTGTATCAATAAAAAATTGTTTAAAGAAAAAAAAAATCTCGGCTACAAAGAGGTGTCCTTTTGTAGCAGAATCAAAAACCGTGTAGCCGAAAACCTAGCCGAATCAAGATTCTCAGCTACAAAGGTGCACCCTTTTGTAGCCGAAACGAAAACTCAGGCGCCCTTTTCACCACCTTGTAGCCTAGATTTGCAGGAGAAGAGAGAGCAGTAGCAGGAACATTAAGCAGCCAGGAGGAGCTGTGAAAAGGAAAATAAATACAGATTTAGGGAGGAATAGTAACTAACAGTGATCCTTCATGCAGGCTGTAGAGATGACCCGAACCTCTGATTTTCGGTTCGCAAACTTCCGCGGAAGGTTCGGTTCGCGCGAACTTTCGCAAACCGCAATACACTTCAATGGGGAGGCGAACTTAGAAAACTAGAAACACTTATGCTGGCAACAAAAGTGATGGAAAAGATGTTTCAAGGGGTCTAACATCTGAGTTTTTGCATGGATGAGTGGAATAGACGCCAAAAGTCCCGGGGAAAAATCTGGATTTGACGCAAAGCAGCGTTTTAAGGGCAGAAATCACATTGATTGCTACACTGCAGGCCTAAAGTGCTTTAAAACATCTTGCATGTGTATACATCAATTAGGGAGTGTAATTAGAGTACTGCTTCACACTGACACACCAAACTCACTGTGTAACGCACCGCAAACAGATGTTTGCGTAGTGACGGCTGTGCTGGACTGGTGCGCACCATGGCGAGAGTGCAGGCCGTGGCGGTTTTCAAGCCCATATGGTCGCCGGGCTGTGGTAGCTCAATGATAGAACAACAGTGACTGTCCAGCTGATCAAATTTGGTCTGTCCAGAATGAAGCAACGACCTTATTATCTTTGGTGCGCCACCCCCCGAGACACTCATATAGCCGGCGGTCATTGCATTATTGTGATACGCAAGCCCCTTCACCACGGCAAGCTAATAATCACGAAGGGGAATGGGCACATGTACATGCCTTTTGTTTTGTTGTTGCAGCTGCACTTCAGCTAGAAAAATTAGGCAGGCATGTACACGCACCAGAAAAATTTGTATAGCGGCCGCTGCTAGCAGCGGCCTTAAAAATTCAGGAATCCACCTGGAGTCCTGGACCCTGTTGGTGGTGGCGGAGAAGGCAAGCGGCCTGCAGGCAGAGATGCTGTATGTGGGGACTGACTTAGTCTTCAGGCGGGCAGTAGCCCTCCGGGATCCATGCCTCATTCATTTTGATAAAGGTGAGGTACTGAACACTTTTGTGACTTAGGCGACTTCTCTTCTCAGTGACAATGCCTCCAGCTGTGCTGAAGGTCCTTTCTGACAGGACGCTTGAGGCAGGGCAAGATAGAAGTTGGATGGCAAATTGGGACAGCTCTGGCCACAGGTCAAGCCTGTGCACCCAGTAGTCCATCGTTGCTCATACTGTCGATGGTTCTCTCCACGGAACTTTAAAGACCTTCAAATGCTGGTTGCATATAATATGCTGTAAATAATGTTTTAGAGCAAAGTTGAAATGCTGGGTTATATTCTGCTTTAAGGCCAGGTAGTAGGCTACCTGCCGGTCCAGGCGTTGGTGGAGGGTAGATCCGGAAGGGCTAAGGCGAGGCGTTTCACTAAAGAAAGTCCGCATGTCCGACATCACCATGAGATCGCTGGAGCTTCCTGTCCTTGCCTGCGTGGACATGGGAGAAAGATTACTGGCAGTGGTACCTTTATTGTGTTGTGCTGTGACATCACTCTTAAACGCATTGTAAAGCATACTTGCCAGCTTGTTCTGCATGTGCTGCATCCTTTCTGCCTTCTGGTGTGTTGGTAACATGTCCGCCACTTTTTGCCTATACCGAGGGTCTAATAGCGTGGCCACCCAGTACAGCTCATTCCCCTTGAGTTTTTTTATACGGAGGTCCCTCAACAGACTGGACAGCATGAAAGATGCCTTCTGCACAAAGTTGGATCCAGACGTACTCTCCATCTCCTCGTGCTCTTCCTCAGTGATGTCAGGTAAGTCCTCCTCCTCCCCCCAGCCACGAACAATACCATGGGAACGTTGAGCAGCACAAGCCCCCTGCGACGCCTGCTGCAGTTGTTCTTCTGCCGCTGCCTCCTCCTCCTCCACAGAAACACCTTCCTCATCATCCGAGTCTGACTGCTCTTCCCCACACGACTCTTCCTCCTCCTCCCCCCTCTGTGCTGCTATAGGTGTTGAGGAAACATCTAGTTCTGATGTAAATTGCTCTCACAACTGTTCCTGCCATAACTGTTCCTCTTCACGCTCCTCCACAGCTCGATCCACCACTCTAGGCACGGCACACTCCAGAAAGTAAGCGTACGGGATCAAGTCATTGATGGTGCCTTCACTCCGACTCACCAGGTTGGTCACCTCCTCAAATGGCTGCATGAGCCTGCATGCATATCGCATGAGTGTCTAGTTGTTGGGCCACAACATCCCCATCTCCCCAGATTGTGTCCTTTTACTGTAATTGTACAGGTACTGGGTGACGGCTTTCTCCTGTTCTAGCAGGCGAGAGAACATGACCAGTGTCGAATTCCAGAGAGTCGGGCTATCACATATCAAGCGTCTCACCGACAAGTTGTTTCTCTGGTGAATGTCCGCAAAGCGTGCCATGGCCGTGTAAGACCGCCTAAAATGCCCACAAAACTTCTTGGCCTGCTTCAGGACGTCAGCCAATCAACCAACAGTAGGTGGAGCCAGGGTGCCCTATGAATGGCTGGCCCACCGAGTACAAACCACGCCCTGATGAAGAACGGATGTGACGTTCGAAACTAGTCGGCGAATCAGCACGCGCAGCTGTTCCGACGTCATCTAAACCTCAGCCATGCTGTTCACTGACAACGCCGGGGACCGTGCATTGGTCTCGGCTTGACCTCCTTGGAGAGAGACGCGGTTGTAGGTGGAGCTCACAGGACGCAGCTCGTGAGAGGTACCTGTTGCTGAGTGTCCTGCATTTTGGATGGGACACAGCGTAGGAGTTCCAACCCATAGAGCGCATGATGAGCCCGACTCGGGAAGGAGACCTGCTCTGCTCTGATGTCTAGCACCTCCGGGAGGTCGTGAGTAAACAGTGAGGACTCTGTATGTGTAATTTGGGGGCCCCCCATCGTAACAACTGTAAACCAACCTTAGTACCCTGCCTAGGATGCCTAACGCTGGACTGTGAGCAATGTCTGCATGAGCTTTGTCATCTACGCTTCGCTCCTGCTTTGCATGAAGCTTCTAATCTGTTGCAGCGGTGGAATTTCCGGATTTAAATCCAGCTGGGAACTGTAGTGTGGTGGTTCAGGTTAGGGTGGTCTCCTGCATATATGGATGTCTGGGGGAGATGGATGTCTGATCAGCATGACGTGTGGTGGTAGTTGTACAACAGCGCTGTTGTTTTTAATGCTGTAAACTATTGCAGAACTTTTAAACCTTGCCTGCGGCCAATAAACAACCCTTTTCTATTTTTTGCATGACCTTTTTGTCACGTATGGGTTTGTTATATATACAAGAGTGTGGGTCAGGTTTAAGATACCAGCAAAATAATGAATAATGGGATTGTGGTCCTTTTTCCCCCAATTTCCCTGTCCCCTCTTACTGCTTCAGGACGTCCTCTAAGCCTGGGTACTTTGACACAAATCTTTGAATGACTAGATTCAGCACATGTGCTATGTAGGGTACATGTGTCAGCTTTCCCAAATTCAACAACAATAACAATAATATTTTTATAGCGCTTTTCTCCCTGGGGACTCAAAGCGCTGTGACCCTGCATTATGCTGCTGCAGTCTCAAAGGCTAGGGAAAAGAGGTGAGTTTTTAGCCTTTTTTTAAAGCTGTCCAGAGAAGGAGCCTCTCGTACTTATTGTGGAAGTGAGTTCCATAGAGTAGGGGCTGCATAGGAAAAGGCCCGAGCACCAAATGTTAGGTGTATCCTGGGAACAACCAGCTTCATCTTGTTGGTAGAGTGGAGGGTGCGTGGAGGGGCATAAAGTTCCAATAGATCCGCTATGTATTTGGGTCCCATGTGGTTTAGAGCCTTGAATGTCAGCAGGCAGATCTTAAAATTGATTCTCCATTTTACTGGCAACCAGTGAAGAGTTTGCAGTACTGGGGTGATGCTGCGGGGGGCATTGGCTAGGAGTCTGGCTGCAGCATTCTGTACTAGCTGTAAGGGGCGCAGAACCTTATCTGTAGATCCGATGAACAGGGCGTTGCAGTAGTCTAGGCGGGAGGATACAAATGCATGAACCAGGGTAGGTAGGTCTTCAGCTGGGATAAGGTGTTTGATTTTCGCTATATTTCTTAGATGGAAGAAGGAAGACTTGACAACAGCTGATACCTGCTGTCTGAGTTTTAGATTTCCATCCAGGATTACCCAAAGGTTTCGCACAAAGTCTTTATACTGTACAGTATCTCCCCCAATTGCTAGTTTGAGGTGGTGAGCGTCTTGAACTTTATCCATCATGTGTGGACCACCTACCACCAACACATCTGTTTTGTCAGAGTTCAGCCTCAGCCAGCTGGTGTTCATCCAATTTTGTAAATCCACTAGACACAAATTTATGGATGCTGATGGGTCTTCGGTGCCAGGCTTGAAGGACAGATACAGTTGTGTGTCATCTGCATAACAATGGTATCCTAGGCCATAGTTCTGGATTATTTTGCCCAGTGGGAGCATGTAGACTGCAAAGAGTAATGCTGATAGTACAGAACCCTGTGGAACTCCATAGGCAAGTGGCACTGGATTAGAGTAGTGTGTGCCCAGACATACCAGCTGTGTCCTGCCAGATAGGAAGGTCTGAAACCAGCTAAGAACAGTACCCCTTAGGCCAGAGTAATTCTTCAGTCGCTGGATTAGTATTTCATGATCCACAGTATCAAATGCTGCAGACAAGTCAAGAAGAATTAGAATTGAGCAATCACCCTTGTCCCTTGCAGTAAGTAAATTATTCATTACTCAGACTAATGCCGTTTCAGTGCTGTGCCTTTTCCTGAATCCTGACTGAAAAGTATCACAGAAGTTATTTGTAAGCCTGGCATCTAGCTGGTTGGCAACTGCTTTCTCAATAACTTTTGATAGGAATGGTAAGTTCGCCACAGGTCTGTAGTTGGTCACAGAATCAGGGTCTAGTGGTGGTTTCTTCAAGAGGGGTTTTATGATTGCTTTCTTTAGTTCTTCTGGGAAAAGTCCACTTTGCAAGGAGCACTGAGTGATTTTGTGAAGTGCTGGCCTGATCAGCTCTGGGCACTGCATTAAGGATCCAGTTGGGCCAGGATCCAGGTCGCAGGTAGTGGGGCGGAGACTTTCCAAAATCTTCTTCACTCAGAGTGTCAAAGACTTGCCATGGTGGTACAGTAGTAGGCATATGCAACGTCCAGTGGTCAATTGATGTTGTTGGTGTATGCTGGCACGGATGGTAGACACCTTGTTTGTGAAGAAGGCAGAGAATTCTTCACACCTTTCCCTGGAGTATGTGGTTGGGGCTTTTAGGCAGGGAGGATTGCAGAGTGATTCCACTGTGTGGAAGAGTTGAGCAGCTCTGTTGTTTGCTGTAGATATTTTGTGCAAGATAAAGTCTGATTTTTTCTTGGTTATTGCTTCTTGGTATTGTCTGAGGTGTTGAACTAGGCTAGATTTGTGCTCCTAAGACCCTGATTTACGCCACTGTCTTTCTAGTCTGCGCCCTTTCTTTTTTAGATCCATGATGGTTTTGTCAAACCAATTAGCTTTCTGCTTTTTGGTTGCTGATTTGGTGCGCCATGGGGCAATACTGTCAAGTGTTTCATATATCGTGTTGTTGTACTGGGTTACTAGAGTGTTGGGGTCCATTTAACTGTGCAGCAAATTTGTAAAATCCAGGTTGGCAGTTAACCTCTCCGGTGTTAATTAATTCAGGGGACGGATTTTGATTGTTTCTTTTGAGTGCTGCTTGATAGGGTGATGTTCAATAGTAAACTATATTATGTGATGGTCTGACCACACCACTGGGGTTACTGTTATGTTACTAATGTCCATTCCAAGGTGGAACAGTAAGTCTAGGGTATGCCCTCCTCTGTGGGTAGCAGATTTGACAACTTGTGTGAAGCCTAGCCCACCAATGAGATCTATTAGTTCATTTGCATCTTGTGATTAAGTGTCATCAGCCCAGACATTGAAGTCACCAAGGATGATCCATCTCGGATAAGACAGAGTCAGCATGGCAAGAAGTTATGAGAATTCCTGTAGGAATGGGTCAGCATCTCCAGGGGGGAAGATAAACCACTAAAATTTTGAAGCCTTTACCACCTGAGATCTGGGCACCTATACATTCAAACTTTATTGAGCCAACATTCAGGGCTCTGAGCTGCAGGGTTGTTTTGCCACAAATTGCTACACCCCCTCCTCTGCGGTCTCGTCTTCCCTCACTTAGGACTGAGTAATTGTATGGGATGGTTGCTTCCAATGTGGGGCCCGCATTGGCATCAATCGAAGTTTCAGTGATGCATGAAAAATCGCATGTCTAAATAAGGTCCGCAATAATGGCTGTCTTATTGTTTATAGAGCGGGCATTGCAGAGCAATGCGCTGACTGAATGGGGCAAAGCGGAAAGGAGATTGCTGCTGTTGTCACACACCATGGTGCCGATCTCCAGCTGGTGCGGGGTCAGCCACTGATCCACCTGTTTGTTAAGAGCAGCCAGGAGAGCTGCTCCAGTGTGACTCTCCGCTTTGAGGCAAGACATGTCTAAGATGGCGTGACACCGTCGTACCTGGCATGCAGCATAGGCCCTGGGGAGATGGAGCTGTGTAGCTGGAGAGGAGATCGCGGCACCAGCCAAGGAGGAGGAGGATGATGACAGCAAAGAGGATGTAGCAGGTGGAGAGGAGGTGGCAGGAGGCCTGCCTGCAAGCCGTGGAGGTGTCACAAGTCGGTCCGCTGCACAGCCACATACACCCTGCTTGGCATCGGTCACCAGGTTGACCCAATGGGCTGTGTAAGTAATGTAGCGGCCTTGACCGTACTTGGCAGACCAGGCATCCGTGGTCAGGTGGACCCTTGACCCAACGCTGTGTGCCAGAGATGACACCACTTGCCTCTCCACTTCACGGTGCAGTTTGGGTATCGCCTTTTTAGAGAAATAATTGCAGCCTGTGATCCTCCACTGCAGTGTCCCAATGGCCACAAATTTACGGAAGGCATCAGAGTCCACCAGCTTGTATGGTAACAGCTGGCGAGCTAACAGTTCCGCCACACCAGCTGTCAGACGCCGGGCAAGGGTGTGACTGGCAGAAATTGGCTCCTTCCGCTCAAAGGTTTCCTTCCCGGAGCCCTGGCTGCTGTGGGCAGAGGAACAGGAACCGCTCAAGGTCAGAAGCGGGGTGGAGGAGGGTGGCTTTGAAGGTGCAAGGGAGAAAGCGGCTGAAGATGCTGCACCTGAAGGAGGAAGAGGAGAAGGAGGGTGGATTTTCTTTTGTGTACTGCTTTTGCTCAGGTGCTCTTCCCATTGCAGTTTGTGCCTTTTCTCCAGGTGCCTTCATAATGCACTTGTCCCTACATGAGTGTTGGCCTTTTCACGGCTCAATTTTTGGAGGCAGAGAGAACAGATGGCATTGCTCCGATCTGAGGCAGACACACTAACAAATTTCTAAAACGCTGAGCCCCCCTGGGGTGATGGCACTATGGTGGCCTCAGCAGCTGACGTTGAAGAGCATTTTGGCTGGCTGTCCATAGATGGTGATGCATGGCGCTGGACACTGCCACCAGCTGTTTCTGATGACGAGCTCCCCCTGCTTCTTTCAGGAACTCGTCTCCTCCTACTCCTCTCTGACTCCCCCTCTGAACTGTCCCCTTGGTCTTCTTGTCTCTTAGGAACCCATGTGGGATCCGTATCATCATAATCATCCTGCCCAGCTTCGCTTGCCTCAGACACCTCCAAAACTGCACCAACAGCAGGTACTTCATCATCCTCCTCCTCACACGTTACGTCCGTAGTGTCGCCTAACTCACACATATAAGGTGGTGTAACTTGCTTAGCGCCTTCATCTTGTTGTTGCAGTAGTGGCTGTGAATCAGTTCGCAACCAAATAACTCCTGCGAAGTGTCAAAGGCAGCGGTTTTGGTACTTGTAGTAGCGCTGGTGGCTGCGGAAGATGAGGTGTTCTGTGTTAAATAGTCAACCACGTCCTGACAATCTTGGGAGTCGCACGTGCCTTCTTCTGAGCACTGTACTTTGGGCCAGGGCCGCACAAAATCACATCAACATGACCTCGCACAGACCTGCTGAGTGGCCTTCCTCTGGCTCTGCCTCTACCTCTTCCTCTACCTGTTTTGTCCGTTTTGTCCATATCAAGGGGGGATGAAGTGAAAGGTATGCACTGACTTGACTAATACAATGTGCAGTCACACAGGTGCAGTTAACAGGTATGCACTAAGTGGTATATCACACTGTGTGCACTCACGTAGGTAGGTGTATATCACACTGCATGCACTCACGTAGATAGGTGTATATCACACTGCGTGCACTCACGTAGGTAGGTGGGTGCACTGAACACAACAGGTAGGTATATGCAGTGATGAGGTGGGTTCACTGAACACAACAGGTAGGTATATGCAGTGATGAGGTGGGTTCACTCAACACAACAGGTAGGCATATGCAGTACTTGGTATTACAATGTGCACCTGTCACACACACAGGTAGTCACTGAATGTGCTGGGCCTGGCAGTGGCACACACACAGTATGAATTAGTGTCAGTGGGACACACAGAAAAAAAAAATGATCACAAAAACAAGATTAGCTCTTAAAAGAGATGTTGTGGGGTGCTATTTTATCAATAAGAATCAGCCAAGAGCAAGCTAACAAGCCTACAACAGCCTAACTAATCTTTCCCTATGGGAGTCTGCCAGCAGCTGTCCCTTCTCTCACTATTGCAGGCACACGAGTGAGTGTAATGGCCGGCGGAGCCTGCCTTATATAAGGGGGGAGTGGCTCCAGGAGAGAGTGTAGCCTGATTGGCTACAATGTGCCTGCTGACTGTGATGTAGAGGGTCAAAGTTGACCCCAATGGTGCAACCGAACTTCCGGGAAAGTTCACCTAACATGGCGAACGCGAACCACAGGAAATTCGCCAGTAACCGTTCGCTGGCGAACCGTTTGGGCCATCTCTAGCAGGCTGCAGCACAGCTTAAATCGGAGGCAGGGGAGCCAAGTCTGGCAATGCACACAGTATTTGTGTCTGGCATGGCATGCAGTGTGTACCACTGTGCAGAGGGAATCAAACCTGGGGACATTGCCAATGCGGACAAGCAGATCAGAATGCTCCATTGCCACTGATTAGGGGAGGCAGGTCTGTATTGACACATTCTGACCATAAGACGCACCAACATTTCCCCCCTCTTTTTGGTGGAAACAAGATTTTCTTATGGTCCGAAAAATATGGTATATCTTTTTTTTAGCCACAAATTAGGCTTTTTGAGGGTGCTACTTGTTTTCAGTAATTACTTTATTTTCTATGCATTTTATAGGGAGATATAAAAAATGCAAAAATACACAATTTCTCCAATTCCATCCCCTATAATTTTAAAATAAACAATGCTACAATAGATAAAATCCACACATTTTATTTGCCTAGTTGTCCCACAAGATTTAAATTATGTTCCTATCCTAGAACAATGTATGGCGACAATATATTATTTGGAAATAAAAGGTGTATTTTTTCTGTTTTGCCTTTTATGAATAATTACAAGCCTTTATTTGCTAAAATAGCCATAACCATGGGCGTCCGCACATACGGCAAAACCGGGCATCTGCCCGAGCCTGGCCGCCCGCTGCCCCCCCCCCTGGCCGCGTGCCTGTGCAGCCAGAAGGAGGGGAGCAGCGCAGAGAAGAGAGAGAGCTATGGGCACAGTGGGGAAGGGCGGACGTCTCCCCCCCCTTCCCTGAGCTTAGGGGGCTCTCTCTCCCTCGCTGTCCCCTCCGGAATGAAGTGTGCAGCGGCTGGGCAGCGGGCGGAACTTACCTCGTCTCGCTCCTGCGCCAGAAGTTCTGGTGCCGCACTCTGGTCTGGATCAGACCAGAGTAGCAGCTAATACATCCGGCGCGTGCGACGAGAGGAGGTAAGTTCCGCCCGCTGCCCAGCCGCTGCACACTTCATTCCTGACTCCGGAGGGGAGAGCAAGAGAGGGAGGGAGAGCCCCCTAAGGTCAGTGCCCATAGCTCTCCCTCTTCTCTGCGCTGCTCCCCTCCTGCTGGGGCACACATGGCCACTTTTTCTGGGGACATATACCCCTGGCTACATATACTGGGACATATCCCCCTGGCTACATATACTGGGACATATACCCCTGGCTACATATACTGGGACATATCCCCCTGGCTACATATACTGGGACATTTACCCCTGCCTACATATACTGGGACATATCCCCCTGGCTACATATACTGGGACATATACCCCTGCCTACATATACTGGGACATATACCCCTGCCTACATATACTGGGACATATCTCCCTGGCTACATATACTGGGACATATCCCCCTGGCTACATATACTGGGACATATACCCCCTGCCTACATATACTGGGACATATACCCCCTGCCTACATATACTGGGCACATATACCCCTGACTACATATACTGGGCACATATACCCCTGGCTACCTGTTCTGGGGACATCTCTACCCCTGGCTACCAGTTCTGGGGACATCTATACCGCTGGCCACCTATTCTGGGGACACCTATAGACCTGGGGCTACCTATTTTTGGGGAACCACTGCTGTCAGATTGAGTGTATTTTGGGGAACTGCTGCCAGGTGAGAGGTGTCTACATATTAAGGGGGCATTATGCCTATTTATGTGAAAAGCTGTCTATTTATGTGCCTCATGACTGCTGAATTTGTCTTGTTGCGGGCCTCATGGTTACTGACTTTGTCTTGTTGGGAGCCTCAAGATTGCTGAATTTGTCTTGTTGGGGGCCTCATGATTGCTGAATTTGTCTTGTTGGGGGCCTCATGGTTACTGACTTTGTCTTGTTGGGAGCCTCAAGATTGCTGAATTTGTCTTGTTGGGGGCCTCATGATTGCTGAATTTGTCTTGTTGGGGGCCTCATGATTGCTGAATTTGTCTTGTTGGGGGCCTCATGATTGCTGAGTTGGTCATGTTGGGGGCCTCATGATTGCTGAATTTGTCTTGATGGGGGGGGGGGGGGGGGGGGCTCATGATTGCTGAATTTGTCTTGTTGGGGGTCACATGATTGCTAACTGCGAGACTATGGAAAAAGCTGAATCATCATCATATGAGACAATAGCATTACACCTACTTTTTCCGCTTTTTAAAACAGAAAATGAAACTGGGAGGTTCTAAAAAAAATGAATATTTTTTTCAGGAGTACGATGGATAAAATTGTTTATCTTCACAGTTTATTTTCAACTTAATTTTCCATAATGTTCATGTATGAGTTAAAACGTTTGTATTTAGTTTAAATTGCTGTTGGCACTTTGTGATAGTAAAGTGACTTTGCAGTTTAGACACTCGACCTCCAAAAGGTTCGCCACCACTGTCCTAATCTAATGTCCCACCATTGCTTAGTTCATGTAAACTTGTCTCCATCCACGACCACACCCACATTCTGGTTCATGACCACACCCATTGTAGCGCGCCGCATGACGTAGCTTCATTCATAGCCACACAGCGCCAGGCCAGATTTGCGGCGCGCGCTTTTTGCTCCCCACTTTTTGCCCCCCCCCCCTGGAAAATTTTCAGCGGACGCCCATGGCCATAACATACCCTCATTACATTCTATTAAAAAAATTTCAGACCCTAAGGTAACTATTTTTGTATTTTTCTTAACGTATGTTTATGTTTGGTAGCTAAGAAGAGGGTGGGAGGTTAATAAGGTTTTATTAAATATTACATTTATTTATGTTTATTTTTTATTTTCATTTTACTTTTTGGCCAATAGATGGCACTGTGCACTATCCTGGAAATTACCAGGAAGTGCTTGATCTTTTTAACTACATTTGTACTTTCACTTTTATGAATCAACATTTCTCGTGATTTGAGGCATGTTCATTTATTCACAGGCGCTTTGGTTGGCTCGGGGAATACGTTACCCTTCACCAATCGCTCCCCTGTAAGTCCTGCTGCAAACATGCTTGTGCGTACTTGCTGCAACAACACTGGATGTGCATATGTGTCCAGACAGACTAGCGCGGCTCCTATCTGGACACCTATAGTCATCCAGATAGGTTTACGTGGTTATATGATGTTATGTGGTGTTGATTCCTTTTTTTTTTTTTACTCTGGACACTAGCAGGTTTTCTCAACCCCAGGGTCCCTTGAGTACTTTGCAGGTGTTCCTTGACGTTTTTTCCCCATTGTGGGGGGGGGGGGGGGGGGGGAGTATAATAGAGCACAATATAAAAGGAGGTACTGTAAAAATAAGCACTAAATTGGGGGTCAGAATAATAATGCGCACATTAATAAAAAGCACTAAGATAAGGAGGCAGTATAATGTGTGGCAGAATGATAGAGGGTAGTAAAATAAACAGCCTCATCTACTTTTAAAGACCTTGCCTCCTGCAAAATAAATGCAGGAGTTCCTCAAGATCAAAAAATTGTTTGCAGGGGTTCCTTGAGATCCAAAAGTTATTTGCAGGGTTCCTCCAGGGTAAAAAGGTTGAGAAAGGCTGATGTAGGGGGTCAAGGGATCTGTGCAATGAGCGCTTTTACTTATTTACCAGAGTGGGGGTGGCTGTCTAGCCCCTTTACATTATATAAAAAAGTGACCAGATAGCACATAAGTGTTAACCACATCTTTTCTTAAGAGTCTGGGGATGAAGAGCTTTTTGTCCCTCAACTTTCAACTTTCCTGGCAAGTTACATCCCAGTGCCAAAGTCATGTGGTCTGATTGGCTTGGCAAGGGTACCACAGTCTTGTTGGGCCTTTACCTGCATAACCAATAGCCCTCATGGCTTGACAGTGAACGAATTAATATATTGGGCAGGCACACAGACTTTGTTTTTTTAATAGAACAATTCCAACTCCAGCACAATAAATATGTGGACATAAACACCTATGCACCAGATGAGAACATGTGATCACTAGGCATTACACCGCAGTATTGGGACTGCTGAGGCACATGTACAGGGAGTCATTCACAGCATACTAATACATTTCCTGGTGCTGACTGTAGCTTTTGTTGTACAGGGAGTCATGGTACACCATGGTTCTCTGCACATCATTGCTATTCACAGAAATGAATGTGTTGCGATTGGAGACTGTGATGGCCATGCAATGCAAGCTAAATATTAGTTTAGTAAATCAGACCTTTGTTCCTTGTGACAATGTGGTATGTTCCTTTTTTTATATTCTTAAACAATGGGCCTGATGCACAAATTACCAGCACGGCTATACTAACAGTGCTAACACCAGCAGAGCACTGCACATTGCGCAATTAGTGTAACCCGCAATGCATGAGTATTGCAAGTGCTGCTATGGTAATGTGCCTTAAGAAAGTTATGTAACACACATTACCATAGCAAAGCTTGTGTTACCCTACTCTTTTGGCATTTGTGCCAGAAACTAATATTACTCGTTAGTACCAGTACTACCTGTACACACTAATATCACTAGTGGTTTGCGCATCAAATCCATTGTGTGGTATGATGAATTTCCTGATTTCTGGTTCTGTCTGTCATCATCAGACATTAAAGGGATGCTTAAGTGAAAATAAAAAAATGATTTTTACTCACCTGGGGCTTCCCTCAGCCCCCTGCAGCTGTCCGGTGCCCTCGCAGCCTCGATCCGATCCTTCTGTCCCCGCCGGCGGCTACTTCCGGGTTCGGCGACAGCCACAGACAGGCTGGGAACGCGAGTGATTCTTCTCGTTCCCAGCCACAATATATCGCCACCTTTGCTGCTGTTGTGGCAAGAAGGCAATAGCAGCATAGGGGGCGATATATTGTGGCTGGGAAAGCGAAGAATCACTCGCGTTCCCAGCCTGTCGGCGGCTGTCGCCGAACCCGGAAGTAGCCGCCGGCGGGGACAGAAGGATCGGAGCGAGGCTGCGAGGGCACCATACAGCTGCAGGTAGCTGAGGGAAGCTCCAGGTGAGTAAAATTCATTTTTTTATTTTCACTTAAGTATCCCTTTAAAACAGAAATGGTTGGAAGTCTAACGGTACTGAGGACTTTGTCCTGGAGATTAAAATTGCTGCAGCTTAACAAAGGAAAAAGTTGGGGAATCAGTAGAGTGAGTGGTGGCATTTTGATTACACTTCCATATCTACACTGAGATTACTGTGATCTGCACTGTGGTGGACTATGCAAATCAAGGGATTACAAATATATCAGTATCTTTAATAATGAGAATCTCTAAAAAAAATCAGCTGCAAATCTTTGCACATTCAGATAATGGAAACTCTTCCAGGAAATGAAACCCACTATTGCAGTTGCTGATCAGTTATCTCTATAGGGCTCGATTCACAAAGTAGTGCTAACTTAGTTAGCACGCCATAAAAGCCCATAGCATGTCTAAAGTAACTTATGACGCGCTAAGCTTTGCGCGCTAAGTTAGACGCACCGTGCGACGATTCGGGCGCACCCGGTGCGACGTTATGGGCGCACCCAATGAAACATTTTAGACGCATCCGGTGCGCCGCTTCGCACGCGGCACTAAACTTTGCGCGTGCTTACTAAAATGGTAAAGAAGAAAAGAAAGCCCCTATGACAAGCACCACTTAAGAAATTACAAAAAAGTTTATTCAATATACAACATCCAATGCTTAAGGACACAATAAGATACAAATGTGTTAAAATCAATTAAAAACGGCAAGAACAAACCCGCTGCAATGAGTCAATAATGTCAGTGACAATGTATCAATAACACAGTATAAATACTGAATATAATGCATAGACACTAAAGTGCACCTAGAATATTAGCTGTGCAAAAATAATAATGTATATAAATGATATAAGCAATAATATCAGCCTAGTGGGCGTCTATTAAGAGCCCACTAGTGCTTGAACCCGGGTTCAGTAATGAATATAGTGCAACATAACATGTGATATGCAAACCATCAAATCTAAACAAGGCAATGTGCTAATATAAATACATAATGTACCACTAAGTGCAAAGGACTGCAATGAACTGCAATGAACATGGAGGACAGTCCTGAGGGGAAACCATCCTACTCCTGCTGCATGCACCTTATGCATAATCACTGGGGCTAAGTATCTCCTTTTACAGCACTTCACATTCTTCTTATGCACTTTATCCTTAGGCTGCTCCTCCATGTTCATTGCAGTTCATTGCAGTTCATTGCAGTTCATGTTCATTGCAGTCCTTTGCACTTAGTGGTACATTATGTATTTATATTAGCACATTGCCTTGTTTAGATTTGATGGTTTGCATATCACATGTTATGTTGCACTTCATTACTGAACCCGGGTTCAAGCACTAGTGGGCTCTTAATAGACGCCCACTAGGCTGATATTATTGCTTATATCATTTATATACATTATTATTTTTGCACAGCTAATATTCTCGGTGCACTTTAGTGTCTATGCATTATATTCAGTATTTATACTGTGTTATTGATACATTGTCACTGACATTATTGACTCATTGCAGCGGGTTTGTTCTTGCAGTTTTTAATTGATTTTAACACATTTGTATCTTATTGTGTCCTTAAGCATTGGATGTTGTATATTGAATAAACTTTTTTGTAATTTCTTAAGTGGTGCTTGTCATGGGGGCTTTCTTTTCTTCTTTACCATGTACATATACCCATTGAGCCCCAGCACACTTAACTCTGTGCAATTTATTTGCATATACTGCTGGTGTTGCGGACATTTGTTTTTGTGCATGCTTACTAAAAGCTTTAGCCGTGCTAACTACTTAGCACTGTAGTTAGCACGGCCAAAGCTTTTAGGCGTGCTAACTAGGTTAGCACTGATTTGTGATTTAAGCCCAATATGTTCTAAACACCCAGCTGCTGGCTAGTTGATCAGTGGCTAGCAGCTTTATTTTTTAGGAGTTACCATGTTTCAACTTCTCAGAGATTTGCATATTAAGCGACTTGTCTTAGATCTTATTGCACAGATGCTTATGCAGTTATAAAAATGGCATTAAAACATGAAAACTTACTTCTCCACCAGAGAAAATCAAAGACCACCACCCCCACTACAGCTACAAATGGGAGGATTATATATGGTAGTACGTGATGTCTGTTGTCTGGGTCAGAGTGTCCTGAAAAAAAAAAAAAGACAAATATCAAACACATTAAATTCTGGTGTAAGGGCTGAATGTTTCTGCATAAGATCCATATGACTCTAAAAAATGGTAACAGCTTTGGATGGTAACATATACTAAAGGCCAGCTCCAATTCCAGCCAAAACATTAATTGTAGTTTTGGATAGAGAGAGGTCAAAAAAGAAACAGGAAGCAGGCTAGGATTCTCCTACAGAACACAGATAGTAATTAAAAATATGTGGTATAAATATTAAATAATAATAACAACAATAATAATAATAATGTGCAGAGCCGGGACAAGGTCCTCCAGCACCCAAGGCTGAGACACCAAAGATGTGGTTGATAACAGAACTTAGATTGGGTTTTTATTGGTATTCGTCATGTCCTGTGCCTAATTAAAAGTGCCATGGAATTCAATACTCAACCTCGGTAAAAATTAATTTTCTCCAAATGGCCAATAAAATATATAAAAATATATCAACTAAAAAATAACGCGAAGCACCTCTGGACAGAGACGCTTGGCGTTATTTTGACATACCTGTGAAAGGCGTTGCAACACTGTTCGGGAGTAGTGTTATGCGAACATCTAGATGTTCGGGTTCGGGCCGAACAGGCCGAACATGGCCGCGATGTTCGGGTGTTAGACCCGAACTCCGAACATAATGGAAGTCAATGGGGACCCGAACTTTTGTGCTTTGTAAAGCCTCCTTACATGCTACATACCCCAAATTTACAGGGTATGTGCACCTTAAGAGTGGGTACAAGAGGAAAAAATTTTTTAGCAAAAAGAGCTTATAGTTTTTGAGAAAATCGATTTTAAAGTTTCAAAGGGAAAACTGTCTTTTAAATGCGGGAAATGTCTGTTTTCTTTGCACAGGTAACATGCTTTTTGTCGGCATGCAGTCATAAATGTAATACATATAAGAGGTTCCAGGAAAAGGGACCGGTAACGCTAACCCAGCAGCAGCACACGTGATGGAGCAGGAGGAGGGTGGCGCAGGAGGAGAAGGCCACGCTTTGAGACACAACAACCCAGGCCTTGCATGAGGACAAGAAGCGTGCGGATAGCAATTTGCATTTTGTCGCCATGCAGTCATAAATGTAATACAGATGAGAGGTTCAATAAACAGGGACCGGAAACGCTAACCCATCACAGATGTTCATTGTTCATGTTACTTGGTTGGGGTCCGGGAGTGTTGCGTAGTCGTTTTCAATCCAGGATTGATTCATTTTAATTTGAGTCAGACGGTCTGCATTTTCTGTGGAGAGGCGGATACGCCGCCGATCTGTGACGATGCCTCCGGCAGCACTGAAACAGCGTTCCGACATAACGCTGGCTGCCGGGCAAGCCAGCACCTCTATTGCGTACATTGCCAGTTTGTGCCAGGTGTCTAGCTTCGATACCCAATAGTTGAAGGGTGCAGATGGATTGTTTAACACAGCTACGCCATCTAACATGTAGTCCTTGACCATCTTCTCCAGGCGATCGGTGTTGGAGGTGGATCTGCACGCTTGCTGTTCTGTGTGCTGCTGCATGGGTGTCAGAAAATTTTCCCACTCCAAGGACACTGCCGATACCATTCCCTTTTGGGCACTAGCTGCGGCTTGTGTTGTTTGCTGCCCTCCTGGTCGTCCTGGGTTTGCGGAAGTCAGTCTGTCGGCGTACAACTGGCTAGAGGAGGGGGAGGATGTCAATCTCCTCTCTAAAGTCTCCACAAGGGCCTGCTGGTATTCTTCCATTTTGACCTGTCTGGCTCTTTCTTCAAGCAGTTTTGGAACATTGTGTTTGTACCGTGGATCCAGAAGGGTATAAACCCAGTAATTGGTGTTGTCCAGAATGCGCACAATGCGTGGGTCGCGTTCAATGCAGTCCTAGGCCGAAGAGGTCATAGCCTAGGGTCACAAAACCTGTTTATTTGGGCAATTTCAATGGTGGCGAGTCTGACGTACATAAATCGCAGCAATGGCCGTTAGCAACGTCTGAATCTCACGAAATGTCTCATGCAGGTAGAAGACATATTGTTAGACTTGGGCTCCAAAGATGGGTTCCCTACATCTCTGCAAACCAGAGTTACAGGGCTCCAAATTTGGTAAAATCACCCATAGGCTTTCATTGGGCCTCCTATTTACAGTTCCAAAATCTCACATCTTTTCAAAGGGCAATTACTCAGCAGTGGCAAATTTTCTAGCATTGTAGGGACCCTTAGGGGGAACATGACTGGTGAGTTTCGGGCCCCTAGGCCGAAGAGGTCATAGCCTAGGGTCACAAAAACCTGTTTATTTGGGCTATTTCAATGGTAGTGATGGTGACGTACATAAATCGCAGCAATGGCCGTTAGCAAAGTCTGAATCTCACGAAATGTCTCATGTAGGTAGAAGACATATTGTTAGACTTGGATTCCAAAGATGGGGTCCCTACATCTCTGCAAACCAGAGTTACAGGGGTCCAAAATTGGTAAAATCCCCCATAGGATTTCATTGCCTCCCTATTTCACTTTCCAAAATCTCACATCTTTTCAAAGGGCAATGGCTCAGCAGTACCAAATTTTCTAGCATTGTAGGGACCCTTAGGGGGAACATGACTGGTGAGTTTCGGGCCCCTAGGCCGAAGAGGTCATAGCCTAGGGTCACAAAAACCTGTTTATTTGGGCTATTTCAATGGTAGTGATGGTGGCGTACATAAATCGCAGCAATGGCCGTTAGCAACGTCTGAATCTCACGAATGTCTCATGCAGGTAGAAGACATATTGTTAGACTTGGATTCCAAAGATGGGGTCCCTACATCTCTGCAAACCAGAGTTACAGGGGTCCAAAATTGATAAAATCCCCCATAGGATTTCATTGCCTCCCTATTTCACTTTCCAAAATCTCACATCTTTTCAAAGGGCAATGGCTCAGCAGTACCAAATTTTCTAGCATTGTAGGGACCCTTAGGGGGAACATGACTGGTGAGTTTCGGGCCCCTAGGCCGAAGAGGTCATAGCCTAGGGTCACAAAAACCTGTTTATTTGGGCTATTTCAATGGTAGTGATGGTGGCGTACATAAATCGCAGCAATGGCCGTTAGCAACGTCTGAATCTCACGAAATGTCTCATGCAGGTAGAAGACATATTGTTAGACTTGGATTCCAAAGATGGGGTCCCTACATCTCTGCAAACCAGAGTTACAGGGGTCCAAAATTGGTAAAATCCCCCATAGGATTTCATTGCCTCCCTATTTCACTTTCCAAAATCTCACATCTTTTCAAAGGGCAATGGCTCAGCAGTACCAAATTTTCTAGCATTGTAGGGACCCTTAGGGGGAACATGACTGGTGAGTTTCGGGCCCCTAGGCTGAAGAGGTCATAGCCTAGGGTCACAAAAACCTGTTTATTTGGGCTATTTCAATGGTAGTGATGGTGGCGTACATAAATCTCAGCCATTGCCGTTAGCAACGTCTGAATCTCACGAAATGTCTCATGCAGGTAGAAGACATATTGTTAGACTTGGATTCCAAAGATGGGGTCCCTACATCTCTGCAAACCAGAGTTACAGGGGTCCAAAATTGGTAAAATCCCCCATAGGCTTTCATTGGGCCTCCTATTTACCGTTCCAAAATCTCACACCATTTCAAAGGGCAATGGCTCAGCAGTGGCAAAACTCACCAGTCATGATCCCCCTAAGGGTCCCTACAATGCTAGAAAATTTGGTACTGCTGAGCCATTGCCCTTTAAAAAGATGTGAGATTTTGGAAAGTGAAATAGGGAGGCAATGAAATCCTATGGGGGATTTTACCAATTTTGGACCCCTGTAACTCTGGTTTGCAGAGATGTAGGGACCCCATCTTTGGAATCCAAGTCTAACAATATGTCTTCTACCTGCATGAGACATTTCGTGAGATTCAGACGTTGCTAACGGCCATTGCTGCGATTTATGTACGCCACCATCACTACCATTGAAATAGCCCAAATAAACAGGTTTTTGTGACCCTAGGCTATGACCTCTTCGGCCTAGGGGCCCGAAACTCACCAGTCATGTTCCCCCTAAGGGTCCCTACAATGCTAGAAAATTTGGTACTGCTGAGCCATTGCCCTTTGAAAAGATGTGAGATTTTGGAAAGTGAAATAGGGAGGCAATGAAATCCTATGGGGGATTTTACCAATTTTGGACCCCTGTAACTCTGGTTTGCAGAGATGTAGGGACCCCATCTTTGGAATCCAAGTCTAACAATATGTCTTCTACCTGCATGAGACATTTCGTGAGATTCAGACTTTGCTAACGGCCATTGCTGCGATTTATGTACGTCACCATCACTACCATTGAAATAGCCCAAATAAACAGGTTTTTGTGACCCTAGGCTATGACCTCTTTGGCCTAGGGGCCCGAAACTCACCAGTCATGTTCCCCCTAAGGGTCCCTACAGTGCTAGAAAATTTGCCACTGCTGAGTAATTGCCCTTTGAAAAGATGTGAGATTTTGGAACTGTAAATAGGAGGCCCAATGAAAGCCTATGGGTGATTTTACCAAATTTGGAGCCCTGTAACTCTGGTTTGCAGAGATGTAGGGAACCCATCTTTGGAGCCCAGGTCTAACAATATGTCTTCTACCTGCATGAGACATTTCGTGAGATTCAGACGTTGCTAACGGCCATTGCTGCGATTTATGTACGTCAGACTCGCCACCATTGAAATTGCCCAAATAAACAGGTTTTGTGACCCTAGGCTATGACCTCTTCGGCCTCGGACTGCATTGAACGCGACCCACGCATTGTGCGCATTCTGGACAACACCAATTACTGGGTTTATACCCTTCTGGATCCACGGTACAAACACAATGTTCCAAAACTGCTTGAAGAAAGAGCCAGACAGGTCAAAATGGAAGAATACCAGCAGGCCCTTGTGGAGACTTTAGAGAGGAGATTGACATCCTCCCCCTCCTCTAGCCAGTTGTACGCCGACAGACTGACTTCCGCAAACCCAGGACGACCAGGAGGGCAGCAAACAACACAAGCCGCAGCTAGTGCCCAAAAGGGAATGGTATCGGCAGTGTCCTTGGAGTGGGAAAATTTTCTGACACCCATGCAGCAGCACACAGAACAGCAAGCGTGCAGATCCACCTCCAACACCGATCGCCTGGAGAAGATGGTCAAGGACTACATGTCAGATGGCGTAGCTGTGTTGAACAATCCATCTGCACCCTTCAACTATTGGGTATCGAAGCTAGACACCTGGCACAAACTGGCAATGTACGCAATAGAGGTGCTGGCTTGCCCGGCAGCCAGCGTTATGTCGGAACGCTGTTTCAGTGCTGCCGGAGGCATCGTCACAGATCGGCGGCGTATCCGCCTCTCCACAGAAAATGCACACCGTCTGACTCAAATTAAAATGAATCAATCCTGGATTGGAAACGACTACGCAACACTCCCGGACCCCAACCAAGTAACATGAACAATGAACATCTGTGATGGGTTAGCGTTTCCGGTCCCTGTTTATTGAACCTCTCATCTGTATTACATTTATGACTGCATGGCGACAAAATGCAAATTGCTATCCGCACGCTTCTTGTCCTCATGCAAGGCCTGGGTTGTTGTGTCTCAAAGCGTGGCCTTCTCCTCCTGCGCCACCCTCCTCCTGTTCCATCACGTGTGCTGCTGCTGGGTTAGCGTTACCGGTCCCTTTTCCTGGAACCTCTTATATGTATTACATTTATGACTGCATGCCGACAAAAAGCATGTTACCTGTGCAAAGAAAACAGACATTTCCCGCATTTAAAAGACAGTTTTCCCTTTGAAACTTTAAAATCGATTTTCTCAAAAACTATAAGCTCTTTTTGCTAATTTTTTTTTCCTCTTGTACCTACTCCCAAGGTGCACATACCCTGTAAATTTGGGGTATGTAGCATATAAGGAGGCTTTACAAAGCACGAAAGTTCGGGTCCCCATTGACTTCCATTATGTTCGGAGTTCGGCCATGTTCGGCCCGAACCCGAACATCTAGATGTTCGCCCAACACTACACGTGACCCGTTCGGCCAATCACAGCGCTAGCCGAACGTTCGGGTAACGTTCGGCCATGCGCTCTTAGTTCGGCCATATGGCCGAACAGTTTGGCCGAACACCATTAGGTGTTCGGCCGAACCCGAACATCACCCGAACAGGGTGATGTTCTGCAGAACCCGAACAGTGGCGAACACTGTTCGCCCAACACTATTCAGGGGTAATCTTTGCTTTTTTGAAAACTGACAGTTTCATGTCTGCTTCGGGGAGGTAAGTCCACCACTGCCTCTGTAGCAATTTTAAAGATTTTAGTATATTTTATCCGGTTCGCACCTCTGTTCACTTCTTGCGATAACTGAGTAATATACCCCCCTTATTTCCAATCTACAGAGAGCGACTTCTTAATCCTGAGTGGGGGCAGGTCTTAAATCACCCGCCTGCATTTACAGTGGTTGCCTAGAAGGTAACCCAGGTTTGTGAGTATTATTTTACTTACGTACACTATCCAGGACCAGCTAACGCTGATTGGTGTAAAGTCCTTGGGGCTCGCAGTGCAGGAGATTGTGCGCACATCTCCTGTTAGTGGGCGGAGGGGAGACTGTTAGACGGCAGAAACGCAGTCTAATTACATTGTACAGCGCTGCGATCTGCAGCAGTGCTGTACTGGGGACAGCCGTATGACACGGCTGTCCCCATGGGACACTAGAGAGCGATCAGCTCTCATAGGCAGAAGCCTATGACAGCCGATCGGCGTTAAAGGCTGGCTGTGGGGTGGGAGTAAGGGAGGGAAAAAATATGCAGATTTATTTTTTTAAAAAACAATATTTACAACAAACAAACAAACACTGGGGGGGAGGGAGGGTGATCAGACCCCACCAACAGAGAGCTCTGTTGGTGGGGAGAAAAGGGGGGAGGAATCACTGGTGTGCTGTGTTGTGTGGTCCTGCAGCTTGGCCTTAAAGCTGCAGTGGCCTTTTTTGACAAAAATAGCCTGGTCTTTAGGGGAGGTAAAGCCCATAGTCCTCAAGAGGTTAAAGGGCAGTCAAGCTTGTAAATATACACAGCATGATGCAGAGCGTGCCTGGAGGGTCTGTGGGCAAAAATCTGTCTGGTATCTTCTCATTGTTATAATGACTGCATGTGCTGATAAGGTGTTAAACAAGGTGAAAAGTTTTTGACAGACCCTAGACTCCAGGAGGGTTGCTTTCTGACTTGTGTGAGAGACCAGCAGGGACAGTAGTCCTATCACAGGCAAGTAGCCTCTGTGTGATGTAGGACTGCAATACAGATAAGCTCTCTGCTCCATCTCAGGCTATTCTCAGTCTCTCTCCACTCCTCCTCTCTCTGGGCTAGTGCACGCCAAAATCACAATAGCAATTGCTAGCAATTAGTGAGTGCGATTTTGTGAAGCGATTTTCAAAGCGATTTCTGAATGAATCGCTCAAAAAAATGCTACATGCAGTATACTTGTGATTTTGAAAAAAATCACAACGCTGCTGTGGGAACACCCTCATAGAGTAACATTAGCCAAGCACTTTTTTGAAATCACTGTCGATTTGAAAAACGCTCAGAAGCACTCTTGGTGTACACCAGCCCTCTTTCATTCACCTTTGTTTCCCTCTTCCCCTAGTGCTGGCTGGCTGTGTCTTCTTGTCATACAGGAAAGCTAAATAAAAGTGCAATCCCAGTGAGGCAAATTATTATTATTTAGTATTTATATAGCACTGCCATCTTCCGCAGATGCATATATCCCTGCATCATATGGGTATCGCTTGCGCTATGTGACACTATGGCCTCGATTCATAAAGCATTACCTCATTCGGTAATGCTGAAAACAGCAGACTTTACCGACCACTTAGCAAAATGTCAATTCATAAAGGCTGTTACCGCATGAAAAGCTGACATTACCGACCAGGGAGATAAATTACAGACTTGGCTGCAGTTACCGACAACACATGTCAGTAAATTGTCAGCAAATGTCAATTCATAAAGCCTTCAACAAGCGGTAAGCCTGGCGGTAGTTACCGACACCTCTAGTGAGGCGATAACAAGTTACCGACAGCTCTGACAGCTCAGATGAATGCAAAAGTGCAGAGATCCGAAGTCTGTTTGAGTCATCAGTGGAGAGAGCTAGAGAGACCTCTGTGTGAATCATTTGAGCAGGCAGGGAAAGACTGTGTGACTCATCTGTCTGAGTCTTCAGTGGAAAGAGCCGTCTGTGTGAGTCATTTCTGCAGGCAGGGAAAGACTGTGTGACTCATCTGTTTGAGTCATCAGTGGGAGAGCCAGAGAGAGCCGTCTGTGTGATTCATTTCTGCAGGGCAAAGAGAGAATCGAGACACTGCTCTACTCTACCGCTCAATGGGCTGCGGTAATTTACCGACCTCCAAAGGCAGCTGGGGAAATCTTTATGAATTAGCACACAGACCGGGAAAATACCGAGAGCGGTATTTTCCCGACAAGATTTTTTTATCGTACTGCTGTTTATGAATCGAGGCCTATGTGGCATATTCCACTGAATTGTTCAAACTAAGTCTATCTCCTGTTCCTCTCTTGGGGAGTTGTTCCAGCGCTGTCCCCTGTTCAAATTTGCTGCTACCAGAAGCCCTCAGAAACACTAATTTCCTTGAGTACTTCCAAAGATAGGCAGCTCCATAATACGTCAGCGCAATTTTGTGCATGGGCAGTATGGAGCCACCTGTATTCGGAAGCACTCGGGGACATAAGTGCTTCTGGACCTTTCAGGAATCCCCCCCTAAAAAATCCTGCGTTTGCCCCTGACATGAATGCAGAAATAGCAGAAATACAGCCAAGGACTCAAGGTAATAGGTAATAGTATAGTATAGTGTTATCAGCGTAGAGGTAATACTATAAACAAAAACAACATAATAATTGCCCCAGGCCATGAGCATAGATGGAGAAGAGAAGAGGTTCTAGAACGGAGCCTTGGGTGGAGAGGAGAGGATTAAGTGTTTGAATAGGAGACAGTGAAAGAGCATCCAAACAGGTACAAACTAGTCCAAGAATGTGCTAGGCCCTTGACACCCAGGCCCATATGCAATTCACTTTTTCACCCGCGTTTTCCCCTAGGTGATGATTTCACACCTTGACATAAAATACCTTTTGACCCACCAACAAGCAAAAAAATACTCAAAATAAATTCAGTAGTACATTTTCACCAACTTTCAGGTACTTTTTCTATTGTAAAATTCTGAAAAGTCATTTCAAAGAGAAGATAAAAATGATCTCCTGAGAGATAACTCGGGTGAAAAAAAAATGTGCACATGGCTCCCAGTGACCAGAGTGTTTGGAAAAGCAAAGCATGATTGACAGTGTCAAAGGCAGAGGAAATGTCAAGGAGTGAACCAGTGGCATATTTTGAGGGGTGCAGACATGGCCAGTGCCATGGGCGTCATAGCACCCATGGGCGCCATTCCTGCCCCCATTCTGTGCTGTCCACTATCTCCTTAATGCTGCCTCAGATCAGTGCTGCCCGCTGTCACCACTGCCACCCCATCAGAAGCGTCAACAAGCTGCTACTTGTACAAATATACTCTTAGATCAGGCAATTTCAGTGTTTGAATAGACGCTTTATTACCCAGATACACCTCTGATTAGAACAGTATATTGGCCTTTGGATTTTGCAACGAGAAGGTCATTAGCGACTTTAGTAAGATCAGTTTCAGTGGAATGATGAGATCGGAAGCCAGACTAGAGGTGGTGTAAGAAGGAGTTAGTAGACAGGAAGTCAGACAGTACTGAATAGATGTGTCGTTCCAGCAGTTTGAAAGCAAAGGGAAGAAGTGAGACTGGATGATAATTAGAGAGAGCTGTAGGGTCTAAATAAGTTTTTTTGATTAGTGATCTTATGATTGCTTGTTTAAATAAGGAAGGGAAAATGCCAGTTGAGATGGAGAGGTTGAAAATAGTGGTTAGAGCAGGAATGAAGAAAGAGGAGAGCTAGGGTATAAGATAAAAGGGAAAAGGGTCCAGAGAACAGGTAGTGAGATAAGCTTTAGAGATTAGAGAAGAAAGGCGCTGTTCGGTTAAAGCAGTTATAGTTGTTACAGAGGGTGAGGTGAGTGAGTAACTGGCCAGGTAGAGAGGGGAAGTAGTAGTCTCTGGTGGGTGAGCAACCAGGAAGAGGTAAGGAGGTAGATGGTTGGACTGATGAAAAGGGTTGCATTTTGAAGCTATTCCGTATTGTATCAATCTTGCTAATAAAGTATGATGCTACAAACTAACTGATAAAAATAAAGAAGGGGAGGAGGTGGGGGGCAAGTAGGGAGTATAAAGTGTTAAAAGTGGGGTTAAGGGATTGTGAATAGATGAGTGGGGTTAAATATGACTGTTTTGCAAGGGAAAGGGTGTCCCTTAGCTGGTGCAGCACTTTTTTTATAATGTGAAAAATTTCCGCACTAGTGCTTTTTCTCCACCGTGGCTCTGCCACTCTAAACTGTCTTTTCAGCTGTTTGATGGTTTCCATCAACCAGGGTTATCTGTTGATGCAATGGGGCAAATGCAGGATGACAGATTGCTCAGGGATTTTAAAGAATCAGCCAGGGACTGGAGATCAAGGTTGCAATAATTCCTAGGTAAGTGAGTGTGGTGCAGTGCTGGGAAAGGTGGAGACAGGGAGGGACAGATTGTGAACATTATAAGGTTGTGATCTGAGAGAGGAAACAGTTATTTAATGTAGAAACAGAGTAGAGCAGACTAAGTCCAGAGTGTGGACATCTTTTTGGGTGAACGTAGAGGACCTTTGTGAGAGGTCATAAAAGGAGGCTAGCTTGGGAAGTTAAGTGACAGTAGGGCAGTTGGTATCAATGGGCACATTAAAATCCCCAATAATGATAGAAGCTATATGCTTTGAATAGTGGTAATCATTTACATACTGTTCCCCTTCTCTGCTTACACCTCTCATACTGTGGATGTCCTTTGCAAGTTTTGTTGCATCATATGAATTGTTATGTATAGAGTGCTTGGGAAGGCAGTGTGAAACGTGCCCTGGAGCCCAAAGCTCCTTAGCTACGCCACTGTGGGTACCTTAGTAAAAAGTGTTTTGAAATTTAAAAGGTGAAAAAACAATATAGAACTTGTGCAGTTAAAAAGCCACAGAAGAATACAACCTGAAGTAGTCTATAACAATTTAGAGTAGTTTCTGCACCTGCTAGCACAGTGTAGCTACAACTGCAGATTAGTGTGCTATATCTGTTGCAGTGCTGATATTGCAGTGGTAAGAACAGGGCCAGTTCTAGACTTTCTGCTGCCTGATGCAAACATTGTAAGGATGTACCCCCTGCCTCCTTAAGCTACCTGCCAACCAGGGGTTTGGCAACATAGTAGCTGAACTCTGGCACAATTCACCGCTGCTACTGATATCCAGCCGAGGATACACTCCCCTACTGCCATAGTAGCCAGAGTTTGGCTATACTATAGCTAAACTCAAATGCTCCTACTAAAAGATCTGATAGTCCATTTAAGCATCATAATAATTAGCATAATTCTCAATTATCTTAAACTTATTTTTACCTCAATGACAAATTCCCTGCTGACTAATAAAGACTTTTGTACATGAAGCTTTGGGCACGATATTTAATAAACACGATTCCCACAAAGTTGCTACTGACATGTAGCTGCTTTAAAAAAAAATAAAAAAAATAGCTGGCAGTCTAATGGTTTAGATCTTCATCATTAACCACTTCACCTCCAAGGGTTTTTCCACTTAAAAAAACAGAGCAATTTTCACCTGTCAGCACTCCTTCCATTCATTTGCCTATAACTTTATTACTACTTAGCAAAACAAAACAATCTTTATCTTGTTTTTTTCGCCACCAATTAGGCTTTCTTTAGGGGGAATTTTTGCTAATAATTATTTTATTCTACAAGTGTTTTAACAGGAAAAATAAGAAAAAAATGGAAAAAAATCATTATTTCTCAGTTTTCGGCCTTTATAGTTTCAAAATAATACATGGTACCGTAATTTAATTTCCACACAGTTGTTTTGCCCATTTGTCCCGGTTATTGCAAGGCTTAAAAATTTTCCCTAGAGCAGTTTTTCAGTTTTGCATCCTTCCCTAATTACATGCCCATAATTTATAAAGCAATAGTAATATGCCCTCTTGACATGCATATTAAAAAAAAAATCAGTACCTAAGGTAACTATTTATGTATTTTTTGTTATTTGTACATTTTTTTTTTCAAAAAAATGTTGGGGGCAACTATTGGGGAGTGTAAGAGGTAATTTGAAATGTAAAAAGAAGGTCAAAATAGGTCTTTTATTGAAGACAAAGGGATATTTAATATTTGGCCACAAGATGTCCTCATGCCTGACTTCCTTATGCATAGTATTACTACGCAAAGAGGAAGTGATGCGTGGATGGTCTTTATGAATGGCAGCGCCGTCTCATGGACAGCTGTGTTCACTTAAATGGGGACTTAGATCAATGAATGGGAACTGTATTCCTGTTCACTGATCTAGCGGCTAACGATCCTCGGTGGTAACGAGCGCCTGGGGCGCGAGCGGGAATGCGTGGTGGGGAGGGACGTAGTAGCTACGCCCCTGCAAGCAGTTATGGGATTTTGCAGGGACGGAGTTACTTGTCCCATGGGAGAGGAAGTGGTTAACCACTTCCCAATCCCAACCACATGTTTTTCCCCTTAAAAACCAGAGGGATTTTCACATACTCCTCCCATGCATTTGCCAATAACTTTATCGTTACTTATCACATTGAAATGATCTCAGCTTTCAGCCATTAAAGCTTTAAAATAAAATGAGCTTCGATACATAAAACCCTCATGTTTTATTTGCCTATTTGTCTAGGTTATTACACCATTTAAATTGTGTCCCTAGTACAATGTATAGTGATAATATTTTATCTAGAAATAAAAGTGTATTTTTTCTGTTTAGTGATTTTAAATACTAAATTACTATTTCCAAGCCATTATTTGCAAAATTAACAGTAATATACCCTCATGACATACATATTAAAAAGTCCATAAGATAACTATTTATGTTTTTGTTAACCCCCCTGGCGGAATTTTTTATACAGCGCAGCAGTTTTTTTTTTTAAATAATGTAGCGAGCCCAGGGCTCGCTACATGATAGCCGCTGCTCAGCGGCATCCCCCCGCCCGCTTCGATCGCCTTCGGTGATCTCCGATCAGGAAATCCCGTTCAAAGAACGGGATTTCCTGGAGGGCTTCCCCCGTCGTCAGCGACGTCGGGACGTCATAGGGAGTCCCGATCCACCCCCCCGGCGCTGCCTGGCACTGATTGGCCAGGCAGCGCACGGGGTCTGGGGGGGGGGGCGCGCCGCAAGGGATAGCGGCGATCGGGCGCGGGGCAGCGGCGATCGGTGTGCTGGCGCAGCTAGCAAAGTGCTAGCTGTGTCCAGCAAAAAAAAAAAAATTATGTTAATCGGCCCAGCAGGGCCTGAGCGGCACCCTCCGGCGGCTTACCCCGTGTCACACACGGGGTTACCGCTAAGGAGGTTAATGGTGTAATTTTTTTTTCAAGTGTTTTATTTTGGTAACTATAGGGTAGGGGTGTAAGGGGTTAAAATTTAATAATTATGTATGTAAATGTAATGGTGTAATAGGGTGCATTTTACTTTTTGGCCGCAGGATGATGCTACACTTACTTCTCGGAAGGTTATGGTTCACATTCATGATTTGTGAGTGAGAGGCTACGTCTCGCTGCCACAGCATCCCATTCATTACAGGCACTGTGATCGGATTTGAGAACGAGCTGTTCTTATTCCCAGATCACGAATTGGCAAGACAGAGGTAGAACGACAAGTCTGTGATGCAGTAATCGGGAACGGCGAGTTAAACAAATTGGGTACACATTTACAGCCCCGGTCGTGATCGTGAAGCATGGGCAGGGGAAAGTAAATACTTGTATGCACGGTCAGGAAGAAGTTAAAGTTGAATACTGATCGCAGCCGTGCCTTCCCCATGTACAAGCACAGATACACTGTGCAGTAGCATGGGTCTGCTCATACATGCCTTTTTTCTTTACGCACAAGCAGCAGTGCTACTGTGTAAGGGCAAACCCTACTGGCACTGTTACAAACGTATCTGGTGTTGTCACTGGAGGCTGCTCTGATAGTGTGGAGCAGCCGGAGGAAGCTTCCTCTTCCTCTTTGGTCAGTTGCATCCTCGGCTCCCCTGTAGACGTGAATCAGCATGTTCGCATCCCCGGCTCTCCTGTAGATGTGGGTCAACGTCTTGTTTTTGACAGTCTCCCTAGGAGGACACGCGCAGCTCAGAGCTACCTTTATAGGTTAAGGAGGCGTGTCTGAGGTGTGTCAGCTGATCAATGCGGTCAACTGACACTTGCTGCAGTGATGTTGCTGATTGGTCTGATTTTCCTGGGGGCTTGGTCTGTGCTCTATTCCTGCTATATAAGCCCTGGGCATTCAGTTACTCACTGTCCGATATAGCTATCAGTTCGCTGAACGCTCGACCTTGTCTTGCTACTGTGCCTAGTCAGCTAGTTTTCAGAGCTATATATATATATATATATATATGCAGACACTGCTGATATATTCTGCATGTACTATAGTTAGACTATATATATATATATATATATATATATATATATATATATATAGTAATTGTACATTATTCTGATTGTTATTAAGTGTATGACCCGGCTAACCCTCACTCTGATTCTGTCTCCTTCTTGTCTGTACCTCAGCCATCTGATCTAAGTGTATGACCTCAGCCTGTTTTACGTTTTTGTCTCTGTCTCAGCCTTCTGTACTATAGCCATCTGACCACCTGTGTATGATATCAGCCTGTTATTGACCTAGCCTTGCCTCAGTCCTATTGTACCGCAGTATTTCTGACTACACATGTATGACTTTAGCGGACGATCTGACCACGAGTTATCTATTCAGTGATTACGTCTAATACCCAGCGTTACAGGCACCTGTGCAGTGTGACTGCACTCACACACAGAGAGGAGCATGGCTGCGAAGAAGAGGGTCCAGGTTGGCTTCCCTCTACAGGGCTAAATATCTAACTTTTTTGGCTTCAGGTTTACTTTAAGCATTAAGGCTTTTACACACCATGCAATTTTCCCATCAGATCAGCAGGAAATTTCCCATTGATCGATAATTTTCAGAATGTCCGACGTGCTTCCGATTGAGAATGGAATTCTTTTTGTGCAACACTGATCTCAAAGTTGATCCCTTTCTTGATCAGAAGCATTTAACATGTAAATGATATGGTGTGTAAGTCATTACATAGCTAGTGGTGAAGCAGTATGATACATATTTCTTTAATTTCTGCTGAAATCTGAAGGAACATTAAATGGTGCATCTGAAAGCTTATTGAAAGCTTCAATTTTTCACTGGTCAGAAAGGCTTTAAAGGTTAAACATGAAAAAAGCAGGAGATCACAGGCTGTGTTTGTTTGTGATGGAAAGTTTGTGATGGAAAGTGTCTGACCATACACAAATCACACTGCAGGCCCTCAGTATTTCAGCGCCCCTTCACCAAATAGAGGCAAATACACCTACTGAGGAAGATTATTTGCAGGAACAATTTTTTTTGGGACTGCTTGTGCATACCGGCTACAGTGCCCGTTAACTGTGCCAGTGCCTTTAGTTGTACTTACTATCCAGTGGCGTAGCTAAGGAGCTGTGGGCCCCAGTGCAAGTGTTACATTGCCCCCCCCCCCCCCCAGGCCCCCCCTTCCCCAAGCAGTCTATACAGAACAGTTGATACCAAAACCTGCCAGCCTGACAACCAGTGTCAGAGGTGCAAGAAGGGAAACCGTTTGGTAATGATTACTACTATTCAAACCATCTACAGAAGTGATTATTACTAGCAGAGGACCAATAGAGAGCTAATACTGTGGTTGAGGAAGGGCCCCACTGGCCCAAGTGCCCCAGTGCTTTCGCAACCTCTGCACCCCCTTTTGCTACGCCACTGTTTCTACCTTAGTTTGAAATAGTTAAGGCCCATACCCACCTCACGATTCTTTTGTTGATTTTGCCGACGACTGGCGATTTTTTTGAGCAACGGGCGGTCGTTTCCACAATCTCATAACATGGGTACATGCACACAATCATTCAAACATTGCTTAGTGTCGCACGGCGATAACAACTGTGTTGGTAGATTGGATCTTTAAGGTCCCCATCGACTCCCACGCAAAGTACCACGATGGGTTGAAGCCTCATTCGCTCCCGTTGTGTAATTTTGCGCATACCCACCGAACGGAAGATGGATCGGGGAGTCCTTAGGGAGACGTCGCTCGCTGGATCCATCTTCCTGCATTGCGAGGCAGGTATGTACTGTAGCTTTAGTGAGGCTGCCCCCCTCCTCTCCTCTTGTAGTGTGGTCTGCTTATTATTATATGTCCAGAGATAGAGCTTGCCCAGCATCCTCATGGTCAACTGTCCTGGATCCTATCCTGTCAGGATGATACCATTTATAGGCTAACGTCAAAAGAGTAAACTTTGGCCAATAGGCCTTCTTCAGACTCTATTCATGTACAGTAGTGGTCACTCAGTATCTTACTCTTTACTACTTTTAGAATTAGCCAGTAAATTGTATCACCCTGATTCAAAAATGTCTACTTTAAAACTTTTCATAACAAATATAAATAAAACCTGCTTAACAGATATGTGAGTGGAATAAGATAGCTTATGAAAAGGCAATATCTAAGGTCAAATATTCTTTAGTTAGCTGTCTCTGTGCAAGTTAAGCTTTATATGAAGTATATGATGTCAGGATAAATAGTTACCAGTTTCACAATATTCCCATGGAAGCACAGATGTTATGGCGTGGCTGGCAGGGTTGCTGACATTGCAGACAAAGGTGTCATTGACATCGGTGGATGGCACATAGAGGACATTCTGGGTTACGCTGATGTTGCTGCTGTTTATGCTACTCCATATTATATTTATGTCACGTTTGTCATCCACTGAGCATGTTATGAACATCTCGCAGGGGTCCTTCTGGGTTACATTGGATGTTGTGGTGATATTATTAGTTGCCAATTTTCCTAAAAAGGATCAGTATCAGTAGTATTTTAAACATATTTACACTGATTCATTAATATAAAAGTAAAATCTAGTCCACAGTAACCAACAGAAATGAATGGCTAAATGATTAAAGAAACACTTAACAGATATAGTAATACACTTTTTAGATAATTAATTGTACAGTATGTGTTTCACTAATGATAAATAGAACATAAATAATATAGAACAAAGTCTCATATTTTCATTTTAAGATATTCATTTTAAAGACTCCATTGCAAACAGTTGCTACAACAGTCTAATGTAAAATCTGCTTCATTGTGCTGAAAAACAAACAGAACTATTGAACCAGGACCTTTTGAAAACTAATGCCCTAACACAGTGTTCCCCAACCCTGTCCTCAAGGCTCACCAACACTGCATGTTTTGTATAAATCCACAGAGGTAGTTAATCAGCTCTCCTGCAACACTAAATACCCCACCTGTGATTGTGGGTGGTTTCCTGCAAAACATGTACAGTTGGTGGGCCTTGAGGACAGGGTTGGGGAACTCTGCCCTAACAGCATTGTTTCCACAGCCAGATACGTGTGTTTTGCCTTCCATTTTCCTTCTGTTTGACTGCCTCATTTGCATAGATAACAAAATATTATTTTTTTTATTCTTTCTACACAAGAAAATAGAAAGGAACTTCAGACAATTTCTTAGTAAGACTAGTGCCATATGTGCCTGTTTATCTCATTATGTCATGTGACAGTTCAGATGCCCTTTAATTTCTTCCCCTTAAAGTGTACCTGAGATGGGGCAAAATAAAACATTTATTCATACCTGGGGCTTCCTCCAGCCCCCTCCAACCTGATCGCTCCCTTGCCACCGTCCTCTGCTGCCTGCAGCCTCCGCAACTGGCCCTGGTCAGTCATCCAGTCAAGGCCAGTCGGCACAGGCGCAGTCCGGCTGTGATTGCTCCCCGTCGTGCTACTGCTTAGGTACAGATTGTTCCCAGCCACGGGAGCACGGAGGAGGCACACATGCAGCTGTGGTGTGAGCGGCTGGACTGCCCATGTGCAATATGCTCCGGACTGGAGGATTTGCGGAGGCTGCAGGCAGCGAAGGACGGTGGCAAGAGAGCAATCAGGTCGGAGAGGGCTGGAAGAAGCCCTAGGTTGGAATTAATGTTTTATTTTGCTCCATCTCAGGTTTACTTTAAAGAGAACCTGAGGTGGATCTTCGGGGGGCAGATGGGACACAGAGCCAAGTTCTCTGCCTAATTACATAGCTCTTTGTCCCCCAACCGCTGTTCTCTGCCCCCCCCCCCCTAATCCCTATATAACACCCCAAGTTTAGCGACAAGATTTGTTAAAAAGTTTGTTTGAAAAAGACCCGGCTGGCAAGTTATTATAACTTTTTATGAGAAGAGGATGCATAGAACGTTTGTTTTGGACTGAATAGGCTCTTTAAATTCCAGAAAGCTGAAATTTGGGGAAATTGATTTATTAACTCCTAGAATTGTTAAAAGCAACTCTTTATATTAGTGTGACATGAAAATTGCTTCTTGCTTGGCAAGTAAAGCTACCATAGAGAACTGCAGGAGCCTTGGTGGGCTGCATTTAAATTCAAGGAATTAGTGCACAAAAGGTCATAACTCAATGGCAATTATTGCACTGTATTTACAGAAAATTTTCCATCTTTATTTGTAAAAGAACAATGGGGCGCTGTAATGTGATGTCTTGCAAACATGTTTTTGAAATGTTTGTGCCATTAGAAAAAAAAAAAGCTTGATGGCCACAAAGTAAAGACCAACCAAGTGTGCAGGTAATGAGCAAAACCAACATTCAACTGTTAATTTTACTTTGTGTTTAGTTTACCCATGTTAAATGTACATTATGCTGAAATAGAATAATTTAAGATTTTCAACCCTCACTCTTCATGTCCAATTTATTGGCACACCAGATTGGTTTTGGATACCATAGTGTCCATGTTCCCTTTACAGATCCTCACTAAAAGACATACAACTCCTTATCAATGCTTGGTCTCTTTAATGAATAAAGTAAAGATCTACGTATATCTTGCATAGCGTACGTTACACTTGTCAGTGGCATATGCACTGGCAAATTGTTGTGCGGTATGTGCGCACAGTAACTTTACTGTAATTTAGTGAATATAACCCATTGTCCCACAATCCTATTCAATGATGTATATAATGTATATAATAATAATAGGTTGTCCCAGTGTTTTAAAAATAAACTTGAGATGGCCAGATATAAAAGTTTTATACAAACCTGGTGCTTCCTCCAGCCCCCTCCATGCCGATCTCTCCTTCACCTCTTGGATCCATTGGTAGAAGCTCAGTTATCTTGGCCAGTTGGGGCATAATGCGCATACGCGGCCTGGTTGCGCGCACACCATCGCACTCCCGCGGCCGGGAGTGTTCTGTGCCCACACAGTACTATTGCGCAGGCACAGAATGCTCCCAGCCACGGGAACATGACAGGGGAGCACACATGGGTGGACTGCGCATCTGCGAATTGGCCCCAACCGGCTGACTATAACGGAGCTGCTACAGATGGATCCAGGATGCGGAGGATGCCGGTGAGGGATCGATTGGCATGGAAGGGCTGGAGGAAGCCCCAGGTATGTATAAAACTGTTATGTCCAGCCATCTCAGGTACACTATCCAACTACTAGCCAACACAGGTATGCAAGGATAATTTCCTTCATTAAATCAATCTCACCAGGTGATTAATATTCTCAGTGGTCAGTATTGTTCGATTGTCCATCAAAATGAGAAAATGTGTGTATGTTGATAGAGGACTGGTTAATGCTAGGTACACACGAGGAGATTTTCTGGCAGATTTACTGTCAGATCAATTATTTCCAACATGTCCGATCTGAAATCGATCAGAAATCAGATCAGACATGTTGGAAATAATCAATCTGGCAATAAATCTGCCAGAAAATCTCATCGTTTGTACCTAGCATGAGGGACAGAACAGAAGCTAAATATTGGTGGTTAATGGATCATACTCAAAATGGGAAACTGTTAGTAGTGGGGTCCCACAAGGGTCAGAACTAGTTCAAATTCTCCTCAATTTCTTTATTAATGATTTAGTAGGTGGAACACGGAGTAATGTAGTCATCTTTGAAGATGATACAAAATTATGTAGAATTATTAACACTAAGCACGATAGTGATATACAGTATTGTAACAGGATCTTGACAACATGGTCATATGAGCACATGCATATGGTAGAAGAAATTTAATGTTCATGAATGTAAGGTCATGCAACTTAAACGTAGCACCAGTAGAAAATTCTGGAATGCATAAAATAGTAAATAAAATCTGGATATGCTAGTCTACTATTCCTTCTGTTTCTGATCTATTTGGTGCCCAAGGCAAAGCAAGCTGAGTCACCCCCCCCCCCCTTTTCTTCAAACCACAGCAACACAAACATACATAATAAACTGTTAATACAGGGCATAGTTATTTAACTAAAAATCTCTGTAGAGTAACATAATGACTGAACAATGGAAGAGCATTACCCATTACAAATGTTGACTCTAAAACATTGACAAGGTATTGCTAAGATTCCAGAATATCTGTGAAACCTCTGTGCCCCAAAGCAGGGGTAGATGTGCAGACATGGGTGTGGCCACAACAATATTAAGGCGGGGCCAAATGTTGTTCGGCCAAGGACCATCTTGTACTAGGCTTTATTGGTTAGGTGAAAGTATCAAATTACAGTTATTGATAGATCAAGAAGTTAGGGTGATTAGAATGTGAGCTCTTCTAAGTATAGTCATTGAAATTACTATGTACTAGGCAAAGTTCTGCAAAAGATGTCAGTGCTATATAAATAAATAATAATAGTAATTTGGTGGAACATCAGACTGTGACTATGGTAGGATCAGGGCCGGATTTATTTATTTATTGTATTTATTTATTGTATTTATAAAGCGCCAACATATTACGCAGCTCTGGACATTAGTTTAGGTTACAGACAATATTTAGGGGTGACATACAGCAATATGACAATACATGAATACAAGAAAGACCAGATCACGCAGCACAGTATGAGTACAAGGTAATGCTTAGTAACGGGATGGGAGCATGGAGATTAGGCAAGTTTGGTTAACTCAAATGCATAGCATGGTGCACAGTAAAGAAAGTGCATGATCAGGTAGGACACAAAAGGAGGAGGACCCTGCCCAAAGGCTTACAATCTAGAGGGAGAGGTAGGGACATGAAAGGTAGGGGTCCAGAGTTCAGCTGTGGGTTTGGAGCACTTGTGAGGGGTGGTAGGCCAGAGTGAAAAGGTGAGTTTTGAGGGCCTTCTTGAAGATGTTGAAGGAGGGGGCTGCCCTAATGGGTGGAGGATTTGGGGGAAGGTCACCAAGGCACGTGCCTAGTGCACCAGAATGTAGCAAAGTCAGAGGAGCGGGTGGTGGCAGGTTGAATGCACCTGTCATAAGCCCTAAGAATCGCTCACAAGTTCGCTGCCATGGCCACCCCTCAGACGCGTAGCTGGGGGGGGCGGGGTAGGTCAAGTGCCCCCGGGCGCCGGGTCCCTAAGGGTGCCCAGCTGAGCTGCTTTGTTGTTTTGTTTTGTTTTTTTCTGGGGAGGGGAGCAGCGCAGAGAAGAGGGAGAGCTGTGAGCAGCGGTAGGGAAGGGGGGCCATCTCCCCCCTCCTTCCCTCACCTTAGGGTGCTCTCCCTCCCTCGCTGTCCCCTCCATTATTGTCCGGGTGGCTGGCAGCGGCGGGCGGAACTCACCTCCGTCTCGCTCCAGCGCTGGAAGTTCGGGTGCTGCAGCCGCGGCTCTGGTCTGGACCAGACCAGAGTAGCGGCAAATCCATCCGGCGATGCGACGAGACGGAGGTAAGTTCCGCCCGCCGCTGCCAGCCACCCGGACAATAATGGAGGGGACAGCGAGGGAGGGAGAGCAGCGCCAGCTCTCCCTCTTCTCTGCGCTGCTCCCCTCCTGCTGGGCACATATCCCCCTGTCTACATATACTGGGCATATATACCCCTGGCTACATATACTGGGCATATATACCCCTGCCTACATATACTGGACATATATACCCCTGCCTACATATACTGGGCATATATACCACTGGCTACATATACTGGGCATATATACCCCTGCCTACATATACTAGTCATATATACCCCTGGCTACATATACTGGGCATATATACTCCTGCCTACATATATTGGGCATATATACCCCTGGCTATATATACTGGGCATATATACCCCTGCCTACATATACTGGGCGTATATACCCCTGGCTACATATACTGGGCACATATACCCCTGGCTACATATACTGGGCATATATACCCTTGGCTACATATACTGGGCACATATACCTCTGGCTACATATACTGGGCACATATACCCCTGACTATATATACTGGGCACATATTATACCCCTGGCTACATATACTGGGCATATATACCCCTGGCTACATATACTGGGCACATATAACCCCCTGACTACATATACTGGGCACATATACCCCTGGCTACATATACTGGGCACATATACCCTTGACTACATATACTGGGGACATATACCCCCCACTACATATACTGGGCACATATACACCTGGCTACATATACTGGGCACATATACCCCTGACTATATATACTGGGGACATATACTCCTGACTACATATACTGGGGACATATACCCCTGGCTATATATACTGAGGACATATACACCTGCCTACATATACTGGGCATATATACCCCTGCCTACATATACTGGGCACATATACCCCTGCCTACATATACTGGGCACATATACCTCTGGCTACATATACTGGGGACACATACCCCTGCCTACATATACTGGGCACATATACCCCTGGCTACCTGTTCTGTGGACATCTCTACCCCTGGCTACCTGTTCTGGGGACATCTATACTGCTGGTCACCTATTCTGGGGACACCTATAGACCTGGGGCTATCTATTTTTGGGGAACCACTGCTGTCAGATTGAGTGTATTTCGGGGAACTGCTGCCAGGTGAGAGGTGTCTACCCTATTAAGGGGGCATTCTGCCTATTTATGTGAAATGCTGTCTATTTATGTGCCTCATGACTGCTGAATTTGTCTTGTTGGGGGCCTCATGGTTACTGAATTTGTCTTGTTGGGGGCCTCATGATTTGTTGGGGGCCTCAAGATCGCTGAATTTGTCTTGTTGGGGGCCTCATGATTGCTGAATTTGTCTTGTTGGGGGCCTCATGATTGCTAAATTTGTCTTGTTGGGGGCCTCATGATTGCTGAGTTGGTCATTTTGGGGGTCATTGTGGGGGCCTCATGTTTGCTCAAGATTGCTGAATTTGTCTTGATGGGGGGGGGGGGGGGGGGCTCATGATTGCTGAATTTGTCTTGGAACATGCTGGAAGGTACATACTGAGGGAGGGTGGGTGAGCGTGAGCCTGCTAACCTCCATGTACATTTGGCTCCACCCATAACCACTCCCACATGTATTATGTGGACACGCCCCTTTTTGGCAACCTTCACCTTGGGGGGCGCATTCATAGTCTTTGTCCCCGGGTGCTGAAAACCCTAGCTACGCCTTTGCCACCCCTTCACCGGCAATCAATCCTGCAGCAGCCAGTAGGCTGCATACAAACTCTTCCAGAATTTGGAGACCTGGTTGGGCAGCGCAATCCTGAGTAGAGATGGCTCGAACCTCTGATTTTAGGTTTACGAACCTCGAACGCAAACTTCCGCAAAAGTTCGTGTTTGCACGAACTTTGCAAACCACAATAGACTTCAATGGGCAGGCGAACTTCCAAAACTACAAACACTGTTTCTGGCCACAAAAGTGATGGAAAAGATGTTTTAAGGGGTCTAACATCTGGAGGGGGAGAAAATCAATTTTAAAGATCTCTACTGCATGTGGGAAATGTTCCAACCACCGCCAACTTTAACGGTTAATAGCAAAGCCCCCTTAAATTCCAGAAATTTGCATGGGAATGTTAAGAAGAACAGTGGGAACAAAAGGAATAGAATGAATTAACCAGAAATACTTACCTGTACCTTAAAAAAAAAGTTCCTACGCCAATATCCTCAGAAATGTCCCACGCCATTATCCTCGGTTCAGAGCCGATTAATTTGATTCAATTCATTAAAAAGAACCGGATCATTCATGAACCGGTTAGTATAGCTTAGATTGTGTTCTGTCTGCATGCATAGCTGCCGGCTCCTGCTGTCTCTCCCCACCTGCCTTCACCTGTGTCACCCTCACCTAGCCTGGCACCTGGTGCACCCATGGGTTCACCAGGTGCCAAGCTAGGTGAGGGTGACAGGTGAGGAGGCAGGGAGGAAAGCGGGAGCCGGCAGCGTCCTATGCGGACTCATTCTCTGCTATGTGGGGTGTGGCAGAGATCTTCAATCAACTTAATTGAAGAAGATCGCAAGATGAGAAGATAAAGGTACAGGTAAGTATTTCTGGTTAATTAAGAACATTAAAGAAGGGGTCCCCAACCCCTGGGCCACGGCCCACTACTGGGTCGCAGGCTGCTCTGAGCTGGGCCATGCCGTTTGTCATCACAGTGCAGAGAGAAGTATCACTGAAGTTTGACAGAAGCTATAGAGAAGAGCCGTCTGCAGCCATTATTTTTGCTGCCACCTCGTGTCTGTTATTTGTAATGCAGCATGCTTTCTGTCTGTGCTGTCTGGCAGCAGTGAGGATGACTGGGACGCTCTGGTCTCTGGCCAGCCACAGAACAGCAGTCTGCATGGATAAAGGTGAGCAGCTGATGCTGGAAGCTAGAGAGGGAAGAAGAATGGAAGGGTAAAAGTGAGTGTGGTGGGAAAGAGGGAAGTGTGAAGTGGGTGTAGGGAGGAGCAAAGGGTGAAGTGAGTGTGGGGAGGAGGGTAAAGGGGCTGTGGGGTGGAGGAAAGGGTAAAAGTGAGGAGAAGCAGATGAGGGTAGAAAATGACTGTGCCAGTAGATAAGGAAGCCCAGGCAGTATCCCCCTTCACACCACCTATCACACCAAATGTACCTTGTGCTGGTGGCTTATGCAGCAGTCCCAGTGCAGTGCGAACTGCGAAGACATATTTTCCAAAGTGCTGAGGGTGATGAAGATAGTAGTTAGGTAGGGCTGGTGTTGCCAGGACATCTTCATGTAATGACCCTGCCTGTAGAAAATGTCCCCCCCCCCCCGCGCAATAACACCCCTGTCCCCCGCATCCGATTGCATCCGCCCGGTCCTTGGAAAAACTGCCTAATGCTGAAGTGGTCCTTGGGTCAAAAAAGGTTGGGGACCACTGCATTAAAGGACTTTTTTCGTCATTGTGTTTTTATTGCATTTAACCCCTTGTGGAAATGTTACAAAACATCTCTAGTTCATTCAGGTTTGATGGCTTCTGAGCATGGACAGCTCTCTTTCACTCCCACCACAGATTTTCAATTATATTCAGGTCTGAGGACTGAGATGACCATTCCAGAACGTTGTAATTGTTTCTCTGCATGAATTCCTTAGTGGATTTTGAGCAGTGTTTAGGGTTTAGACAACTTGTTGAAAGCAGAGGTGTAGCTAGGGTTTTCAGCACCCGGGGGACAAAGACTATTAATGCGGCCCCCAAGGTGAAGGTTGCCAAAAAGGGGCGTGTCCACATAATAAATGTGGGAGTGGTTATGGGTGGAGCCAAATGTACATGGAGGTTAGCAGGCTCACGCTCACCCACCCTCCCTCAGTATGTACCTTTCAGCATGTTCCAAGACAAATTCAGCAATCATGAGCCCCCCCCCCCCCCCCCCCATCAAGACAAATTCAGCAATCTTGAGCAAACATGAGGCCCCCAAAGTGACCCCCAAAATGCCCAACTCAGCAATCATGAGGCCCCCAACGAGACAAATTTAGCAATCATGAGGCCCCCAACAAGACAAATTCAGCAATCATGAGGCCCCCAACAGGGGCAAACCCAGGATTTTCAAGGGGGGGATTCCTGAAAGGTCTCTTTTGGCAAGCTGTGCACTACAGCGCATGCGTTTTCCTACAAAATACACATGATGCACAGCATTTCCCCACAAAATACACACAATGGGCAGTGTTTCCCTACAAAATACACACGATGGAGTAGTATTTTGCCGAAATATATATAACCTGCCACCTAAACCCTAAATTAAAGTAACCCTGTGGTGGAGTGTTGGTAGGCATTGAGGATCTGCACGCAAGGCGGACATCTGAACCATAAAAGTGACTGGTGGGGGAGGGGCATGTGGGGATATGCATGAAAGATGAACTTGCAGCCCAGTATCTAAATCCTAAAAGTGAACCTGTAGTGTGTGTGTGTGTGTCTCCCCACTCCCACACACTACAGGGTCACTTTTAGGGCTATATAAATGCATAATAATATGGTAGGACATTACACTATGACTATGGTAGGATTAGACTGAGCTCCTCTGAGGACAGTCAGTGACATGACTATGTACTCTGCAGAGCCGGGACAAGGTCCTCCAGCACCCAAGGCTGAGACACCAAAGTGCGCCCCTCTATCCCTGCCTCCCCAGCCGTTACACACTGATTGCTATTAGACTAAGAGGCGCCACAGGGCCCACAACCTCGCCAACACCTTAATATCTAATTATCTGGCTTGCAGTAACTGCCATGTATCCCCTTTTCTTATTTCTTTCTGTTGCAAACACAATTAGGAATGACAGCTGTATGAATGATGCACCCCCTCCTACACTGCACCCTGAGGCTGGAGCCTCTCCAGCCTATGCCTCGGCCCGGCCCTGGTACTCTGTAATGTGCTGCAGAATATGTCAGTGCTATATAAATACATAATAATAATATGGTAGGACATTAGGCTATGACTATGGTAGGATTAGATTGTGAGCTCCTCTGGGGACAGTCAGTGACATGACTATGTATTCTGTAATGTGCTGCAGAAGATGTCAGTGCTATATAAATACATAATAATATGGTAGGACATTAGATTATGACTATGGTAGGATTAGAGTGTGAGCTCTTTTGAGGACAGTCAGTGACATGAATATGTACTCTGTAATGTGCTGCAGAAGATGTCAGTGCTATATAAATACATAATAGCAATAATAATATGGTAGGACATTAGACTATGACTATGGTAGGTTTAGATTGTGAGCTCCTCTGAGGACAGTCAGTGACATGACTATGTACTCTGTAATGTGCTGCAGGAGATGTCAGTGCTATATAAATACATAATAATAATAATATGGTAGGACATTAGACAATGACTATGGTAGGATTAGATTGTGAGCTCCTCTGAGGATAGTCCGTGACATGACTATGTATTCTGTAATGTGCTGCAGGAGATGTCAGTGCTATATAAATACATAATAATAATAATAATATGGAAGGACATTTGACTAGGACTATGGTAGGCTTAGAGTGTGAGCTCCTCTGAGAACAGTCAGTGACATGACTATGTACTCTGTAATGTGCTGCAGAAGATGTCAGTGCTATATAAATACATAATAATAATAATATGGTAGGACATTAGACTATGGTTATGGTAGGATTAGATTGTGAGCTCCTCTGAGAACAGTCAGTGACTTGAATATGTACACTGTAAAGTGCTGCTGAAGATGCCAGTGCTATATAAATACATATTATTAATATGGTAGGATACCATATATGACTATGGCAGGGACATGACTATGTACTCTGAAGTGCTGCTGAAAATGTCAATGCTATATAAATACATATTAATTATATGGTTTCATATTAGACTAGTAACACAGTTATGTACACTGCAAAGTGCTAGGGACATGTGCTTGTTTAGATGCATTTACAATGAGCCATTGCTGATTACTTTTTTCAAGGTGGGGTGTGTGTGTGGGGGGGGGGGGCAAAGGGAGGAGGATTGAGGAGGGTATAAGAGAGATAAAAAGAAATGGACAGAGTAGAGGAGGACAGTAAAGGTAGCCATACATCAGGCAACCTGTCGATCGACCATCCAATTAGATTATTATACTCAGATAAAAATCAAGAGCGTGTTCGATCGACGGACGATGTGTCCAATTTCTGTCCCAAATTGGTTGCATCTATCGGTCGGACATGCTGCATGACGTAGGGCTGACATACTCGATCAGGTGCGTAACGGTATGCAATATCGGGATGAGCAACAAAACCCCCCTAATGTAAAAAGTGCCCACCTCATTCCCCCCCCCTGCAGTATACTTTACTTGGCGGTGTCCGCCGCTGGCTCCGGGTTTTGTCCTCAGACACACAACCCGCGTTGTTGCTGGCATATTTGTGACATTACACGCGCCCACATATATGCCGGCAACCACGTGGGGCGTGTGTTTTGGAGGCAGACAGAGCCATCGGCAGAAAACCACAAGTAAAGTATACAGCATGGGGCCCAGAGGGGGGGGCACATTTTACCTCAAGGGGGGGGCAACGGTGAGGTGGCGGATGCGGCGTCACGAGGACGATTCCTAAGAGATTTCATACTGAAATCGATCAGAATTTTGGCCTGTGGTGTGTGGGCAGATAACAGATCTTTCTCCGATCAGAGAGAGATCTGTCTCTTGTCTTGGCCGCTCTGCCCATATATTGGCACCTCAATAACAATAATAGGGACTGTGTGAAAGTAAAGAGATATGAGAATTGGGAGGGAGATAGATGTGGAAAAGAGAAAAGGGGGGCATAAGAGAGAGGGGAAGATAAAGTTGAAGAGACACAAGAGAGCTTGAGGGGGAGATGAATAATGGCAGGGCGATTTCTAACCAGGCTCCAGTCTTCACCTCTCTGTTTGGCTGGGACATGCAGAGGAAGCTAATTAAGACATGAAAGAGAGGGAGGGGGTCAGGGGGACACAGGCAGAGATAACAGATTAAAGTCAGACTGCAAATAAACAGTTAATGATCCAGCTTACACAGCGGGCTCTGCTCGGCTGTCACCTCTCCCTGCTAGAGACGCTCCCAGCTGCACTCCCGACCATCTCTAAAGGTGGCCATACACTGGTCGATTTGCCATCAGATTCGACCAACAGATAGATCCCTCTCTGATCGAATCTGATCAGAGAGGGATCGTATGGCCACCTTTACAGCAAACAGATTGTGAACCGATTTCAGCCTGAAACCGTTCACAATCTGTTGTGGTGGTGCTGCTGCTGCTGCCCCCGCCCGCCCGCATACATTACCTGCTCCGCCGGCGCGACTCCAGTCCCCCGGTCACCGCTGCTCTGTCTGCGCTCTGGTCTCCAGGTCCGGCATGCCTCACTTCTTCTAGCCCGGCAGGAAGTTTAAACAGTAGAGGGCGCTCTACTGTTTAAACTTCCTGCCGGGCTAGAAGAAGTGAGGCATGCCGGACCTGGAGACCAGAGCGCAGACAGAGCAGCGGTGACCGGGAGACTGCAGTCGCGCCGGCGGAGCAGGTAATGTATGCGGGCTCTATTGCGTCGGTCGTCGGGCACTCGAACGCCGCTAGCGATGCGCTCTTTACCCGCGGGCGATCGACGGTTATTTTCCGCACGGCACGATCGACGGGATCGGACGAAATGGATCGAAATTCGGCGTGTAGCGTGAACGATTGGCAGCAGATTCGATCCCAGTGATCGAATCTGCTGTCGAAACGGGCGCAAATCGGGCCAGTGTATGGCCTGCTTAAACCTTCTGCTCTGCAGATCCATTGCTGGAGGAGCGAGTGGCTGTCTCTCAGAGAAATCCAAACTTGCCGCTCTGCAGCCAGACGGGGGAGGGGCGTCACACGAAGAGCAGGAATTAGAACAGAGCTGTGCTGTGCTGTGCTCTGGCTATGATGACTGTGACATGACCTTCTGGTCATACTTCATGGGCCCCTTTACAAAATGATTTTGCTGCACAGCCGTTTGTCTGCCCTGGGAGGCGATGCCCCATGGCTGCATACACAGCAGCCCCACTTCCGGTCTAAGTACAGGGGGGAGGTTCCAGACACCCGGAACAACCCCTTCGGTGCGCCAGTGCCCAACAAGACAAATTCAGCGATCTTGAGGCCCCCAACAAATCATGAGGCCCCCAACAAGACAAATTCAGTAACCATGAGGCCCCCAACAAGACAAATTCAGCAGTCATGAGGCACATAAATAGACAGCATTTCACATAAATAGGCAGAATGCCCCCTTAATAGGGTAGACACCTCTCACCTGGCAGCAGTTCCCCAAAATACACTCAATCTGACAGCAGTGGTTCCCCAAAAATAGATAGCCCCAGGTCTATAGGTGTCCCCAGAATAGGTGGCCAGCGGTATAGATGTCCCCAGAACAGGTAGCCAGGGGTAGAGATGTCCACAGAACAGGTAGCCAGGGGTATATGTGCCCAGTATATGTAGGCAGGGGTATGTGTCCCCAGTATATGTAGCCAGAGGTATATGTGCCCAGTATATGTAGGCAGGGGTATATGTGCCCAGTATATGTAGGCAGGGGTATATATGCCCAGTATATGTAGGCAGGTGTATATGTCCTCAGTATATATAGCCAGGAGTATATGTCCCCAGTATATGTAGTCAGGGGTATATGTCCCCAGTATATATAGTCAGGGGTATATGTGCCCAGTATATGTAGCCAGGTGTATATGTGCCCAGTATATGTAGCCAGGTGTATATGTGCCCAGTATATGTAGTGGGGGGTATATGTCCCCAGTATATGTAGCCAGGGGGTTATATGTGCCCAGTATATGTAGCCAGGGGTATATATGCCCAGTATATGTAGCCAGGGGTATAATATGTGCCCAGTATATGTAGTCAGGGGTATATGTGCCCAGTATATGTAGCCAGGGGTATATGTGCCCAGTATATGTAGCCAAGGGTATGTATGCCCAGTATATGTAGCCAGGGGTATATGTGCCCAGTATATGTAGCCAGGGGTATATACGCCCAGTATATGTAGGCAGGGGTATATATGCCCAGTATATGTAGCCAGGGATATATATGCCCAGTATATGTAGGCAGGGGTATATGTCTCAGTATATGTAGTCAGGGTTATATGTGCCCAGTATATGTAGCCAGGGGTATATATGCCCAGTATATGTAGCCAGGGGTATATATGCCCAGTATATGCAGGCAGGAGTATATATGCCCAGTATATGTAGGCAGAGGTATATATGCCCAGTATATGTAGCCAGGGGTATATATGACCAGTATATGTAGGCAGGGGTATATATGCCCAGTATATGTAGCCAGCCGTATATATGCCCAGTATATGTAGACAGGGGTATATATGTCCAGTATATGTAGGCAGGGGTATATATGCCCAGTATATGTAGCCAGGGGTATATATGCCCAGTATATGTAGCCAGGGGTATATGTGCCCAGCAGGAGGGGAGCAGTGCAGAGAAGAGGGAGAGCTGGCGCTGCTCTCCCTCCCTCGCTGTCCCCTCCATTATTGTCCGGGTGGCTGGCAGCGGCGGGCGGAACTTACCTCCGTCTCGTCGCATCGCCAGATGGATTTGCAGCTACTCTGGTCTGGTCCAGACCAGAGCAGCGGCTGCAGCACCCAAACTTCCGGCGCTGGAGCGAGACGGAGGTGAATTCCGCCCGCCGCTGCCAGCCACCCGGACAATAATGGAGGGGACAGCGAGGGAGGGAGAGCACCCTAAGGTGAGGGAAGGAGGGGGGAGATGGCCCCCCTTCCCTACTGCTGCTCACAGCTCTCCCTCTTCTCTGCACTGCTCCCCTCCCCAGAAAAAACAAAACAACAAAGCAGCTCAGCTGGGCACCCTTAGGGACCCGGCGCCCGGGGGCACTTGACCTACCCCGCCCCCCCCCCCCCCCCCTAGCTACGCGTCTGGTTGAAAGATCCAGCCTTTAGCTTTGTCACTGATTCCTGGACATTGGTCCCCGGAATCTGCTGATACTGAGTGGAATCCTGGGGTCCCTCAACTTTGACAAGATTCCCAGTCCCTGCACTGGCCCCACAGCATGATGGAACCACCACCATATTTCACTGTGGGTAGCAGGTGTTTTTCTTGGAATGCTGTGTTTTTCCTTCATGCCTAACGCCCCTTGTTATGCCCAAATATCTCAATTTTAATTTCATCAGTCCAGCTAGTGAGCTAGCGAACCTGACAGTGGATATGTCTCTCCTTGTTCTAACTGGCTGTACCGATCTAGAACTTCCTGCGTTCTGTCTGCATGGGCTCCTAACAGACTCACATGGACCATGTTTTCACCTGGGGTGACTGTTACATGGGGAATGGGTGGGATGTAGTATTTACGATGCCCCCTGAACACCTTTGATTGAGCTTCTGCTTCTGGCGGCTTAGCTGTCTGGCCCGTAAGCACATCCAGGTTGGAGTCGCTCTGTAGTGTCCTCACGGATATGAGACTACAAGACTCAGCCACCTGCCTAGTGAGATCTGAGGTCAGCTGCTGAAAGTCAGAATCCCTGCTGGGGTCAGAGCTGACAGGCACACCTGTATGCTCTGAGCTCAGGTTACTGGAAACACTGGAAGTGTCTTCCAGCACAATTACACTACGGTGACCAGACATCCCACTTTCGCCCACTTTTGCCAGGACGTGTCCCGGATTCGGGGTCCCATGTCCCAGGTTGCATAGCGTCCCGGGAAATGTTCCGCTTTCAGACATTGGACGTCCCGGCTGCAGGACTCTGGCCGCCGGTCAATTTGTTTTAGTAAGTGCGGCCACCTGGTCGCATTAACTTTTCTGCAGCTTGCAGCCCTGCCCACCCTCCAATCATGCGGCCTCCTGGCCACCTCATCTCTGCCCACAATGTGCTTCTCTGCTCCCCCTCCAATCGCATCAGCTCCGCCCCCAGAAATCAGAGGTAACGGTGGTTGCATGTTCAAATGTCGTAGGAAACAAATGGTTGCATTTCAAGTGTCGGAGTTTAACGGTTGTTGCATTTCAAGTGTTGGAGGTTAACTGTTGTTGCATTTTAAGTGTTGGAGGTAATGGCTGTTGCATTTCAATTGTCAGAGGAAACGGTTTTTGCATGTCATGTGTCAGAGTTAATGGTTGCTACATTTTCTATTTGATGGTCATAGTGGTTGTATTTGGTATTTTAAGGTTATTGTGTGCAGCTATTGGCATTCTGGTGGCTCTGTTACATTAGTTAGCTCCATCCTGTTATGTCATGGCCACTCCCATTATGCCATGACAGCACTCATTTCTCACTGTCGTCTCCCCCAAAGCCCCCCCACCCCAAGTTGGGCCCTCAAAAATATGGTCACTGCAGTTACACATGTATTGTCATCATCCCACAATATGTCACTTTCAGAACTGTCACAGGCCTGGCGATCAGGGTGATTAGAGCGGGTCGGAACCCCTCCTGGTGGCTCTGAGCTCAGGCTCTTAGCCATATTACATGCAATTGCTAAAATGGGCACAACACAATCTACATCACATTTGGGGCTTGATTCACTAAGACAAATAGCATGCCTATCAAAGTTAGCATCTCTGTATCCCCTTTTATCTCCATATAACTCTCTCCAGGTATCAATTCAAAAAGTTATTCTCTAAAGCAGTTTGCAAACTATTTAGTTGTTTTTTTGACATTTTGTCAGGAGTTGGTCTGGGTTTGTCTAATCAGTCATTTAGTGTCAGGTTGAAGTCTCCACACCAAATTAACATAGTCCTGGGCGGAACTGGCGTAACAATAGGCCCTGTAGCCCTTGCCCCTGCGAGGGGGCCCAGGCCCCCCTGGGGCACACTCGGGGCTGTTTTGGGGGGCTGGGGTGACGCAGCACCCGGGCAGCGGCGGCAGATACATACCTTTCGTGCGTTCCAGCGTGGACGCTCCTCTCTCTAGTCTCTGATGCGACTTCCTGTATAAACAGGAAGTCGCGTCAGAGACTAGCGGGAGAAACTTCCATGCTGGAGCGCACGAAAGATATGTATCTGCCGCCGCTGCCCGCCGCTGCTCACGGACACTTATTGAAGCTGGAGAGGAGCGCAGAGGGGAAAGCCCAAGGTGAGGGAGGGGGGGACCGTCCCCCCTGTCACAATTCCGCGAACGCCATTGCGGCAAGCGCATGTAAAGGTGCTCAAACTATGATCTGTAGAGCCCCTTTAAATGCATTTGCCTGCTTTTAGAAAATGAGTGTTCTTCCAGCTCACCAGCCCTGCAATGGGGAATGTGAGTGCTTGTTTACACTTCCTGAAGATCCCCAATAAAACCCAAAGAAAAACCAGGCATTCACATAGCTCACAGATCTACTACAAGGAACTGCTGATAAGAAGCAGGATACAGGAATGCATCATAAAATCATAAGGTGACATTCCTGCCTGTCCGGAGAATACCCAGAGACATGTCCCTGGCTTAATGAGCTTTTGATATCTCACTTCATATTAGTCCATAATTCGATAGATATTGCGTAACCGTTTGGGCCCAGCGGTCCACAACTCACAGTGCACCAGGCGACCAGCGCAGCCCACCTTCTAAGACGTTAATCGACCACCTAGTCATCTCTCAGCCTGAGATATAGATTACATAGGCAGGGAAGGTGGCACTCCAAGCGAGTTTGATATCGATTGGTTCAGCGCATGCTGACGGAATGTAAAATGTTGGGTTTTATATGATATGTCAGATATCGTCTGAGTTATAGCATATTTGGAGGAACTGCCAATTCTGTCCCTCAGACAATAGGGGCGGACTTCAGCAGCCTGAGGTCAGATTGTTAAGGGTGGAAACCTCTCTTGTTACCAGCCACACCCTCTGGCAGAGAAAGAGTTAAAACCGACTGACACTCAGCCTGGAGAGAGAGACCCCAGCCATCCTGTACCATCACGGATTTGGGCTGGATGATAAAAGGATTAATACCTATTCCACAGAACTTTCCAGAACTGGACTCTAAATCTTCTGTGGGACTTACCGCAAAGGACACGGTAACTTGACAAACTGCTCAGACTGTAATCAGCTATTATTTTCATATTGAACCCTTATTATTTCTGTATCCATTTGTTTCTATTGCTATATTTTGTTCTGCATTATTTCTTTAAATAAACAATTTAAAAATCGTTCGTCTAAGTGCTGTTCTGAAACAAATCTCAAAAGAATTCACATCTTCAGAGAGACATGTTAACATAACTGTTTTGATATTAAATATTGTTAGTTTTTCTATCTCTAGAAAGGTTGTCTAATTAACCCTTTTTCCTACAGGATTTAGCTAGAGTTAGAATTAGCGCATTCGCACGCTTTTATTGCGGATTGTGGCAGCGACCTGGCCTCTATATGAGAGCACAGATTGTATCGATTGTATATACAATCGAAATTGGACTGTGTGTGGACTCACCAACCAATCCAAAAGGTTACTTTGCCTGCAGTTCTGACTACCTTCAGGATTCCCTCAGGATCTGAGGCTTTATGGTAAACTGCAGCAAAGGGAACAGGAATTGGTGGGTGACTGCGCATACGTCACATTGCCGGCAGCGGTGCGACCAAGCTTTGGCGTCACTCTGTTCACCATATTACAAACCATCGGATGTGTCTATTCCCCGAATGATAACGGTGTCAGATTAGACAAGATTGGCGCGCGTTGTCGCATTATTACCTGACGACCCAGCAACTGCTATTTTAATGTCAACTTGCTCACAGTCTTACAAGCCATTGGAGGCGATTAATACCTGATGGTACTGGAGTAAGTTAGACGAGATTGCGGGGCTGTTCGTCACACACCCTCCCCGCCGAACTGCAGCATAGCTTTCCCCTCATGCTGCGTCCCCTCCAGCCCCCCAAAACGGCCCAGAGCGGGGGGGGGGACACCCCTGCTGGGCAGGACTACAATTTTGTCCTATACCTTCATAATAGTCTGGAAGGCTTATTCCAGTGGGGCATAATAATTAATTAGGCAAATTTTTTGGTCATATAAGGAATCTTTAAGGACTATAAAACATCCTTCTGGGTCTGAGGTAAACAACAACAAACACAACATGAAACCCTCATTATTAGCAGCTGGAATAGGCTGGTGTAGAGACTAGAGTCTCACAGCAGGAGAAGCACGCCTGAGCTATTGTCACAGATAAAGCATTGACACTGTTCTTTGCCCCTGTGATAAGAGTCCCACTAAATATCAGTATGTGTATTATTGAGGGGTCTTGTGAGTAGCTAATGAATTGCAAACAACACATGCCTGTGATCTGCCCTTAGTTCTTTCTTAGATATTCAGCACTGCAGAGGAAACATTTACACCAGGCATGTCAAAAAAGTTTTGTTAAATCATTGCCACCAAGCATTATAAGGTGAACAACATATGTGTTCTTAAGGTGATGTATTGGGCTTAAAAGCTGAGAACACACTAGGGAGAGACCCTATCTTTGTGGAAAGCGTTAGTATTTTTGCTGATGAAGGTCTGGGCGCATGTAAAAAACATATATTCATTTATTTGTGTTTGTGCATTATGCACAAATTTCTGTTTTACTATGCAGCTGGGTCATAGTGTACGGCTTTTTAAAAGTTGGGAGGTATGCTAGAATTCCAGCTGGTGGTGGTGATACTTGTACAGCTGGGTGCTAGGTGGTGGTATGTGTGCAGCTGCATGCTAGGTGGTGGTACCTGTGAGGCTGTGTGCTAGGTGGTGGTACGTGTGCGGCTGCATGCTAGGTGGTGGTACCTGTGAGGCTGTGTGCTAGGTGGTGGTATGTGTGCTGCTGGGTGCTACATGGTGGTACGTGTGCGGCTGGGTGTGCTAGGTGGTGGTACGTGTGTGGCTAAGTACATGATGGTACGTGTGCGGCTGAGTGCTAGGTGATGGTACGTCTGCAGCTGCGTGATAGGTGGTGGTACGTGTGCAGCTGTGTGCTAGGTGGTGGTACATGTGCGGCTGAGTGCTAGGTGGTGGTAGGTGTGCGGCTGAGTGCTAGGTGGTGGTACATGTGCAGGTGAGTGCTAGGTGGTGGTACGTGTGCGGCTGAGTGCTAGGTGGTGGTTTGTGTGCGGCTGCATGCTAGGTAGTGGTAACTGTGCAGCTGCATGCTAGGTGGTGGTACCTGCGAGGCAGCATGCTAGGTGGTGGTACGTGTGCGGCTGAGTGCTAGGTGGTGGTACATGTGCAGCTGAGTGCTAGGTGGTGGTACCTGTGAGGCTGAGCACTTGGTAGTGGTACCTGTTCAGCTGGGTGCTAGGTGGTGGTATGTGTGTGGCTGGGTGTTAGGGGGTGGTACATGTTTGGCTGGGTACTGTTACATGTGGGGCTGAGTGCTAGGTGTTTGGACATTATTTTATGTATTAAAAGAGAACATTTTGCTGGGCAAGTCTGCATTTGATCTGTGGGGGACATGGTATCTACATTTGATCTGTGGGGGACATGGTATCTGCATTTGATCTGTGGGGGACATGGTATCTGCATTTGATCTGTGTGGGACATGGTATCTGCATTTGATCTGTGGGGGACATGGTATCTGCATTTGATCTGTGTGGGACATGGTATCTACATTTGATCTGTGGAGGACATGGTATCTGCATTTGATCTGTGTGGGACATGGTACCTACATTTGATCTGCGGAGGACATGGTATCTGCATTTGATCTGTGTGGGACATGGTATCTACATTTGATCTGTGGGGGACACGGTATCTACATTTGATCTGTGGGGGACATGGTATCTGCATTTGATCTGTGTGGGACATGGTATCTGCATTTGATCTGTGTGGGACATGGTATCTGCATTTGATCTGTGGGGGACATAGTATCTGCATTTGATCTGTGTGGGACATGGTATCTGCATTTGATCTGTGTGGGACATGGTATCTACATTTGATCTGTGGAGGACATGGTATCTGCATTTGATCTGTGTGGGACATGGTATCTGCATTTGATCTGTGTGGGACATGGTATCTGCATTTGATCTGTGGGGGACATGGTATCTGCATTTGATCTGTGGGGGCATGGTATCTGCATTTGATTTGTAGGGGACATGGTATCTGCATTTGATCTGTGGGGGACATGGTATCTGCATTTGATCTGTGGGGGACATGGTATCTGCATTTGATCTGTGTGGGACATGGTATCTGCATTTGATCTGTGTGGGACATGGTATCTGCATTTGATCTGTGGGGGACATGGTATCTGCATTTGATCTGTGGGGGGCATGGTATCTGCATTTGATCTGTGGGGGACATGGTATCTGCATTTGATCTGTGTGGGACATGGTATCTGCATTTGATCTGTGTGGGACATGGTATCTGCATTTGATCTGTGGGGGACATGGTATCTGCATTTGATCTGTGGGGGGCATGGTATCTGCATTTGATTTGTAGGGGACATGGTATCTGCATTTGATCTGTGGGGGACATGGTATCTGTAGTTGGTCTGTGGGGGACATGGTATCTGCATTTGAACTGTGGGGGACATGGTATCTGCAGTTGGTCTGTGGGGGACATGGTATCTGCATTTGATCTGTGGGGGACATGGTATCTGCATGTGATCTGTGTGGGACATGGTATCTGCATTTGATCTGTAGGGGACATGGTATCTGCATTTGATCTGTGGGGGGCATGGTATCTGCATTTGATCTGTGGGGGGCATGGCATCTGCATTTGATTTGTAGGGGACATGGTATCTGCATTTGATCTGTGGGGGACATGGTATCTGCATTTGATATGTGGGGACATGGTATCTGTAGTTGGTCTGTGGGGGACATGGTATCTGCATTTGAACTGTGGGGGACATGGTATCTGCAGTTGGTCTGTGGGGGACATGGTATCTGCATTTGATCTGTGGGAGACATGGTATCTGCATTTGATTTGTGGGGGACATGGTATATGCATTTGATTTGTGGGGAACATGGTATCTGCATTTGATCTGTGGGGGACATGGTATCTGCATTTGATCTGTGGGGGACATGGTATCTGCATTTGATCTGTGGGGGGCATGGTATCTGCATTTGATCTGTGGGGGGGCATGGTATCTGCATTTGATTTGTAGGGGACATGGTATCTGCATTTGATCTGTGGGGGACATGGTATCTGCATTTGATATGTGGGGGACATGGTATCTGTAGTTGGTCTGTGGAGGACATGGTATCTGCATTTGAACTGTGGGGGACATGGTATCTGCAGTTGGTCTGTGGGGGACATGGTATCTGCATTTGATCTGTGGGGGACATGGTATCTGCATTTGATTTGTGGGGGACATGGTATATGCATTTGATTTGTGGGGAACATCGTATCTGCATTTGATCAGTGGGGGACATGATAAAGACCATTGTTATTTTTGGGAAAATATGTCTAAAATTATTTGTGCAAACATGCTATCTGAACATGCTCTGAGGTCAGCAAGTTATATATTTTATTTTTATATCATGGACATGGTGGCAGCATGTGATGCAGTTGGAGGGGGGGCGCCACAGGTTTTCTTGCCTGGAGTGACAAAAAGGCCAGAGGCGCCCCTGAGCACAATCACTATACTCTAATCAAGAGAGCTACCAAGTCCTACAAAGGGAAGCTGCTCACTTCCAAACCTTGGGGAAAATACTTATTTACGGTGACCTAAAGGCCAGAACAGGAACCGAAAAAGACTACCTCAACTCAGATGACAATTTCCATATATTTGGACCTGAGACCCAGTACCCTGAAATCATACAGAAAGATGGAAACAGCAATGACAGCACAGTCAATAAGTATGGGAAACAACTGCTGAACCTCTGCAAAGGTCTAGGACTTCACATCCTTAATGGCCGGACCAAGGGGGACTCTCTAGGGCAGGGGTCTGCAACCTTTAAAAATTAAAGAGCCACTTGGACCCGTTTCCGAAAAGAGCCGCAAAAAACTGAGCCGTTTCCAAAAAACTGGGAGCCGCAAAACCATTATAAAACAGATATGACCCTAATATGCACAAATCGTTAGCAGATATGTCCCCAATATGCACAAATCGTTAGCAGATATGACCCCAATATGCAGATATGTCCCCAATATGCACAAATCGTTAGCAGATATGACCCCAATATGCACAAATCGTTAGCAGATATGACCCCAATATGCACAAATCGTTAGCAGATATTACCCCAATATGCACAAATCGTTAGCAGATATGTCCCCAATATGCACAAATCGTTAGCAGATATGACCCCAATATGCACAAATCGTTAGCAGATATGACCCCAATATGCAGATATGACCCCAATATGCACAAATCGTTAGCAGATATGACCCCAATATGCAGATATGACCCCAATATGCACAAATCGTTAGCAGATATGTCCCTAATATGCACAAATCGTTAGCAGATATGACCCCAATATGCACAAATCGTTAGCAGATATGACTCCAATATGCAGATATGACCCCAATATGCACAATCCTACAGCAGAAATGACCCCAATATGCACAAATCCTTCAGCAGATCTGAAAAGAAAAACCCATTTACTCACCTAGTCAGAAGAACTCCTGTCACGATCTCCTCCTGTTCCGACCTCCGGTCCCGACCTCCTTGTGGCGCGCAACTCCCTCGGCTCCTCTTCCTTCCTTCCCGACGTCACGTCCTGCCTGCACTACACTGCAGGGCTACGGGAAAATGGCCGCCCGAAGCCCTGCACTGGTCCGGCGGCCTTTCTGATAGGCTGCCGGCCAGCTGGCAGCACACGTCACACGCGCACATGTAACAAGCGCGCCGCAGCCACTGACACTCACTACCGGTGTAGTGTCAGAATGGGCAGCCCTGCAGCACCGGAGCCGCGACTGAGCCGCGGCCTAGGAGCCGCGGCAAAGGTGAAAAAGAGCCGCTTGCGGCTCCGGAGCCGCGGGTTGCCGACCCCTGCTCTAGGGAGATATACACTAAACTCCCATGTAGGTAGTAGTGTGGTGGACTATGCCATCAGTGACATGGACCTTGCAAGCATCCGTGCTTTCATAGTCACCACACAATCACATCTGTCAGACCACAACCAAATCCTACTATACATCAATTCCTCAAGCAAACCCTCTGAACAACAACATCCAGTAAGCCTGTGTAACCTACCACCCACTTTTAAATGGTCCAGAGAATCAACCATAAAGTACAAGGAGACTCTCAACAGACCAGAAGCAATACAGCTACTTCTTGACTATCAAACATATACCTAACCCTGATCAACAAGGTGTGCAGCAAGCAGCAAAGGACCTCAACCAGATATTACACACTATTGCAGAAATGGCTGGCCAACCTAAAAAGGATTGCCCAAAAGAGACCATCAAAGAAAAACTCAAACAAATGGTTCGACAGTGAATGCAAGTCACTAAGAAACAACCTACGAGCCATATCAAACAAAAACACAGACATCCAAACAACATAGAATTTGAGGACAGCACGGGGGGCGGAGTCTGGAGGCCGCCGCGAGCAGTCGCATGGAGTAAGAGCTCCACAGATCACCCAGCGACAGACGGCCCGGGCACTCGCCGACGAGCACGGAACTCTCTCTAATCAACTGCGGACACAGATACCACCTTAGCCATGCCTCCGAAAGCTAAACCGAACGAGCCGGAGGCTCCCATCTCTGAGTTCTTCAACAAGAAGTCTAAGACGGCAGGCAACAAAGATGGCGCCGCTGCAAAATCTGCCACAGCTCCTTCTTCGCCAGACAACTCCAGCGCACAAAGTAAGGCAGACACTGTTACAAAAGCTGATTTATCTGCATTGCTGGGCAATATTGAAAAGCTTATTAGTGCAGCTAACAACAAAGTGATCAATGAAATCAAATCTGAGATTTCTGCACTGGGAGAACGTGTTAATACTGTAGAGACAGGGCTGGACAAGCTAACGGAAAGTCTTCATCAGGCAGAAGCTGACATTGCAGAACTCAGAACTGAAATATCTTCTATTAAGGATGGGCAGGAAGATCATGACAATAGAAACCGCAGGAACAACCTGCGCATAAGATTTGTGCCTGAAACAGTAACTGAACTCCCTGACTTTGCTTCAGAACTATTTCACTTTTTGGCCCCTGGCATGCCTGAAGAAGAATACAGAGTCGATAGAATACACAGAGCTCTTAGATCTAAACCAAGAGATACAGCCACTCCTAGAGATATCATACTGCGCTGCCACTACTTCTCTACAAAAGAAGCAATTCTCGCTAAAACACGGAATCTCCCCTCCATTGATTTCTTAGATTACACTATGCAGATCTATCAAGACCTCTCTCCAATTACGCTGACAAGGCGCCGTGCAATGAAACCTTTAACCACGGCACTGCTGGCAAAAAACATCAAATACCGATGGGGATACCCTTTCAGGCTGATCGTCACCCATAACGGGGCCCAAATAACGGCAACTTCCCCTGACGACATACCTAGGCTTCTGAGATGTATCGAAGCCCGCACCGCTCCACAAGATGATCAAAGTACATCCTCACCAGCCCCTGGGACCCCGCGCAGATCCCCACCGGCGTTGGAGTGGACCACGCTGCCTGTGCGCTCATCCAGCAGACTGCGCTCTACTAAAGGTCAAACCTCACCAGCAAACTCGGTTTGATTAACTTTGCACTTTCATTTACTGAGTTCCTATTATTGTTTATGACATTAGCCACCTTCAGTGAGTCGGCATAACTGTTCTCGACTCTAGGCCGAACTGAGCTGGGCTGATACGCTGTTCGCATCGTTTCTAGACATGGTCCGACCCCCGATGACTGCTAACATAGCAGTACACATGGCCATTTATTATGGGTGTGATATACCCATCCTGTGGGCCTCAATGCTTATGTTCTGTATTTTACTACTAACATTAATGAAGGCTTGCATCTACCCTTGTTGTCACCCCCCTCCTCCCCCTTCCCTTCCCTCCCCCTCGTTCACTCCATGTTTGTTATTCCCCTGTTCATATATCAAAGTTAACTCGGTTTCTGCAACTTGGTATAATCGTATTTGGCATAGGGTATCTAACTTTATATCCAACCTACTAACTGCTCAATGCTTACAGTACTATTTGGTTCACTGCTACTATACACGCAAACAGAAAGTGCATCTTATATTTTGGCATGACTTATGGCGGCTACTTGTGGATGACAATGGCTAGCCCTCCTCCGAGACAACAAACCCCGCCAAAACCAGTGGTGGTTATTTCTCACAACGTAAAGGGCCTAAACTCGCCTGCGAAACGCAGACAAGCCTCAGACGAATACCGCAGGAAAAAAGGAGATATCTGGATGCTCCAGGAAACGCACTTTAAAAAAGGCAAAGAGCCCAAATTCTGGCACAAAAACTACCCCTCACACTTTTATTCTTCCAATAATAACAAAAAGGCGGGGCTGGCTATTGTCGTCCACAGAAGGCTGAACTTTGAAATGTGCTCCACTTATAGAGACTCAGATGGTCATATCTTAATAGTCAATGGGACAATAGGAGCGCGTTCGTTCTCCCTAGTTAATATCTACGCGCCAACAGAGGGAAGGGTAAATTTCTTTAAATCACTCCATAACATTATGCTCAGCAAATGCTCGGGCACCATTGTGCTTGCCGGAGACTTTAATACCAAGATTGATGACCCTGCATCACTAACAAGCCCTGCCTCACCATTCAGAAAGCGCCTATCTCCCCCCCGCGCATTAATGAATATCCTAAATTCTTTCAACCTTTGGGATACTTGGCGCATTTTACACCCAGGTGAAAAGATACACACCTTCTACTCGCACCCCCACAAATCCTACTCCAAAATTGATTTTATTTTTATAGCTGCTGGGCTTATCTCTTCTCTCACTGATGCAGATCCCTCTGAGATATCATGGTCAGATCACTCTATGGTATTAGCCACGTTCTCTAATTGGGTAAACACTCCCAGACCCAACTTTTGGAAGCTCAACGAAACCCTTTTAACAGACCCCAATTATGTCACAGAACTTGATAAAGCCGTAGCCTCCTATTATCAACTCAACTCAGGGCAAGAACAATCTTCTGCCATGGTATGGGCGGCTCACAAAGTAGTAATTCGCGGACAACTGATACAAAAAGCTTCTCGACTTAAACGCGAGAGAGAGAAGAGAATAGCCGAGCTATCTGCCTCTATTAAAACTTTAGAGCTCCAACATGCTAACGCTAAACTAGACTCCACGCTCCTTGAATTAAATAAACTCAGGGAAGAGCTCAAAAGCCTACTTGCCCATAAAACTGAGAAAGCCCTTCGATTCCTTGGCCAACTATATTATGATAAAGCTAATAAACCAGACTCCCTACTAGCAAAACGCCTCAACCAGAAACAGGCTCAGACCAGACTGCTACCTCTTCGTAACTCTCAGGGGAAACTTTTACACAACCCTTTAGAAATTCTCGCAGAATTTAAAAAATACTACTCTAAATTATATGACGGGTCGGTGACTGATAAACTGAAAGTTCCAGCCTCCAAAGTAGCAGAGTATCTATCCTCTACCAACATCCCCAAAATAGCTCAATCAGAAAGAACTATGCTAAACGACCCTATCTCAACGGAAGAGGTAGCCTCCGCTGTTAAGTCCTTAAAAAACTCCAAAGCCCCCGGGCCAGACGGTTATACGGGGGTCTATTACAAAAAACTATCTGCTAGACTTGTCCCACTCCTTACTAAGGTTTTTAACGATGTGATGTTCAGAGGCATAGAATGGCCTCCGGACATGCTCAGGGCACATATTGTTGTAATACCCAAACCTAACAGAGACACCACACATTGTAACAATTATCGCCCGATCTCATTAATTAACACAGACCTTAAAGTGTTTGCGAAAGTTTTGGCAACCCGACTCAACCCTATACTCTGTCGTGTCATTCATCCTGACCAAACAGGATTTATAATGGGCAGACAAACTACCGATAATATTAGGCGAAACTTGGACTTAATCCACTGGGCCCATATCTGTCGAACGCCTTCTCTGCTCCTTTCAGTTGACGCGGAGAAGGCGTTCGACAGGATAGATTGGAGGTTTCTTCGTATAACTCTACAGAAATTTGGAGTAGGCCCCCACTTTTTAAACGCTGTTCGCAGCCTATATACCTTACCCACAGCAAAAATTTGCAATATGGGTTTTCTATCCGAAGAAGTGAACATTAAAAATGGCACGCGGCAGGGATGTCCACTTTCACCCCTGCTGTTTGCTATGTGCATGGAGCCATTGGCTATTAGAGTTAGAGAATCCCCAGATATCCAAGGGCTAACAGTAGGTAAAGAGGTGTTCAAAATATCCTTATTCGCAGATGACACAATGTTTTCCCTCTCCAACCCAGAAGTGTCACTACCTAACCTTGTAACACTCATGGACGGTTTTAGCCAGGTGTCCGGGTTTAAAGTTAATACTACTAAATCAGAAGCAGTCCCTATCTGTTTGGCAGAGACCCAGCAAGTGGCTTTACATCAATCTTTTGGATTTGCATGGAAACCTAAGGGGGTGAAATACCTTGGAGTTACTCTTCCCTCAAATTTAGAGGAACTATATAAACTTAATTACACACCCCTGTTTCAGAAACTTCGAACTCTACTTCTGGAATGGGAGGACTACAATATTTCCCTATTTGGGCGTATAAATTCAATTAAAATGAATATCCTCCCAAAGATTCTCTATTTCTTTAGAGCCCTACCGATCCCTGTACCACATAGGGACCTGGCTAAACTACAGAGTCAATCCTGCAGGTTTGTCTGGAAAGGGAAGACCCCCCGAATTAAGTTTAATTACTTAGCCCGATCAAAATCACAAGGGGGCACAGGCTTACCAAACTTCTCATTCTACTATAAAGCAGCACGCCTAGCTCAAAATATGGCCTGGGGTATTACTGCCTCCCCCCCTAGATGGGTCTCCCTCGAGGCTCAAATTATCCAGCCTATATCTGTCTCTGATATTTTATGGCTCCCCTGCGGATCACCACTTCCAGACAAACTTCGGCTCTCGCCTTTCATTCAACAAGCAGTTAGCTCATGGCTGTCATGGAGGAAAAAGGCTAACATCTGCTACCCACATGCCCTTTTAGAGCCCTTGTATAATAACGCCAACATCCCTTTCACCGCCCAATCACCTAACTGGAATAGATGGAAAAGGGCGGGCATCAAGAATATCAATTCTGTGATTAGTGAAGGCAAATTACTTCCCTGGGTAGATTTGAAAACCAAATTCAACCTCCCAAACTCTGATTTCTTCTGCTACCTGCAGCTTAGAAGCTACATCATATCTTCTTTAAAACTAGACGTAATATCTAAACCCTCACAGGTCGAACAGGAATTTGTTCAGGGAGCAGATAGACCAAAGTTAATCTCTCAACTATATACAATATTATGGTACGACACCCTACCACTCCTTATTCCTCCTATAGAAAAATGGAGCAATGCCTTAGCCATAGACTCCCCTGAAGAATGGACCTCCATTTTTGACAATATGGCCAGAACCTCAGCTAACATAGTACTAAAGGAAAAAGCTTATAAAATATTGTACCATTGGTATTTCACCCCCCGGAAATTAGCTAAAATTAAAGCCATACCAACCCCTAAATGCTTCCACTGCGATGATACAGACGCGGACATGGTTCACTGCTGGTGGAACTGCCCTATAATCTCCAAGACTTGGGACGAATGCTTCCAACAAATCACTCTAACATTAGGTTTTCCCGTACCTAAAGATATGGGCACCGCACTATTTAGTAAGGACTGCCCAGGCCTTAACTCACACCAGAATAAGCTGGTATCTTTAATGTGTGTGGCCAACAGATGTCTCATTGCTACATTTTGGAAAGGCCCCTTACCACCACCATCCTGGTTTATCCACAAAATCTGGTGGCTCTACCGCATGGAACAGATCACTCATATGCTCAAATCAACAATACATATCTTTGACCGAATTTGGGATCCCTGGATGTTAAGATTCCCCCTAGGCCAACAGCCTTCAGATTAACCCACCTACTGCACCCCAAGATGCACTAAACTCTCTCCACCTTTCAAGTAGCGCTGTTGTATAGGCTACCATTACCATGAGCAATACTGTATTTGATTTGCGGTTACCAAGTTTTAAAACGCTATGTCTGTTTGAATTTTCTTCATCTGTGATACTCTGTTGATAACCATATTTCTCGACTTCTATGTGTTCTATTCCATGTATCACAAACCATTCTCTTTCAAATAAAAAACATTGTAAAAAAAAAAAAAAGAATTTGAGGACAGCACATGACGCCGTACAATGTCAATATAAAGCGACCATTAAAGGGACTCCGAGCAGTGTGGAAACTATGGAAAGATGGATATAATTTTAAAGCTATCTTTCTCCTCTTTCCAATGATATATAAACCACTGCCCTGCGCCTTTTAGTTTTCGTGATTTTCGCGATTGAAATTGCCGCGGCCGCGATTTCAATCGCGAAAATAAAGAAAACTAAAAGGCGTAGAGCGACGATTTAGGTGTCGTCAGAAAGAGGAGAAAGAGAGCTTTGAAATGATATCCATCTTTCCATAGTTACATTGTATTACACAGGGCGACTTTTTCTGCTAAATGGAGCTGCTGAGTTTGAGAAAAAGTCGCCCTGTGTAATACAATGTAACTATGGAAAGATGGATATCATTTTAAAGCTCTCTTTCTCCTCTTTCTGACGACCCCTAAATCATCGCTCTACGCCTTTTAGTTTTCTTTATTTTCGCAATTGAAATCGTGGCCGCGGCAATTTCAATCGCGAAAATCGCGAAAAACTAAAAGGCGTAGGGCGGCGGTTTATATATCATTGGAAAGAGGAGAAAGAGAGCTTTAAAATGATATGCATCTTTCCATAGTTTCCGCACTGCTCGGAGTCCCTTTAAAAAGAAAAACAAAACCACATCCAAAATCGACTCCAACGGCTTGAAGAATCTCTGCAAGAAAACTAATTTTGGGAGACCTGGAAACAAATTGGCAAAAAACCCAAACAAAATAATCAGCACATCCAAAATGGCCATGTCTGGCTACAATACTTCAAATACCTATACAGAGATCTATATACAGTGGTGTGAAAAACTATTTGCCCCCTTCCTGATTTCTTATTCTTTTGCATGTTTGTCACACTTAAATGTTTCTGCTCATCAAAAGCCGTTAACTATTAGTCAAAGATAACATAATTGAACACAAAATGCAGTTTTAAATGATGATTTTTATTATTTAGTGAGAAAAAAAACTCAAAACCTACATGGCCCTGTGTGAAAAAGAAATTGCCCCCTGAACCTAATAACTGGTTGGGCCACCCTTAGCAGCAATAACTGCAATCAAGCGTTTGCGATAACTTGCAACGAGTCTTATGGCTCTTTTCCACTATGAAATGCGATCGCGATTGCAATCGCGATTCCGATCGCGATCGCAATCGCGGTTCAATTTCCACCATGCGATTGCGATTGCGATTGAGCTACTATACTCATTATAGTCCAGCTCAATCGCATACAAAACGCGGCAGGACAACGATTGCGCTTTGACCAAAATCGCATCGCAATCGGATCGCACTAATGGAAATTGCTGCTGCAGTGTCCATTAGTTTAATGTACCTTGCGATTTGCGATCAGAAGCAAATCGCAAATCGCAGGCTAGTGGAAAAAGGCCCTTACAGCGCTCTGGAGGAATTTTGGCCCACTCATCTTTGCAGAATTGTTATAATTCAGCTTTATTTGAGGGTTTTCTAGCATGAACCGCCTTTTTAAGGTCATGCCACAACATCTCAATAGGATTCAGGTCAGGACTTTGACTAGGCCACTCCAAAGTCTTCATTTTGTTTTTTTTCAGCCATTCAGAGATGGATTTGCTGGTGTGTTTTGGGTCATTGTCCTGCTGCAGCACCCAAGATCACTTCAGCTTGAGTTGATGAACAGATGGCCGGACATTCTCCTTCAGGATTTTTTGGTAGACAGTAGAATTTATGGTTCCATCTATCACAGCAAGCCTTTCAGGTCCTGAAGCAGCAAAACAACCCCAGACCATCACACTACCACCACCATATTTTACTGTTGGTATGATGTTCTTTTGCTGAAATGCTGTGTTACTTCTACACCAGATGTAACAGGACACGCACCTTCCAAAAAGTTCAACTTTTGTCTCGTTGGTCCACAAGGTATTTTCCCAAAAGTCTTGGCAATCATTGAGATGTTTTTTAGCAAAATTGAGACAAGCCTTAATGTTCTTTTTGCTTAAAAGTGGTTTGCGCCTTGGGTATCTGTCATGCAGGCCGTTTTTGCCCAGTCTCTTTCTTATGGTGGAGTCATGAACACTGACCTTAATTGAGGCAAGTGAGGCCTGCAGTTCTTTAGATGTTGTCCTGGGGTCTTTTGTGGCATCTCGGATGAGTTTTCTCTGCGCTCTTGGGGTAATTTTGGTCGGCCGGCCACTCCTGGGAAGGTTCATCACTGTTCCATGTTTTTGCCATTTGTGGATAATGGCTCTCACTGTGGTTCGCTGGAGTCCCAAAGCTTTAGAAATGGCTTTATAACCTTTACCAGACTGATAGATCTCAATTACAGTACTTTTGTTCTCATTTGTTCCTGAATTTCTTTGGATCTTGGCATGATGTCTAGCTTTTGAGGTGCTTTTGGTCTACTTCTCTGTGTCCGATAGCTCCTATTTAACCACTTGAGGACCTAGGGCTTTCTTCCCCTTAAGGACCGGCCACTTTTTTTCCATTCAGACCACTGCAGCTTTCACGGTTTATTGCTCGCTCATACAACCTACCACCTAAATGAATTTTGGCTCCTTTTCTTGTCACTAATAAAGCTTTCTTTTGGTGCTATTTGATTGCTCCTGCGATTTTTACTTTTTATTATATTCATCAAAAAAGACATGAATTTTGGCAAAAAAATGATTTTTTAACTTTCTGTGCTGACATTTTTCAAATAAAGTAAAATTTCTGTATACATGCAGCGCGAAAAATGTGGACAAACATGTTTTTGATAAAAAAACCCCATTCAGTGTATATTTATTGGTTTGGGTAAAAGTTATAGCGTTTACAAACTATGGTGCAAAAAGTGAATTTTCCCATTTTCAAGCATCTCTGACTTTTCTGACCCCCTGTCATGTTTCATGAGGGGCTAGAATTCCAGGATAGTATAAATACCCCCCAAATGACCCCATTTTGGAAAGAAGACATCCCAAAGTATTCACTGAGAGGCATAGTGAGTTCATAGAAGATATTATTTTTTGTCACAAGTAAGCGGAAAATGACACTTTGTGAGAAAAAAAAAAAAAAAGTTTCCATTTCTTCTAACTTGCGACAAAAAAAAATGAAATCTGCCACGGACTCACCATGCCCCTCTCTGAATACCTTGAAGGGTCTACTTTCCAAAATGGGATCATTTGTGGGGTGTGTTTACTGTCCTGACATTTTGGGGGGTGCTAAATTGTAAGCACCCCTGTAAAGCCTAAAGGTGCTCATTGGACTTTGGACCCCTTAGCGCAGTTAGGCTGCAAAAAAGTGCCACACATGTGGTATTGCCGTACTCAGGAGAAGTAGTATACTGTGTTTTGGGGTGTATTTTTACACATACCCATGCTGGGTGGGAGAAATATCTCTGTAAATGACAATTTGTTAATTTTTTTTACACACAATTGTCCATTTACAGAGATCTTTCTCCCACTCAGCATGGGTATGTTTAAAAATACACCCCAAAACACATTATACTACTTCTCCTGAGTACGGCGATACCACATGTGTGGCACTTTTTTGCACCCTAACTGCGCTAAAGGGCCCAAAGTCCAATGAGTACCTTTAGGATTTCACAGGTCATTTTGAGAAATTTCGTTTCAAGACTACTCCTCACGGTTTAGGGCCCCTAAAATGCCAGGGCAGTATAGGAACCCCACAAATGACCCCATTTTAGAAAGAAGACACCCCAAGGTATTCCGTTAGTAGTATGGCGAGTTCATAGAAGATTTTATTTTTTGTCACAAGTTAGCGGAAAATGACACTTTGTGAAAAAACACAATTAAAATCAATTTCCGCTAACTTTTGACAAAAAATAAAATCTTCTATGAACTCACCATACTCCATGCTGGGTGGGAGAAATACCTCTGTAAATGGACAATTGTGTGTAAAAAAATCAAAAGATTGTCATTTACAGAGGTATTTCTCCCACCCAGCATGGGTATGTGTAAAAATACACCCCAAAACACATTGTACTACTTCTCCCGAGTACGGCGATACCACATGTGTGGCACTTTTTTGCACCCTAACTGCACTAAGGGGCCCAAAGTCCAATGAGTACCTTTAGGATTTCACAGGTCATTTTTGTTTCAAGACTACTCCTCACGGTTTAGGGCACTAAAATGCCAGGGCAGTATAGGAACCCCACTAATGACCCCATTTTAGAAAGAAGACACCCCAAGGTATTCCGTTAGGAGTATGGTGAGTTCATAGAAGTTTTTATTTTTTTGTCACAAGTTAGCGGAAATTGATTTTAATAGTTTTTTTTCACAAAGTGTCATTTTCCGCTAACTTGTGACAAAAAATAAAATCTTCTATGAACTCACCATACTCTGTACGGAATACCTTTGGGTGTCTTCTTTCTAGAATGGGGTCATTTGTGGGGTTCCTATACTGCCCTGGCATTTTAGGGGCCCTAAACCGTGAGGAGTAGTCTTGAAACCAAATGTCGCAAAATGACCTGTGAAATCCTAAAGGTACTCATTGGACTTTGGGCCCCTTAGCGTACTTAGGGTGTAAAAAAGTGCCACACATGTGGTACCGCTGTACTCAGGAGAAGTAGTATAATGCGTTTTGGGGTGTATTTTTACACATACCCATGCTAAGTGGGAGAAATATCTCTGTAAATGACAATTGTTTGATTTTTTTACACACAATTGTCCATTTACATAGAAATTTCTCCCACCCAGCATGGGTATGTGTAAAAATACACCCCAAAACACATTATACTACTTTTCCTGAGTACGGTGGTACCACGTGTGACACTTTTTTGCAGCCTAGGTGTGCTAAGGGGCCCAACGTCCTATTCACAGGTCATTTTGAAGCATTTGTTTTCTAGACTACTCCTCGCGGTTTAGGGCCCCTAAAATGCCAGGGCAGTATAGGAACCCCACAAGTGACCCCATTTTAGAAAGAAGACACCCCAAGGTATTCCGTTAGGTGTATGGCGAGTTCATAGAAGATTTTATTTTTTGTCACAAGTTAGTGAAAAATGACACTTTGTGAAAAAAAAAACAATAAAAATTAATTTCCGCTAACTTTTGACAAAAAATAAAATCTTCTATGAACTCGTCATACACCTAACAGAATACCTTGGGGTGTCTTTTTTTTCTAAAATGGGGTCACTTGTGGGGTTCCTATACCGCCCTGGCATTTTACAGGCCCAAAACCGTGAGTAGTCTGGAAACCAAATGTCTCAAAATGACTGTTCAGGGGTATAAGCATCTGCAAATTTTGATGACAGGTGGTCTATGAGGGGGCGAATTTTGTGGAACCGGTCATAAGCAGGGTGGCCTTTTAGATGACAGGTTGTATTGGGCCTGATCTGATGGATAGGAGTGCTAGGGGGGTGACAGGAGGTGATTGATGGGTGTCTCAGGGGGTGGTTAGAGGGGAAAATAGATGCAATCAATGCACTGGGGAGGTGATCGGAAGGGGGTCTGAGGGTTTGGCCGAGTGATCAGGAGCCCACACGGGGCAAATTGGGGCCTGATCTGATGGGTAGGTGTGCTAGGGGGTGACAGGAGGTGATTGATGGGTGTCTCAAGGTGTGATTAGAGGGGGGAATAGATGCAAGCAATGCACTGGCGAGGTGATCAGGGCTGGGGTCTGAGGGCATTCTGAGGGTGTGGGCGGGTGATTGAGTGCCCTAGGGGCAGATAGGGGTCTAATCTGATAGGTAGCAGTGACAGGGGGTGATTGATGGGTAATTAGTGGGTGTTTAGGGTAGAGAATAGATGGAAACACTGCGCTTGGGTGGTGATCTGATGTCGGATCTGCGGGCGATCTATTGGTGTGGGTGGGTGATCAGTTTGCCCGCAAGGGGCAGGTTAGGGGCTGATTGATGGGTGGCAGTGACAGCAGGTGTTTGATGGGTGGCAGTGACAGGGGGTGATTGATGGGTGGCAGTGACAGGGGGTGATTGATGGGTGATTGATAGGTGATTGACAGGTAATCAGTGGGTTATTACAGGGGAGAACAGATGTAAATATTGCACTGGCGAATTGATAAGGGGGGGTCTGAGGGCAATCTGAGCGTGTAGGCGGGCGATTGGGTGCCCGCAAGGGGCAGATTAGGGTCTGATCTGATGGGTAACAGTGACAGGTGGTGATAGGGGGTGATTGATGGGTGATTGATGGGTAATTAGTGTGTGTTTAGAGGAGAGAATAGATGGAAACACTGCGCTTGGGTGGTGATCTGATGTCGGATCTGCGGGCGATCTATTGGTGTGGGTGGGTGATCAGTTTGCCCGCAAGGGGCAGGTTAGGGGCTGATTGTTGGGTGGCAGTGACAGGGGGTGATTGATGGGTGATAGGTGATTGGCAGGTGATTGACAGGTGATCAGTGGGTTATTACAGGGAAGGACAGATGTAAATATTGCACTGGCGAATTGATAAGGGGGGGTCTGAGGGCAATCTGAGCGTGTAGGCGGGTGATTGGGTGCCCGCAAGGGGCAGATTAGGGTCTGATCTGATAGGTAAAAGTGACAGGTGGTGATAGGGAGTGATTGATGGGTAATTAGTGGGTGTTTAGAGGAGAGAATAGATGTAAACGCTGCGCTTGGGTGGTGATCTGATGTCGGATCTGCGGGCGATCTATTGGTGTGGGTGGGTGATCAGATTGCCCGCAAGGGGCAGGTTAGGGGCTGATTGTTGGGTGGCAGTGACAGGGGGTGATTGATGGGTGATAGGTGATTGGCAGGTGATTGACAGGTGATCAGTGGGTTATTACAGGGAAGGACAGATGTAATTAATGCACTGGCGAATTGATAAGGGGGGGGGGGGGTCAGAGGGCAATCTGAGCGTGTGGGCGGGTGATTGGGTGCCCGCAAGGGGCAGATTAGGGTCTGATCTGATAGGTAAAAGTGACAGGTGGTGATAGGGGGTGATTGATGGGTGGTTGATGGGTAATTAGTGGGTGTTTAGAGAAGATAACAGATGTAAACGATACATTTGGGAGGTAATCTGACGGCGGGTTTGCGGGCGATCTAATGGTGTGGGTGGGTGATCAGATTGCCCGCAAGGGGCAGGTTAGGGGCTGATTGATGGGTGGCAGTGACAGGGGGTGACAGGGGGTGATTGATGGGTGATAGGTGATTGGCAGGTGATTGACAGGTGATCAGTGGGTTATTACAGGGAAGAACAGATGTAATTAATGCACTGGCAAATTGATAAGGGGGGGTCTGAGGGTGCCCGCAATGGGCAGATTAGGGTCTGATCTGATAGGTAACAGTGACAGGTGGTGATAGGGGGTGATTGATGGGTGATTGATGGGTAATTAGTGGGTGTTTAGAGGAGAGAATAGATGTAAACAATGGATTTGGGAGGTGATCTGATGTCGGATCTGTGGGCGATCTATTGGTGTGGGGGGGTGATCAGATTGACCGCAAGGGGCAGGTTAGGGGCTGATTGATGGGTGGCAGTGACAGGGGGTGATTGACGGGTGATTGACGGGTGATTGACAGGTGATTGACAGGTGATCAGGGGGATAGATGCATACAGTAAACAGGGGGGGGGGTGGTCTGGGGGGGGGTCTGGGGAGAATCTGAGGGGTGGGGGGTGATCAGGAGGGGGCAGGGAGCAGGGGGGGGGATAAAAAAAAATAGCGTTGACAGATAGTGACAGGGAGTGATTGATGGGTGATTAGGGGGGTGATTGGGTGCAAACAGGGGTCTGGGGGGTGGGCAGGGGGGGGTCTGATGGGTGCTGTGGGCGATCTGGGGCAGGGGGGGGGAGAAATCAGTGTGCTTGGGTGCAGACTAGGGTGGCTGCAGCCTGCCCTGGTGGTCCCTCGGACACTGGGACCACCAGGGCAGGAGGCAGCCTGTATAATACACTTTGTAAACATTACAAGCGATCGCGGGGTTAACATCCCGCCGGCGCTTCCGTATAGCCGGCGGGATGTTGCGGCGAGCGAGCGGTGACAGGCGCCGGCGGAGGATCGCGTCACGGATGACGCATTCGCTCCGCCCATGCCCTTAAATGGACCGCCGCCTCTGTGGGTGAGCCGGTCCTTAAGGGCTCCACTTCCCGGCCGCCTCTGTGCGTTAGGCGGTCGGGAAGTGGTTAAGTGATTTCTTGATTGAAACAGGTGTGGCAGCAATCAGGCCTGGAGGTGACTACAGAAATTGAACTCAGGTGTGATAAACCACAGTTAAGTTATTTTTTAACAAGGGGGGCAATCACTTTTTCACACAGGGCCATGTAGATTTGGAGTTTTTTTTCTCACTAAATAATAAAAAACATCATTTAAAACTGCATTTTGTGTTCAATTATGTTATCTTTGACTAATAGTTAACGGTTTTTGATGAGCAGAAACATTTAGGTGTGACAAACATGCAAAAGAATAAGAAATCAGGAAGGAGGCAAATAGTTTTTCACACCACTGTATATAAATCGGATGTATGTATGTATGTATGTATGTATGTATGTATGTATGTATGTATGTATGTGTGTATGTGCCGCGATCACGCGAAAACGGCTTGACCAATTTGAACGAAACTTGGTACACAGATCCCTTACTACCTGGGATGATATGTTCTGTAAGTCTGGCGGCCCCCCTGCACACCTGGGCGGAGCTACAAACAGCAAATCAGATTCCACCCATTCAAGTCAATGGAAAAAATGTAAAAGGCTGCCATTCTCACAGTAATCAAGCCAGAGTCCCCACACATGGCACAGTTGGTCACTTGGTGACAAAGGTTACAAGTCCAGGAAAAGTGGGCGGAGCATAAAACAGCCAATCAAATTTCAGCCATTCATTTTAAATGGGAAAATGTAAACTGCAGCCATTCTTAGACTGTTTATCGCAGGGTTCTCAAACTTGCCACAGTTGGTCACTGGGTGAATGTGATTAAGATTCAAGAAGATGGGTGGAGCCTACAACAGCCAATCAAAATTCACCTATTGATTTTCAAGGGGAATATTTAAACTGCTGCTATTCTTACACTTTTAACCTCCTTAGCGGTAACCCCGTGTGTGACACGGGGTAAGCCGCCGGAGGGTGCCGCTCAGGCCCTGCTGCGCCGATTTTCATAATTTTTTTTTTGCTGGACGCAGCTAGCACTTTGCTAGCTGCGCCAGCACCCCGATCGCCGCCGCCGCCGCGCGCCCGATCGCCGCTATCCGGTGCGGCGCGCGGCACCCCCAGACCCCTGCGCTGCCTGGCCAATCAGTGCCAGGCAGCGACAAGGGGTGGATCGGGTCTCCCAATGACGTCCCGACGTCGCTGACGTCGGTGACGTCATCCTGCCCCGTCGCCATGGCGACGGGGGAAGCCCTCCAGGAAATCCCGTTCTTTGAACGGGATTTCCTGATCGCCTATCGCCGGAGGCAATCGGCGGGGCTGGGGGGATGCCGCTGAGCAGCGGCTATCATGTAGCGAGCCCTGGGCTCGCTACATGATTTAAAAAAATAAAAATAAAAAAAAAACTGCTGCGCTTCCCCCTGGCGGTATTTTTCATACCGCCAAGGGGGTTAATGGCAGAGGCTTCAAACTTGCTACAGTCGGTCATTGGGTGACTGGGGTCCAAATTCACTAAAGGGGTGGGGCCACATACAGCCAATCAGATTTCCTTGGTGGATAAACTGCTTCCATTCACACATTTTTGATGCCAGGAACCTGACAGCTCACAAACTTGGTCATTGAGTGACTGTGTGTCAAGGTTACAAAAAGTGGGCGGAGCCAAAACAACTTTTACTGGGAAAATATAAACTGCAGCCATTCTTACACCGTTAATAACAGGGTTCTCAAACTTTGCACAGTTGGTCATTGGGTGACAGATTAAGATTTTGGAAGGTGGGTAGAGCCTACAACAGCCAATAAAAATTCACCTTTTGATTTTCAAAGGGAATATTTCATCTGCTACCATTCTCTTATACTGGTAAAAGCAGATGCCTCAAACCTGGTAAAGTTGGTCACTGGGTGACTAGGGTCCAAATTCAGGAAGGGGGCGGAGCCACAAACAGCCAGATTTGTTTATTTTTCAATGGGAATATACAAAGTATTGATACCAAGGACCCCAAAACTGATAAACTTGATAATTGAGTGACTGTATGTCAAGGTTAGAAAAAGTGGGCGGTGCCAACATTTTCATTTTTTACATTGCAGGGTTCCCAAACTTTACACAATTGGCCACTGGGTGACTGGGATGAATATTCAGAAATGTGGGTGGAGCCTACAACAGCCAATCAAAACGTATCTATTGATTTTCAAGGGGAATATTCACATTGCTACAATTCTTACACTGTTAGTGGCAGAGACCTCAAACCTGATACAGTCAGTCATTGGGTGACTGGGGTCCAAATTCACTAAAGGGGTGGAGACACAAACAGCCAATCAGATTTGTTAGATTGATTTCAGCCATTCTGTTATTGGCAGGGTACTAAAATGTGACACAGTTGGCCACTAGGTGACTGGGACTAATATTCAGAAAAGTGGGTGGAGCCTACAGCAGCCAATCAAAATTCACCTTTTGATTTTCAAGGGAAATATTTACATTGCTGCCATTCATGCACTCTTAATGGCAGAGGCCTAACATCTGCTACAGTCAGTCACTGGGAGACTGGGGTTTAAATTCTGAAGGGAGCGGGCCAAAAACAGCCAATCAGATTTGTTTAATTTCAATGGTAAAATGCAACTTATTGATGACAAAGACCCCAAAGCTCATAAACTTGGTCATTAAGTGACTGTATGTCAAGATTAGAAATAGTAGGCGGAGCCAAAAACAACTAACTTTTTATATGGGGAAATGTAAACTGCAGCTTTTCTTACACTGTTAACGGCAGGGTTCTCAAACTTCACACAGTTGGTCACTGGGTGCCTAGGATTAATATTCGGAAAAGTAGGTGGAGCCTACAAGAGCCAATCAAAATTCACCTATTGATTTTCAAGGGGAATATTGAAACTGCAGCCATTCTCACACTGTTAATAGCAGAGGCCTCAAACCTGCTACAGTCGGTCGTTAAGTGTTTGGGATTCAAATTCAGTAAATGGGCGGAGCCAAAAACACATAGGAAAGGCTTACCCTCAGCTCAACCGCCTGAATCACAACCACCAGGGAGTCAACCAGCATACACCTGGATCCTCATAAGGTGTGTATATAAACCGCAAGAAAAGAAGAATGGCTGGGTCTCCACCTGGATTTAAGCAAATTGCAGTATTTATTGTACCATAGCACAAAACGAACACACGACGTTTCGGCCTGCGGCCTTTATCAAGTGTTACCAAAAACGGAGCCAAAAACAGCCAGATTTCTTTGCTGGATAAACTGCTTCAATTAGCACAAATTTGATGCCAGGAACTCAAAAGCTCACAAAGTTGGTCATTGAGTAGGGACTGTGTGTCAAGGTTACAAAAAGTGGGTGGAGTTAAAAACAGATTTTTCTGGGAAATTGTAAACTGCAGCCCTTCTTCACTGTAAATGGCGGGGTTCTCAAACTTAGCATAGCTGGTTACTGGGTGACTGGGATTAATATTCAGAAAAGTGGGTGGAGCATAAAAATGCCAATCAAAAATCACGTCACTTTTCAAGGAGAATATTAAAATTGCTGCCATTCTTGCACTGTTAATGGCACAAGCCTCAAACCTGGTACAGTTGGTCATTGGGTCACTGAGGTTCAAATTCAGAAAAGGGGACAGAGCCACAAACAGTGAATCAGATTTGTTTCATTTCATGGGAAAATACAAATTATTGATGCCAAGGACCCCAAAACTCACAAACTTGGGCATTGAGTAGTGACTGTGTCCAGGTTACAAAAAGTGGGCAGAGCCAAAAACAAATTTCACTGGGAAAGTGTAAACTGCAGCCCTTCTTACACTGTTTATTTCAGGGTTCCCAATCTTTTCCCAGATGGTCACTGAGTGACTGAGATTAATATTCAGGGAAGTGGGTGGAGCCTATAATAGCCAATCAAAATTCACCTGTTGATTTTCAAATGGAATATTTAAATTACTGCCATTTTTACACTGTTAATAGCAGATGCCTCAAACCTGCTACAGTTGGTCATTGGGTGACTGGGGTTCAAATGCTGGAGAGGGGTGGAGCCACAAACAGCCTATATGATTTGTTTAATTTCTATGGGAATATACAAATTATTGATGCCAAAGACCCCAAAGCTCACAAACTTGGTCATTGAGTGTTTGTGTGTTAGGGTTAGAAAGTGGGCGGAGCCAACACCAGTCAAATACATACCCGGGCAACGCCGGGGCATCAGTGGGTGGAGACAAATACAAATTTCACTGGGAAAATGTAAACTGCAGCCATTCTGTTAATGGCAGTGTTTTTAAACTTTGCACAGTTGGTCAGTGGGTGACTGGGATTAATATTCAGAAAAGTGGGTGGAGCCTACAAAAGTGAATCAAACTTCACCTGTTGCTTTTCAAGGGGAATATTTAATTGCTACCATTCTTGAACTGTTAATGGCACAGGCCTCAAACCTGGTACAGTTGGTTATTGGGTGACTGGGGTTAAAATTCAGAAAAGGGGGTGGAGCCACACACAGCCTATCACATTTGTTTCATTTCAATGCAGATTATTGATACCAAAGACCGCAAAGCTCACAGACTTGGTCAGTGAGTAATTGTGTGTTAGGGTTAGAAAAAGTAGGCGGAGCCAACACCAGCTAAATACATACCCGGGCAACGCCAGGCAATTAGCTAGTATTCCTATAAAGAACATGGAGGAGAAGGTAAAAGATTTTCAAAACCCACTTGACACACCTTTCACATTGGAGGAAATAAAAGAGAAAATACAATCTATGCAAGGCAAAAAATCTTGTGGCACAGATGGAATCCTATCAGAAATGATCAGATCTGGCACCCCAGAAATCCATGCTGCAATATGAAAACTATTCAAACTGCTCCTGTATGTCGGTTACTTCCCTAAAGTCTGGAATGAAGGACTTACAACTCCCATTTACAAGAGTGGAGATCGCTATGACCCAGCCAACTACAGAGGCATCTGTGTGAGCAGCACACTGGGAAAACTGTTCAACAGCATGCTGAATAAGAGAATCCTCACCTTTCTCACTCAGCACAATGTTCTCAGTAAAAGCCAAGCAGAAGTTTTTGTGCCAAACCATTGCACCACCGACCACATCTAAACCCTGCACACTCTTATCAAGCACCATGTACACAGAGGAAGAAAGGGAAAAATATTTGTCTGCTTTATGGACTTTAAAAAGACTCTTGACTCAGTGTGGCATCCAGGTTCATTCCTGAGACTCCTCAAGAGCGGAATAGGAGGGAAAACATATGATGTCATAAAGAGCTCATACACTGAGAACAAGTGCAGTGTGAAAGTGAAAATGGGAAAAGAAAAGACAGGGCCGCAGTCTGAGTCCAACACTTTTCAACATATACATCAACAAACTAGCCTTGGCTCTAGAGGCCTCACCAGTAGAGATGGGCCAAACGGTTCGCCGGCGAACGGTTCCAGGCGAACTTTGCAAGCGAAGGCGAACTTTCCCGGAAGTTCGATTTGCCCCCATAATGCTCCATTAGGGTCAACTTTGACCCTCTACATCACAGTCAGCAGGACATTGTAGCCAATCAGGCTACACTCAGTCCTGGAGCCACTCCCCTCGTATAGAAGGCAGGCTCCGCCGGCCATTACACTCACTCGTGTGCCTGCTATAGTGAGAGTAGGGCGAGGTGCTGCAGACTGTTTCTACCTAGGGAAAGATTATTTATCCAAGAAAGTGATGTTCCGCTCAATGATCCAGCAAGAATAGAAAATCTTTATTGTAGCAGTAAAAACCGACACCACATGTCTGCTAACATGTTTCGGACACACAATGGTCCTTAATCATAGCTATGATTAAGGACCATTGTGTGTCCGAAACATGTTAGCAGACATGTGGTGTCGGTTTTTACTGCTACAATTAAGATTTTCTATTCTTGCTGGATCATTGAGCGGAACATCACTTTCTTGGATAAATGTCAACTTGGGGTAAAGTTGCCTCGTTCTCGCTCTGACCCTCCAAGGTGGACGGTTTGAGCGGACTTCACCATCTCTAGGGAAAGATTAGTTAGGCTCTTGGCTTGTTAGCTTGCTCCTGGCTGATTCTTATTGCTATAATAGCACCCCACAACAGCTCTTTTGAAAGCTAATCCTGTTCTTGTGATTTTTTTTTCTGTGTGTCACTGACACTTGTGTTGCATTATAGACAGCCTTGATAATTCATACTGTGTTTGTGCCAGCCCAGGCCCCGCACAATCAGACAGTGAATCAGTGACTAGTGACACTGACTACCTGTGTCAGTCAGCTTTTGTAATTCATACTGTGTGCAGTGTCACTGCCAGACAGGCCTATCACATTCAGTAACTAACTGTATCAGCTGCACATTGTGTAATGCCCATTATTACTGGACTTGTGTTGCGGTGACAGCTTTTGTAATTCATACTGTGTGCAGTGTCACTGCCAGCCGGGCCCACCACATTCAGTGACTAACTGTATTAGCTGCACATTGTGTAATACCCATTATTACTGCACTTGTGTTGCGGTGACAGCTTTTGTAATTCATACTGTATGCAGTGCCACTGCCAGCCAGGCCCACCACATTCAGTGACTAACTGTACTAGCTGCACATTGTGTAATACCCATTATTACTACACTTGTGTTGCGGTGACAGCTTTTGTAATTCATACTGTGTGCAGTGCCACTGCCAGCCAGGCCCAGCATATCCAGACAGTCAGTGACTACCTGTGTCAGTCAGCTGCACATTGTGTAATACCCATTACTGCACTTGTGTTGCAGCAACAGCTTTTGTAATTCATACTGTGTGCAGTGCCATTGCTAGCCCAGGCTCAGCACATTCAGTGACTACTGTACCTGTGTGTGTGATAGGCAGCTGCACATTGTAATACCCATTACTGCATATACTTACCTAGCTGTTGGGTTCAGTGAACCCACCTACCAACGTGAGTGCACGCAGTGTGATATACCACTCCGTGCATACCTGTTAACTGCTGCACCTGTGTGACTGCACATTGTATTAGTCAAATCAGTGCATACCTTTCACTTCATCCCCCCCCTTCCCCCCAATATGGACAAAACGGACAAACCAGGTCGCGGAAGAGGTAGCGGCAGACCCAGAGGAAGGCCACCTGGCAGGTGTGTGCGTGGTCGTGTTGATGTGATTTTGTGCGGCCCTGGCCCAAAGTACAGTGCTCAGAAGAAGGCATGTCCCATCACCTCCCAAAATTGTCAGGACGTGGTTGACTATTTAACACAGAACACCTCATCTCCCACAGCCACCAGCGCTACTACAAGCACCACATCCGCTGCATTTGACACTTCACAGGAGTTATTTGGTGGTGAAATCACTGATTCACACCCAATACTGTTACAACATTATGAAGGCGCTAAGCAAGTTACACCACCTCATATGTGTGAGTTAGGCGACAATATGGACGTAATGGAGGAGGATGATGATGATCATGATGATGTACCTGCTGTTGGTGCAGTTTTGGAGGTGTCTGAGGAAAGCGAAGCTGGGCAGGATGATTATGATGACGATTATACGGGTGCCACGTATGTTCCCAATAGAAGAGATGAACAGGGGGACAGTTCGGAGGGGGAGTCAAAGAGGTGTAGGAGGAGACAAGTTCCTGAAAGAAGTAGGGGGAGCTCGTCCTCAGAAAAAGCCGGTGGCAGTGTATCCAGCGCCATGTATCGCCAGCAGGCACGGGTTCCAATTCGGATTCGGGTGAGTCCGGATAGTGCTATCCGGACCTCACCCAGTAATGCTGTGCGGGCTGCGCGAGGGGGGTGTCAAGCTTACCTGTGTGACGTCTTCTTCGTCCGTCCCTCTGCGCCTCCCGTGATGCGTTCCACACGCGTCACATGATTACAAACACTTCCTCCTTCAAACCGGAAGGAGGAAGTGTTTGTAGTCACGTGAGCGCCGAGTGAAAGGCATCGTGGGAGGCGCCAAGGGACGGACGAAGAAGACGTCACACAGGTAAGCTTGACCCCCCGCCCAGCCCGCACAGCATTACTGAGTGAGATCCGGATAGGACTATCCGGACTCACCCAAATCCGAATTTGAGCCCATGCCTGATCGCCAGCTATGGACAGCCAGCCAACATACCCTTCAACATCAGCTGCTGACTCTGAGGCCACCATAGTGCCATCACCCCAGGGTGGCTCAGCGGTGTGGAAAATTTTTGATGTGTCTGCCTTAGATCGGAGTAAAGCCATCTGTTCTCTCGGTCTCCAAAAATTGAGCCGTGGAAAGGCCAACACTCACATAGGGACAAGTGCCTTACGAAGGCTCCTGGAGAAAAGGCACAAACAGCAATGGGAAGAACACCTGAGCAAAACCACACAAAAGAAAAGCCACCCTCCTTTTCCTCTTCTCCTTCAGGTGCAGCATCTTCAGCCACTTTCTCCCTTGCACCTTCACAGCCACCCTCCTCCACTCCGCCTCTGCCCTTGAGCGGTTCCTGCTCCTCTGCCCACAGCAGCCAGGTGTCCGTGAAGGAAATGTTTGAGAGGAAGAAGCCAATTTCTGCCAGTCACCCCCTTGCACGCCGTCTGACAGCTGGCCTAGCGGAACTATTAGCTCGCCAGCTATTACCATACAAGCTGGTGGACTCTGAGGCTTTCCGTAAATTTGTGGCCATTGGGACACCGCAGTGGAAGATACCAGGCTGTACTTATTTTTCTAGAAAGGCGATACCCAAACTGTACCGTGAAGTTCAGAGGCAAGTGGTGTCATCTCTGGCGAACAGCGTTGGGTCAAAGGTCCACCTGACCACGGATGGCTGGTCTGCCAAGTACGGTCAGGGCTGCTACATTACTTACACAGCCCATTGGGTCAACCTGGTGAATGATGGCAAGCAGGGAGTACGTGGCTGCGCAGCGGACCAACTAGTGACACCACCACGGCTTGCAGGCAGGCCTCTTGCCACCTCCTCTCCTACTCCTCCTACTACATCCTCTTCGTTGTCGTCCTCCTCCTCCTCCTTGGCTGAGTGGCAGTTCAACTCTAGTGGTGCTGCCATCTCCTCTCCCGCTACACAGCCCCATCTCCCCAGATCCTATGCTGCATGCCAGGTACGACGGTGTCACGCCATCTTAGACATGTCTTGCTTTAAAGCAGAGAGTCACACTGGACCACCTCTCCTGGCTGCCCTTAACAAACAGGTGGAGCAATGGCTGACCCCGCACCAGCTGGAAATCGGCAACATGGTGTGTGACAATGGCAGCAATCTCCTTTCCGCTTTGAATTTGGGAAAGCTGACACATGTACCCTGCATGGCACATGTGTTGAATCTGGTCATTCAAAGCTTTGTGTCAAAGTACCCAGGCTTAGAGGGCATCCTGAAGCAGGCCAGGAAGTTGTGTGGGCATTTCAGGCGGTCTTACACGGCCATGGCACACTTTGCGGACATTCAGCAGAGAAACAACTTGCCGGTGAGACGCTTGATATGCGATAGCCCGACTCGTTGGAATTCAAACCTGCTCATGTTCTTTCGTCTGCTAGAACAGGAGAAAGCCGTCACCCAGTACCTGTACAATTACAGTAGAAGGACACAATCTGGGGATGTTCTGGCCACCGAACTGGACACTGATGCGAAATGCATGCAGGCTCATGGGACCCTTTGAGGAGGTGACCAACCTGGGGAGTCGGAGTGAAAGCACCATCAGCGACTTGATCCCCTACGCTTACTTCCTGGAGCGTGCCGTGCGTAGAGTGGTGGATCAAGCTGTGGAGGAGCGTGAAGAGGAACAGTTATGGCAGCAAGAGTCGTGGGAGCAATTTTAATCTGAACCAGACGTTTCCTCAACACCTGCGGGAGCACAGAGGTGGAAGGAGGAGGAAGAAGAGGAGTCGTATGGGGAAGAAGAGGAGTCAGACTCGGATGATGAGGAAGGTGTTTCTGTGGAGGAGGAAGAGACGGCAGCAGAAGAACAACCGTAGCAGCCGTCACAGGGGGCTTGTGCTGCTCCACGTTCCCGTGGTATTGTTCATGGCTGGGGAGAGGAAGAGGACTTAAGTAACGTCACTCATTAAGAGCAAGGGGAGATGGATAGTATGTCTGGATCCAACTTTGTGCAGATGGCATCTTTCATGCTGTCCAGCCTGTTGAGAGACCCCCGTATAAAAAAACTCAAGGGGAATGTGCTGTACTGGGTGGCCACACTACTAGACCCTCAGTACAGGCACAAAGTGGCGGACCTGTTACCAACTCACCTGAAGGCGGAAAGGATGCCGCACGTGCAGAACAAGCTGGTAACTATGCTTTACAATGCATTTAAGGGTGATGTCACAGCACAACGCAATAAAGGTACCACTGCCAGTAATCCTCCTCCCATGTCCACGCAGGCAAGGACAGGACGCTCCAGAGATCTCATGGTGAGGTCGGACATGCAGACATTCTTTAGTCCATCGCCTTGCCGTAGCCCTTCGGGATCCACTCTCCACCAATGCCTGGACCAGCAGGTAGTCGACTACCTGACTGTGAGAAAACACGGAAAAGCCGCCGCGAGTATTCAGAGTAAGGCGGCTGATTCCGCGTTCAACATGGTAGCTTGCACGCATGGACCTACATCCACTAGCCTGATGGAGCGCGGAGAAACCGCCGCATGCCCAGTGAACAAGGCGGCGGATTCCGTGTCCGACGCGGCGGTTTGCACGCATGGGCTTACCACTAGCAGTATGGCTGAACGCGGGGAAACCGCCGCATGCTCTGACAGTGGTGCGGCTGGTCCCGCGTTCAAACCAACAGATGCATTACAACACATGTCTGGTGTGTCTGGGACTGATAGTCCACACAGGTTCAGAAGGACGCGCGCGCGCGCTGAGAGGCAGAGCCTTTATGGCAGTCAGAAGGGTGTCAGCTGATCTAGCCGATCAGCTGACAATTCTATCAGGTTTCATTGGTCCAGCACTTAGGGGAGGCGCTGGAGAGCGCTGGTGTATATATATCCTGAGTGCTGGTCATTTCTCTGGTGTCTGGCGTTGCGATCACTACGTGGTAGCACTCAGACCTTGTCAGTATCTGTGATATTATCTGTGTTATTATCTAGACCAGTTCCTGGGTGTTGATGATCAAGGACCTCACACCTCAGTCTAGGGAAAACTGTATATTATCTGTGTTATTATCTAGACCAGTTCCTGGGTGTTGATGATCAAGGAGCTCACACACCAGACTAGGCTTTGTTGATTATTTGTTATGACCTTCTGCCTTCCTGACTACTCTTCTGATCTCTGATTAGGTACTTCGCTATATCTGATACTCTGTTGCCAAACTCTGCTTGTCTTAGGATTCTGCATCTATCTCCTGTCTCTGTCCCTGATCTGTCTGTCTGTTGCCGACCCGGCTTGCCCGACCTCGAGAGCTATCTCCTCAGTCAAGAGATAGCTCACAGACCTGGGGGTGACACCCTTCCTTGGTGTCACTCACACTCTGTCCTTCCTACTCCTAGCCTGACCCCTCCCTCGGGAGAGTCTCAGGCTTGCGGAAGGAACGTGTTACTGTGCAGTACTCCTTACTGCTGGGCACCTGCTCCTCAGGTGCAGTTCTCAAAGTATTTCTGTTGCACCAAACACTCTTATTACCCAGGTGTCCAGAGGTTAGAGATATACAGTATCTGATTATCGGTGATACTGCAGATTATCAATAATCGGGTATATATCTGTATTCTCAGTGATACTGCAGATCACCGGTAATCAGACCCTCTCTGTGTTACACCGATCGTTACAGAACACCAGACCAAACCCAAATGGACAGTGTTGAAGTCCTGACCACCGCAGTAAACCAACTTTCCGCGGCAGTTTTGAACCAAAAAACCCAGATATGTCAGATATTTGGGGCTATTCAGGGACTTCAATCAGTGCGATCTCCTCCTAGCACAGACATACGTATGCCTGTACCTGAAAAATTTTCCGGTCACAGATCTGATTTCCGAAATTTTAGGAGTAGAGTGTTATCATACTTTGAGTTGAGACCTAATTCTTCAGGAACTATGGCCCAAAGGGTTACATTTATTAAAACTTTGTTATCAGGTGATTCTCAGACCTGGGCGTACAGTCTGCCTGACGGAGACTTGGCCCTAACCTCTGTAGAGGATTTTTTTAAAGCCATGGCTATAATTTACGATGATCCAGACATTGCCTCGACTTCTGAGCGGAAGCTCAAACGGTTACGTCAAGGTAAGAGTCCGGTGGAAGATTATGCTGCTGAATTTAGGAAGTGGTCAGTATCAGCCAGGTGGGACACCTTTGCCCTTTTAGATTGTTACTTATCAGGGTTGTCAGACGAGGTTTCCGATCTTATGTTAAGTCAGCCTGAACCTGAGTCCATCGATTAGGCCATTTCATCGGCCATCAGGATAGATCGCCGGCTGCGCTATCAGAGGCAGACCCAGGGTAGTAGCCATGTAAGAATGGTATCCCACGCTGCGCCCCCTGTGACTCCACTTCCTCCCGTCTCGCCTCTGCCTGAGCCAATGCAGATTGGTCGGTCAAAGTTGTCTCAGGTGGAGCGGAGACGCAGGATATTAGAGCAGCTTTGTCTTTATTGTGCGGAGGGGGGTCATGGAATACAGAATTGCCCTAAGAAATCGGGAAACGCTGCTGCCTTAGGTGTAGTTGGGGGTAGTACCCTAGGCGGGCAATTTTTACCCCTGGATGAGAGACGTTTGCTTCTTCCTTGTACTATTTCATGGGAGGATAAGTCTGAGGTCACTGAAGCCTTCATTGACTCAGGCTCAGCAGCTAATTTTATGGATTACGAATTTGCAAACAGATTGGGTATTCCGCTCAACCCGGTAAAACCACCGATTCAAGTTACGGCAGTGGATGATTCCCCTCTGCAGGGTAACAGTCCTCTGTCACAGACTCCAGAGGTGGGAGTCACTATAGGGGTGCTGCATAGGGAGAATTTGTATTTTTTTGTGTTACACATGACGACCTCCACGATCATTCTTGGCATGCCTTGGTTACAACTTTACTCCCCTCAGATTAATTGGGCCACTGGTCAGCTAACGAGCTGGTCGTCCCATTGCTTTCATCATTGTTTAGTGAGGGTAACCTTGGGTCAGACCAGGATTCATGTGGAGGGAGTGGCGGAACAATATTCTGAATTTTCAGATGTGTTTTGTCCCAAAGCTGCAGAGAAACTACCTCCACATCGCCCTTTCGATTGCCCCATCGATCTCCGATCTGGTTGTATGCCCCCTAGAGGTCATCTCTACAATTAGTCTGGGCTAGAAAAAGTGGCCATGCGAGAGTACATCCGTGAAAATTTAGCTAAGGGTTTAATTCGCCCTTCCCGGTCGCCTGCCGGAGCAGGTTTCTTTTTTGTAAAGAAAAAAGACGGAGGCCTTCGGCCATGCATTGATTACCGGGGCCTGAATAAAATCACAGTAAAAAAATCGCTATCCATTGCCTTTGATAGACGATTTATTCACTCAGGTCACCAATGCTAAGATTTTCTCGAAATTGGATTTGCGGGGTGCATACAACCTGATGCGGATCAGAGAGGGCGATGAGTGGAAGACGGCCTTGAACACACCCGATGGGCATTACGAGTACCTGGTGATGCCCTTCGGGTTGTGTAACGCCCCGGCCGTCTTTCAGGAACTCATTAATGAAGTATTCAGGGAGGTGTTGGGTAAATTTGTTCTGGTATATCTGGATGATATACTAATCTTTTCAGATAACCTCTCTGAGCACAGGGCTCATGTCAAATTTGTGCTGCACAAGTTAAGACAGAACATGCTTTATGCTAAATTGGAGAAATACATTTTTGAGGTAACATCTGTCACTTTTCTGGGGTACATAATTTCCACCTCGGGCCTTTCTATGGATCCTGCCAAAGTCTCTGCTGTCCTGGAACGTCCTCAGCCAGTGGGACTAAAATCTCTCCAGAGATTTTTAGGATTTGCTAATTACTATAGAAGGTTCATAAAGGGGTACTCCACAGTCATAGCACCCCTCACCAGTCTTACAAAGAAAGGGGCAGATATCAACCACTGGTCACCCGAAGCTCTGGCTGCTTTCTCCACTTTGAAAGAATTGTTTTGCTCTGCACCCATTTTGAGACACGTCGACACCTCCTATCCCTTTATTGTGGAGGTGGACGCCTCGGAGGTTGGGGTAGGGGCTGTGCTGTCTCAGCGTTCTGGGTTGCAGGGAAGATTACACCCGTGTGCCTATTTCTCTCGTAGGTTTTCACCAGCAGAGAAAAACTACGATATAGGCAACAGGGAGCTCCTAGCCATTAAATTGGCCTTCGAAGAATGGTGTCATTGGCTAGAAGGAGCAGAACATACGATTACCGTTTACACTGATCACAAAAATTTGGAATACATTGAGGGGGCTAAGAGATTGAGTCCCCGTCAGGCTCGGTGGTCACTGTTTTTCTCGAGATTCAGATTTGTAATTACGTACACTCAGGGTAGTAAAAACGTTAAAGCGGATGCTTTGTCCAGATGGTTTGAGCCAGAGACAGCACAGCCCTCAGACCCAGAGACTATTATCTCACAGAGAGTGGTGTTGGCAGCCACAGAGACCTGGAAAAACTGGATGGAGACTCCTCCTCCTCCTCCTCCTCCATCCTCTTATATCATCAAGTAGGGAATTGCAGATTTTCAAAACAGCTTACCGTATTTCGCGCCGTATAAGACGCTCCGGCATATAAGACGCACCCAGGTTTAGAGGGCAAAAACCAGGGAAAAAAATATAAACTAAACCTGGTGCGTCCATATTTCAGGAGCGTCTTGTACATGACCTCCCCCAAATGGTGCCCTCCTGTGTCCCCATGTCTCCCCCAGGTGTCCTCCTGTCACCCCCAGTTGTCCTCCTGTACCCCCATGTGTCAGTGCTGTACCCCCATGTGTCAGTGCTGTACCCCCAAGTGTCCTCCTGTCCCTCCCAAGTGTCCTCCTGTCCCCCCCAAGTGTCCTCCCAAGTGTCCTCCTGTCCCCCCAAGTGTCCTGTCCCCCCAAGTGTCCTGTCCCCCCAAGTGTCCTCCTGTCCCCCCCAAGTGTCCTCCTGTACCCCCAAGTGTCCTCCTGCCCCCCCAAGTGTCCCCCAGTGTCCTCCCAAATGTGCTCCTGTCCCCCCCAAGTGTCCTCCTGTCCCCCCCAAGTGTCCTCCTGTACCCCCAAGTGTCCTCCTGCCCCCCAAGTGTCCCCCAGTGTCCTCCCAAATGTGCTCCTGTCCCCCCCTGAGTGTCCTCCTGTCCCCCCCAAGTGTCTTCCCAAAGTGCTCCTGGCCCCCCGAGTGTCCTCCCGAGTGTCCTCCTCACTGTGTATCCCACTGTGAGTCCCCCTCCCCCCTGTTGCCGGGTCCCCCCCCCTCTGTCGCTGGGTCCCCCCTCTGTCGCTGGGTCCCCCACTGTGTCGCCGGGTCCCCCCCTCTGTGAGAAGCGTCAGCGTCAGAAGCTTACCTCCTCCATCTTGCCCGCGGCGACTGAAGGCCTCCGGCACCTGTGGGCGGCTTCCTCTAGTGCCGGCTTGTAATGACGCGTCATTGATGACGCGTCATTACAAGCCGGCACTAGAGGAAGCCGCCCACAGGAGCCGGAGGTCTTCAATCGCCGCGGGCAAGATGGAGGAGGTAAGCTTCTGACGCTGCCGCTTCTCACAGAGGGGGACCCGGCGACACAGGGGGGGTGACCCGGCGACACAGGGGGAGGTGGAGACAAGCGGGGAGGACTCACAGCGGCAAGGCAGGGAATACCCGATGGCGTCGGGTCGGCGGTTTGTATCGGCGGGCGTCCGTAAGTCGGGGATTCCCTGCCTTATAAGACGCAGGGACTTTTTCTCCCCATTTTTTGGGGAGAAAAAGTGCGTCTTATACGGCGGAAAATACGGTATATACCATAGCTGGGATTTGAACCCAGGACGCAGTGTGTAGTAGGTATCTGTCTTACCCTCTAGACCATGAACCACACTACATGCTAAAGCTGGCCTAGCATAAACCATACTACCATTATGATCAATTCAATAGAAAAAGTAGCATGATTAACCACTTGAGGACCTAGGGCTTTCTACCCCTTAAGGACCGGCCACTTTTTTTCCATTCAGACCACTGCAGCTTTCACGGTTTATTGCTCGCTCATACAACCTACCACCTAAATGAATTTTGGCTCCTTTTCTTGTCACTAATAAAGCTTTCTTTTGGTGCTATTTGATTGCTCCTGCGATTTTTACTTTTTATTATATTCATCAAAAAAGACATGAATTTTGGCAAAAAAATGATTTTTTTAACTTTCTGTGCTGACAGTTTTCAAATAAAGTAAAATTTCTGTATACATGCAGCGCGAAAAATGTGGACAAACATGTTTTTGATAAAAAAAAAACCCATTCAGTGTATATTTATTGGTTTGGGTAAAAGTTATAGCGTTTACAAACTATGGTGCAAAAAGTGAATTTTCTCATTTTCAAGCATCTATGACTTTTCTGACCCCCTGTCATGTTTCATGAGGGGCTAGAATTCCAGGATAGTATAAATACCCCCCAAAAGACCCCATTTTGGAAAGAAGACATCCCAAAGTATTCACTGAGAGGCATAGTGAGTTCATAGAAGATATTATTTTTTGTCACAAGTAAGCGGAAAATGACACTTTGTGAGAAAAAAAAAAAAAAAGTTTCCATTTCTTCTAACTTGCGACAAAAAAAAATGAAATCTGCCACGGACTCACCATGCCCCTCTCTGAATACCTTGATGGGTCTACTTTCCAAAATGGGGTCATTTGTGGGGTGTGTTTACTGTCCTGACATTTTGGGGGGTGCTAAATTGTAAGCACCCCTGTAAAGCCTAAAGGTGCTCATTGGACTTTGGACCCCTTAGCGCAGTTAGGCTGCAAAAAAGTGCCACACATGTGGTATTGCCGTACTCAGGAGAAGTAGTATAATGTGTTTTGGGGTGTATTTTTACACATACCCATGCTGGGTGGGAGAAATATCTCTGTAAATGACAATTTGTTAATTTTTTTTACACACAATTGTCCATTTACAGAGATCTTTCTCCCACTCAGCATGGGTATGTGTAAAAATACACCCCAAAACACATTATACTACTTCTCCTGAGTACGGCGATACCACATGTGTGGCACTTTTTTGCACCCTAACTGCGCTAAAGGGCCCAAAGTCCAATGAGTACCTTTAGGATTTCACAGGTCATTTTGAGAAATTTCGTTTCAAGACTACTCCTCACGGTTTAGGGCCCCTAAAATGCCAGGGCAGTATAGGAACCCCACAAATGACCCCATTTTAGAAAGAAGACACCCTAAGGTATTCCGTTAGGAGTATGGTGAGTTCATAGAAGATTTTATTTTTTGTCAAAAGTTAGCGGAAAATGACACTTTGTGAAAAAACACAATTAAAATCAATTTCCGCTAACTTGTGACAAAAAATAAAATCTTCTATGAACTCGCCATACTCCTAACGGAATACCTTGGGGTGTCTTCTTTCTAAAATGGGGTCATTTGTGGGGTTCCTATACTGCCCTGGCATTTTAGGGGCCCTAAACCGTGAGGAATAGTCTTGAAACGAAATTTCTCAAAATGACCTGTGAAATCCTAAAGGTACTCATTGGACTTTGGGCCCTTTAGCGCAGTTAGGGTGCAAAAAAGTGCCACACATGTGGTATCGCCATACTCGGGAGAAGTAGTACAACGTGTTTTGGGGTGTATTTTTACACATACCCATGCTGGGTGGGAGAAATACCTCTGTAAATGACAATCTTTTGATTTTTTTACACACAATTGTCCATTTACATAGAAATTTCTCCCACCCAGCATGGGTATGTGTAAAAATACACCCCAAAACACATTATACTACTTTTCCTGAGTACGGCGGTACCACATGTGTGACACTTTTTTGCAACCTAGGTGCGCTAAGGGGCCCAACGTCCTATTCACAGGTCATTTTGAGGCATTTGTTTTCTAGACTACTCCTCGCAGTTTAGGGCCCCTAAAATGCCAGGGAAGTATAGGAACCCCACAAGTGACCCCATTTTAGAAAGAAGACACCCCAAGGTATTCCGTTAGGTGTATGGCGAGTTCATAGAAGATTTTATTTTTTGTCACAAGTTAGTGAAAAATGACACTTTGTGAAAAAAAACCAATAAAAATCAATTTCCACTAACTTTTGACAAAAAATAAAATCTTCTATGAACTCGTCATACACCTAACAGAATACCTTGGGGTGTCTTTTTTTCTAAAATTGGGTCACTTGTGGGGTTCCTATACCGCCCTGGCATTTTACGGGCCCAAAACCGTGAGTAGTCTGGAAACCAAATGTCTCAAAATGACTGTTCAGGGGCATAAGCATCTGCAAATTTTGATGACAGGTGGTCTATGAGGGGGCGAATTTTGTGGAACCGGTCATAAGCAGGGTGGCCTTTTAGATGACAGGTTGTATTGGGCCTAATCTGATGGATAGGAGTGCTAGGGGGGTGACAGGAGGTGATTGATGGGTGTCTCAGGGGGTGGTTAGAGGAAAAAATTGATGCAATCAATGCACTGGGGAGGTGATCGGAAGGGGGTCTGAGGGGGATCTGAGGGTTTGGCCAAGTGATCAGGAGCCCACACGGGGCAAATTAGGGCCTGATCTGATGGGTAGGTGTGTTAGGGGGTGACAGGAGGTGATTGATGGGTGTCTCAAGGTGTGATTAAAGGGGGGAATAGATGCAAGCAATGCACTGGCGAGGTGATCAGGGCTGGGGTCTGAGAGCATTCTGAGGGTGTGGGCGGGTGATTGAGTGCCCTAGGGGCAGATAGGGGTCTAATCTGATAGGTAGCAGTGACAGGGGGTGATTGATGGGTAATTAGTGGGTGTTTAGGGTAGAGAACAGATGTAAACACTGCACTTGGGAGGTGATCGGACGTTGGATCTGCGGGCGATCTATTGGTGTGGGTGGGTGATCAGATTGCCCGCAAGGGGCAGGTTAGGGGCTGATTGATGGGTGGCAGTGACAGCGGGTGATTGATGGGTGGCAGTGACAGGGGGTGATTGATGGGTGGCAGTGACAGGGGGTGATTGATGGGTGGCAGTGACAGGGGGTGATTGATGGGTGATTGATGGGTGATTGATAGGTGATTGACAGGTGATTGACAGGTAATCAGTGGGTTATTACAGGGGAGAACAGATGTAAATATTGCACTGGCGAATTGATAAGGGGGGGTCTGAGGGCAATCTGAGCGTGTAGGCGGGTGATTGGGTGCCTGCAAGGGACAGATTAGGGTCTGATCTGATGGGTAACAGTGACAGGTGGTGATAGGGGGTGATTGATGGGTGATTGGTGGGTAATTAGTGGGTGTTTAGAGGAGAGAAGAGATGTAAACACTGCACTTGGGAGGTGATCTGATGTCGGATCTGCGGGCGATCTATTGGTGTGGGTGGGTGATCAGATTGCCCGCAAGGGGCAGGTTAGGGGCTGATTGATGGGTGGCAGTGACAGGGGGTGATTGATGGGTGGCAGTGACAGGGGGTGATTGATGGGTGATTGACAGGTGATCAGTGGGTTATTACAGGGAAGGACAGATGTAAATAATGCCCTGGCGAATTGATAAGGGGGGGTCTGAGGGCAATCTGAGCGTGTAGGCGGGTGATTGGGTGCCCGCAAGGGGCAGATTAGGGTCTGATCTGATGGGTAACAGTGACAGGTGGTGATAGGGGGTGATTGATGGGTAATTAGTGGGTGTTTAGAGGAGAGAAGAGATGTAAACACTGCACTTGGGAGGTGATCTGATGTCGGATCTGCGGGCGATCTATTGGTGTGGGTGGGTGATCAGATTGCCCGCAAGGGGCAGGTTAGGGGCTGATTGATGGGTGGCAGTGACAGGGGGTGATTGATGGGTGGCAGTGACAGGGGGTGATTGATGGGTGATTGATGGGTGATCAGTGGGTTATTACAGGGAAGGACAGATGTAAATAATGCCCTGGCGAATTGATAAGGGGGGGTCTGAGGGCAATCTGAGCGTGTAGGCGGGTGATTGGGTGCCCGCAAGGGGCAGATTAGGGTCTGATCTGATGGGTAACAGTGACAGGTGGTGATAGGGGGTGATTGATGAGTAATTGATGGGTAATTAGTGGGTGTTTAGAGGAGAGAATAGATGTAAACGCTGCACTTGGGTGGTGATCTGATGTCGGATCTGCGGGCGATCTATTGGTGTGGGTGGGTGATCAGATTGCCCGCAAGGGGCAGGTTAGGGGCTGATTGATGGGTGGCAGTGACAGGGGGTGATTGACAGGTGATTGACAGGTGATTGACAGGTGATCAGGGGGGATAGATGCATACAGTACATGGGGTGGGGGGCGTCTGGGGAGAATCTGAGGGGTGGGGGGTGATCAGGAGGGAGCAGGGGGCGGGGGGGGGGGGGATAAAAAAAAAATAGCGTTGACAGATAGTGACAGGGAGTGATTGATGGGTGATTAGGGGGGTGATTGGGTGCAAACAGGGGTCTGGGGGGTGGGCAGGGGGGGGGGTCTGATGGGTGCTGTGGGTGATCTGGGGCATGGGGGGGGGGAAATCAGTGTGCTTGGTGCAGACTAGGGTGGCTGCAGCCTGCCCTGGTGGTCCCTCGGACACTGGGACCACCAGGGCAGGAGGCAGCCTGTATAATACACTTTGTAAACATTACAAAGTGTATTATACACTTTGTAAACATTACAAAGTGTATTATACACTTTGTATGCGGCGATCGTCGGGTTAACATCCCGCCAGCGCTTCCGTATGGCCGGCAGGATGTTGCGGCGGGTGAGCGGCGCCATGCCCCTACAAGGACCGCCGCCATTTGTCAATACGGCGGTCCTTGCGGGGTCCACTTCCCGGCCGCCAATTGTATATACGGCGGTCGGGAAGTGGTTAAGGATTTGTACTTTTTGAAAAGCATGCTTATATACCATAGCTGGGATTTGAACCCAGGACGCAGTGTGTAGTAGGTAGCTGGAGGAGGAGGAGGAGGAGGAGGAGGAGGAGGAGGAGGAGGAGGAGAGAGAGAGAGAGAGAGAGAGAGAGAGAGAGAGAGAGAGAGAGAGAGAGAGAGAGAGAGAGAGAGAGAGAAAGAGAGAGAGAGAGATTGATTTTAAAAAATTTTCCGACGGAATTCCGTATACGTCAGAATTCCGCGGAATAGCTCAGGAATACCGTCGGAATGAAACGGTAGCGGAATTTCGGTATGACGGAATGCGGAATTGTCCCGGAAACGGAAATGGGCTCTTCCGACAATGCCTATAGACCAGTTCCTGGGAGTTGATGGTTAAGGACCTCACACCTCAGTCTAGGGAAAACTGTATATTATCTGTGTTATTATCTAGACCAGTTCCTGGGTGTTGATGATCAAGGAGCTCACACCCCAGACTAGGCTTTGTTGATTATTTGTTATGACCTTCTGCCTTCCTGACTACTCTTCTGATCTCTGATTAGGTACTTCGCTATATCTGATACTCTGTTGCCGAACTCTGCTTGTCTTAGGATTCTGCATCTATCTCCTGTCTCTGTCCCTGATCTGTCTGTCTGTTGCCGACCCGGCTTGACCGACCTCGAGAGCTATCTCCTCAGTCAAGAGATAGCTCACAGACCTGGGGGTGACACCCTTCCTTGGTGTCACTCACACTCTGTCCTTCCTACTCCTAGCCTGACCCCTCCCTCGGGAGAGTCTCAGGCTTGCGGAAGGAACGTGTTACTGTGCAGTACTCCTTACTGCTGGGCACCTGCTCCTCAGGTGCAGTCCTTAAAGTATTTCTGTTGCACCATAACTCTTATTACCCAGGTGTCCAGAGGTTAGAGATATATCTGATTATCGGTGATACTGCAGATCATCAATAATCGGGTATATATCTGTATTCTTGGTGATACTGCAGATCACCGGTAATCAGACCCTCTCTGTGTTACACCAATCGTTACAATGACCTTAAGTGTGGATGTAGACACTGTGAGCAGCGATGATGAACCCTTGGACTACTGGGTGCGCAGGCTTGACCTGTGGCCAGAGCTGTCCCAATTTGCCATCCAACTTCTGTCTTGCCCTGCCACAAGCGTGCTGTCAGAAAGGACCTTCAGTGCAGCTGGAGGCATTGTCACTGAGAAGAGAAGTCGCCTAAGGCACAAAAGTGTTCAGTACCACACCTTTATCAAAATGAATGAAGCATGGATCCCGGAGGGCTACTGCCAGCCCAAAGACTAAGTCAGTCCCCACACACAGCATCTCTGCCTGCACGCCGTGTGACTGGCTGCCTGCCCCAAAACTAAGTCGCTCCCCACACAGCACCTCTGCCCGCCGGCCGCTTGACTGCCTTCTACGCCACCACCAACAGGGTCCAGGACTCCAGGCGGATTCATGAATTTTTTAGCTATAATAATTTTTCTGTCTACATGCCTGACTAATTTTTCTGGCTGCACTGCGGGTGGCTGTGGGTGGCTGCAACAACAAAACAAAAGGCATGTACATGTGCCCATCCCCCTTCGTGATCATTACCTTGCCGCAATGAAGGGGCTTGCGTATCACAATGAAGCAATGACCGCCGGCTATATGAGTGTCTCGGGGGTTGGCACACCAAAGATAATAAGGTCGTTGCTTCATTGTGGTCAGACCAAATTTGATCAGCTGGACAGTCACTGTTCTGTCATTCAGCTACATCAGCCGGGCGACCATATGGGCTGTAAAGCCACCATCACCTGCACCCTCGTCATGGTGCGCACCAGTCCAGCACGGCAATCACTACACAAACGGCTGTTTGCAATCACTGCATACCTTTTTACTGCATCTGTGACTGCACATTGTATTATACTTGGCAGTCAGTGCATACATTTCATTTGAATGGATGGCAGACTTGCCCTACAGAACAGATTCTCATAAAGGAGGGTGATGATGGAATCATTGACCTCCATAACAGATTCTCGTTCAAGGATTTAAAGTTGATTCATTACATCAGGGCCTCGAAAGTCCTCCTGTATTGTTATTTTTGGTCACTACCTCGGGGCGGGCATGCCATGCCTGCTGCCTTCCTTGCCTGGATGTGTGGTGGTAGCAGTTTCTTAGGCTCCAACTCCAGACCGGAATACAACCAGGATTCCCCGGCCATTACCTGTGGTCACTCACAATGGCAGACTTGCCCTCCATAAAAGATTCTCACCTCCTTGAGGAGGAGACCAACCTGGTGAATCGCAGTGAAGGCACCATCAGACTTGCCCTCCATAACAGATTCTCGTCAAAGGACTTAAAGTTGATTCATTTCACATATACAGCAGGGCCTCAAAAGTCCTCCCGTATTGTTATTTTTGGTTACTACCTCGGGGCGGGCATGCCATGCCTGCTTCCTTCCTTGCCTGGATGTGTGGTGGTATCTGTTTCTTGGGCTCCAACTCCGGAACGGAATAGAAACCGGATTCCCCGGCCGTGGTCAGTCACCATGGTACTGAGAAAGTACCATCGAAAGTTTCACACAGTTGAATGAATGGCAGACTTGCCCTCCATAAAACATTCTTGGCAAATGCTTTCGAGTTTGTCTTCTGCTGAGTCAAGGGTCCATCTGACCACAGATGCCTGGTCTGCAAAGCACGGTCAGGGCAGGTACAGCATGGGTCTCAGGCTCCCACTTTGGACAAGAATCGAACCTTGATTACCCGGCCATTACCCATGGTGACAATGGCAGACTTGCCCTCCATAACAGATTCTCATTGCAGGTACTGAACAGCAAGTAGAAAATGCAATTAAAAAAAAAAATAGATGTAAGCTAAGCTTGAACAATGGTAGAAAAAGAACCATCGAAAGTTGATAAGGCAGTCAGACATTACCTGATATCACTGAGAAAGAGCAATCGCCCCATGTTGCGCACCAGTCCAGCACGGGCGTCAGTACACAATCAGCTGCTTGCGTTGCATTCCACGGTGAGTTTGGTCTGTCAGTGTGAAGCAGTACATTAATTACACTACCTTATTGATGTATACACATGCAAGATGTTTTAAAGCACTTTAGGCCTGCAATTTAGCATTCAATGTGATTTCTGCCCTTAAAACGCTGCTTTGCGTCAAATCCAGATTTTCCCCCGGGACTTTTGGCGTCTATCCCACTCCGCCATGCCCCCCTCCAAGTGTTAGACCCCTTGAAACATCTTTTCCATCACTTTTCTGGCCAGCATAAGTGTTTCTAGTTTTCAAAGGTCGCTTCCCTATTGAAGTCTAGTGCGGTTCGCGAAAGTTGGCACGAACCGAACCTTCCGCGGAAATTCGTGAACCAAAAATTGGAGGTTTGGCACATCTCTACTCACCGCAGCACCAAGACTCACCCTAAATGACATAACAGTGAAATTCCTACTGTATGCAGATGACCTCTTATTGCTATCTCCAACTGAAGAAGGTTTACAAGACGGCCTAGAAATTCAGCAAAACATGGGCACTCCCCATTAATCTAAAGAAAACCAAAATCATGGTGTTCCAGAGGAAAAACACAAGGTAAGCCCAGAGCCCATCCTTTACACTCAATGGGCTCGATTCACAAAGCGGTGCTAACCCAGTTAGCATGCCTAAAAAACTTTAGGCATGATAACCATTGCACCATGCTGGTGAAAAGCCAGTTTAGGCGTGATAAGTTTAGGTGTGATAAGTTTAGGTGTGATAAGTTTAGGCATGCTAAGTTTAGATACGTTTAGATCGCTTGCAAAGTCCCGCACGCAAAGCAGCGCCATTAAACTTTATACGAAGTGCACCAGTCTTTGCTAGCGCAAAACTTTTGATCAGCTGTGCACTGCGGTGCTAACGCAGTTGGCGCTTAAACTTATCATGCCTAAACTTATCACACCTAAACTTATCATGCCTAAACTTATCACACCTAAACTTATCACACCTAAACTTATCATGCCTAAACTGAGTTTAGGCATGATAAAGGGCTTTTCACCAGCGTGCTAACTGTTAGCACCGCTTTGTGAATCAGGCCCTATGACTGTGAAATCAGCAGAACTGACAAATATACCTACCTTGGTCTGGAAATCAACCAATCTGGAAGCCTTAAAGAGCAACTCCAGAGAAAATAATTTAATGAAAAAGTGCTTCATTTTTACAATAATTATGTATAAATGATTTAGTCATTGTTTGCCCATTGTAAAATATTTTAAATCCCTTTTAAATCTTTTTTAAATCTCTGATTTATATTCTGATACATTTACATTTATCACATGGTGACATTTTTTACTGCTGGCCAGTGATGTAGCTGCTGCTTGCTGTTTTAGCAATTGGAAACAGCTGTAAACAGCTATTTCCCACAATGCAACAAGGTTCACAGACAGGAAACTGCCAAGAGTACCATGGTCCTCAGAATTTCTTGTGGGAGGGGTTTCACCACACTATCAGCCATACAGAGCCCCCTGATGATCTGTTTGTGAAAAGGAATAGATTTCTCATGTAAAAGGGGTATCAGCCAGGGGTGCCAATTTTTAAAATCCGAATAGATTCGGATCCGGATACCCAGATATCCAGATCCAAATCGGATAGCCGAATCCGAACTTTTGGATATCCGAGTAGAATCGGATATCCGAATTCAATATTCGGTCGGATTTGGATACCCTGATTGAAAACCGGAAGTGGTCTTTAAACTGCTTCCAAACCGTTTTGGAAGCTAAAAAACAATCAATCTCTCTCTCTCTCTCTCTCACCTTCTCCTCCTCCTCCATAGCCCTGTAAGAGAAAGTGTAATAAGGGCCCTGCCATAACATAGATATTATGGTAGCTAAGACTACTCCTGGGCCTTTCTTGTAGTTGAAGAGATGAGTGAACTGTGACACCACACTTAAAAACAAAAACAAAAACAAAAAAAAAACAAAAACAAAAAAACACAGCAAACAGCGAAGCTTCCCCATATTGGAGCATTGGATTTGGTAAAGTCTTAAGCCAATGTATTAATTTGAAAGATTGCAGCACTGTGATGAACAAATGGAATGTTAAATAGGCTGCAGAGAGAAATGGGTCAGTGTTCCTTAGCCCATCAAACTTGTCAAAATATTAATAGAAAAGAACTCTTGCGCCTCAGCTAATGATAGCTAGAACTTCTTTAATATTTTGAAATATATAGATTACAAAAAAATGTACAAACATACAATGATCTCTTAGGCCAGAAAATGATCTCCTAATTCATGCACACCTGCTTCTATCTACAACCAGGCTGTCCTAGGCATCTCTACTGGCAACTTGATGACACATTGATGTTCGCAAATTCTAAATCACGAGAGAGAGAGAGAGAGAGAGAGAGAGAGAGATTATGTTTTTTAATCGGATCCAGATATCTGCAAAATCCGCGGATATCCGTGTTATGCGTCCAAATATCCGCAGATAGCTATCCGGATTTTTCAAAAAGTACGGAATCTGAATCTGAATCGGATAGCATAAAAAAGTTTGGATATCCGGGTTATCCGGATATCCAGATGAGCATCCCTGGTATCAGCTACTGATTGGGATGAAGTTCAATTCTTGGTCACGGCTTCTCTTTAAATCAGCCATAGAGTCCCCAAAAGCCAAAGCTTGCAAAACGTTCTATGCCATCAGGAAATAACTGTACCACCTCAAACCAGCAGTGAAGGTCTGGCTGAAAGTCTTTGACAGCGTCATTACCTCAAACCTACTTTACGGAAGTGAAATATGGGGCGCCATCACCTACCCTGATCAATCAAAATGGGAATCCAGCCCCTCAGAAATATTCCACCTGGAATTCTGCAAACACCTCCTCCAGGTCTATCGGAGTACCTCAAACAATGCCTGTGAAGCTGAGCTGCAGGGGCGTAGCAATAGGGGGTGCAGCGGTAGCGACCGCATCGGGGCCCTTGGACCAGAGGGGCCCCGAAGGGCCCTCCCTCAACTACAGTATTAGCTCTCTATTGGTCCTGTGCTCATAAAAATCACTTCTTTAGATACTTTGAATAGTGGTAATCATTAACAAGCTGTTCCCCATCCTCTTCTTGCACCTCTGACACTGTAGTTGCCATTGGCAGGTTTTGGTGCACCGTATTAATTGCTATGTATAGAGTGCTTGGGGGGGCCCCATTGTAAAACTTGTATCGGGGCCCACAGCTCCTTAGCTACGCCACTGCTGAGCTGGGTAGATTCCCACTACGGCTTGAGATACAGAAGAGAGTGTTGTCCTACTGGGCCCACCTAAAGAGCAGCAGGCCCGTCTCACCCCACTACAAAGCCATGCTGCACAATGAAGACCAAGAAAAGCCATGTGCCCTGAAAGAAGTGGTCAACTCTCTGCTCCCTCCAAACTCAGATCCACAAGAGCCCAGATAAAGCACACCACAGACAAGAGCAAAGAGGAATATGTAGGTACATGGAGGAAGGAATGAAATAAAACAGTCACAAAAGATCACCATATACCAGTTCCTACAGAGAGAAGACACAATAGCCCCATACCTGGAAAATCTCCAAAACGCTCAAGAGAGGAAAATCCTGAGCATCTACAGACTGAATCGAACTCGAAATCGAGTCTGGGAGACACAGACATACACACCCAGGGAGGAGAGACTATGCCAACACTGTGAGCAGAAGACCCTCGAGGATGGGAATCACTTCATGCTGCACTGCCCCAAATATACCGCAACCAGAGAAACCTTCTTTAAGAAACTGATGGAATAATTTCCAGACATTCACACATTAGAGGATGAGAAAAAAACACTGCATTCTAACTAGGAGAAGAGAAATCCACAGTGACATTTGCTGCACACTATGTCACAGCATGCCACAGACAGAGGAGCATAAATGAACTGTAACCCCCCCCCCCCCCCCCCCCCCCCCCCCCCCCGAAAAAAAAAATGTCTATGAACTGGTAACTAATTGCACCCACACCCCTCTCCATCTCATGTCCCCCATTCCCCCTGCTTTGGCAATACCCGTATTGAAGGTTGGTCATGCCAATAAAGCTATTTTAATTTGATTTGAATAAAGGGCTGCTTTAAAATGTCCGGAGTGTGTACATGTGGTGGTAGTGTAAGGGTTATGTCTGCTTCACACTGACAGATCAAACTTTGACAGACCAAACCCGTTTAATGCACGCAAACAACCGCAAAGAGTTAATAGTTGACACTCTTAGGACTTAAATGTTAGCCCTCCTGGCGGCAATCTTTGTGTAGTGGTTGCCGTCCTTGTACGCATGTTAGCGAGAGTGCAGGCGATGGTGGTTTCCCAGCCCCTATGGTTGGGCTGATGTAGTTCAATGACAGTAAAGTGACCAGAAAAACACTGGTTCTGCTTCTGCAGTGGGGGCCCAGTGTTGGCCTAGTAGGCTTTATTGAATTATTTCCTGAAGTGACCATAAAAAAGGTTTTGCCAAAATGTATCCAGCCTATCAAATTTGTCTGTCCACAATGTCAAGTCTATCCACAATGAAGCAATACCCTTATCATCTTGGGTGTGCCCCCAACACACTTATATAGGTCATTGCTTCATTGTGATATGCAAGCCCCTTCACCACAACAAGGTAACGATCATGAAGGGGAATTGACATCATGTACATGCCTTTTTTTGGTTGTTGCAGCTAGGGGCGTTCCTAGGGTCCTTGGAGATCGAGGGCACCTGTGAGCACTAGGTGGGGGGTATTTGCGGCAAAAAATGGGCGTGGCCATGCAGTGAGTGGGCGTGGCCTTGGGTGGGGCTAAATGTACATGAACTTAGCAGCGGTGTAAGCTACGGATAACGGGCCTGCCCATCGAAATATTGGATGGAGCTCCCTCTCCTTTATTTAGATAATTTACAATCAGTATAGGCATAGATCAAAGATGTATACGCACATACAATTTTGATTTTGGAATCACTGACCAATTTTACCACCCCCATGCAGTAAGTGGGCCAACAGACAATGAATTTAATGAACAGAGCTAAAATTGGCTAATCAAAATTGTATGTGTGTACCAGGCTTTACAGCTAATACTGAACATACATAAAGTAGCAGCAGCATACAATACAGCTGGTTTACAATCAGTAAAGGCACAGAGTAACACCTTATATTGTACACACTGGAGGTAGATCAGCACACAGTGCAGGCACTAGAGAACAGCTTATACTGTACATACTGTAGGCAGCAGAGATCAGCACACTGCAGCTAGTGGGCCGAAAAATATGAGGGTTACGTTGTGTGGCGCCAAAAAATGGGTGGGCCATGGACCAGAATGTGGGTGTGGTCACGGGTGGAGGCAAATTTACATGAACTTAGCAATGGTGGGACATTAGATTAGGACAGCGGTGGCGAACCTTTTGGAGGCCAAGTGCCCAAACTGCAACCCAAAAGTCACTTATCTATCGCAAAGTGGCAACAGCAATTTAAACTAAATACTGTACAAATGTTTTAACTCATACATGAACATTATGGAAAATCCAAGTTGAAAATAAACTGTGAAGATAAACAATTTCATCCATCCTACTCCTGAAAAATGTATTCATTTTTATAGAACCTCCCAGTTTTATTTTCTGTTTTAAAATCTAAAAAAGTAGGTTTAATGCTATCGTCTCATATGATGATGATTCAGCTTTTCCCATAGTCTTGCAGTTAGCAATCATGTGACCCCCAACAAGACAAATTCAGCAATCATGAGGCACCCCATCAAGACAAATTCAGCAATCGTGAGGCCCCTATCAAGACAAATTCAGTAATCATGAGGCCCCCAACAAGACAAATTCAGCAATCATGAGGCCCCCAACAAATCTTGAGGCCCTCAACAAGTCATGAGGCCCCCAACAAATCATGAGGCCCCCAACAAGACAAATTCAGAAATCTTGAGGCCCCCAACAAATCATGAGGCCCCCAACAAGACAAGTTCAGCAATCTTGAGGCCCCCAACAAATCATGAGGCCCCCAACAAGACAAATTTAGCAATCTTGAGGCTCCCAACAAATCACGAGGCCCCCAACAAGACAAATTCAGCAATCATGAGCCCCCCAACAAGACAAATTCAGCAGTCATGAGGCACATAAATAGGCAGAATGCCCCCTTAATATGGTATACACCTCCTGGCTTCTGAATTCTCCTCTACTGGCTGCTGTGCCTGGCAATACTGTTTTTGGCTGGATTGGGGATGATGTGTGGGCTGAAAGGCCTGGCAGTGATGCTGTCGCCTGGCTGGCGGTGATGCTGTGGCCGGGTTGGCTGGCGGTGATGCTGTGACCGATGCTGTGGCTGGGTTGGCTGGCGGTAATGTTGTGACCTGGCTGGCGGTAATGCTGGGTTGTGCTTGGCTGGTTGAAGTAAATGCTGGCCTGACTGGTGGTGATGCTGTGGCCTTTTTGACAGTGATTCTGGGCTGGTTCGCTGGTGGTGATGCTGGGCTGGCTGGCCTGAATAGTTTAGTTAGTGACAGGTGCCCCCTAGTTAAGGTAGCGCCAGGAGTCCCCCAGTTTAGGTAGTGACAGGTGCCCCCTAGTTAAGGTAGCGCCAAAAGTCCCCCAGTTTAGGTAGTGACAAGGACCCCCAGTTTAGGTAGTGAGTGACAGGGACGTCCAGGTTAGGTAGTGAGTGAAAGGTGCCCCCCAGGTTAAGTAGTGACAGGTGCCCCCCAGGTTAGATAGTGAGTGACAGGTGCCCCCCAGGTTAGGTAGTGAGTGACAGGGACCCCCAGGTTAGGTAGTGAGTGACAGGCACCCTTTCAGGTTAGGTAGTGAGTTACAGGAACCCCCCAGGTTAGGTAGTGAGTGGAAGGCGCCCCCCAGGTTAGGTAGTGCGTGACAGGCGCCCCCCAGGTTAGGTAGTGAGTGACAGGGACGCCAGGTTAGGTAGTGAGTGACAGGCGCCTCCCAGGTTAGGTAGTGAGTGACAGGCCCCCCCAGGTTAGGTAGTGAGTGAAAGGCGCCCCCCAGGTTAGGTAGTGCATGACAGGCGCCCCCCAGGTTAGGTAGTGAGTGACAGGGACCCCCAGGTTAGGTAGTGAGTGACAGGCGCCCCCCAGGTTAGGTAGTGAGTGCAGGCGCTCCCCAGGTTAGGTAGTGAGTGACAGGTGACCCCCAGGTTAGGTAGTGAGTGACAGGGACCCCCAAGTTAGGTAGTGTGTGAAAGGGACCCCCAGGTTAGGTGGTGAGTGACAAGGACCCCCAGGTTAGGTAGTGAGTGACAGGTGCCCCCCAGGTTAGGTAGTGACAGGGACCCTTAATTAAGTAGTGACAGGTGCCCCTCACCTCCCAGCAGCAGCAGCCCAGCGTCAGACCTTCACTTCCGCATATCAGTGCGGTGTTCTAGGTCCTAGCGTCTGCACTAGTGGTCACCGGCTGATCGAGGTCTGATGCTGGCAGCAGCAGCCAGTGGGGGGGGGGGGGGAGCGATGGCCGGGGGGACAGCGGCAGCCGGGGGAGCAGCAGGCACCCCTGCAAATAGATTGGGGGCACCCTAGGACATGTTGGGGGCACAGGCCCCCTAAAATAGGGCTAGCGATGCCACTGTGTAGCACCAGAGGCCAGCAAAATTAGGCATGTACAGTCACGTGCCAGAAAAATTAGGTTTTGTAGCAGCCGCTGCCGTAAACATTCAGGGTTAACCTAGACCCTTGTTGTTGGTGGAGGAGAAGTCACGCGGTGTGCAGAGAGGATATACAGCTGTGTGGGGACTGATTTACAAGTCTTACGGTGAGCAGTAACCCTCCGGGTTCTCTGAGGGTGGATCCCGAAGAGCTGTTGCGATGCGTCAGACTAAAGAAACTGTGCATGTCTGATATCATCATCGCATCGGAAGAGCGTCCTGTCGTTACCGGCATGGCCGTGGGAGGAGGAGGACTACTGGCCCCTCTTTCCCATCATGCTGTGACATCACCCTTGACCGCAGTGTACACCATACTTTGCAGGCTGTTGTCCAACTTCTGCATCCTTTCCGACTTATATTGATTTTGCAACTTTTTTTCTACTTTGTGCTTATACAGAGGGTCTAGTAGCATTGCCACCCAGTACAGGTTTTTCACCTTCAGACTTTTTATACGAGGTTCCCTCAACAGGCAGGACAGCATAAAAGACCCCATTTGCACAAGGATGTATGCCAAGCTAGCCATCTCATCTTCCTCTTCCTCAGTGATTTCATGGAAAGGTCTCCTCCTCCCCCCAGCCACATACATCACCACGGGTAACCAAAAGGTGACCACAAGCCTGCCCCTTCCTCTGCATTGGGATGCCTGTCTCTTCCTCTCAATTGCCGCAGGTACAGCAGGTGTCGACGACAAGTCTGGTTCTGGTGGTGGTGCCCACAGCTCTTCCTCTTCCTGGTCACGCTCCTCTACGGCCTGATCCAGCACTCTTCGCTCCAGCAAGAAAGTGTATGGGATCAGGTCACTGATGGTGCCTTCACTGCAACTCACCAGGTTTGTCACCTCCTCAAAAGGACGCATGAGCCTGCAGGCATTGCGCATGAGCATCCAGTAACATGGCAAAAAAAATCCCCAGCTCCCCACGGCCTGTGCTAGCACTGTACTTGTACAGATACTTGTTTATAGGTTTTTCTTGTTAGAGGAGACGGTCGAACATTAGCAGACTTGAATTAGAGTGAGTTGGGCTGTCGCAAATCAAGTGCCTCACTGGCAGGTTCTTTTGCTGCTGAATTTCTGCAAAGCAGGTCATGGCCCTGTAGGAACGCCAGAAATGGCCACACACCTTCCTGGACTGCTTGAGGACCTCCTGTAAGCCTGGATACTTAGATACAAAGCATTGCATAATAAATTTAACACATGTGCCATGCAAGGCACGTCTTAACTTTCCCAAAGTCAATGCCGCCAACAGATTGCTTCCATTGTCACACACAACTTTGCCAATCTCCAGTTGGTAAGGGGTCAGCCACTGATCCACATGTTCATTCAAAGCGGCCAGGAGTGCTTGTCTGGTGAGACTCTCGGCGTACAGGCAAGTCAGGCACAGGGTGGCATGACACTGTCCTACCTGCGATGTGGAATAGACCCTGGGGAGGTGGGGGGGGGGGGGTGCAGTTGTTGTACTAGTAGAAAAATCTGCAGCAGCAGAAGAGGACTCAGCCGAGGAGGATGGCGAAGAGGATGGAGGAGGAGTAGGAGGAGAAGAGGAGGTGGCAGCAGGCCTGCCTGCAAGTTGTGGCGGTGTCACCAACTCCACTGCAGAACTATAGGTGCACTGCTAACTATTCTAGGACACTTCTTCCTGGCAAGCGTATACTGTTGCACCTATAGCTGGCTAACTATACTGGGGACAATTATACCTGGCTACCTATACTGCGGCACCTATAACTGGCTAACCTATACTCACCATTGGATCAGCAGCCCTGTGCTAGGCCTCATGCCTAGAGCTAAATTGGCGTGACTCACATCGCAGCAGCAACCAGACTATTGCCAGGCATTTGGGACCAACTCCAGCACGGCCCCCAGAGGAAACCAGTCGGGCCATCCATTCACCCACTGGACATTATGGCTGCCTCTACATAGCAGCCTAAATCCCCACTCCTCCCTGCCAGCCAGCACAACAGTTCTTCAGCTGCAGGACACTGCATCTTCAACCAGCAACGACTGCAGGCTAGGACCCACATCAACACAGGTCAGCTAGGTCTAGCAGACTCCCCCAGGTCTCCAGATACAACCATGCGGCTCCCTAGGTCTGATTTTAAGTGCATATATGCAGTATGTGCCATGCCCAATAAGCACCACCTGTGGCGCACTAATGACACATGAGTAAAGAGGATACAGGAAGACAAAGGACACATGAGGACAGAGGACACAGGGGGACACGTGGAGACAGATGACACAGGATGACGCAGGGGTAAAGAGGACACAGGAGGACAAAGGACACATGGGGGCAGAGGACAAAGGGGGAAACAGATGAAGAGGTCATAGGAGGAAAAAGGACACATGTGAACAGATTTTTTCAGGTGCTCACATTCATGACCAAAAGTTCTACAGGTATTTGTATTGACCTGAGGAAGCGGGCCAAGACCCATGAAATACGTTGTCTACCGTACATGAATAAACATTACTTTTTCATTAAATAATAGTTTGCCCTTCTGAGAAGCTTCTCAAATATACAACATCTAGTAGTATCATATCATCAAGTACGCCTCCACCAGTGTTTTTTTAGCATAGTCCATACTTCATAGGGGTTTTTTAGTCACGAGAACCTTTAGTCCTCACAACTAATCCAGGAGAGCAACCAACCAGCATCTGCGCCAACAGACCTGGGACACTGAGCAGGGTCCGTTATATTTCCGCAGTCTCTCACATTCACAGAGACTTGGAGGTTACAGATAACCATCAAGGATCAAAACTTTTTCTACATGGGATGGGAACAGAGGATACAGGATGACACAGGGGTAAAGAGGACACAGGAGGACAAATGGGAACAAAGGACTCAGGGGGACACGGGTAAAGAGGACACAGGAGGAAAAAGGATACATGGGAACAGAAGACAAGGGGACATGTGGGGACAGAGGACACAGGACAACACAGGAGTAAAGAGGACACAGAAGGACAAAGGACACATGGGGACAGAGGACATAGGTGGAAACGGGTAAAGAGGACACAGGAGCACAAAGGGCACAGAACAGAGGAAACAGGATAAAGAATACAGGAGGACACAGGGGGACACAAGAGTTACAAGAAAGGCACAAGGGGGACAATAATTGGGGAGGGAAGGTCCATAGATGTCCCTGCATCATAGATGCACCAGGTTTAACATATTTTTTTTCCTTAGTTTTTGTCCTAGGATGCGCCTTATAGTCCGGTTCGTCTTATAGTCCAAAAACAAACAAACCGGTAATACAAGAAATGTTTTGTATATTTTTACTAAGAAAGAAAGGCGTCATAATGTACAGTATAATTTCAAGAATTTTTACAGCTTGGGGAGCATGGTGGTTAAAGGTAGAGAGGGCCTGAACTGTTCCCCGGAGAGCAGTATTCTGCGAATGTTGGCTGTTCGCATTCTGGGGCGGCGAATATCGAACATTTGGAGTGTTTGATTGGCCCCCTTTACATCATCATTGAGCTAAACTTTGACCCCCTGCCTCACAGTCAGCAGACATATGGCAGCTAGCACCCATTCCTGGACCCCCACCCCCCTATACAAAAGAAGTTGTGGTGGCCATATTGGATTAAATCTCTGCTGGCTGCTGACTGTTAGTGATAGCAGGGACAGACTTGCTGGAGATAGGCAGAGAAAGCATTAGCTAGGCCTGTGTTCTTGTTCCTCACTTGCTGTGAAAGCACTTTAACATCCGTCTCCTGTGTTTTTTTGTGTGTGACACCCCACAGCCCACTGACACCCAGAGCTGTGTGCACACTACTGCTGTTGCCTCATTAAAGCGGATTCGAGATGAAAAACTAACTATAACAAGTAACTTGTCTATATATCTTAACTAAAGTTAAGATAGTTTACACAGCAAATCTAGCTGTAATCAGCTTCAATAGTTTATGATTATTTATTCCTGTGATACAATGAGGGCAGCCATGTTCGGTTTGTCACAGGCTAAGGGTGAGGGCTGGAGATGCTATCAGCTTGCCTGTATGTAATGTGACAAATTCAGTCCCCTCTCCTCCTCCCTCCTTCACTCTGCCTCTGAAATCTCTGGCTAGTATCCTCCTCCTCCTGCCCCGACTGAGCTCCCATAAGCCCTTGCTACAGTGCCAAGGCACTCTAAAAAGCTGTGGGCGAGGCTTGTTTAGTTTATAAGGAATGAGAGTATTAGAACAAAACAAGTATTTGGCTTGAGGAATGCCCTATAAACTATATGAAAGAAACACATTTATGCAATGAGTAAAAGTTTATCTCGGATCTACTTTAAGTTACAGACACAGAACCACTTAAGTGCATTATTATTTCAGTGTATTCTGATAGTACTATTGCATTTCTCTGTTTGTGACACTCTACAGCCCACTGACACCCAGAGCTGTGCATAATGTGATCCCTACCCTTTAGGGATTAAAACCAGACTTTGTGTCAACTCTGTGAGGATCTATGTGGTGATGATGATATGTACAGTAAGATGCAGAACATAGCAGCCATATTATATCTCATGGATGCCATATTTTTCATTTTTCTGACTGTATCATGTGTATGGCTGCTAAAGCCAGTCTGGCTTTGGGGGAAGCTGTGATTGTCTGTTTGACAGTATGAAGTACTTTGAGTCTCTATTTAGTTCCTCTGGAAGTTGGAAGCTGCTAATTGTATATAGACCATTTGCATCTGAAGGGTGAACTCTTGTGAATAGTAGGAGCAGGAACTGCTAAACTGGTTTGCTAGCCTCTAATTAGGAGATGGCTAATCAGGCCAATAGCAGCCATGTCCTTACCTTTGATCTGCTAGGAAATACTGTCTCAGATGTGTTTGTCACCTGTAACCTGTGCCCCCAGCAAGGAAAGAGGTAATTAGATAGACACCCCAAGGTATTTGCTGAGGGGCATGGTGAGTTCATAACAGATTATATTTTTGTCACAAGTTAGCAAAAAATTGCACTTTGTGACAAAAAAAAAATAAAAATAAAAAAATAAGTGTTTCCATTTCTGCTAACTTGTGTTAACTTTAATTATTTGGTTTCCAGACTACTCCTCATGGTTTAGGGCCGCTAAAATGCCAGGGCAGTATAGGAATCCCACAAGTGACCCCATTTTGGAAAGAAGATACCCTAAGGTATTCCGTGAGGGATATGGTGTGTTCATAGCAGATTTGATTTTTTGTCAAAACCGTGAGGAGTAGTCTGGAAAAAAATAAGTAAAATTGACCTGTGAAATCCTAAAGGTACTCATCATTGGACTTTGGGCCCCTTTGCACAGCTAGGCTGGAAAAAAGTGTCACACATTTGGTATCAATGAGAATTAATATAATTTATTATGCTGGGTGGGAGAAATATCTCTGTAAATGACAATTTTTGGGGATTTTATTACACAAAGTTGTCATTTACAGAGATATTTCTCCCACCCAGCATGGGTATGTGTGGAAAGGTACCCCCTAAACAGATTATACTACTCCTGAAAACGGCGATACCACATATGTGACACTTTTTTGCAGCCTAGCTGTGCAAAGGGGCCAAAAGTCCAATGAGCACCTTTAGACTTTACAGGGGTGCTCACAATTTAGCCTTCCAAAAATGCCAGGACAGTAAACACACCCCACAAATGACCCCATTTTGGAAAGAAGACACCCCAAGGTATTCCAGGAGGGGAATAGTGAGTTCATAGAAAATTAAATTTTTTGTCACAAGGTAGCGCAAAATGACACTTTGTGAGGGGAAAAAAAATCTATTTCTGCTAACTTGTGACAAAAAATAAAATCTTCTATGAACTCACCATGCCCCTCAGCAAATACCTTGGTGTGTCTTCTTCCCAAAATGGAGTAATTTGTGGGGTCTGTCCTGGCATTTTAAGGTCTCCGCAATCATTACATGTATGGCCAGTATTAGGAGTTTCTGCTATACTCCTTATATTGGGCATACGGGTGATGCACTTTTTTTTTCCATAAAAGGAAAAATGAACAGCACAGATTCTCGCATTCACATTGATCAATGTGAATGAAAAAATATCTGCCGAAAAATTTGAAAAAAAAGGGGCAAGGGGTTTGCCAGGACATAGGAGCACCGCCCACAGAATGTTCCAAACCTACTCTGCTCGTATACCCTGGCAAATCCGATTAATCCATTCACATCGATCGATGTGGTGAACAAGTCGCTGCCAATTTTGATACAAAGTGCTTGCCAAAGCATAGGAACTCCAACACCGCCCCTCAGCTCATATGCCTCGGCAAACGTATCTTATTGCGGAGGAGAAATCTCGTCCTGCAGCACTGCATGCACCGACTTGTGTATAATCTGATAGACCCGCAATGCTTCTGTCAGGAACTCAGGATGCACCATCAGTGCTGCAGCTGGTCGGTCGATCGGTCCACCTGGAAGGGTAAAGGATGGAAAAAGAGAGAGAGAGAGAGAGAGAGAGAGAGAGAGAAAAAACAAGCAAGCAGCAATGCAATAAATTCATTATCATTAACATTAACTTTGATAAACTTTATTGAACCTTTTAACCAAACATTAACATTTGGAACTTTTAACGTTTTTGCTTACCTGGTTTTTTGTTTGTTTTTTTTTACTTACCTTCCAAGGACAAACCTCTCCTTACCCATGGGACAGTGTGCAAACACAGTGTGTGGCGAAATAAACTATGCACTTTGTCCCACTTTTAAAGGAGACTGGTTTCACACTGGACATTGGCATATCCGATGGGTCGCGCCAGCCGCACCACATCGCCAAAACCAGGGCTTCAGGGAATACCACGTTAGTACATGGTTTTCCCTGTCTGGCATGACTTCCGGGCTGACACAAATCGCCGTAGGAGCCGCGCGGTAACGTAGGAATGCACCAGCATTAAGTCAACCACTTCCGGCATAGTGGGGAACGCAAAGTGGGACTTTTGCTAGGCAATTTTGATGCAACGCATCGCGGCAGTGTGAAAGAGCCCTGAGAGACCCTTGTGTGCCTACTGCTATGTTTCAAGTTCCCTATTCTAATAGCGTATCTGTGAGTGGAACTTCTCAAAATACTCCCCTATGCATAGGGTAGGATATTCAGGACAGGTGGGACAGTAAACAGTGGTGTCACGCCTTATTCCACCCTTCTTGCAGACACAACAAGCTTTTCTTGGGGTGCATTGACCTGAGGCACTTGGAAAGTTATAAGCATAGTGTTTTTCATGTAGTTGGCTAACTACATCAGGGGTTTGGGGCACAGTTCCTCCTGGAAAAAGGAGTTTTGAAACAATCTCTTCCTGAAATTAAACATTCTCTCAGCCTTTGAACGATCACGTTCTCTCAGCCTTTGTGTAGAGAACAAAAATTATTGTACATTGCCAATTGAATGAAACATACAGACACCTTTTTATACCAGTGTCTGGTCCTTCAGGAAACTAAATAGGGAGCCAACATCTGGTCGTTGAAGTCCACCCCTCCCATGTTTGTGTTATAATCATGGACGGCAAAGGGTTTTTTCAACTACCTCAGTTGCCCATTGAATTTGGACTGTCGTGTCTGTGGGAATGGTGTACAGAAGGTAAACATCCCTCTTATCCTTCCATTTCACTCCAAGAAGGTCTTCGTAACACAAGGCAACCCTCTCCCCCGTGCAAGTCGGGTAGTAGTGAGCCATTGGGGGAAGCCCCAGCGACTAGGTCGCATGGTGCCACAGCAGGGAATTCCGACTAACTTTAAATGCTGATAGAGGGACACACTTGTGTAGTAGTTGTCCACGTAGAGATGGTACCCCTTGTGGAATAAGGGTGACACTAAGTCCCACACAATCTTACCACTGCTCCCCAGGTAGTCTGACCGGCTCCAGATTTGAGTCTTTTCCCTCATAGACCCTAAAACCATAAGTATAGCCTGTGGCCCTTTCACAGAGCTTATACAACTTGACCCCATAACAGGTGTACTTGCTTGGGATGCACTGCTTAAAGAGACTCCGTAACAAAAATTGCATCCTGTTTTTTATCATCCTACACGTTCCAAAAGCTATTCTAATGTGTTCTGGCTAACTGCAGCACTTTCTACTAACACAGTCTCTGTAATAAATCAATGTATCTTTCCCCTGTCAGATTTGTCGGCCTGTGTCTGGAAGGCTGCCAAGTTCTTCAGTGTTGTGGTTCTGCTATGAACTCCCCTTTATGCACACTGCCTGTGTGTTATTTAGGATTAGAGCAGCTTCTCTCTTCTCTCTCTTATCTTTAACAAGCTGGATAAATCGTCCTCTGAGCTGGCTGGGCTTTCACATACTGAGGAATTACAAACAAGGGCAAAGCTGTTTGCAGGAAGAAAAGAGCAGCCTGAAACTTCAGTGCATGGGGGAAAGAAACACACAAATGATCTCTTGAGATTCAAAAGGAAGGCTGTATACAGCCTGCTTGTGTATGGATGTATTTTCTATGTGTGGACATACTGTACATCAACCTACTTCCTGTTTTGGTGGCCATTTTGTTTGTTTACAAACAAACTTTTAAAAACTGTTTTTAACCACTTTTAATGCGGCGAGGAGCGGCGAAATTGTGACAGAGGGTAATAGGAGATGTCCCCTAACGCACTGGTATGTTTACTTTTGAGCGATTTTAACAATATAGATTCTCTTTAATGCCAAGGCGCCCAGTAAAATATAACAGAGGCTCATCTACGCAGATGTTCTGTTCACGGGTGTAAGCATTTGCAAACTTTGATGAAAAGTGGTCTATGAGGGGCCGAATTTTGTGGAGCAGGTCGTAAGCAGGGTGGTCTCTTTGAATACAAGTTGTATTGTCATTAAAGTGCAGGAAGTGCAGAATCATCTCAAAATGTAACCTGGACATGGCAGCAGAGTACATGGGCATGTGATGTATTAGGTGCGAAGACCAATAGGACCGCAATGCATTTTTTGTCATTAGACCCATGTTGAGGATAAGGCCCAAAAAGATTTTAAATTTGGAAACTGTGACTGGTTCCCACCGGAAAGGCTGGGCATAGTAGCAATCCGGATTGGCGGTTAAGACCTCTGTGGCATAACAGTTGATCTCTGCCATGACTAAGTTGTAGAGATCCTCGTTGAAGAACAGATGAAAAAGTCTATGGTCGATCTTAGATGATCTGTCTCCTGGACTCCAGACTGGGCGGTGATGGGGGGCACTATAGGTGCGGCAGAACCAGGGTGTTGTCAATTGGGATTTGCCAGCACCTCTGGGAGTGCAGGGCCCGTTTTTCTGATGGCTGCGACCAGGGTCTTACTGCACGTGCCACCGAACCAGTTTCAACTGCCATGCTGGTGCTCGCCACTTCACCAGAGTATATGGCAGTACTGGTGCTAAGTCCAGGAGGTGCTGCACTGCTGCTGTATGCCTCACCATGAAAACCTGGATCAGCGCTGGCACCACTCTGCTGCCCTTGAGGCTGATCCTGCACCATCTGTGGTCCGATGACATGGGGTCTGGTACACCTGGTGCTAGAAGGGACCTCAACCTCATCATCAGAACTATCGGAGAGCCACTGCTGTCTACAGGTTCGTATTCTGACCCCGATGATTTGTCGGATGAGACGTCCCAATCGTTCTCACCCGACTCGGCCAGAATCCTTTAGGCCTCTTCCAGGGAATACCCCTTTCTTGCCATTTTGGGCTGCTAAATTTAGGGAGTATTCCACTGAGACTACCCAGGAAAAAGAACACCTGTCTAGCAAACGGGAGTACTGGTAATGAAGTCAAAAACCTGATATCGCTCAGTTTTGATTAAAAAATATCAAAACTGATCTTTAGAGAGCAGCAGCTATTGGGTTGTGTTTTTGCAGTGATTAGAAAAAAAAAATACTGTCACTGCGGTGGGTTGGGAAGTGCGGGTGAACGATCAGGCCTGATCGGGAAAACACTACGTTTTTAGTGGAGCCTATACTAAAGTGACCCTAACGTACTTATATTGATCTGACTGTGATCAGTACTGTTCACTTACAGATACTATATAGTACCAATGTTGATTAGCGACAGTGATGACGATAATCAGCTACTAATTAGTGACTGCGGTGTAGTGGACTGACGCTAACTATCTAACAAAGGGGCCTAGCTAACTCACTGGCCTAACTTAACACTAGTGAAACTTAAATCAGTGACAGTTTTCACTGATTACTGTTTTTAGATCACTAGAATAGTGAGGGGGTGTGATCAGAGGGAAATCAAAGGCAATCAGATACAATCGGAGGCAATCAGATCGAAATCAGACAGCAATCGAAAACAATCAAATGCAATCGGAGGCAATCAAATGCAATCAGAAGCAAGCAAACACAATCAAATACAATCAGAACCAGACAGAGGTCAATCAGCGCCAATCACAGGGTAATCAAGAGGCTGATCAGATGCCAATCGGAGTGAAAACAGGCGATCAGATGTCAATCAACAGTGAACAGATGATCAGATGTCACTCAGACCTCAATCAGATGTCAATCAGAGCTGATTACAGGCGATCAAATGTCAATTACACTGCAGCTGTCAGATGCCAAACGATGTAAACAGCAGTCAATCGGTGGTGATCTGAGGTAATCGGATGCCAATCAGCGTGAAAACAGGCGATCAGATGTCAATCAACAGAGCACAGACTATCAGATGTCACGCAGATGCCAATCAGAGCTGATTACAGGCTATCAAATGTCAATCACACTGCAGATGTCAGATGCCAAACAATGTAAACAGCAATCAATGACTTGCCAATCAGAGGCCAATCAGAGTGCAAACAGGCGATCAGATGTCAATCAACATTGCACAGACGATTAGATGTCTCTCAGACCTCAATCAGAACTGGTGACAGGCAACCAGATGTCAATCTCACTGTAGCTGTCAGATGCCAAACGATGTAAACCGCAATTAATCACTGGCCAATCAGAGATGATCAGAGGCCAATCCGAGTTCAAACAGGCGATCAGATGTCAATCAACAGTGCACAGATGATTAAATGTCACTCAGATCTCAATCAGATGTCACTCAGACCTCAATCAGAGCTGGTGACAGGCGACCAGTAGAGATGTAGCGAACGGTTCGCCGGAGAACGGTTCCAGGCGAACTTTGGGGGTTCGCGTTCGCCTGGACCAAGCGAACTTTTGCGGAAGTTCGATTCGCCCCATAATGCACTATGAGGGTCAACTTTGACCCTCTACATCACAGTCAGCAGGCACATTGTAGCCATTCAGGCTACACTAAGCCCTGGAGCCCCACCCCCTCTTATATAAGGCAGGCTTGCCGGCCATTACACTTACTCGTGTGCCTGCTAGAGACAGACTAGGGACAGCTGCTGCAGACTTGTTCTCCTAGGGACAGATTAGTTAGGCTCTTGGTCTTGGCTTACCCCTGGCTGATTGTTATTGCTAAAATAGCACCCCTCAACAGCTCTTTTGAGAGCTAATGCTTTCCTGGTGGGTTTTTTGTGTGTGTGTTGCTCACTGACATACAGCCCTATCTGTTGCAGCTGGACCTTGGTAATTGTTATTACTGTGCCAGCCAGCCCCTGCCTAACTATCTATACTGGGACACCTACCTATGCCTACCTAACTACTGGGGCACCTACTTACCTATATGGGGACACCTACCTACCTATCTATACTAGGGGACCTACCTACGCCTACCTACCTATGCTGGGTCTCCTACCTATGCCTAGCTAACTACTGGGACACCTACCTATGCTTACCTACCTATACTGGGTCTCCTACCTATGCCTAGCTAACTACTGAGGCACCTACCTATACCTACCTACCTATACTGGGACTCCTACCTATGCCTACCTACCTATACTGGGACACCTACCTATGCCTACCTACCTATAATGGTTCTCCTACCTATGCCTAGCTAACTACTGAGGCACCTACCTATGCCTACCTACCTATACTGGGACTCCTACCTATGCCTACCTACCTATACTGGGACTCCTACCTATGCCTACCTACATACAAGAAGATAATAAGGTCGTTGCTTCATTGTGGACAGACCAAATTTGATCAGCTGGACAGTCACTGTTGTTCTATCATTGAGCTACCACAGCCCGGCGACCATATGGGCTTGAAAACTGCCACGGCCTACACTCTGGCCACGGTGCGCACCAGTCCAGCACGGCCGTCACTATGCAAACAGCTGTTTGCGGTGCGTTACACAGTGAGTTTGGTGTGTCAGTGTGAAGCAGAACTCTAATTACACTCCCTGATTGATGTATACACATGCAAGATGTTTTAAAGCACTTTAGGCCTGCAATTTAGCATTCAATGTGATTTCTGCCCTTAAAACGCTGCTTTGCGTCACATCCAGATTTTTCCCTGGGACTTTGGGCATGTATCCCACTCCGCCATGCCCCCCTCCAGGTGTTAGACCCCTTGAAACATCTTTTTCATCACTTTTGTGGCCAGCATAATTTTTTCTATTTTTCAAAGTTTGCATCCCCATTGAAGTCTATTGCGGTTCGTGAACTTTTCCGCAAACCGAACCTTCCGCGAACCGAAAATAGGAGGTTCGCGACATCTCTAGCGACCAGATGTCAATCAGACCTCAGTCAGACGCCTATCAGGGCCAGTGAGGGAGCAGTGAGCGATGGTCAGGGCAATCGCGGGAGGGCAATGTGCAGTGTGCACTCACATCAGGACTGCCATCCTCTCTGGTGGTCGATCCCGGACGCTGTGACCACCAGAGGAGGAGGCAGCACGTATAATACACGTTATTTCCAGAACAACGTGTATTATACATTGCTATTGATGCATTCGAAAGATCGCCATCCACCGGCGCTGTGCATAAGCGCGTGATCCCCAGCTAGAGCCACTCGGGCCATTCACGCCAATCGTGGAGTGGTCCTGGGGCTGCTGCACTGCTCACGTCAATTGGCGTGGAGCAGTAGGCAATTAGTTAATAGCGTCCATTCTCACTGCATTGCACTATAGTACTAGGTTTGAATCTTGGCCATGATAGTATTTGCATAGAGTTTATATGTTTTCCATATGGTTTTATGAGTTTTCTCTAGCCATTCAAGTTTCAGCCCACATCTCAAAAATATACCAGTAAATTCATTGTCTACCCCTCAAATTGTCCGTGGACTTTAGTAGGGACATTAGACTATGCGTAAAGTGGGGTTTTGAGGCTGGGGCATGGATTGTTCATTGAATTGTGTTGTGTCAAAGCTGTATAAATGCATTGTAGTAACTTACGGTATGTTCTGAGATCATAGAATCTATTTAGGTCTTCAAGGTCTTTATTCCAGCGGATATTTGCTCTGTAACATCCTTGATCATCCAGCTGTAGAGATTTGATGATTAAGGAACCATCAGGGATGCTATCCAGTCTTGGTCTCTGTGGAGTAAAACGACTGTCTATTCCTCTGTCAGGAAATGTTGTAGCTATAAATATTTGAGTTGGATTGCGGAACCATTCTATGCTTATGAAATCCGACTCATTTATTTGCAGAGTGATGTTTCCTCCCTCTGTAGAAAAGACTGTCTTATTTTCTAAACACGAGTCACATCTCACACCTGAGGAGGAAGGTTAAACCAGTTTTAGCCACAAGACTCTTCATCCTTCATGTACAGTATATATAATTTAGAGATGAACATTATAGTCAGATACTTATACAGAAAGTTGAACATTTTTTTGAATTTATATCTGGGAACTGCGCAGTGAAAATATGTTAACCATTTCCATACCTGGAGACAGAAGACCCCCTGCTGACTTCACCTCCCACTCATTACAATAAGCACCACCATCCTGGGACATACTGCCCCTTCCCTTTTTGGGTTTTTCTTCAGGGATCCAGCAACTTCCCATACCTGGCACAAAACAGGAAATAAGGGAGCCCAAGGTGCTTTGAAAAGAAGAGCGTCATTTGCAACAATGATAAAATCCGTGCCACCCACAATTTTATGAAAAATTCAAAAATCAAAAATCAATTAACCCTTCGCACACTCACATGCAAATGTTCAAACAAATGCATTCACAGATTTACTCATCCAGGCACAACTGTTATCCCTACAGCTAAATTAAAAGCCAGGGTTTTAGTTCACAGAAGAATGCATTCTTATGCTTAGTCACCTATACTGCGTAGAAGTACCCAGGTAAACATAGGTGTCCTAACTCTGGCCCTGTAACATGCATAGTGCAGACATGCAAACACATTCATTGCATCAAACCTATCAATGGATTAGGAGCACACATCCTAACTTCCTCTCCTGGGAAAGACAGTGCATCTTACCAATCGCACAAGGGAGCTAACTTTATGTGTCCATGTGCACCATGCGCATACACCAGCATAAGCTGTCTGCATGCTGACAAACATACAGGGGAAGGGGGGAGTGCACCGAATTGGACCCTAGCCACAGGGGTCAATGATAAGAATAAACATACATATATCCAGGCACATCGCCTCTAGTGGCTAGAGTCCAATTCGGTGCACTCCCCCCTTCCCCTGTATGTTTGTCAGCATGCAGACAGCTTATGCTGGTGTATGCGCATGGTGCACATGGACACATAAAGTTAGCTCCCTTGTGCGATTGGTAAGATGCACTGTCTTTCCCAGGAGAGGAAGTTAGGATGTGTGCTCCTAATCCATTGATAGGTTTGATGCAATGAATGTGTTTGCATGTCTGCACTATGCATGTTACAGGGCCAGAGTTAGGACACCTATGTTTACCTGGGTACTTCTACGCAGTATAGGTGACTAAGCATAAGAATGCATTCTTCTGTGAACTAAAACCCTGGCTTTTAATTTAGCTGTAGGGATAACAGTTGTGCCTGGATGAGTAAATCTGTGAATGCATTTGTTTGAACATTTGCATGTGAGTGTGCGAAGGGTTAATTGATTTTTGCTGTTTCTAGCCACACCCCCTTCAGCACCTCCCTTTCCCTAAAAATTTATTTAATGTCCTAACTAGAGGCGATGTGCCTGGATATATGTATGTTTATTCACAATTTTATGAAGTGCCTCCGGGAGCCCAAATTTCCGCTTATTGCCGCCAGTCTACGCTTATTGCCACTAATTACGGTGGATTTCTAAACAGGCAGAAGAGGTAAAAATGTTCTTGCTTTGGGAAGCCCCTGGCCTGAACACTACAGAAGTCAAGAAGGAAGAAATTCCAGTAGCATTTTATGTGGCTTTAAGCCAACATGGGAGAGAGATCACTCCTTTAGTTTACAACCTAATCTAGCCAGTGTAACGATTGTGGAATCGTATTCGCGGTCAGCGCACCAGACGTGCGCTGACGCGGCGGATTTCCTCCACAAGCGTATATTTGAGGACACCCAGGCTAGGTGCTATGCACCCGCAGAGGGCAATTCCCTCCGGCAGATGGCGCTGTGGAGTGCAGGCGAACACAGTCGCTGCACAGCCACAGATGCCAGAAGGGAATTGTACAGATCCAGGACAAGGTACGATCAGGCAGGGCTGGATAGCCCACAAGAAACAGAGCAAAGGTACAGAACCAATGTGTGTCCACCAAACTAGTCGCCACCCAGCGACGGTGAACACACAACGGCGGAAACGAAGTGGGAATGCAATCGCAAGAATGGCGATTGCCGACAGAGACACACGACTGAGCAAAACAGGGCACAAGGGTAGCAAAGGCACAGCAAATAATACAATGAGGAGATACAAAAAATAACAAACGCTAGCTAACCGCGAACACCGCACTCATTCGCAACAGTGCACGCGGTTATGCGCGGTCTCCACGTGATAAGCACAATAGAGACAAGCACGCCTACCTAACCATCGACAGACAAACATGAAACAGAGGACGCGAACGCTTGCTTAACGGTTACCTCACCGAGCCTCCAGCAAGCGGTCGTAGCAGACAAGACAGACACACGAAAACAGGGACAAGCGAGAGATAGGATCCACAGCACTAGCGAGAAGCGAGTGCGATCCAGGTACAGAGTAGCAGAACAGAAGGATCCCCAGCGCTAGCGAAAAGTGACTAGCGCGATCCCAGAAGACAGAACAGAAGGATCCCCAGCGCTAGCGAAAAGTGGCTAGCGCGATCCCAGGAGACAGAACAGAAGGATCCCCAGCGCTAGCGAAAAGTGGCTAGCGCGATCCCAGGAGACAGAACAGAAGAGTTAGCTGGTAGCAACCGCTGCACCAGCTATACTCCAAGAACAGAGATCAGAACCATCTCCTGTCGACCACCGTTGGGACAGGACAATGGCAACAGAACAAACAAACAGATAATACAACCTGACTGGGCTAGAAGGGGAGCCTAAAGCAACCCCCAGGAATTAACTATACTAGATAGCAACGGCTGACACTCCGGCAGTGTCCATCAGGAACAGACCATGGAAGGGAAATGACCAGCAAAGCCTTCTGAGAAACATAAAGCTCTTATAGTGCCAGTCATCAAAGAAGGCAGGTAGGGGATTTGCATAACGAATGTATGCAAATTCCCCAGCAAGAGAACAGACCAGAACTTGCAATGGAAAGACAGGTCTCTGTTCCAGGGTCCTGCAGCATGCAAACCTAAACAATGGTCAAAAGGCTGCCTGCCTGCGCAGGCAGCTGAGCGGATTCTCACAGCCAGTAGCCACACACTCATAGACTGCCACCCAATGTGGAAAATGATTGATCCCTCTCTATTCAGAATCTGATCAGAGAAGAATTGGTTCCTAAAAGCAGAAGGCCCTTGGAGACTGGAGGGAGACGTACAGCTAGCAGGCAGAAGGAGCTTGGATTTAGGAGTAGAAGAGATTGACATGGCAGGTGAAGTCATGGGGACTGATGCTGCAGCTGAAACTAGAAGGAGACAATTCTCATTTGGAGGTAGCTTTGCCAAACTTCTTGCATCAAGATAGGAAGATTTGCAATTTGCTTGCAGAGGTCTTCCAATATACTTGAATTTCCTGTGACCTGCACCTGGCTGTAATTTGCTTTTACAGATGTAGTTCACTATTGACCTCTATAAAATCTTGTGTATCTCAAAAACTATAAAAGATAGAATGATGATATTTTTTTTTCATTACAGATAAGTACAAATACGGCACTATCTTCCCACTCAAGTTCCATGCCCGTAGGCTGCTGTGTGGGCGCTGTATGATGGTATTGTCTGGGGGGGGATTGCTATTATCTTCAAAATGAAAGCAGCACAAATCTTAATTTTTGCAGCACAAATGAGAGAAAATACAGCACTAAACAAACATGATGACATTTTTATTTGTGCTGATTGTAGGGGGGCCAGCTTCGCATACATATTATACGCCGCTGGTGAGTTGGGCGCAGGACGAGCCGTATGACTACTCTCCTTGGGTGTTAAATACTATTCCCCTTCAAGTTGTAGCAACTCGGAGGGAGATGTAAATCAGGGTCCAGCGATTGCCAGATCCCCAAATTACTCTTGCATGGAGCGCACATTATAGCATCGCTGCTATGACGGTCAGGGCCGGATTTGTACTTTCCAGCGCCCTAGGCCGGCTGTCACCAACCGCCCCCCACACCCCCATTCTGTCCAAGTCTATTGATCACTGTGTTAAATGGGCTCCTGTCTGTTTTGCTGCTTTGCCCCCCCCCCCCATCCCTTCAACAAAGACGCAGTGCATGCTCTGGCCACTCCATGTAATTTTGCACTCCAGCCTGGATGCACAGCAGCTGATAGTGTTCAGGGCTTGCATAATTCAGAAATGATGCATATATGAGCAGCACTTGTCAAGTACACATACCCATAACACTCCAAGCCTCGGCTGCTGTGCACATCAGTACTGGAGTGCAAAATTACAAGAAGCCAGAGAGGACAGAGTATGCGCTGCTTCTTTGTCCTTTGTGCGACTTGCTTCAGTCTGAGTCACAAACAGGTGATGGTGCAGCGCAAAGGAAAGAAACCCATCCAAAACAGAGAACAGGTTAAGTAGAAGGATCCGACACTACACACGCTGGCATAGATGTAGTGTAATGCTAGGTACACATGATGCAATTCTGACAGATTTACTGTCGGATCGATTATTTCCAATGTCTGACCTGATTTCTGATCAATTTTTCAATCGATTTTCCGTTCATTTCTATGAAAAAATGATTCAGAAAATCTATCGGATAGCAGATCGGACATGTTGGAAATAGTTGATCTGACAGTAAATCTGTCAGAAAATTGCATCATGTGTACCTAGCATAAGCTGAGGTGTACTTTACACAGTGACAATTTAGCACTTAGGGCAAGTTAAGAAAATCTTAATCAGTCAGCAGGAAGTTTTTACGTGTTGTAATAGAATGATAATATTTATTGGCTAACCGAAAGAAAACAGTGAGCCTTTGGCTAATGAGCCATCTTCAGACTTTGTTCCAGTATACAAGATGTAAGGGCATACAGTCAGCAGGAGATGAATACATTGTTTTGTAAATATAAATAAATGTAATACAGTTGTCATTCTGTTTCAAAACATCCTGCTTTCACTGATGTCTAACACAGAACAATGCTTTGCTGCTTCTAAAACATGTCAGGAAAGAGTTAAACTGTAGCAAAGAGAATGTTGCTGTCAGGAAAGAAAACAAACCATAAATTCAACAGGTCTCAGGTCTTTAAAGAGAACCTGTACTGAGTAAAATTATTTATAATAAACACATGAGGTAACTTCAAATGAACATTACATAGTTACCTTGCTAATAGTTCCTCTCAGAAGCGCACCATTTTCTTCTGACAGTGATCGCTTTGAGTTCTGACAACATTTTGTCAGAATTGAAATATATCAGTTGCTGTCAGTTATTTATCAGTTGCTGTCAGTTATAGCTGAGAGGACAGCTGATGTGCCAAGTAATGTCTATGTTTTCCTATGGCTCAAGTGGGCGATATGACAGTTTTACAGTGTGCTGACCAGAAAGCTGTTATGGGGTAATTACCATTTTCAAAATGGAGGACAGAGAATTCCCTTGGTCACAATGGACAAACAGGATGTGGGAAAGGAGAAAGAGATTGAGGAGTAGACTACACGGGAGGCAAGTATGACCTGTGTATGGTTATTTTGACTTTAAATTTTCAGTTCAGGTTTTCTTTAACAGCTCTGACCAAGTAATAAACATCAGTCAGGGGGAGAGGAGAGCTGATAATTCCTGTCTGTGAATGCGTGCATAAAGAAACTAATCTGAACTCAAAAGTTCTACTACTTGAGCCCATATATTTTTCTTCTCACAGCAGCTTGTATGTCCCCACTCATTATACTAAGGACAAGATCCTCAGATGACAACAGATGCTGTCATCACACACACTCTGCAATGAGAGAGATGCAGAGATCTCTGGAATTCAGGCAGAATAGAGCAAAGCAGAAGTGATTTACTTTGACATGTGACCTCTTATCTCTCCAAGTCCTGCGCCCTGCTGAATTTTATCGCCCTAGGCCTTTACCTTTGTGGCCTTCCTAGAAATCCGGCCCTGATGACGGTGCCCAGCTTCGGTGCTGAGCTGCTTCTCAGTACTGAGAGCTTTGGGGGGCACAGAGGATATGAGGAGAGGTCGGCACTGCAGCTGAGTCTACACAGAATGTGTGGGACCAGCAGGGTCTTGGCAGGACTGGTCTGTGGTCTTGATCAGCGTGCTCAGACAGGCTTAGTCATTTACTGGATGTGAGGAAAAAGGAATATGAAGTCGGCACTGCTGGAAACTGCATATTTATTCCACAGGTAGAAAAATGTTTTCATCACGTGCAAATAATAGAAGGTACACATACCATGTATTGAAGGCTGTGAGCTGGTGGTGGGTGCTGGGTGCAGGTTTAGCCTTACGGCCGTTTCGCGCTTTCTATGCGCTTCTACGGAGGCTGTATGTGAGAGGCAGGCTTGTCGGGTAGAAATAACCCTTCGTGTAGATGGGCGGCGGACATCCGCCTGCCGGAGCCGCCCCTCACGTTCCCTCTAAACCAATTGCGTAATGGAGCGCATCTGCGCTTCAGATCTGGCTTTAGGGAGGGAGTGAAACCATTCACTACGGATGCCGAGGAAAGCCACACTTTATTAGGTAGCTGCCTTTACTAAATGCTCACGGCATCATATATGCGGTTTAGCGCCATCTAGTGGCTAAAGGCCAAACTGTGGTGGAAAATATAAATAAATGTGAAAAGTGCATTGTGCATGTAGGTCACTACATAAAAATACTGTAGCGAAGCAAGTGTATAGATAAACTGCTCAAAAATTGATCAAATTGTGTGCTTATGAGAACAAAGACACACATAACTATAAAAGTGTCTGTGAACTAAGTGTTAAATTAGGAAAATGGGTGGCCATATCTTTAAAATTTATTCATGTTGGAGTGACTGGAATTGTCAAAATTGTGAAGTTAAAAATTAGCTCATTTAGAATGAGTTTAAAAAGAGAGGGGAAACTAGGGGAATGGCAAGGAGGGAAGTTGTTATCTGTCATTTTAATAACATATATATTGGAGTAAAGTAGAGGTAGGGAGAAGATATATGTATTAAAAGCTAATGTGTTATAAATAGGGAGGTTTATATAGCACTCTACCTATGCACACTGAAATTGGTGTGGATACTACAATTAAGGGTCTAGAAAGCATGCAAAGTCAGTATATTCATTAAGGCCCAGAGGACCCATGGCATCAGTTCTCAGTATAAGCAATACTTCCTCTCTTTTGAGCTTTTTCTCTCGGTCTCCACCTCTTCTCAGAGGGGGGATTTGAATAATTCCTGCAAAAGTCATTACTGAGGGGTCTCGTAGCGATCAGAACTTTTTTGGATCGCACAGACAAAGATGAGAGTTTCAAAAACTTCATTTGCGACAGTCTAGAGTTTGTGTTGACACATAACTCTTTTGTCTTCGACGGGAAATGGTACTGGCAGACCTCAGGGACCGCCATGGGGACAGCTGTCTCCTGTACATATGCGAATTTGTTCCTTGCATGGTGGGAGGAGGATTTTATCCACTCCCCGTGCAATCCCTTCAGGGATCAACTTGGGGCGTGGTCCAGATATGTGCACGATGTGCTGTTTTTTTGGTCTGGGACTTATGCTACCTTTAATGACTTTATGCATTATATTAATGACAATGAAGTTAACATGGCATTCACAGCCAGTATAGCACAGGATAGGTTGGCTTTCCTAGACTTGGAGTTGGTCATAAAAGAAGACAAACTGATACCGATGGGATTCAGGAAAGTTACGGCATCCAATGCCCTACTCCATGATACCAGCTTCCATCCAGAACATGTCACCCGCACCCTTCCTTACGCCCAATTCCTCAGACTGCGCCGTAACAACGCGCTAGACGTCGATTTTCGTCGACAGTCTGAGGAGCTGGGCAAGAGACTTTTAGCAAGAGGCTATAAAACAGAACTAATACAACAGGCCTTTAGGAAAGTAAACTCCCAGGAAAGGAAACCCCTACTAAACACTACTAAGAAGAGAACTTCAGATGTACACGGGACCACACGGGAACCACAAATGTGGTCATTGCATTTCCTGCAACCAAATGAACGTCGGGAACAACTTCCAGTTAGGACCCTTGCGACGCAAAGTAAATGCGTTTTTTTACGTGTCAAACAGAGTACGTTGTGTACGCCATATGGTGCCCGTGTGGTCGCTTTTACGTGGGAGAAACAACAAGATCAATCAATAGGCGGTTTAGAGAACATTTTAACTCGATAAAATCAGGCCATGGATCTCCAAGATTGATTGAACATATAAGAGAAGCCCACAATGGAGACCCCTCAGTAATGACTTTTGCAGGAATTATTCAAATCCCCCCTCTGAGAAGAGGTGGAGACCGAGAGAAAAAGCTCAAAAGAGAGGAAGTATTGCTTATACTGAGAACTGATGCCATGGGTCCTCTGGGCCTTAATGAATATACTGACTTTGCATGCTTTCTAGACCCTTAATTGTAGTATCCACACCAATTTCAGTGTGCATAGGTAGAGTGCTATATAAACCTCCCTATTTATAACACATTAGCTTTTAATACATATATCTTCTCCCTACCTCTACTTTACTCCAATATATATGTTATTAAAATGACAGATAACAACTTCCCTCCTTGCCATTCCCCTAGTTTCCCCTCTCTTTTTACACTCATTCTAAATGAGCTAATTTTTAACTTCACAATTTTGACAATTCCAGTCACTCCAACATGAATAAATTTTAAAGATATGGCCACCCATTTTCCTAATTTAACACTTAGTTCACAGACACTTTTATAGTTATGTGTGTCTTTGTTCTCATAAGCACACAATTTGATCAATTTTTGAGCAGTTTATCTATACACTTGCTTCGCTACAGTATTTTTATGTAGTGACCTACATGCACAATGCACTTTTCACATTTATTTATATTTTCCACCACAGTTTGGCCTTTAGCCACTAGATGGCGCTAAACCGCATATATGATGCCGTGAGCATTTAGTAAAGGCAGCTACCTAATAAAGTGTGGCTTTCCTCGGCATCCGTAGTGAATGGTTTTACTCCCTCCCTAAAGCCAGATCTGAAGCGCAGATGCGCTCCATTACGCAATTGGTTTAGAGGGAACGTGAGGGGCGGCTCCGGCAGGCGGATGTCCGCCGCCCATCTACACGAAGGGTTATTTCTACCCGACAAGCCTGCCCCTCACATACAGCCTCCGTAGAAGCGCATAGAAAGCGCGAAACGGCCGTAAGGCTAAACCTGCACCCAGCACCCACCACCAGCTCACAGCCTTCAATACATGGTATGTGTACCTTCTATTATTTGCACGTGATGAAAACATTTTTCTACCTGTGGAATAAATATGCAGTTTCCAGCAGTGCCGACTTCATATTCCTTTTTCCTCACATTCAGTACTGAGAGCTGTGTGCTGAAGTTACCTTCTTCGCCAGCTTCACACAGCTATTAATATGCAAATTAAATCTACAGTGCTGCCTGAAAGTTTGTAAACACTTTCAAATGGTCTACATTTTTAGATGAATGTTTCCTAAAAGTAGATGAAGAAAACCTAGTTAAACAAATAAAACACAAATTATTATATATTTGATTTTGAACTAAGAGAAAAAGAAAAAAAAAACCTGTGTTTGGCAAAAGTTAAAATTATTATATAACTAGCTGATGGCCGGGTGTTGCCCAGTTATGTATTTGCCTGTGTTGGCTCCACCCACTTTTCTAACCCTAACGCACAATTACTCAATGATCTAGTTTGTGAGCTTTTCTGTCTTTGCCATCAATAATTTGCACTGAAATGAAACAAATCTGATTGGCTGTGACTCCACCCCCTTTTCTGAATTTGAACCCCAGTCACCCAATGACCAGGTTTGAGGCTTGTGCCATTAACAGTGCAAGAATGGCAGCAATTAAATATCAGCCTTTAAAATCAATAGGCAAATTTTTCACTTTGCTAAAGATCATGGTAGCAGCAGTAGAGTGTTGTACCGTGTTAGCCATCAGTAAAAATAAGGAGTTTTGAATCAGGATGATACCATTTATTGGCTAACTTAGAGATGAATAAACAGCAAGCTTTTGGATAATAATAAGTAGAGTTGGGCCGAACCTCCGATTTTAGGTTCGCGAACCTGGTTCGCGAACTTCCGCGGAAGGTTCGGTTCGCGTTAAAGTTCGCGAACCGCAATAGACTTCAATGGGGATGCGAACTTTGAAAAAAAAAATAATTATTCTGGCCACAAAAGTGATGGAAAAGATGTTTCAAGGGGTCTAACACCTGGAGGGGGGCATGGCGGAGTGGGATACATGCCAAAAGTCCCCGGGAAATATCTGGATTTGACGCAAAGCAGCGTTTTAAGGGCAGAAATCACATTGAATGCTAAATGACAGGCTTAAAGTGCTTTAAAACATCTTGCATGTGTATACATCAATCAGGTAGTGTAATTAAGGTACTGCTTCACACTGACACACCAAACTCACCGTGTAACGCACCGCAAACAGCTGTTTGTGTAGTGACGGCCGTGCTGGACTGGTGCGCACTATGGCGAGAGTGCAGGTTTTGGTGGCTTTACAGCCCATATGGTCGCCTGGCTGATGTAGCTGAATGACAGAACAGTGACTGTCCAGCTGATCAAATTTGGTTTGACCACAATAAGGCAACGACCTTATTATCTTTTGTGTGCCCCCCGAGACACTCATCTAGGCGCCGGTTATTGCTTCATTGTGATACGCGAGCCCCTTCACCACGGCAAGGTAATGATCACGAAGGGGAATGGGCGCATGTACATGCCTTTTCTTTTGTTGTTGCAGCTGCCCGCAGTGCAGCCAGAAAAATTAGGCAGTCATGTACATGCACCAGAAAAATTATTACAGCGGCCGCTGCTAGCAGCGGCCTAAAAAATTCAGCAATCCGCCTGGAGTCCTGGACCCTGTTGGTGGTGGCGGAGAAGGTAGTCAAGTGGCCTGCAGGCAGACATGCTGTGTGGAGGGACTGGGAGCGACTTAGTCTTCTTGGGGCAGGCCAGGCAGCCAGTCACACGGCGTGCAGGCAGAGATGCTGTGTTTGCGGGGACTGACTTAGTCTTGGGGCAGGCAGCAGCCCTCCGGGATCCATGCCTCATTCATTTTGATAAAGGTGAGGTACTTAACACTTTTGTGACTTAGGCGACTTCTCTTCTCTGTGACAATGCCTCCAGCTGCACTGAAGGTCCTTTCTGACAGGACGCTTGCGGCAGGGCAGGAGAGAAGTTGGATGGCAAATTGGGACAGCTCTGGCCACAGGTCAAGCCTGCGCACCCAGTAGTTCAAGGGTTCCTCATCGCTGTTCACAGCAGTGTCTACATCCACACTTAAGGCCAGGTAGTTGGCTACCTGCCGTTCCAGGCGTTGGTGGAGGGTGGATCCGGAAGGGCTACGGCGAGGCGTTGGACTAAAGAACGTCCGCATGTCCGACATCACCATGAGATCGCTGGAGCGTCCTGTCTTTGACTGCGTGGACACGGGAGGAGGATTAGTGGCAGTGGTACCTTGCTGGCGTTGTGCTGTCACATCACCCTTAAAGGCATTGTAAAGCATAGTTGACTGCTGGTTCTGCATGTGCTGCATCCTTTCCACCTTCCGGTGAGTTGGTAACAGGTCCGCCACTTTGTGCCTGTACCGAGGGTCTAGTAGTGTGGCCACCCAGTACAGCTCATTCCCCTTGAGGTTTTTTATACGGGGGTCCCTCAACAGGCAGGACAGCATAAAAGACATCATCTGCACAAAGTCGGATCCAGTACCCTCCATCTCCTCTTGCTCTTCCTCAGTGACGTCAGGTAAGTCAACCTCCTCCCCCCAGCCGCGAACAATACCACGGGAAGGTTGAGCAGCACAAGCCCCTTGCGACGCCTGCTGCGGTTGTTCTCCTGCCACTGTCCCCTCCTCCTCCTCCTCCTCCCCCAAAGAAACACCTTGCTCATCATCCTCTGAGTCTGACTCGTCTTCTGCACACGACTTCTCTTCTTCCTCCTCCTCCCCCCTCTGTGCTGCCGCAGGTGTTGAGGAAACAGCTGGGTCTGATGAAAATTGGTCCCATGCCTGTTCCTGCCGTAACGGTTCCTGGTCACGCTCATTCACAGCTTCATCCACCACTCTACGCACAGCACGCTCCAAGAAGTAAGCGTAGGGAATTAAGTCGCTGATGGTGCCCTCACTGCGGCTCACCAGGTTGGTCACCTCCTCAAACGGCCGCATGAGCCTGCATGCATTTTTCATCAGTGTCCAGTTGTCGGGCCAGAACATCCCCATCTTCCCAGACTGTTTCATTCTACTGTAGTTGTAGAGGTAGTGGGTCACGGCTTTCTTCTGTTCTAGCAGGCGGGAGAACATGAGCAGGGTCGAGTTCCAGCGAGTCGGGCTATCGCAAATGAGGCGTCTCACCGGCATGTTGTTTTTGCGCTGAATTTCCGCAAAGCGTGCCATGGCTGTGTAAGACCGCCTCAAATGCCCACATAACTTCCTGGCCTGCTTCAGGACATTCGCTAAGCCAGGGTACTTTGCCACAAATCTTTGAACCACTAGATTCATGACATGTGCCATGCAGGGTATGTGTGTCAGCTTCCCCATATGCAAAGCGGCAAGCAGATTGCTGCCGTTGTCGCACACCACGTTGCCTATCTCCAGGTGGTGCGTGGTCAGCCACTCATCCACCTGTTTCTTAAGAGCAGCCAGGAGAGCTGCTCCAGTGTGACTCTCCGCTTTGAGACAAGACATGTCTAAGATGGCGTGACACCGTCTTACCTGGCATGCAGCATAGGCCCTGCGGAGCTGGGGCTGTGTAGCTGGAGAGGAGAACTGCCACTCAGCCAAGGAGGAGGAGGACAGCGAAGAGCATGTAGCAGGAGGAGAGGAGGTGGCAGGAGGCCTGCCTGCAAGCCGTGGAGGTGTCACAATTTGGTCCGCTGCGCCCTGCTTGCCATCGTTCACCACCAGGTTCACCCAATGGGCTGTGTACGTAATGTAGCGGCCCTGCCCGTGCTTGGCAGACCAGGCATCCGTGGTCAGGTGTACCCTTGACCCAACGCTCTTCGCAAGAGATGACACCACTTGCCTCTCAACTTCATGGTGCAGTTGGGGTATGGCCTTTCTCGAAAAATAAGTGCGGCCTGGCATCTTCCACTGCGGTGTTCCGATGGCCACAAATTTAAGGAAGGCCTCAGAGTCCACCAGCCGGTATGGTAACAGCTGCTGAGCTAACAGTTCCGCCACGCCAGCTGTCAGACGCCGGGCAAGGGGGTGACTGGCCGAAATTGGCTTCTTCCGCTCAAACATTTCCTTCACGGACACCTGACTGCTGCTGTGGGCAGAGGAGCAGGAACCGCTCAAGGGCAGAGGCGGAGTGGAGGAGGGTGCCTGTGAAGGTGGAAGGGAGAAAGCGGCAGAAGCAGATAATGCACCTGATGGAGGAGGAAGAGGAGAAGGAGGGTGGCTTTGCTTTTGTGTGCTGCTGCTGCTTTTGCTCAGGTGGCCATCCCATTGCTGTTTGTGCCTTTTCTCCAGGTGCCTTCGTAAGGCACTTGTCCCTACGTGAGTGTTGGCCTTTCCACGGCTCAATTTTTGTTGGCAGAGCGAACAGATGGCTTTGGTCCGATCTGAGGCACACACATTAAAAAATTTCCACACCGCTGGGCCACCCTGGGATGTGGGCACTATGGGGACCTCAGCAGCTGATGCTGAAGGGCAAGTTGGCTGGCTGTACATAGGTGGTGATACATGGTGCCGGACTCTGCCACCAGCTGTTTCTGACGAAGAGCTGCCCCAGCTTCTTTCAGCAACTTCTCTCCTCCTACTACTCTCTGACTCCCCCTCTGAACTGTCCCCCTCTTCATCTTCTCTATTGGGAACATACAGAGGATCCCTATCATCGTCATCATCGTAGTCATCCTGCCCAGCTTCGCTTGACTCAGAAAAATCCAAACATGCACCATCAGTAGGTCCTTCATCCTCCTTACACGTTACATCCATAGTGTTGCCGCGTAACGCAGACATATGAGCTGGTGAAAATTCATCTGGCTGTAACAACAATGGCTGTGCATCAGTGATTTCACCACTAAATAATTCTTGCGAAGTGTCAAATGCAGCGGAAGTGGTGCTAGTAGTAGCGCTGGTGGCTGAGCAAGATGAGGTGTTCTGTGTCGCTAAATACTCAACCACGTCCTGACAATCTTGGGACGTGATGGGACGTGCCTTCTTCCGAGCACTGTACTGTGGGCCAGGTCCACACGAAATTACATTTACACGACCTCGCGCAGACCTGCCGGGTGGCCTTCCTCTGGCTCTGGCACTACCTCTTCCTCTACCTGTTTTGTCCATATCGGGTATGCACGGAGTGGTATATCACACTGCGTGCACTCACGTAGGTAGGTGGGTTCACTTAACTGCACAGGTATGCGCACTGATGCGGTGGGTTCACTGAACAGTACAGGTATACAGTGGCGGGTTCACTGAACACAACAGGTATGCAGTGGCGGGTTCACAGAACAGGTATGCAGTGGCAGGTTCACTGAACACAACAGGTATGCAGTGGCGGGTTCACTAAACAGTACAGGTATACAGTGGCGGGTTCACTGAACACAACAGGTATGCAGTGGCGGGTTCACTGAACAGGTATACAGTGGCGGGTTCACTGAACAGAACAGGTATGCAGTGGTGGGTTCACTGAACAGGTATGCAGTGGTGGGTTCACAGAACAGGTATGCAGTGGCGGGTTCACTGAACAGTACAGGTATACAGTGGCGGGTTCACTGAACACAACAGGTATGCAGTGGCGGGTTCACTAAACAGGTATACAGTGGCGGGTCCACTGAACAGAACAGGTATGCAGTGGCGGGTTCACTGAACAGAACAGGTATGCAGTGGTGGGTTCACTAAACAGGTATGCAGTGGTGGGTTCACAGAACAGGTATGCAGTGGCGGGTTCACTGAACAGTACAGGTATACAGTGGCGGGTTCACTGAACACAACAGGTATGCAGTGGCGGGGTCACTAAACAGGTATACAGTGGCGGGTCCACTGAACAGAACAGGTATGCAGTGGCGGGTTCACTGAACACAACAGGTATGCAGTGGTGGGTTCACTGAACAGGTATGCAGTGGTGGGTTCACAGAACAGGTATGCAGTGGCGGGTTCACTGAACAGTACAGGTATACAGTGGCAGGTTCACTGAACACAACAGGTATGCAGTGGCGGGGTCACTAAACAGGTATACAGTGGCGGGTCCACTGAACAGAACAGGTATGCAGTGGCGGGTTCACTAAACAGTACAGGTATACAGTGGCAGGTTCACTGAACACAACAGGTATGCAGTGGCGGGGTCACTAAACAGGTATACAGTGGCGGGTCTACTGAACAGAACAGGTATGCAGTGGCGGGTTCACTGAACACAACAGGTATGCAGTGGTGGGTTCACTGAACAGGTATGCAGTGGTGGGTTCACAGAACAGGTATGCAGTGGTGAGTCCACAGCACAGGTATGCAGTGGTGGGTTCACTGAACAGGTATACAGTGGCGGGTTCACTGAACAGAACAGGTATACAGTGGCGGGTTCACAGAACAGGTATGCAGTGGCAGGTTCACTGAACACAACAGGTATGCAGTGGCGGGGTCACTAAACAGGTATACAGTGGCGGGTCCACTGAACAGAACAGGTATGCAGTGGCGGGTTCACTGAACACAACAGGTATGCAGTGGCGGGTTCACAGAACAGGTATGCAGTGGTGGGTTCACAGAACAGGTATGCAGTGGTGGGTTCACAGCACAGGTATGCAGTGGTGGGTTCACTGAACAGGTATGCAGTGGTGGGTTCACAGCACAGGTATGCAGTGGTGGGTTCACAGCACAGGTATGCAGTGGTGGGTTCACTGAACAGGTATGCAGTGGTGGGTTCACAGAACAGGTATGCAGTGGCAGGTTCACTGAACAGGTATGCAGTGGTGGGTTCACTGAACAGGTATGCAGTGGTGGGTTCACTGAACAGGTATGCAGTGGTGGGTTCACAGAACAGGTATGCAGTGGCAGGTTCACTGAACAGGTATGCAGTGGTGGGTTCACAGCACAGGTATGCAGTGGTGGGTTCACTGAACAGGTATGCAGTGGTGGGTTCACAGCACAGGTATGCAGTGGTGGGTTCACAGAACAGGTATGCAGTGGTGGGTTCACAGCACAGGTATGCAGTGGTGGGTTCACAGCACAGGTATGCAGTGGTGGGTTCACAGCACAGGTATGCAGTGGTGGGTTCACAGCACAGGTATGCAGTGGTGGGTTCACAGAACGGGTATGCAGCCAGACAGGAACAAGTTAAGCCTAACTAATCTTTCCCTGAGAGACAGTCTGCAGCAGCTCGCCCTACTCTCACTAACGCAGGCAGCACACGAGTGACCGTAATGGCCGCCGCTGCCTGCCTTATATAAGGGGGGGTGGGGCTCCAGGGGCTAGTGTAGCCTAACTGACTGTGATGTAGAGGGTCAAAGTTGACCCTCCATGTGCATTATGGGGCGAACCGAACTTCTGCAAAGGTTCGCCTGCGGGACGCGAACCACTGAAGTTCGCATGGAACCGTTCGCAGGCGAACCGTTCGGCCCAACTCTAATAATAAGCCTTCGTCGGGCTTGGTTACTGACAAAATGTGAAAAACACAGCTTATATATACTGACATACAGAGAGGGCAGCACGGTGGCGTAGTGGTTAGCGCTCTCGCCTTGCATCGCTGGGTCGCCGGTTCGAATCCCAGCCAGGTCAGCATCTGCAAGGAGTTTGTATGTCCTCTCTGTGTCTGCGTGGGTTTTCTCCAGGTACTCCGGTTTCCTCCCACACCCCCAAAAAACATACAGATAAGTTAATTGGCTTCCCCCTAAATATGCCGTAGACTACAATACATACACTACACAATACATACATAGACATAGGACTATGGTAGGGATTAGATAGTAAGCCCCTCAGAGGACAGTTAAGTGACAAGACAATATACTCTGTACAGCGCTGCGGAAGATGTCGGCGCTATATAAATACTAAATAATAATGATCATGAGGACAAACCAGAAGGATACTGGAAAAATGTTGCAGGGACAGGTGAGAACAAAATAGAACTTGGAGGAGCATTACAGTTGGAGAAAGAAAAACTGTATTCCAACATAAGAACCTTATGCCAATTTTGACAAATCTTCAGGAATGTTCTTATGTGTTCTGATACAGCAATAACTTTTCCATTACTTATGCCATGCCATCTAAGTGATTATATCCCCCCCCCCCCCCTCCCACCCCAGGACAAGCTAGACTTTCTGTGGGTACTATACATTTTCCAAACTTATTCTATTTTACAGCCATTTTACAGGGGAAAATAAACATACATTCAGAAAATACACTTTTTTTGTGTTTTATCCTTTCATAGTTGTAACATAACAAGTGCCTATGCTATAAAACACCTTCAAATATATGGTTCAGCTTATTTCGTTACTAGTTAAAAAGTACAGGAAAATCTTAAAATTTGAAACACATACTAGTAAGAAGTACATGTCTCCCAGAGTAAAATTTGTTTGCTTCATGCCATTCACACGTTTCTGCAGATCGTTAAGCAGGGAGTGTCACTCAACATATCTAGGTCTCACAAGGCACTGGTTGTTTCCTCTTTCTTCTCTCCATTGAGTTGAGCACCCCTACCATGACCTCACGATCAAATGAGGCTATAGAGAATGCAGACGAGTTCAGTGATAGTGACAATGATATAGATTTACTCGACATCGATTCACTGTTATGTGTGAGCGACAAAGTGGCTGTAGGAAGAGAGGATCTTACAAACTTCTTCTCAAACACAGCAGCCTCCACAGAAGCAAACAAGGAGGTAGGGGCCCGGGTCTTGGAGACCAAATTGGGGAGACTTAGCGAGCAGGAAACAAAACTTTTCTGGACAGTCACCACCCTAAAACGATACAAAGAGGACGGCATTGTAGCCAGGGGGTTTAGACGGTACTGGGAACCATCCGAGTACCGCGAGGACAAACAGTTTGTTGAAGATTGGACAGTGGCACATTTAGATCTGGCCAAGAGATTACAAAATATAGTATTGGCACGCACCACAGTCGAGTACAATAAAGTATCGGCCGACCTGAACGATACGAAGCAGAAATTTGAGATTTCGGTTACTAGAGAAAAGTTTACAGCAGCAACTTCTAAAATAGAGGATAGAATAATTAAGATCCAAGATGAAATCAAAACAAGGAAATTAAAAAAGTTTTTTCGTGATAAGGAAGACTTCGATAAAGGCAAAATTTTCAACTGGAATCCAGTCCCCTTCCCTAAAAATCCGAGAGGTCGGGGCTATTGGACCACTGACTCGGGGTCCGACAGTGACCCGGAAATAGGGAAACAACCAAAGAAGATCCCAAGGAGGAAACCTAAAAAGAACCCCAAAACTCCTAAAAAAGAGGATAAAGGAGAACTGTCGGATCCAACATGTGTAGGAGCAGTGGGCCCTTTAGAAGTAGAGTCCGACGAGGAAGGGGAAGTACACGGAGGGGGATCCTCAAAGACAGTACACTGGGAAGGGATCAAGGAGACCAAACAACCAAAAAAGAAACGGAAAGCCACGGCTTAAAGGACTTACGAGGCGAATTTTAGAAAAAATGTTAGTTACCTTATTGCAATATCAGACCTCAGGGCAGACATTCAGTGCTTCCCCTGTCAGTATCAAGGGCTCTGTTATCTAAATCCAGGGTTCATTACAGGCCCCGACCCTCTGCAGGGTCGCCTGAACTGAAGAGATATGAATTGCCGCTTTAAACAGCAATGTGAGTTATACTCGTGGCCGCCACATAGCGGCTCCCTCCCCCGCTGTGAGCCGCTGCTAGGAGGGAGCCGCTGCTAGGAGGGAGCCGCTGCTATAGTAGGCAGCCCTGCCGGTATCATTTATTTACACGCCGCGGCCTCCCTTCCCCCACCTGCCGAGCAGCCAGCACATCTACCCCCTTTTGCGGAGGAATTCTGGACGCCGTCACTGAAGAAGAGCCGCTGGCTCATATTGGGCAGAGACTCACTGAGGAACCGCTGGTGAGCCGGCTCACGTACGAGCGGAGTGCGGATAACAAAGAACCGCTGGTGAATCAGAATCTGATTCTGATTGACCAGCGGTTCTTTGTTATCCGCACTCCGCTCGTACGTGAGCCGGCTCACCAGCGGTTCCTCAGTGAGTCTCTGCTCAATATGAGCCAGCGGCTCTTCTTCAGTGACGGCGTCCAGAATTCCTCCGCAAAAGGGGGTAGATGTGCTGGCTGCTCGGCAGGTGGGGGAAGGGAGGCCGCGGCGTGTGAATAAATGATACCGGCAGGGCTGCCTACTATAGCAGCGGCTCCCTCCTAGCAGCGGCTTCCTCCTAGCAGCGGCTCACAGCGGGGGAGGGAGCCGCTATGTGGCGGCCACGAGTATAACTCACATTGCTGTTTAAAGTGGCAATTCATATCTCTTCAGTTCAGGCGACCCTGCAGAGGGTCGGGGCCTGTAATGAACCCTGGATTTAGATAACAGAGCCCTTGATACTGACAGGGAAAGCACTGATCGTCTGCCCTGAGGTCTGATATTGCAATAAGGTAACTAACATTTTTTCTAAAATTCGCCTCGTAAGTCCTTTAAGGGCTGACAGACAACAGGAAACTTTACAAGTAGTGAACATCTCAGGAGAAGTCATTCCCCAAGCTTGTATTACTCTTTTGAGCCGAGGACTCAATTTTTGCCCTACCCAGGACTTTGACATTGTAGCTTTCACCATTGATCTCTACAGATCCATACGGAAACTGGTTATCTGTCAGAAGTTTGGCGAGCGGGACAATGGGAACAAACATCAGGAGAATATACCACCTCCAAACATAAATCTCATACACCCAATGACAGCAGCCACAAAGATTGGTGAGCCGGGGTTTACCCCAAGTGCCACCAGTCAGGCAATAGAGGGTGGTTTATTGCATTCCTCTCAGATGATACAGGGTTCTACCACTAGCAACTTGGTCTCAGGGCCAATAGTGCAGTGGGATCCCACGGATGAGGAGATGGAAACCCTGTTGAATGAACTCTGGGAGGAAGGTGGGAGAATGGATTGGCCTAGTGCCCTATCTACAGGGGGACTTACTCTGGGGGACACTCAAACCTCTAGAGCATGTAGGTCAATACGACCTTTTCTGGTGACCCCAGGGTCTAGCATTGACCATTTCTTTGACGCTGTCCTGAAGGACATGAAAGCTCAAATTTATGAGCGAGCCATTCCCAATTTGAGTAATCAGGAGAGAAGGGCACTGGACTGGCTGAGGATGAACGACAGGTTGATCATAAGAGGTGCGGACAAGGGTGGAAATCTAGTTATAATGTCTGTTCAACAATACAAAATGGAGGCCGAAAGGCAACTAAATGACAGAGACACCTATTGTCCACTCTCTTGTGATCCAACCGTTCAGTATCAGACAGGCCTCAGGGCGCTCCTTAAAAGGGGTGTTGCAAGGGGGTTCCTTCCCAAGAAATTGGCGGGAGACCTTGTCCCGGCTTTTCCCAGACGACCTGTGTGGTATCACATCCCGAAACTGCACAAATCTATGACCGCACCGCCGGGACATCCCATAGTTTCAGGCTGTGGGTCTCTCACTGAGAGATTGTCCAGGTACCTGGACCACCTCCTCCACCCCCTTCTTGCAGGGGTGACCTCTTATCTGAAGGACACCCTGGAGGTTTTGCAGGATGTGGGGCGCGCCACTTGGGTCCCCGGGGACAGACTGGCTACCATTGATGTGGTCAGTCTGTACAGCAGAATTCCCCAAGACCTGGGGGTACAGGCCGTCAGGAAATTTTTGCAACGTACTAACAAAGATGAGGATTTTATTGAATTCATCTGTGAATGTTTACATTATGTGTTAACACACAATGCCTTTATGTTTGACGGCTGATGGTACCAGCAGGTGGCGGGGACAGCTATGGGGACCCCGGTGGCGTGCTCCTTTGCGAACCTCTTTTTGGGGGCGTGGGAAGAGTCTGCTGTGCACTCGGACTCCAACCCGTTCCGGGGGCACATCAGACGGTGGTCCAGGTACGTGGACGACGTCCTGGTGGTGTGGTCTGGTACCCTACTTGATTTTGAGGGATTTGTGAATTATCTTAATGACAACCAGATCAATATGCAATTCACTTCAGAAATGTTTGGGGAGGAAGAAGTGTTTCTTGACCTCAAACTCAAAGTGGATGGTGATAGAGTAATTAGTGAGGGTTATCGTAAGCCGACTGCAACAAATTCAGTCCTCCATTAGTGTTGGGCGAACACCTAGATGTTCGGGTTCGCGAGCGTTCGCCGAACATCGCCGCGATGTTTGGGTGTTCGCGCCGAACTCCGAACATAATGGAAGTCAATGGGGACCCGAACTTTCGTGCTTTGTAAAGCTTCCTTACATGCTACATACCCCAAATTTGCAGGGTATGTGCACCTTGGGAGTGGGTACAAGAGGAAAAAAAATATTTGAAAAAGAGCTTATAGTTTTTGAGAAAATTGATTGTAAAGTTTCAAAGGAAAAACTGTCTTTTAAATGTGGAAAATGTCATGTTTCTTTGCACAGGTAACATGCTTTTTGTCGCCATGCAGTCATACATGTAATACAGAGAAGAGGTTCCAGGAAAAGGGACCGGTAACGCTAACCCAGCACCAGCAGCAGCACACGTGATGGAACAGGAGGAGGCGCAGGAGGAGAAGGCCACGCTTTTTGAGACACAACAACCCAGGCCTTGCATGAGGACAAGAAGCGTGCGGATAGCATGCTTTGTACCGCCATGCAGTCATAAATGTAATAAAGATAAGAGGTTCCATAAACAGGGACCGGAAACGCTAACCCAGCAGCAGCACACGTGATGTAACAGGAGGAGGCGCAGGAGGAGAAGGCCACGCTTTGAGACACAACAACCCAGGCCTTGCAGGAGGACAAGAAGTGTGCGGATAGCATGCTTTTTTCCGCCATGCAGTCATAAATGTAATAAAGATGAGAGGTTCCATAAACAGGGACCGGCAACGCTAACCCAGCAGCAGCAGACGTGATGGAACAGGAGGAGGCGCAGGAGGAGAAGGCCACGCTTTGAGACACAACAACCCAGGCCTTGCATGAGGACAAGAAGCGTGCGGATAGCATGCTTTGTACCGCCATGCAGTCATAAATGTAATAAAGATAAGAGGTTCCATAAACAGGGACCGGAAACGCTAACCCAGCAGCAGCACACGTGATGTAACAGGAGGAGGCGCAGGAGGAGAAGGCCACGCTTTGAGACACAACAACCCAGGCCTTGCAGGAGGACAAGAAGTGTGCGGATAGCATGCTTTTTTCCGCCATGCAGTCATAAATGTAATAAAGATGAGAGGTTCAATAAACAGGGACCGGCAATGCTAACCCAGCAGCAGCAGACGTGATGGAACAGGAGGAGGCGCAGGAGGAGAAGGCCACGCTTTGAGACACAACAACCCAGGCCTTGCATGAGGACAAGAAGCATGCGGATAGCATGCTTTGTACCGCCATGCAGTCATAAATGTAATAAAGATAAGAGGTTCCATAAACAGGGACCGGCAACGCTAACCCAGCAGCAGCAGACGTGATGGAACAGGAGGAGGCGCAGGAGGAGAAGGCCACGCTTTGAGACACAACAACCCAGGCCTTGCATGAGGACAAGAAGCGTGCGGATAGCATGCTTTGTACCGCCATGCAGTCATAAATGTAATAAAGATAAGAGGTTCCATAAACAGGGACCGGAAACGCTAACCCAGCAGCAGCACACGTGATGTAACAGGAGGAGGCGCAGGAGGAGAAGGCCACGTTTTGAGACACAACAACCCAGGCCTTGCATGAGGACAAAAAGCGTGCGGATATAGCAATGCTTTTTGCCGCCATGCAGTCATAAATGTAATAAAGATGAGAGGTTCCATAAACAGGGACCGGCAACGCTAACCCAGCAGCAGCAGCAGCACACGTGATGGAACAGGAGGAGGCGCAGAAGGAGAAGGCCACGCTTTGAGACACAACAACCCAGGCCTTGCATGAGGACAAGAAGCGTGCGGATAGCATGCTTTTTACCGCCATGCAGTCATAAATGTAATAAAGATGAAAGGTTCCATAAACAGGGACCGGCAACGCTAACCCAGCAGCAGCAGACGTGATGGAACAGGAGGAGGCGCAGGAGGAGAAGGCCACGCTTTGAGACACAACAACCCAGGCCTTGCATGAGGACAAGAAGTGTGCGGATAGCATGCTTTGTACCGCCATGCAGTCATAAATGTAATAAAGATAAGAGGTTCCATAAACAGGGACCGGAAACGCTAACCCAGCAGCAGCACACGTGATGTAACAGGAGGAGGCGCAGGAGGAGAAGGCCACGCTTTGAGACACAACAACCCAGGCCTTGCATGAGGACAAAAAGCGTGCGGATATAGCAATGCTTTTTGCCGCCATGCAGTCATAAATGTAATAAAGATGAGAGGTTCAATAAACAGGGACCGGCAACGCTAACCCATCACAGATGGTCATTGTTCATGTTACTTGGTTGGGGTCCGGGAGTGTTGCATAGTCGTTTCCAATCCAGGATTGATTCATTTTAATTTGAGTCAGACGGTCTGCATTTTCTGTGGAGAGGCGGAAACGCCGATCTGTGACGATGCCTCCGAAAGCACTGAAACAGCGTTCCGACATAACGCTGGCTGCCGGGCAAGCCAGCACCTCTATTGCGTACATTGCCAGTTCGTGGCAGGTGTCTAGCTTCGATACCTAATAGTTGAAGGGTGCAGATGGATTGTTCAACACAGCTACGCCATCTGACATGTAGTCCTTGACCATCTTCTCCAGGCGATCGGTGTTGGAGGTGGATCTGCACGCTTGCTGTTCTGTGGGCTGCTGCTGCATGGGTGTCAGAAAATTTTCCCACTCCAAGGACACTGCCGATACCATTCCCTTTTGGGCACTAGCTGCGGGTTGTGTTGTTTGCTTCCCTCCTGGTCGTCCTGGGTTTGCGGAAGTCAGTCTGTCGGCGTACAACTGGCTAGAGGAGGGGGAGGATGTCAATCTCCTCTCTAAAGTCTCCACAAGGGCCTGCTGGTATTCTTCCATTTTTACCTGTCTGACTCTTTCTTCAAGCAGTTTTGGAACATTGTGTTTGTACCGTGGATCCAGAAGTGTATAAACCCAGTAATTGGTGTTGTCCAGAATGCGCACAATGCGTGGGTCGCGTTCAATGCAGTCTAGCATGAATTGAGCCATGTGTGCCAGAGTCCTGCCAGAATCCTCATCATCCTCTTGTGAGCGTTGTGATAGTTGTTGTGATGGATCATAGTTGTCACCTTCTTCCTGGTCTGCTTCTGCTGACTATTCGCGCTGAATTGTGGAAGTCCAACGTGCACCGCTCTGGCCCTCGTCAGTGGTGGCATGAAATTCCTGCTCCAACTCCAGCTGTTCCTCCTCCTCTTCTTCGTCATAGCTGCTGGGGCCAGCGTTTCCTGAGGCGGATGGCCTGATGTTGGTACCATCACGCTGATCGTTTTCTCCTTCAGATTCCCCCAGTTGCATCATGACAGCTGTTTCCTTGATTTTCAACATTGACCTCTTCAGTAAACACAGCAGTGGTATGGTAATGCTGACTGAAGAGTTGTCACTGCTCACAAGCAACGTGGACTGCTCAAAATTTTGGAGGACTTGGCAGAGGTCCAACATGTTGGCCCCATCGGATCCACAGAAGCTTGGCAGCTGTCCGGATGCGCCTCGGTACTGCGCCGTCATGTACTGGACCACTGCACTCTTCTGCTCGCAAAAGCGGGCTAGCATGTGCAGCGTAGAATTCCAGCGCGTAGGGACATCACACAGCAAGCGATGGTGGGGGAGATTGAAGCGCTCCTGCATCTTGGCGAGTGCCCCCGAAGCAGTACTGGAATTTCTACAATGTTTGGCCACTCGTCGCACCTTCAACAGAAGATCGGCCACGCCTGGGTATGTCCTCAGGAACCGCTGAACTACTAGGTTCATCACGTGCGCCAGGCAAGGGATGTGTGTCAGCTTAGCCAACCTTAAAGCGCGAATGAGATTACTCCCATTATCACACACAACCATGCCCGGTTTCAGGTCCAGCGGTGCCAGCCACAAATCCGTCTGTTCCTTTATTCCCCTCCAAATTTCCTCCCCTGTGTGCTGCTTATCCCCAAGGCAGATCAGCTTCAGCAACGCTTGCTGACGCATGCCAACAGCTGTGCTGCACTGCTTCCACGATCCTACTGCTGCTGGTGCTGGGTTAGCGTTTCCGGATGAGGTACAGCTTTGAGATGCGTTGGAGGAGAAGGAGTCAGAGAGGTAGGTGCTGCTGTTGTTATCCAGTGGGAGGGACGGCGGTGCAGCTGTTTGCGGCGTGGGCAACACCCGCACCGTAGCAGGTGAGGAATCGCTGCCAGGCTCCACAAGGTTCACCCAGTGCGCGGTAAGGGAGATGTATCGACCCTGGCCGAACGCACTCGTCCAGGTGTCAGTGGTGAGGTGAACCTTGCAGGCAACGGCATTCTTCAAGCTTCGGGTTATTTTGCTGACCACGTGCTCATGCAACTCAGGCACTGCAGAGCGCGCAAAGTGGTAGCGGCTGGGAACCACGTAACGTGGGATGGCCACTGACATCATGCCCTTGAAGCTGTTTGTCTCCACCACTCGATATGGCAGCATTTCGCAGGCCAGAAGCTTGGCTATGCTGGCTGTTACTGCCACGGCCCGGGAGTCATTTGCTGGCAATTTCCTCTTGCGATCAAACATCTCCGAGACAGACAACTGAATCGTAGGGCTGCACACTGAAGGGCTGTTGGTTGTTGTGTTTGATGAACACTGGGAGACCTCAAGAGCACTACTCCGGAAAGTGACAGTGTCAGCGTCTGATGTTTGTGAATGTTGTGAACCACGCAATGGCTGGGTTACTGCTGCTGCTGAGGCGGGTCTGGTGGTGAGTCTGGTGACCCCAAGGGAGGCAGTGTTGCTGGTACCCTGTCCTGCCACGTTTGCCCACAGAGTGGGATGTTTGGATAGCATGTGGCGGCTCATGCTGGTGGTGGAGAGGTTGTTAATACTTTTCCCCCTGCTCAGGCGGGTCTTGCACACCTTGCAAATCGCCATAGTACCATCCTCAGTGCAGTCTTCAAAGAAAGCCCAGACTTTGGAGCACCTGCCTTGCTGGCGATTTCTGTTTGCGCCTCTTTTGCCTCTCACTTGAACTTCCACGCTTGTGGTGCCTGAAATTGCGCGCCGCCTACCTTGTGGCACAAGGCGAACTCGTGCAGCAGTGGGTTCTTCAACAGACTCATCTGTGCTGCTGCTACGACGGCGATGTTCTCGTTCACAAACAAAATCTGGGTCTCTGTCCACATTGTCCATACCCTCCTCTTCCATCTCCTGAAACTCGTCATATGTCATTGTGGGGGGCCGCCGCCGTGGAGTAGAGCTCCCCAGAACAACCTCTGCGCAGCTCACTCCAACGTCGTCTTCCAGATCTTGTCGGCCGACCTCCTGCAATTGCAACCCCTCCTGCCCAACTTGCTCTGGGATTTGGGTTTCCGAGTCCTCCTCGGACTCGCCTTATATTTCAGTGCGCGGTGCCTTTTCCACAGTTAATGGTTGTGAATCTGGGCACAACATTTCTGGCTGTTCCTCCATTGACCTTTGAAAGTTTGTTGGGCTGGGAATAGCTCCTGCGAATACCCCATTGTGTCCTGAGGTAATTCATCGGACTGGTTATCTGGCAGTTGTGCGCGTGGTGTCGCTGCCAGTTGTGTCAGCTTTGTGCCCACTGGCTCCTTGTAACTGGCTGAGGACTCGGACCTCGTGCGTGATGTGCTGGTGCTGCTTAACCCACTGCTGGACACTTGAGAGGTCATCCAAGAAATTATCTGGTCCTGTTCTTTTGGATTTGTGAGGGTTGTTGTCCTGGACAACATGTGCGGTATTGAGTGGGTTTTCTTGGGTGCTCCCCTGTGGCCTGTACGTGAACCGTCAGGGGAAACACCTCTTCCCTTGCCCCTCCCTCTTTCACCGGATTTCTTCCTCATTTCACTTATCCTTAAAGTACACGCTGACTGGCAGCAGTACAGTGGCAGTACAGAAATGCTATACAGTGGTGGGTGAGCGGTGTACCACTATTCCCAGCAGCGACACAGAGCACAATGCTATACAGTGGCGGGTGAGCGGTGTACTACTGTTCCCAGCAGACACAGAGTGGCAGTAAACACAATGCTATATAGTGTGGCTGAGCAAGGTACACAGAGTGGCAGTAAACACAATGCTATATAGTGTGGCTGAGCGAGCGGTGTACTACTATTCCCAGCAGACACAGAGTGGCAGTAAACAGAATGCTATATAGTGTGGCTGAGCGAGGTACACAGAGTGGCAGTAAACACAATGCTATATAGTGTGGCTGAGCGAGCGGTTTACTACTATTCCCAGCAGACACAGAGTGGCAGTAAACAGAATGCTATATAGTGTGGCTGAGCGAGGTACACAGAGTGGCAGTAAACAGAATTCTATATAGTGTGGCTGAGCGAGCGGTGTACTACTATTCCCAGCAGACACAGAACAGTAAACAGAATGCTATATAGTGTGGCTGAGCGGTGTACCACTATTCCCAGCAGCGACACAGAGCACAATGCTGTACAGTGGCGGGTGAGCGGTGTACCACTATTCCCAGCAGCGACACAGAGCACAATGCTGTACAGTGGCGGGTGAGTGGTGTACTACTATTCCCAGCAGACACAGAGTGGCAGTAAACAGAATGCTATATAGTGTGGCTGAGCGAGGTACACAGAGTGGCAGTAAACAGAATGCTATATAGTGTGGCTGAGCGAGCGGTGTACTACTATTCCCAGCAGCGACACAATGACTGGGGGGACCCTGGCTAGCGTGGCTGGAGCGCGAACTACCCTGCCTGCCTACCCAAAGCTAAACCCACAGACAAATGGCGGAGATATGACGTGGTTCGGGTATTTATTTACCCGAACCACGTGACAGTTCGGCCAATCAGAGCGCGTTTGGGTCCGAACCACGTGACCCGTTCGGCCAATCACAGCGCTAGCCGAACGTTCGGGGAACGTTCGGCCATGCGCTCTTAGTTCGGCCATGTGGCCGAACGGTTTGGCCGAACACCATCAGGTGTTCGGCCGAACTCGAACATCACCCGAACAGGGTGATGTTCTGCAGAACCCGAACAGTGGCGAACACTGTTCGCCCAACACTATCCTCCATGCAAAGAGCTTCCACCCCAGACACGTGGTGGAGGCTATTCCATATGGCCAATATCTACGCCTGAGGAGGAACAATCAGTTGCAGTCGACTTTTGATCAACAGTCAACAGAGTTGACGACCAGATTTGTTAAAAGGGGCTACGACCCACAATTGTTGATTAAGGCGAGAGGTCAAGCTGCTGAGAAAGACAGAGCAACCCTGTTGGAGGGCAGAATGGTGTGAGGCAAGAAAGAGAATAAGATGGTGTTCACATTTGATTACAGCCCGATGGCCAGTAAGATCAGGGAAAGTATTTTCAACCACTGGGGTATGATACAACAGGATCCCGAATTGATGGGCAAGGTTGAACAACCCCCAAGGGTGGTATTTAGAAGGGCTCCAACCCTAGGTAATTTCCTGACAAAAAGTGAATTTGTGTCACCCAAACAATCTACCTGGTTAGATCGATGTGCCACCAAAGGTAACTTTAGGTGTGGGTATTGCAAGTTTTGCCCCAAAATTGTCACACAGAGAGTTATTGATGTAGGTGGAGTTGAGTTCCGGGCGAAGGGACTTTATACATGTCAAACAGATCATGTGGTCTATGTGTTGTTTGCCCATGTAAGAGATACTACATAGGGCAAACAACTCGACCAGTGAAGAAACGATTTGGGGAACACATTAGTGTGATCAAGGCTGGGAAGAGTTGCACCAGACTAGTCTCCCATATGAAAGAGGTACATGGGGGAGAAAGTCATGGTTTGAGGTTTACAGTTTTGGAAAAGGTTGAGGCCCCCAGAAGAGGGGGAGATAGGGAGAGATCACTCCTCAGAAGGGAGACATGCATAATTTTGCGTACTGAAGCCATGGGACCAGCAGGTCTGAACGACAAAATTGAATTAGCATGCATGTTAGATCCTTAGTCGGAGTCACCTTTACAAGTCCTGTTAATGTGATGGGCGCATGGATTGGGGATAGAAATTAAATACATGAATGGAGTATCGATTTACTGTCCTGTATATTGTCCAGGTCCTAATGATGTTGGTACGTTGGATTTGGATTTACGGTGCCTTTTAAAGTCCTCTTCTTCTAGTGACCCCTTTTTGGTTTAATGATCCTCGCCATCCAGTCATGAGAAGGTTTAATATCTGTAGGTGTATCTAGGGTATGTACTGTAGCTTTAAAGTTATTGCGGACTGTAGTTAGGTCTCATTTTCCCAGGTCTTATGTGTTTTTAAATGGGTTCCTTTTTAACTCACTATTGTGTTCACTAAGTCACATAACACGGATTTCCAGGAGGGATGCGGAACCGGATGTGTTGCATCTGATTGTACAGTAAGAAATGTTCTAATTGAATTGACATGTTGTTTACCCGTTGCTTGGACACCCTGTTAAAATGTATACAGAGTGAATACGTTGCCATGTGTGGGGTGGAGCTGGCGACAATAGTCGCTTACTACTGGCGGGTGGGATAGAGGCTGAGATTCCCTGCCCTTTGCCGCCCCCCACCCGCAACGAACCATGGGTAATGTAGTCCTTCCGGCCTGATGACGCACATCCGTGTCTCCGGCAATCCCTCCCTTTGATCTTTCCAAGCATAGGCGGACGTGACATCCGGAGGAGGCGGGGTTTTCTCCCGCATATACCGGATGCTCACAGCCCGCCTCGGTAATAGGAGCGCAGCGTGACCAAGCGTCTAGTAAGACGCGAAACGGCCGTCGCAAGCCCCGACTGATACCTGGCACCCCCACCTCCAACTCACCACCACCATCACATTGATGTTCAGCTGACAGCACCAATGGTATGTGACTTGTCATAACCAATAAACACTGCCATGCAATTGAAGACGAAAGGTGCCCGGATGTCTTTTTTCTTTCTCTCCCTGATTTGAATCAACAGTCTCTTTTCGTGCTGTGATCCGAGGAGCACACGTCTGTGCAGGTGGATTCAAGGTCACCGGAGGAAGGGTGAAAGATATATTTGTTTGCTTCATGCCATTCACACGTTTCTGCAGATCGTTAAGAAGGGAGTGTCACTCAACATATCTAGGTCTCACAAGGTACTCCCAGAGTAAAATGACAGGTTTTGGGCTAGTCCATCTCTCCATAGGGGATTCTCAGCATGGCCTTTATTCTTTATAAAGACATTCCCTGAAAATGATTTATACAAAGATGATGGCCAGCCTCCCTGCTCGCTGCACACTATTTTGGCACTTGGACGGAGCAACTGCCATTCACTAAGCGCATTTAAAAATAATGAAAACCCTGAGAACCCCCTATGAGAAGATGGGCTAGCCCAAAACCTGTCAGTAATGTCAGATTTTTACTACTTACTGTAAGTGACAGCAACATAGGAGAAAAGTAATTTATGGCTCATTTTACTCTGGCAGAAATGTACTTCTTATTTGTATGTGTTTTAAATTTTAAGATTTTCGTGACAGTTCCTCTTTAAAACCACTTGAGGACCACAGTAATAAACCCCCCTAAAGACCAGGCTATTTCTTTCATAATTGGCCACTGCAGCTTTAAGGCCAAGCTGCAGGGCCGCACAACACAGCACACAAGTGATTCCCCCCCCCCCTTTTCTCCCCACCAACAGAGCTCTCTTTTGGTGGGGTCTGATCGCCCCCCCCCCCCCTTGTGTTTATTTACTTTTTAATATTTTAATAAATATTTATAATTCATATTTTTGTTAATGTTTTTTACTATTTCTGTTTTGTTTTTTTTAGCAATCCCCTCCCTCCCCCCAGCCGGCCAATCACACGATCGGCTGTCATAGGCTTCTGCCTATGAGAGCCAATCACTCTCTTGTCCCCCAGGGGGATAGCCATGTCACATGGCTATCCCCAGTACAGCGCTGCTGCTGATTGCATCGCTGTAGTACATGTAAAGATGGCGGTTTCACCGTCTAACAGTCTCCTCTGAGGTGCTATTCGTGACCTTGAGACTATACTGTGGTCTACTCCTCTCTGTTATTGCCTGAGGAAGCGGGAATATACCTGCGAAATGCATTGCATTGTATGTTGGAGTATATAAATACATTTTTCTGTGTGAAAATCGACAGTTTCTTGTCTACTTCGGGGAAGTAAGTCCACCACTACCTCCCGAAGAATTTTATAGTTTTTAAGTACATTTGATCCTTTTGGCGCCTCTGTTCTCTTTTACGGTAAATTTTTCTAAGTCTGCATTCTAAATTTTACAATTTTTCGTGATAATTGTCCTTTAACCTCCCTGGCAGTAACCCTAAGCTCAGCTCGGGGTAGGAAAATATAGCCAGGAGTGGTAATCACGAGCTCAGGGTAGCTACAATTGCTGCTGCACATCCTTACCTGGGTCCTGCGCGATCGGCGCTGTCCAGTGGGAATCAAGGCTCCCATTGCTGGCAACCGGAATCCTCTCTTTTTCCTGGATCCCGATAGCCAATCAGTGGCGGTACGGTGGTGTGGCGGTACGGAGCAGTGTGACATCATCGGGGCGGCGCTTAATTTTAAAGTGGAAATAAAGAAGAAATGCACCCTATATGTTATGGAGAGAGTTTAGCCTGTCTAATCCTACCTCTGACCGGATCTCTTGCGCAGCATAGAAGGTAAACAAAGAGAAATGCACCAGGTATGTATGGAGTGAGTTTAGCCTGTCTAATTCCCCCACTGGACACGATCTCTTGCACAGGACAGAAGATAGCAGAGAGAAATGCACCCTGTATGTATGTAGAGAGTTTAGCCTGTCTAATTACTCCTCATTTGTCTCTAACCACAAGTTGTAATTTGATCTCTCCCCTGTGTCACATAACTGCCATGGCAGAGATTGCAGATAAACTCATTTGAAAGCACAGGATGTCAATTTAGCCATTTTGATCCCAACTGCTTCTGAGCTAGGTGCTTCTGCTGATCTGCCTTACTGTTGCTGATTTTTGCCTGGATTTTGACTACTCACTGCCTGCTGCCTGCAGCAACCTTAGCCTAGAATTTGACTGCTCTCTGCCTGCTGCCTGCACCGACCTATGACTGAATTTGACTACTCTCTGGCTGCTGCCTGCACCGAACACTGCGTGGGTTTAACTACTCGCTGCCTGCTGCCTGCATCAACCTCTGCCTGGATTTTGACTATTCTCTACCTGCCGCCTGCACTGACCTCTGCCTGGATTTTGACTAACCTCTGCCTGCCACCTAAGACTGATAGCAAAGGGAAAGAAAAGTCTGAAAGGAAGAACACTTCTACTGCCCTGATTATGATCTCACCAGTGGCGGACACAGCCAGCAGTGGGCCCCTGTGCAAAATTGTAATTGTGGGCCCCCTACGACCTGCAGCGCGCGTAGCGCGCCGCGGCAAAATATGGGTGTGGCTGCGCCAAAAAATAGGTGTGGATAGAACCTGCGGCGCGTAGCACCGCGGCAAAAAAAAATGGGCGTGGCAATGACTGGATGAGGGCGGAGCTAACTAACTTAAAGCGAACCCGGGGTGAGGGTTTATTTCCTTTTAAACAATACTCGTTGCCTGCTGGCCCTGCTGATCTATTTGGCTGCAGTAATAAACTGAATTACACCAGCAACAAGCATGCAGCTAATCTTCTCAGTTCTGACAATATTGTCAGAAACCCCTGACCTGCTGCATGCTTGTTCAGGGTCTATGGTTGAAAGAATAAGAGGCAGAGGACCAGCACGGCAGCCAGGCAACTGGTATTGCTTAAAAGGAGAGAAATATGGCAGCCTCAAGATTATTCTCACCTCAGGTTCCCTTGAAAAATGCAACGCAAAGACAGTGGGCCCAAGTTTTGGTGACCCTTTCCCCAGAAAATTCACATAATTGTGCAGGTTTTCTCAAGAAAATACACATCATGTCGGCTGATATGCCCAGAAAATACGTGCAATCAAGTCGGCAGATATGCCCAGAAAATACGTGCAATCAAGTCGGCAGATATGCCCAGAAAATACGTGCAATCAAGTCGGCAGATATGCCCAGAAAATACGTGCAATCATGTCGGCAGATATGCCCAGAAAATACGTGCAATCATGTCGGCAGATATGCCCAGAAAATACGTGCAATCATGTCGGCAGATATGCCCAGAAAATACGTGCAATCAAGTCGGCAGATATGCCCAGAAAATACGTGCAATCAAGTCGGCAGATATGCCCAGAAAATACGTGCAATCAAGTCGGCAGATATGCCCAGAAAATACGTGCAATCATGTCAGCAGATATGCCCAGAAAATACATGCAATCATGTCGGCAGATTTGCGCAGAAAATACATGCAATCATGTGGCAGACCTGCCCAGAACATACACCTGCTAATATAAATAAAAAAACAAAAACCATTTACTCACCTGCAGCAGCAGACCTCCTGTCCCAGCCTCCATCCGGCGCGCAGCTCCCATGGGTGGTTGGGTGGATAGGTAGCCTGGTGGGTGGGTGAGTGGGTGGGTGGGTAGGTAGCCTGGTGGGTGGGTTGGTAACTAGCCCGGTAGGTAGCCGGGTGGGTGGTTAGGTAGGTAGCCGGGTGGGTGGTTAGGTAGGTAGCTGGGTGGGTGGGTAGGTAGGTAGCCGGGTGGGTGGTTAGGTAGGTAGCCGGGTGGGTAGGTAGGTAGGAAGCCTGATGGGTGGTTAGGTAGCCGAGTGGGTGGGTAGGTAGGTAGGAAGCCTGGTGGGTGGGTAGGTAGCCGGGTGGGTAGGTAGGAAGCCTGGTGGGTGGGTAGGTAGCCAGGTGGGTAGGTAGGTAGGTAGCCGGGTGGGTAGGTAGGTAGGTAGCCGGGTGGGTAGGTAGCCATTAGGTAGGAAGCCTGGTGGGTGGTTAGGTAGCCGGGTGGGTAGGTAGGTAGGAAGCCTGGTGGGTGGGTAGGTAGCCGGGTGGGTAGGTAGGAAGCCTGGTGGGTAGATAGGTAGCCGGGTAGGTAGGTAGCCGGGTGGGTAGGTAGCCGGGTGGGTGGTTAGGTAGGTAGCCAGGTGGGTGGTTAGGTAGGTAGCCGGGTGGGTGGGTAGGTAGCCAGGTGGGTAGGTGGTTAGGTAGCCGGATGGGTAGGTAGCCGGGTGGGTAGGTAGCCGGGTGGGTGGGTAGGTAGGTAGGTAGCCGGGTGGGTAGGTAGCCAGGTGGGTGGTTAGGTAGGTAGCCGGGGGTGGGTAGGTAGGTAGGAAGCCTGGTGGGTGGTTAGGTAGCCAGGTGGGTGGTTAGGTAGGTAGCCGGGTGGGTAGGTAGGTAGGAAGCCTGGTGGGTGGTTAGGTAGCCGGGTGGGTAGGTAGGTAGGAAGCCTGGTGGGTGGGTAGGTAGCCGGGTGGGTGGGTAGGTAGGAAGCCTGGTGGGTGGGTGGGTAGGTAGCCGGGTAAGTAGGTGGTTAGGTAGCCGGGTGGGTGGGTAGGTAGGAAGCCAGGTGGGTGGGTAGGAAGCCTGGTGGGTGGTTAGGTAACCGGGTGGGTAGGTAGGAAGGAAGCCGGGTGGGTAGGCAGGTAGCCCTTTGAGTATCCGGGTGGGGGGCCCGACTCCCATCCTCCCTCCCTTCCTCACCTTGGAGGGCCCACTTCCCGATATGCGCGGCGGGAGAGCGAGTGAGCGGCAAATGCAGGAAGTCTTCAGGGCTCCAGGCAGACGCTAGAGGCCCAGCCGCTTAGACTCCAATATGTCGCCAACTCTGTCGACATATTGGAGACCAAGCGGCTGCCGGCGGAGCCCTCTAGCGTCTGCCTGGAGACCCGGATTTGCCGCTCGCCGCGCATACCGGGAGGGGGGCCCCCCGAGGTGAGGGAGGGACGGAGGATAGGAGTCGGGGCCCCCGGGGGAAAAAAAAAATATATATATATAAAAAAACACAAAAAAAACTTAATGGGCCCCTGAGGAAAACGGAACTTCAGGGGCCCTCGTGCGGCGGCACGGCCTGCACGGCCGTATGTCCGCCACTGGATCTCACCCACTGTGCCATTCCCTTTCCACAAAAAGAAGGAATGACTAGCACCTCAGCCTTTTGTAAATGACCGGCAGCAAAAATGTAAAAAGGCTTCCATAGGCTCACATACACTGTGCATCCGCGATAGCATAACCTTCCATCAATAAAGAAAAAATAGAGAAGGCGGGCACCAGTGCTTGTGTTGCCATAAAACACTCTATTGCACATGTGGTAGATTCTATATAGGGATGACCACCAGGGAGATGAGAGAAAGGCTCCAGGAACATAAAAGGTCAATTGGTTCAGGACATGGTTGTCCGAGGGTGATTGAACATTTTAATGAGATTCATGGTGGAGATGTCTCAGCAATGAAAATTGTGGGTCTATGTACTGTGAAACCCCTAGCTAGGGGTGGGAATAGAGTTAAGATGCTTCTGCAGAGGGAGGCGAGAGTTATTGCTGTGACAAATGCAGTAGGGAATTTAGGATTAAATGATAAAAATGAGTTAAGTTGCTTTCTGGAGCCCTATTGACTCTCTCTGGTTGTCATCCATGTTTGATTTTTGTTTTTGATATTGATTTATGGACTGGTTTATTGTATGGTGTCTGTATATACAGTGGCAGTAGAATTAGACTATATGCCTTGCCTCTCTGGGTTACCCTGTCTTCTTCTCTTTTTCCTCTCTCACTCCCCTATATGGGATCTTATAGTGGAATATGGGGAAGGTTACTGTATGATATAATGCATGCTCCCCGGATCTTCTGCACTAGTTTCTGTGCTCTATTTTAAACGCTAGTGGTGGTTGGTCTGTTAGATGCTGTGCCCGCTTACACTTAGTGTTGGGCGAACATCTAGATGTTCGGGTTCGGGCCGAACAGGCCGAACATGGCCGCGATGTTCGGGTGTTCGACCCGAACTCCGAACATAATGGAAGTCAATGGGGACCCGAACTTTTGTGGTTTGTAAAGCCTCCTTACATGCTACATACCCCAAATTTACAGGGTATGTGCACCTTGGGAGTGGGTACAAGAGGAAAAAAAAATTTAGCAAAAAGAGCTTATAGTTTTTGAGAAAATCGATTTTAAAGTTTCAAAGGGAAAACTGTCTTTTAAATGCGGGAAATGTCTGTTTTCTTTGCACAGGTAACATGCTTTTTGTCGGCATGCAGTCATAAATGTAATACATATAAGAGGTTTCAGGAAAAGGGACCGGTAATGCTAATCCAGCAGCAGCACACGTGATGGAACAGGAGGAGGGTGGCGCAGGAGGAGAAGGCCACGCTTTGAGACACAACAACCCAGGCCTTGCATGAGGACAAGAAGCGTGCGGATAGCATGCTTTGTACCACCATGCAGTCATAAATGTAATAAAGATAAGTGGTTCAATAAACAGGGACCACGCGGCAACGCTAACCCAGCAGCAGCACACGTGATGGAACAGGAGGAGGCGCAGGAGGAGAAGGCCACGCTTTGTGAGACACAACAACCCAGGCCTTGCATGAGGACAAAAAGCGTGCGGATAGCATGCTTTGTACCGCCATGTAGTCATAAATGTAATAAAGATAAGAGGTTCAATAAACAGGGACCACGCGGCAACGCTAACCCAGCAGCAGCAGCAGCAGCAGCACACGTGATGGAACAGGAGGAGGCGCAGGAGGAGAAGGCCACGCTTTGTGAGACACAACAACCCAGGCCTTGCATGAGGACAAGAAGCGTGCGGATAGCATGCTTTGTACCACCATGCAGTCATAAATGTAATAAAGATAAGTGGTTCAATAAACAGGGACCACGCGGCAACGCTAACCCAGCAGCAGCACACGTGATGGAACAGGAGGAGGCGCAGGAGGAGAAGGCCACGCTTTGTGAGACACAACAACCCAGGCCTTGCATGAGGACAAAAAGCGTGCGGATAGCATGCTTTGTACCGCCATGTAGTCATAAATGTAATAAAGATAAGAGGTTCAATAAACAGGGACCACGCGGCAACGCTAACCCAGCAGCAGCAGCAGCAGCAGCACACGTGATGGAACAGGAGGAGGCGCAGGAGGAGAAGGCCACGCTTTGTGAGACACAACAACCCAGGCCTTGCATGAGGACAAAAAGCGTGCGGATAGCATGCTTTGTACCGCCATGTAGTCATAAATGTAATAAAGATAAGAGGTTCAATAAACAGGGACCACGCGGCAACGCTAACCCAGCAGCAGCAGCAGCAGCAGCACACGTGATGGAACAGGAGGAGGCGCAGGAGGAGAAGGCCACGCTTTGTGAGACACAACAACCCAGGCCTTGCATGAGGACAAAAAGCGTGCGGATATAGCAGCAATGCTTTTTGCCGCCATGCAGTCATAAATGTAATACAGATGAGAGGTTCAATAAACAGGGACCGGAAACGCTAAACCATCCCAGATGTTCATCGGTCATGTTACTTGGTTGGGGTCCAGGAGTGTTGCGTAGTCGTTTCCAATCCAGGATTGATTCATTTTAATTTGAGTCAGACGGTCTGCATTTTCTGTGGAGAGGCGGATACGCCGATCTGTGATGATGCCTCCGGCAGCACTGAAACAGCGTTCCGACATAACGCTGGCTGCCGGGCAAGCCAGCACCTCTATTGCGTACATTGCCAGTTCGTGCCAGGTGTCTAGCTTCATGCCCGGTTTCAGGTCCAGCGGTGCCAGCCACAAATCCGTCTGTTCCTTTATTCCCCTCCAAATTTCCTCCCCTGTGTGCTGCTTATCCCCAAGGCAGATCAGCTTCAGCAACGCTTGCTGACGCATGCCAACAGCTGTGCTGCACTGCTTCCACGATCCTACTGCTGCTGGTGCTGGGTTAGCATTTCCGGATGAGGTACAGCTTTGAGATGCGTTGGAGGAGAAGGAGTCAGAGAGGTAGGTGCTGCTGTTGTTATCCAGCTGTTTGCGGCGTGGGCAACACCCGCGCCGTAGCAGGTGAGGAATCGCTGCCAGGCTCCACAAGGTTCACCCAGTGCGCGGTAAGGGAGATGTATCGACCCTGGCCGAACGCACTCGTCCAGGTGTCAGTGGTGAGGTGAACCTTGCAGGCAACGGCATTCTTCAAGCTTCGGGTTATTTAGCTGACCACGTGCTCATGCAACTCAGGCACTGCAGAGCGCGCAAAGTGGTAGCGGCTGGGAACCACGTAACGTGGGATGGCCACTGACATCATGCCCTTGAAGCTGTTTGTCTCCACCACTCGATATGGCAGCATTTCGCAGGCCAGAAGCTTGGCTATGCTGGCTGGCTGTTACTGCCACGGCCCGGGGGTCATTTGCTGGCAATTTCCTCTTGTGCTCAAACATCTCAGAGACAGACAACTCAACCGTAGCGCTGCACACCGAAGGGCTGTTGGTTGTTGTGTTTGATGAACACTGGGAGACCTCAAGAGCACTAGTCCGGAAAGTGACAGTGTCAGCATCGTCTGATGTTTGTGAATGTTGTGAACCACGCAATGGCTGGGCTACTGCTGCTGCTGAGGCGGGTCTGGTGGTGAGTCTGGTGAACCCAAGGGAGGCAGTGTTGCTGGTGGTACCCTGTCCTGCCGCGTTTGCCCACAGAGTGGGATGTTTGGATAGAATGTGGCGGCTCATGCTGGTGGTGGAGAGGTTGTTAATACTTTTCCCCCTGCTCAGGCGGGTCTTGCACACCTTGCAAATCGCCATGGTAACATCCTCAGTGCAGTCTTCAAAGAAAGCCCAGACTTTAACTGGCTGAGGACTCGGACCTCGTGCGTGATGTGCTGGTGCTGCTTAACCCACTGCTGGACGCTTGAGAGGTCATCCAAGTAATTATCTGGTCCTGTTCTTTTGGATCTGTGAGGGTTGTTGTCCTGGACAACATGGGCAGTATTGAGTGGGTTTTCTTGGGTGCTCCCCTGTGGCCTGTACGTGAACCGTCAGGGGAAACACCTCTTCCCTTGCCCCTCCCTCTTTCACCGGATTTCTTCCTCATTTCACTTATCCTTAAAGTACACGCTGACTGGCAGCAGTACAGTGGCAGTACAGAAATGCTATACAGTGGTGGGTGAGCGGTGTACCACTATTGTCAGCAGTGACACAGAGCACAATGCTATACAGTGGCGGGTGAGCGGTGTACTACTGTTCCCAGCAGACACAGAGTGGAAGTAAACACAATGCTATATAGTGTGGCTGAGCCGTGTACACAGAGTGGCATTAAACACAATGCTATATAGTCTGCTATATAGTCACCCCGAACAGGGTGATGTTCTGCAGAACCCGAACAGTGGCAAACACTGTTCGCCCAACACTACTGGGAGGGAACGCAGATTTTAGTACCTAAACACACGATACAACATGTTTTCCGGGGTCGGACTCTGAGGCACATACAGATGGTCCCGATCATCATCCTCATCATACAACTCTTCTCCTGAGTCTGACCCACCCACCACCTCTGCCACCCCAACATCCCCAGACACAGACCCCTCATCGTCCTCAACATTAACTTGGGATGCTGGCCTGAGCCAGACCTCCTCCTCCACATCAGGCCCCATCATCTCCTCAATGGCAGCCCTCATTAATCGCTCTGGCGACGGACTGATGGACACAACGTTCTCCTCCGGGGAGGGCTGCTGCTGACCACTGGCTGCTGGGGTGGATGTTATAGCTTGCGTGGGGCGTTGGCTGTTGCTGTTGTTGGGAGTGCTGCTCACAGCGGAGGTCTCTGGGGAACTCATGTTGAGCTCATATAGTGGTTGACGGTGAGTGGAGTATTACTGATCCCAGCAATATACACACTGACTGGCAGAGTACGCAATGCTATATAGTGTGGCTGAGCGGTGTACACAGAGTGGCAGTAAACACAATGCTATATAGTCTGGCTGAGCGAGCGGTGTACTACTGTTCCCAGCAGAATCAGAGTGGCAGTAAACAATGGTATATAGTCTGGCTGAGCGGTGTACACAGAGTGTCAGTAAACAATGGTATATAGTCTGGCTGAGCGAGCGGTGTACTACTGTTCCCAGCAGAATCAGAGTGGCAGTAAACAATGGTATATAGTCTGGCTGAGCGGTGTACACAGAATGTCAGTAAACAATGGTATATAGTCTGGCTGAGCGGTGTACACAGAGTGTCAGTAAACAATGGTATATAGTCTGGCTGAGCGGTGTACACAGAGTGTCAGTAAACAATGGTATATAGTCTGGCTGAGCGGTGTACACAGAGTGGCAGTAAACACAATGCTATATACTCTGGCTGAGCGAGCGGTGTACTACTGTTCCCAGCAGACACAGAACAGTAAACAGAATGCTATATAGTGTGGCTGAGCGAGCGGTGTACCACTATTCCCAGCAGACACAGAACAGTAAACAGAATGCTATATAGTGTGGCTGAGCGAGCGGTGTACCACTATTCCCAGCAGACACAGAACAGTAAACAGAATGCTATATAGTGTGGCTGAGCGAGCGGTGTACCACTATTCCCAGCAGACACAGAACAGTGAACAGAATGCTATATAGTGTGGCTGAGCGAGCGGTGTACCACTATTCCCAGCAGACACAGAACAGTGAACAGAATGCTATATAGTGTGGCTGAGCGAGCGGTGTACCACTATTCCCAGCAGACACAGAACAGTGAACAGAATGCTATATAGTGTGGATGAGCGAGCGGTGTACCACTATTCCCAGCAGACACAGAACAGTAAACAGAATGCTATATAGTGTGGCTGAGCGAGCGGTGTACCACTATTCCCAGCAGACACAGAACAGTGAACAGAATGCTATATAGTGTGGCTGAGCGAGCGGTGTACCACTATTCCCAGCAGACACAGAGTGGCAGTAAACAGAATGCTATATAGTGTAGCTGAGCGAGGTACACAGAGTGGCAGTAAACAGAATGCTATATAGTGTGGCTGAGCAAGCGGTGTACTACTATTCCCAGCAGACACAGAGTGGCAGTAAACAGAATGCTATATAGTGTGGCTGAGCGAGGTACACAGAGTGGCAGTAAACAGAATGCTATATAGTGTGGCTGAGCAAGCGGTGTACTACTGTTCCCAGCAGTGACACAATGACAGGGGGGACCCTGGCTAGCGTGGCTGGAGCGCGAACTACCCTGCCTGCCTACCCAAAGCTAAACCCACAGACAAATGGCGGAGATATGACGTGGTTCGGGTATTTATTTACCCGAACCACGTGACAGTTCGGCCAATCAGAGCGCGTTCGGGTCCGAACCACGTGACCCGTTCGGCCAATCACAGCGCTAGCCGAACGTTCGGGGAACGTTCGGCCATGCGCTCTTAGTTCGGCCATATGGCCGAACGGTTTGGCCGAGCACCGTCAGGTGTTCGGCCGAACTCGAACATCACCCGAACAGGGTGATGTTCTGCAGAACCCGAACAGTGGCGAACACTGTTCGCCCAACACTACTTACACTCTGGCCTCCTTGTACCTGATTGGAAAACGTGGGAGATCCCTCTCTCCTATGGGCGATGTGTACTGGTTCGTTGCCATAGCCACCCAGTGGGTGGAGTGAATTGGGACGCGTTGGAGTTCCGGATATGCCGCTCGTATCACTCGTGTTTTGCGGCTAATGATTGGCTATCCATGTCCCGCCCCCCGCTGGGATAGGCGCATCTTGGCGCTACGTATAATGTACACAAAGCGCCCGATTGGAGGGAGGGAGAACTGTCACGTACGGTGGGAGGAGCGGCCGGTGACGTCAGACGCGTGGTTTGGATACATATTGCGGCCATTATTCAACGCAGTCACCGGCCTCTCTGCACCCACGTAAACACCTCTGATGAAGCAACGCTTGTTGTGAAACAGCTGTCAGGTAGGGGGGAGCGCTCTCCATCGGGGGCCTCCTCTGGTTTTTTATCATCTGCTGCTAATAAAATCGTTTTATGGCAACACGAGCACTGGTGCCCGCCTTCTCTATTTTTTCTTTACTGTGCCATTTTTTCTTTACTGTTTAAAATATACCACGCGCCGGAGGTGTATCAGGTATAGAGCTCTGAAGAAGAGGGGCGGACCCCTTGAAACGTCAGCCATTCATTAAATTGTGCGAAGTGACCAGGGGTGCTCAGCAGGACCCCGAATGCGAAGTTTACCCGAAAATTCGGGCGATTTTTCAGGTTTGCCGAATGCAAACCCGAACCCGAATAATGCAATCCATGGCGAATCCGAATGCGAAGTCTCCCGAATGTGCGCACTAAAATTCGGCCGGATGGAGCTGTGGGTTAGGTTTCGGCTTCGGGATTCGGGGAGGACGTCATTGGGCCAATCAGAAGTCCTCCAGCCAAGGACCTGGCTACCCTAGCAACCAATCAGAGGAGGGGAGCCTGGCGGCGGCCATCTTGCGGAGCCACGTACTTGTGTGACTGTGCTGGTACTGAGAGTATCTCCAGTGTTGTGCTGCGTCTGATCAAGTGCATTTTCACTGCTAAACCTAGCGTTTTGCTTCCTAAACACCTCCTAAACACATTTATTGTTGTCTTATATAGTTAGCTAGTATTTTGATTGTTTTTAGTCAGCTAGTGTATACTGTATACTGTGCTAGACTAGTGTTAGTCTGTGGGCAGGCTAGGCCTGCTAGCCTAGGTAGCCTTAGCCTACTACTAGCTTAGGTAGGTTAGATATTCTAGTTAGTTGTGTACTTAGTAGTGCTAGTTTAGTTAATTATTTATTACTGCTGTAGTATGTTACTTTATTAGTTTCAGTACTGTGTTAGCTAGTTACTGACTGTGTACAGGCCACCACCAGCATCCGTTGTGAGTGACCTGTGACTGTCACCTGCCCGAGCCTGATTGCGCCTGACCGTGTGTGACCGATTGTAATTGTCAGCGACTGTCTGCCGCACGACTTAGTTATAGTGTAGTACGCTAGGTATTTCTGTTAGCATACAACGAATGTATTGTATATGCAACAACTACTGTATGACTAGTATACTGCATGGCCACTAGATGGCAGTGTTACTTTTATGTGTGTTCCTATTCTTGCTGTGTCATAGTGATAAAATAAAAGGTTCTGTGCTCGTTGGTTCCTGAGCAGAGTTCAGTGTAACACACAGACTAGTCTGCCTGTCCTTTGTGTAGCCTAAGAAGTTATATCCATCAGGTTATGGGCCCAGGTCATGCTACAGAAATCCAGCACATGCCACAGAAGCCCAGGATATAACCAGATACAGCAAGCTACAGCAATTGAGTGCAGGAGACAGCACCAGAAAGACAAACAGCAGAAATGGCTGCCAGCATCCCCTCAGCAAAGTTCTCCATCGCAAATCTATCAAATCAGAACTACCAGTCCTGGAAATTCAAGATGAAAATGCTGCTTATAAGAGAAGGTACGTGGAAATGTATAGATGAACCCAGACCTGAACAGCCCACGGAGGAGTGGATAGACAGAGATCAGAAAGCTCAGAGCACAATCTCTCTATGCATAGATGATGATCAAATCATACATATATGTAACTGTAAGACTGCTAAAGAAATGTGGGACGGACTACAGAAAGTGCATGAAAGAGTCAATCTCAGCAATAAACTGTATTTAATCAGAAAGCTTTATCAGACCAAGCTACAGAAAGACCAGGAAATGCAGGACTATATAAGACAGACCTTAGAAATGGTGGGGAGACTGAGAGGAATTGGTGAAGATATAAAGGACTTCCATGTGGCAGCATTATTGTTAAGTGGACTTCCTGAAAGTTATGAGACACTTGTCACAGCACTAGATGCACGTCCAGATGATGAACTAACACTGGAATATGTAAAAGGCAAGCTTGTGGATAAATACAAGCGTAAAGCAGAAAGTATGAGTCATGCAAGTGTGTGTTCAGAGACTGCTTTAAAGGTAAAGTACAAAAGTAATGTGCAGCTAGAAAAACGGGAATGCTTTGTGTGCAAAAAAACAGGACACCTAAAGGCAGATTGTAGAATCTGGAAAGCTAGAATGCAAAAACAGAGTGGATTGCAACAAGCTAAGAAAGTCACAGAAACAAAGGAGTTTGCATTTGGATCCAAAAATGGTGTCACCTCAGTGCAAGCATGGTGTGTGGACTCAGGTGCTACTAGTCACATGACAAATGACAGACATTTCTTCACTCAGCTTGATGAAAGCAAAACAGAAAGGATAACTACAGCTAATGGACAATTCACGAATTCAGTGGGAATAGGAGATGGCTTTCTATACTGTCCTATCTCTCCACATGTCACTAGAAAGATCAATGTGAGAAATGTTCTGTATGTGCCAGACCTTGACAGCAATCTTTTGTCAGTAAAGAAGCTCACTGACCAAGGCAATGTAGTCACATTTCAGGGTGACAGTTGTCTCATCACAAAAGGGGATTGCTTGCTTGCAAAGGCTAAAATCACAGATGAACTATATCAGCTGAACTGCAGTGAAATGGTTAAAACAGCCAAAGAGGATAAGCATTCAGACTGCATCCACACGTGGCACAGACGCCTCGGGCACAGAAGTCCTGATATAATAAAGAAAATAGGTGAGAATAACTATGCAAGTGGTATTAAGATCAATCCATGTGATCAAACGGTGATCTGCACCAGCTGTATTAAAGGAAAAATGACAAGGAAACCTTCTCCCAAGCAGACCAGCAGCAAAGCTCAGAAAACTCTGGACTTGATTCATTCAGATCTTTGTGGTCCAATGAAAACTTTAACTCCAGGAAAGAAAAAGTACTTTCTGACTTTCATTGATGATTACTCCAGATACACTACAGTATTTCTACTTCACAATAAGGAAGAAGTGCCAGGGAAATTAGAAGAGTATCTCGCTCAAGTAAGTAATACATTTGGCAGGATGCCCAAAGTACTACGAACAGATAATGGCTCAGAATATACAAGTGGTAAAACGCAAGCCATTCTGAGGAAACATGGAATCTTGTTCCAGACAACTGTTCCATATAACCCAGAGCAAAATGGAGTTGCAGAGAGAATGAACCGCACGCTGTGCGAGAGTGGGAGGAGCATGCTCTTTGATGCTGATATGCCAACCACATACTGGGGAGAAGCTATCATGACGGCATGTTACCTTCAAAATCGTTTGCCAGGAAAAGCAACAACAAAAACTCCATATGAACTGTGGAACAAAAAGAAACCAGATTTAAGACATATCAAAATTTTTGGAAGCAAAGCCTATGTACACATTCCAAAAGAAAAACGTACAAAATGGGATGTGTGTGCAGAAGAAGGAATACTTGTGGGGTACAGTGAATCACAAAAAGGATAAAGAATTTTACATCAAGACACAAATAAGATAACAGTCAGCAGAAGTGTGATTATTGATGAAAGCTCTGTATGTGTAAAGTTTGAACAGCCGACTAGGGATGAGCGTAATGACCTAATTACGAATTTCCGAAATTTCGCGAAATTACTACAATTACGATTTTAGCAGTAATCGAAATTTCGTAATTTTCGCAAATTACGCAAATTTTCGTAATTACGATTACGAAATTTAGTATTTTAAAGTTTGCAAAGGTTTCTATCCCTCTAGATGTCTTCGTAATCGAAATTTCACTCCCGTAATGACGAATTTCGTGTCTCCAACCGAAATTTTACTATTTCAGGTTTGTAAGGGTTTCTATCCCTCTAGATGCCTAAAATGAATAGCCCAGCCAGCCTCCTCCTCCTCCTCCTCCTCCTCCTCCTCCTCCTCCTCCTCCTCCTCCTCCTCCTCCTCCTCCTCCTCCTCCTCCTCCTCCTCCTCCTCCCTCTCCCTCTCCCTCTCCCTCTCCCTCTCTCTCTCTCTCTCTCTCTCTCTCTCTCTCTCTCTCTCTCTCCAGAGATCTGTAGTACTTCAAAACCATACTCACATTCATGACATGTCCAGGGATCAAACCCAGGCCAACCACATGAAAGACAGCTATGCTCACCACCATACCACCAAACACACACTAAATAGACTGCTAACCTAAATCTTACTTGTAGACAGTCATATGAGACACATGCTGGGTGCAGGGCTTTGTGATTGGACCATGCGATAGAGTGAGGTGCAAAAATGAAATCATGCCTAGCAGAGGATGGTTTCACAGTGCTAAATGCTAGGCTGGCTGTGGTGCAATTGGTTAGTGTGTCTGGCTGGTAACAGCAAGGTTACAGGTTCAATTCCATCCAGGCATGTCTTTTCCTTTTGCGTTCAACAGTTGTCCAAACAGAGTCAACAGAGCCCCAGATAGCCATGTAGAGTTAGGTCACAGCTAGCCTGGCTGTGGTGCAATTGGTTAGTGCGTCTGGCTAGTAACAGCAAGGTTACAGGTTAGATTCCATCCAGGCATGTCTTTTCCTTTTGCGTTCAACAGTTGTCCAAACAGAGTCAACAGAGCCCCAGATAGCCATGTAGAGTTAGGTCACTGCTAGCCTGGCTGTGGTGCAATTGGTTAGTGCGTCTGGCTGGTAACAGCAAGGTTACAGGTTCGATTCCATCCAGGCATGTCTTTTCCTTTTGCGTTCAACAGTTGTCCAAACAGAGCCAACAGAGCCCCAGATAGCCATGTAGAGTTAGGTCACAGCTAGCCTGGCTGTGGTGCAATTGGTTAGTGCGTCTGGCTGGTAACAGCAAGGTTACAGGTTCGATTCCATCCAGGCATGTCTTTTCCTTTTGCGTTCAACAGTTGTCCAAACAGAGCCAACAGAGCCCCAGATAGCCATGTAGAGTTAGGTCACAGCTAGCCTGGCTGTGGTGCAATTGGTTAGTGTGTCTGGCTGGTAACAGCAAGGTTTGATTCCATCCAGGCATGTCTTTTCCTTTTGCGTGCGCGCGCTGCGCCATTGAACCCCATGGGGTATTTTGCGTGCGTAAAACTTTACGCATGCAAAACTTTGTGCTCGGTGTTTGGACAACTGTTGAACTCAAAAGGAAAAGACATGCCTGGATGGAATCGAACCTGTAACCTTGCTGTTACCAGCCAGACACACTAACCAATTGCACCACAGCCAGGCTAGCTGTGACCTAACTCTACATGGCTATCTGGGGCTCTGTTGGCTCTGTTTGGACAACTGTTGAACGCAAAAGGAAAAGACATGCCTGGATGGAATTGAACCTGTAACCTTGCTGTTACCAGCCAAACGCACTAACCAATTGCACCACAGCCAGCCTAGCATTTAGCACTGTGAAACCATCCTCTGCTAGGCATGATTTCATTTTTGCACCTCACTCTATCGCATGGTCCAATCACAAAGCCCTGCACCCAGCATGTGTCTCATATGACTGTCTACAAGTAAGATTTAGGTTAGCAGTCTATTTAGTGTGTGTTTGGTGGTATGGTGGTGAGCATAGCTGTCTTCCATGTGGTTGGCCTGGGTTTGATCCCTGGACATGTCATGAATGTGAGTATGGTTTTGAAGTACTACAGATCTCTGGAGAGAGAGAGAGAGAGAGAGAGAGAGAGAGAGGGAGGAGGAGGAGGAGGAGGAGGAGGAGGAGGAGGAGGAGGAGGAGGAGGAGGAGGAGGAGGAGGAGGAGGAGGAGGAGGAGGAGGAGGAGGAGGAGGAGGAGGAGGAGGAGGAGGAGGAGGAGGAGGAGGAGGAGGAGGAGGAGGAGGAGGAGGACTGGCTGGCTGGCTGTGCTATTCATTTTAGGCATCTAGAGGGATAGAAACCCTTACAAACCTGAAACAGTAAAATTTCGGTTGGAGACACGAAATTCGTAATTACGGGAGTGAAATTTCGATTACGAAATTGTAAATTACGATTTGAAAATTAATTACGAAATTACGAATTTGGGTCGTAATGTTAAATTTCGCATTCGTAATAAAAGCAGTTCGAAATTTCGAAAATTTCGGCTCATCTCTACAGCCGACTCAAACTATCCAAACTGAGGAAGAATCAACATCTGTCACTCAAGAAAATAAAGAAAATGACACAGAAATAGAAATTATTACAGAAAAATCAGAAACTGAAACAGAGACACCTTTAATCAGAAGATCAACCAGAACCCATAAAGATGTTCCAGCTGAACGACTATCTTACATAGCTTGAAGAGCCGTCCAAACTGAACCTGGTTCATGGAAAGAGATGCAGGAACTGTCAATGCATGAGAAGCAAATGTGGAATAAAGCTGCTGATGAAGAGATGGCATCACTCAAAGATCTACAGACATGGACTCTTTCAGAGCTACCTCAAGGTAAACATGCCATAGGATGTAAATGGGTTTTTAAAACCAAATGTAATTCTGAAGGAAAAATCTGTCGGTACAAGGCAAGGTTGGTTGCTAAAGGATACTCACAGAAGTTCGGTGAGGACTATGATGCTACTTTTGCGCCAGTCGCTAGACAAAGTACTTTCAGAACACTCATGACAGTGGCTGCCATGCGAAAAATGATTGTGAAACATCATGATATAAAGACAGCTTTTCTTAATGGTGATATTGAAGAAGAAATTTACATGTGTCAGCCAGAAGGATTTGTGAAAAAGGGACAAGAGCACCTTGTCTGCAAGTTGCAAAAATCTCTTTATGGCCTCAAACAATCAGCACGAGCGTGGAACTCAAAAATTAATCAAGTTCTATTAAGTGAAGGATTTACAAGAAGCAAGGCTGATCCGTGCCACTGCCTATATGCCAAACAAATAGACACTGAATAGATGTATCTATTAGTTTATGTTGACCTGATCATTGCTCACAAAAACAACAATGAAATTGGAAAATTAACAGGAGTACTCAACAAGCATTTTGAAACAAAAGACCTAGGAGAAATGACATATTATCTTGGAATTGACATCCAGCGTGAGAAAGATGGAAGCTTCCTGTTAAACCAGAGTGCAAAAATTGAGTCTATTCTTCAGCAATTCAACATGACAGAGGCCAAAGGAACAAGCACACCTATGGATACAGCCTACCCAAAGTTAGAAGGAGAAGATGATCTTCTCACATCTAATGAACAGTACAGACAAGCAGTGGGGGCACTTCTCTACATTGCAACCACTACACGTCCAGACATTGCAGCTGCCATGTCTCTTCTTTGCAGACGAGTTGATAAACCACGTGAAAGAGACTGGAATGCAATTAAAAGAGTTATGAGATATCTGAAACAGACAAAAGGCTTAAGTTTGAAACTGTCAGCGAGTGGTGACTTAAACCTCATGGGATATGTGGACTCTGATTGGGCAGGTGACCACAACACACGTAAGTCCACCAGTGGTTACTTATTAAAATTGGGAAACAGTCCTATATCTTGGTCCAGTAAGAAACAAACGTCAGTGGCACTGTCTTCTACAGAAGCTGAATACATATCGGCAGCGTATGCCAGTCAAGAAGTTGTGTGGTTACAGCAATTACTCAAGGATCTTGGAGAGGCAACATCAGAACCTACTGTCTTATTTGAGGACAATCAGGCTTGCATTAAGCTTGCAACAAGTGAGAAGATTAGTGCAAGAACCAAGCACATCGACGTGAGACATCATTACATTCATGACCTAGTTGATCAAAAATTGATTGTACTTATGTACTGTGAATCAGAAAAAATGATTGCCGATGCTTTGACAAAACCACTTCCTAAAAATAGATTTGAGGATCTTAGATCAGAAATGGGACTGACATAGTTAGTAGTTGTTGAGTGGGGGTGTTAGCATACAAGGAAAGTATTGTATATGCAACAACTACTGTATGACTAGTATACTGCATGGCCACTAGATGGCAATGTTACTTTTATGTGTGTGCCTATTCTTGCTGTGTCATAGTGATAAAATAAAAGGTTCTGTGCTCGTTGGTTCCTGAGCAGAGTTCAGTGTAACACACAGACTAGTCTGCCTGTCCTTTGTGTAGCCTAAGAAGTTATATCCATCAATTTCTTAGTTACCTGCATGCGTACTACTAGTGTCTACTACTATACTACTAGTATCCGTTCACTAATTTTTTTTTCACTGTCTGTTACTGTGTGATTTTATTATCATCTGTAGTGTGTAATAAATAAGAGTTACAACACACACAGACCACCACCAGCATCCGTTGTGAGTGACCTGTGACTGCCAGCCGATTGATTGATTGATTAATTGATTGATTGATTGCGTCTGACCGTGTGTGACCGATTGTAATTGTCACCGACTGTCTGAGGCCCGACTTAGTTATAGTGTAGTACGCTAGGTATTTCTTAGTTACCTGCGTCCGTAGTACTAGAAAGAGAAACCTTAACCAAGGATTGAATCCCAATCAGTTGCTGATACCCCCCTTTCCCACAAGAAGTCTTTACCTTTTCTCAAACGGATCATCAGGGGCTCTGTATGGCTGATATTGTGGTGAAACCCCTCCCACAGTGGGATGTCAGGACCATGGTGCTAACATCACACTGTGGGAGCCTTGTTGCATTGTGAGAAATAAGAGCTATTTCCAACTGCCAAAAAAGCAAGCAGCAGCTACTTTCACTGACATCACCTGCCAGCAGTAAAAATGTCAACTTGTGATAAATGTCAGAATGTAAATCAGGGAAAGGTAAGATTTTACGTTGGGCAAACGCTGACTAAATCATTTATACACAAATAGACTTAAGCGAGCTCTAGGGCTGTCTCTCACCGACACATGTCAGTGCGCATGCGCGCGCACCCGTCAGCCGTGCGTGCGCGCATCCGTCCGCCCATGCACATGCCCACCCAGCTAACTGGCCCCGTCTTACCGTCCCAATGGTCCGAGCTGCCCACATGTGCAAAAAGCACGGACTCAAGGACACAGAGACAGAAGTACACAGGGACAGTTAGGTTTTATTAGGTAGGATAATTATTGTAAACATTAAGCACTTTTGTTCATTATGTTAGTTTCACTGAAGTTCCTCTTTACGGTCACTGTTTCGATAGGCTCCCCTCCCTGATGCCACTTTATTCACGCTCGTGGTTCTGAATGGAGGCAGTCTCTCCATCCACTTCATGCTCCCTGTGTGTCAGCCCTCCTCCCTAGCTGCTCACAACAGCCACTGCCGGGAGCATTCTGTGACACTTCTGAAGTATTCATGGCAGAATGCTCCTGGCAGCAGCTGCTGTGCACAGCCGGGCGGAAGCAATGTCATACAGGGAGAGGAGAGTGTATGGAGCATGCTACACTCTCAGATTCAGTTCAGCAACCTCCAGTCAGAGCTATGAACAGGGGCAGAGCAGTGCCATGTAGGGAAGCCAATCCAAACAGGGGCGGTCTTTCAGTATTTGCACCCCCAGGACACAAATTTCCAAAGATGGGGCTATTGGGTACTTTGGCAAAAGTTCAATACTAGCAGTTTTTATGTTAATCACTTATTTATCAATGGATATACTACGGGTATAATTGATATCCGTTTTTGATGTGGGGGACATTTTACCTCCATTCTCCACTTTATCTATGGGTGGCATGATATCTGCATTTGATCTTTGGGAGACATGTTTTCTGCATTTGATCTGTGGGCACATGTTATATGCATTTGATCTGTGGGCACATGTTGTCTGCAATTTATTTATGGGGCATAATATCTGATCTTTTGGGGGGCATATTATCTGCACCTACCTAAAAATTGTTATGTGCAGCCTGTGTCTAAGATGTCTAAAAAACGTAGCATTTATCTGCCAAAACATTTTGAATTGCAGCCACAGTATGTGAGGCCTGAATATTTTGGACAATTGCCTGCCTAAAACATTGTTCTTGCAGCCACACTGGAGGCCTGAAAAATGATGCAATTACCTGCCCAAAAAAAATTGCATTTTAGCCACTGTATGAAAGAGAGGCCATAGAAATTGGACAATTACTTGCTGAATAAATATTTGAATTTTTTAGCCTCTGCATGAGACAGAGGGCATAAAAATTGGGCAGTTACCTGCCAAATACATATCATAATTTCAGTCTCTGTATGAGACAAAGGCTGGAAAAATTGGGCAATTGCCTGCCAAATAAATATCATAATTTCAGTCTCTGTATGAGACAGAGGCCTGAAGTAATTGGCATGCACCAGAGAGACTAATAATATATATATATATATATATATATATATATATATATATATATATATATATATATATATATATATACTTTTTTTTTTTTTTTTTTTTGGGGGGGGGGGGGTTACAGACAACTAAAGTAGGACCAAATAACATACTGTGTGCCTTGCTGGTAATGGTGCTGGACAGCTGTCCCTGTGGCCAGGGTGGACAGAAGTGACTGGCATGCACCAGGGCAATAATATAATGTTTTGGTTTGGGTACAGTCATTTTGAAGTAGGACCAAATGAGATACTGGGTGGTGGTGCAGGATAGCTGTGCCTGTGGCCAGGGTGGACATTAGGCCTGGAGTAACTGGCATGCACTAGGGTACTATATTTTTTAGTCAAAGTAGGACCCAAGGATATACTGGGTGCCATGCTGGTGGTGGTGCAGAATAGCTGTGCCTGTGGCCATGGCAGACATGAAGCCTGGAAGTAACTGACATGTGCTAAGGGTAAAGGGTTTTTTTGGTTTGGGTAAAGCCAAATCGAAGTAGGACCAAAGCCCCCATATATGCTACAATCACCAAAATTGCATGGATTATGCATGAATTATGAAGGTGATCAGTGGCTACAACTTAAAACATTTTTTTCAAAAAGACCTAATAGTTTTTGAGAAAATTTACTTTAAAGTTTCAAATGAAAAAAGTATTTGTGATTAAAAACTGCTAAAACCCACCAACTTTAGCAAAGCCCCCTTACTTGCTAGAAACACCAAATTCGCAGGATATGGGAAAATCGATTTTAAAGTTTCAAAGGAAGTTTCAAAGGAAAAAAGTACACATGTAAATACGGTAAATGCATTAACTGTCATTTATCACTATTACGGCATTTAAATGTATACTATTTTCCTTTGAAATGTTAAAATGAATTTTCTAAAAAAAACTATAAGGTCTTTTTGAAAAATGTTTTTCCTCTTGTTCCCACTATTCTTATTAACATAACTGGCAACTTTGGTGTTTCTACCATACCATGTAAGGGGGCTTTGCTATTAACCGCAAAATTCGGCTGGTTTTCAGGTGATAATCACGGATATGTTTCCCGTGATCACAGCCCGAATACTTGGAATAACAGCTGAATTTGTGATTGACTGCCGTGATTGATTCCCAATCACGGATTAGGATCATGATGTCGGATAGTGAAAAATGCTTGTGAATCATGGCTATGCCGTGATCACGGATTGTTTCCAAGCAACACTGCTGGGGGTCTAAAAACGTTACCACCCAGTACAGTTATGTGTCCTTTATGGATTTGATATGGGGGTCCTTCCTCACACACAATAGAGTGAGCCTCCCCGTTTTAATGAGATTTGAGCAATAGGATTCCAGCTCTTCTTCCTCACCCTGGGAAACATCATCTACCATGTTTGTTCCACCAGACACAGACAAGACCAGGGTTCTCCAAAAGGTGAGAAGCCCCCTGGGAAGCCTGCTCCTCTTGCTCTTTCTCACCCCCACAGCCACCATCCTCCTCCTCTGACTCCTCTTCAGACTCCTCCCTCTGACCCTGTGCAGCTGATCACATTGCTCCCTCTCCAATATGCTTCATCGCAAACTTTTCCTCCTCTTCATGCTCCTGCTCATCTAAGGCCTGCTCAAGGACGCGTCGCATGGAACACTCCAGAAAAATATATGCAGCATAATGTCACTGATGTTGCTTTCACTGCGACTGACTAGATTAGTGGTCTCCTCGAAAGGAAGCATCAATCTGCAGGCATCGCGTATGAGAACCCATTGCCTAAAAATATACCATGTCCCCAGAAACTATCCTACTAGCAAATGCACAGAGGTACTCATTCACTGTACATTTCTGATAACATAGTACAGTCAGTCACATGGGTGTTGATGTGACGCTGTGTGGGGGTAGCACAGCACATGACTTTTACAAATTTCAGACAAAGAATCATTTTTGCACAGTGATGGTGGGCTATAACAGTGAGGCACGCAGACACACACAGTACAGTCACACAGATGTTGATGACACACGGTAACAGAACATGTTGCTCACACAGCAAGCAGTGACCAGCCAAGGCGTATTGTCACAAATGTCTGTGACACTGTTTTTTTTTTTTTGGCAGACTGATATCACCAATAACACAGTACGGTTGGTCACATGGGTGTTGCTGTGACGCTGTGTGGGGGTGACACAGCACGCATTTTGTCACAAATGTTAGACACTGAATCCCTTTTGAGCAGTGATGGTGGGCTATAATGATGACGCAGTTACACATTACACTGTATATGGGGGTGTGGTATTGCTACCACTCACCACATTACAAAAAAGCAACAACAAATAATGAGTATAGCTGGGTCATTGTCACTTTCCCACTTTCCCATGACTATTGGGGGGTCCCTAGATGGTGAACTGTAAGCAAAAGAGCACCTAGGAAGCAGCTGCACAGAATTATATCACAATACAGCCTATTTCCCACTGTCCATCTCTCTGCAGCTGCTCCTCACTACACTAACGAATGCAGAATGAATATTGCAGCGGGATTGTGGCTTTTATAGGGAAGGGTGGACTTACACTACTGGGATACAGCAGAGGCTAGTCATGGGCCAAATATCAAGTGTTGGGTTCGCAAATTTCGAATCTGAATCTCCGCAAAAATTTGCAAATCTGGCGAATCTGCAAATCTCCATAGACATCAATTGCAGGCGAAGGGCCGTCGACTTTAGCGGTCAATAGCAAAGGCCCCTTACATGCTAGAAACACCAAATTTTCAGGGTATGTCGAAGGGGACAGTGGGTACAAGAGGAACAATATATATTTTTTAAAGACCTTATAGTTTTTAAGAAAATCAATTTTAAAGTTTCATAGGAAAAAAGAATACATTGAAATGCGGAAAATGACCCCAAATGTAGTAAACCCAACAGTAGTGTAAATTCCCATATGTCAAAAGAAAGAGCAATGAATTTCATGATGGGGTTTCCAGGGGGTCCGTACCAGGGGTGCTCGGATACCCCCGATCACGTATTTGAGTGATCACGATCTTGACTCCGCCCACCCACAAATTGGTCATGATCGTGAAAACGGATATCCGACTCGAATGCGGTTAAGAGTCGGGTACCCGCATGTAATCACGAATCATGACTCGTAATCATGAATTCCCTTTAAATTGCCTTTAAATCATGTTTGACATGAAATGATGCATCATTTTGTTTTTTATTAAAAACAACAATGATGTATGTGGTAAGGTGTATAAAAATTATTTTTTTTCAAGAGATAGAGATCAAGTATATATATATATATATATATATATATATATATATATATATATATATATATATATATATACACAGTACAGACCAAATGTTTGGACACCTTCTCATTCAAAGAGTTTTCTTTATTTTCACGACTATGAACATTGTAGATTCACACTGAAGGCATCCAAACTATGAATTAACACATGTGGAAGTATAAAAACAGGGAACACCAAGAGCCCCAATAGTGTAATACGTACTGGATAAGGTGGCAATAAATTGGTATTGCTAGATACACACAAGTCAGGGTCACCAGCAGGCAACCACTGTAAAGGCCGGTGGGGAGATTATCCTGACCCCACTCAGGATTAAGAAGCCGCTCTCTGTAGACAGGAAAAAAGGGTAGCAACCCTCCACCAAGGGTGGACTCGAACTTGTATACAATGAACAGAGGCGCCAAAAGTATAAAATTAGATTAAATAAGCTTAAAAACCAACTTAATTGGCAAAAATTAAGGAGGAAGTGGTGGTCTTACCTCCCTCAAGCAGACACGACGACGACTGCAATTCAGACAGTCAAACACATATATTAGACGCTGTAACGATCGGTGGGCGCAGAGAGTATCTGATTACCGGTGATCTGCAGTATCACCGGAAATACAGATATATACCAGATTATAAGTGATCTGCAGTCTCACCGATAATCCGATATACAAACTAACCTCTGTTCACCTGAGTAGAGTGTAGTGTTTGGTGTAACAGTAACACTTAGAGGACAAGGCCTCAATGCAGCAAGGAGTACTGCACAGATTCCTTCCGCAGACCTGAGCTCTCCAAGACGAGAGGAGTCAGACTGACAGTAGGAAGGTATATCTGAAAGTGACCCTCAGGAGGAAGGATCGCTAACAGAGCGAGGAACCGCCTCTAACGGTAAGGTCGGTTCTCGAGGTCGGACAAGCCAGGTCGTACACACACGGACAGATAAAGTACAAGATCAGGAGGCAAAGGCGGAGTCAAAGTACAGGCAGGGTTCAGCAACGAGGTATCAGATATATCGGGGTACAAAATCAGGAGGCAGAAACAGAGTCAAGGAACGAGCCGGGGTTCGGCAACAGAGTATCAGAAATATCGAGGTACAAGATCAGAGTTCAGGAGGATAGTCAAAGCAGGCAAAAGTCATAACATATAATCACAATCAAACTAGTACTTTAGCTATCAACAGAATCTAGCTAAGTGTAGGATTACAGCTCCAGCTGGTCCCGGCACACTTAAGGATCTGACTACAGGTCTGAGTGCTCCCACATATGTGATTGCACGCCAGACAAAGAGCAAGTGAACAACCAGCAGTATATATACTCTAGGACCTTTCCAGGACCTCCCTAATTGCTGGTCCAATGAGAGCAGTGGAATTTGTCAGCTGACCCAGCTGGTCAGCCGACACCCTTCTAACTGCTATTTAAACTCTGCCTCTGTGCTCGCGCGCGTGTAAGTCTGAATCCTGGTGGACTATCAGTCCCAGCCACACCAGTACTGTCATGCAATGTATCTAGTGCGGGGGCCGCCTCTGATGCGGATTCCGCCGTTACCAATGCGGATTCCGCCGCACTGCCCATGCGGCATGCAGCGTTTTTTCCGCGTTGTGACGCCATGCTGGACGCGGAAACAGCCGCCTCACCTCGAGAGACGGCGGCTTTTCCGCGTTTCCTCACAGTACCCCCCTCCCGAGGAGTGGACTCCGGACAACTCCTACCAGGTTTCTCGGGATGTAAGGCGTGAAATTCCCTCCTTAATTCGTCCGCATGCATGCGACTCCCCGGTACCCATTGTCTCTCCTCAATGCCGTACCCTTTCCAATGTACGAGATATTGTACCGAGTTTTGTACAACGCGTGAATCTAAAATCTTTTCTACCTCGTACTCAGGTTGGTCATCCACCAACACAGGAGGAGGAGGAGTGGGACCCACATGGACTGCTGGCTTAAGCAGGGATACGTGGAAGGACCTTACCCCACGCATGCTAGCGGGAAGATCAACAGCGTAAGTGACGTTGTTGATCCTTCTGGCTATCGGGAAAGGCCCGACAAACCTGGGACCCAACTTGTCTGAGGGCTGTTTCAGGGCCAAGTGACGTGTGGATACCCAAACCAAGTCTCCTGGTTGGAATCTCCACTCCAAAGACCGTTTCTTGTCAGCTTGACCCTTCTGACTCAGAAACGCCTTTTCCAAACTGTCTCTCACCGTCCGCCAAATGTCTTTAAAAGACCTTTGCCAAGCCTCCAGAGCTGGAAACGGAGTGGAGGCCACTGGTAACGGTGAAAATTTGGGCAATCTTCCAGACACAACCTGGAACGGAGAAAATCCAGTGGAAGAACTTTTCAAATTGTTTTGTGCAAATTCTGCAAAGGGCAGAAATTTGACCCAGTCATTCTGCGCCTCTGCAACGTAGCATCTCAAAAACTGCTCTAACGACTGGTTGACCCTCTCCGTCTGACCGTTGGTCTGTGGGTGGTAGCCCGATGAAAACGACAGCTTCATGCCCATTTGATGACAGAATGCCCTCCAGAATTTAGATACGAATTGGACTCCCCGATCGGACACTATGTTTTCCGGAATGCCGTGTAACCGGAACACGTGTTTGATAAACAAGTCGGCCAATTCCTGGGCCGAGGGGAGTCCTTTCAAGGGCACAAAATGGGCCATCTTGCTGAAGCGGTCGACTACCACCCAAATGACCGACATGCCCTCTGATCTGGGAAGCTCACCCACAAAATCCATGGACAAGTGGGTCCATGGTTCATTCGGGGTGGGTAAAGGCTGCAACCTCCCTACAGGTGCCAGCCGGGAGGGTTTGCTTTTGGCACATACCGCACAATCCTTAACAAATTCTTTGCAGTCGGCTGCCAGAGACGGCCACCAAGCGCACCTGGCCACAAGATCCTGTGTTCTAGATGCCCCAGGATGTCCCGCATTCTTGTGTGAATGGAATATCTGTAGCACCCGGAGACGGAATGGCAGAGGCACAAATAAAACCCCCTCAGGCTTCCCCTCAGGGACATCCTGCTGAAAAGGACTCAAGGTCTCTGTCCAGTCTTCCCAAGTCTCTGTTACGGCCAGCACCAAATTTTGTGGGACAATGGTCTCTGGGGCAGAAGGCTGTGCTGTCTCCAACTCAAAGCATCTGGACAGGGCATCTGCCTTAATGTTCTTGCTACCCGGGGTATACGTAATTATGAACCTGAACCTCGAAAAAAACAAAGACCATCGAGCCTGACGGGGACTTAATCTCTTAGCCCCCTCGATGTATTCTAGATTCTTGTGATCCGTGTATACAGTAATTGTATGTTCTGCTCCTTCCAGCCAGTGACGCCACTCCTCAAAGGCAAGTTTAATGGCTAAGAGCTCTCTGTTGCCTATATCGTAGTTTCTCTCTGCCGGAGAGAACCTACGAGAGAAATACGCACAAGGGTGTAGCCTTCCCTGCAAGCCTGACCGCTGAGACAGCACAGCCCCTACCCCAACCTCCGAGGCGTCGACCTCAACAATAAAAGGATAAGAGGTGTCTACATGTCTCAGGATGGGTGCGGAACAAAACAAATCTTTTAAAGTGGAGAAAGCACTTAATGCATCAGGAGACCAGTGGGTGGTATCTGCCCCTTTTTTCGTAAGACAGGTGAGGGGTGCGATAACCATGGAATACCCCTTTATGAACCTTCTATAATAATTTGCAAAGCCTAAAAACCGCTGTAAAGACTTCAACCCAACCGGCTGAGGCCATTCCAAAACAGCGGAGACTTTGGCGGGGTCCATAGACAGGCCCGTGGTGGAAATTATGTACCCCAGAAAGGCGACAGATGTGACTTCAAAAATACACTTCTCAATCTTAGCATAAAGTGAGTTTTGTCTTAATTTGTTGAGTACAAATTTCACATGTATTCTGTGCTCAGAGAGGTTGTTGGAGAAAACAAGTATATCGTCTAGATAGACCAGCACAAATCTCCCCAACACCTCTCTGAAGACCTCGTTGATGAGTTCCTGGAAAACGGCCGGGGCATTACATAACCCAAAGGGCATCACCAGATACTCGTAATGCCCGTCTGGCGTGTTAAAAGCCGTTTTCCACTCATCGCCCTTTCTAATGCGCACCAGGTTGTACGCGCCCCGTAAATCCAGCTTTGAGAAGATCTTAGCATCGGTGACCTGCGTAAATAAATCGTCTATCAGGGGTAACGGATAGCGATTCTTTACCGTGATCTTATTTAGTCCCCGGTAATCAATACAGGGCCGCAGGCCCCCGTCTTTCTTTTTAACGAAAAAGAAACCTGCTCCAGCAGGCGATCGGGACGGCCGGATGAAGCCTTTGGCTAAATTGTCACGGATATATTCCTTCATAGCCAATTTCTCTGGCCCAGATAAATTGTACAAATGACCCCGAGGGGGCATACAACCTGAACGTATATCAATGGGGCAATCGAAAGAGCGATGTGGGGGTAACTTGTCTGCAGCCTTGGGACAGAATACATCAGAATATTCCACATATTGCTCAGGTACCCCCTGAACATGAACCCTGGTTTGGCCCAATGTCACCTTCCCTAAACATCGCTGAAAGCAGTGTGCTGACCAAGAAATTAGTTGGCCGGTGGCCCAATCAATGTGTGGAGAATGAAGGTGCAACCATGGCATGCCGAGTATAATGGTGGAGGTTGTCATATGCAACACAAAGAACTGTAACTTTTCCCAGTGCAGTACCCCTATGGTGACCAGCACCTCTGGTGTCTGAGACAGTGGGTGATTCCCTTGCAGAGGAGAGTCATCCACTGCCGTAACCTGGATGGGTGGTTGTACTGGTGTGAGCGGAATACACAATCTCTTAGCAAACTCCGAATCCATAAAATTTGCCGCGGAGCCTGAATCGATAAAGGCTTCCGTGACCTCAGTCTTATCTTCCCATGTAACGGTACAGGGAAGAAGCAATCGTTTTTCTTCTAGGGGTAAAAGTCGGACGCCCAGGGTGTTACCCCCCCACCACTCCTAAGCGGCAGCGTTTTCCCGGCTTATTGGGGCAGTTCTGTACTATATGCCCCCCTTCACCGCAGTACAAACACAGCTGTTCGGTCATTCTCCGTCTTCGCTCTACCTGGGTTAATTTTGACCGAGCAATCTGCATCGGCTCGGAAGGAGGCACGACAGGAGAAGGTGAAATAGTAGTAGGTGGAGTCACTGGGACCGTGGTGTAAGATACCCCTCTGAGACGGGAACTACCCCTGGTCTGTTTTTGGTAGCGCAGCCTGCGGTCGATTTGGATGGCCGCTGAGATGGCCTCATCGACTGTTCTGGGCTCGGGCTGGCTTAACATCAAATCAGAGACCTCATCGGACAGCCCTGACAAGAAATGATCTAATAGGGCATAGGTGTCCCACCTGGCCGTAACTGACCACCTCCTAAACTCGGCCGCGTAATCTTCGACCGGACCTTCGCCTTGACGCAAAAGCTTGAGCTTCCGCTCAGAAGTCGAGGCAAGGTCCGGATCGCCGTAAATTACCGCCATAGCTTTAAAAAATTCCTCTACAGAGGTAAGAGCTTTGTCTCCAGCGGGCAGGCTATACGCCCAAGACTGGGAGTCGCCGGACAACAAAGTTTTAATAAACGTGACCCTCTGGGTCTCAGTACCCGAAGATTGGGGTCTCAACTCAAAATAGGACAACACCCTACTCCTAAAATTCCGGAAGTCAGATCTGTGGCCGGAAAAGCTTTCAGGTACAGGCATACGTATGTCAGAGCTAGGAGAGGATCGCACATGATCCACTGATGTCTGGAGGGTTTGTACAGACCCTGATAGGGCATCAATAAGAGTTATGTGAGTGCCCAGTACTTGATTGATGTTGTCCACCGAAGCGGCAAGTACACCCAGACAATCAGTGTTTGCGTCCATTTTGTATTTTGGTCTGGCGTTCTGTAACGATCGGTGGGCGCAGAGAGTATCTGATTACCGGTGATCTGCAGTATCACCGGAAATACAGATATATACCAGATTATAAGTGATCTGCAGTCTCACCGATAATCCGATATACAAACTAACCTCTGTTCACCTGAGTAGAGTGTAGTGTTTGGTGTAACAGTAACACTTAGAGGACAAGGCCTCAATGCAGCAAGGAGTACTGCACAGATTCCTTCCGCAGACCTGAGCTCTCCAAGACGGGAGGAGTCAGACTGACAGTAGGAAGGTATATCTGAAAGTGACCCTCAGGAGGAAGGATCGCTAACAGAGCGAGGAACCGCCTCTAACGGTAAGGTCGGTTCTCGAGGTCGGACAAGCCAGGTCGTACACACACGGACAGATAAAGTACAAGATCAGGAGGCAAAGGCGGAGTCAAAGTACAGGCAGGGTTCAGCAACGAGGTATCAGATATATCGGGGTACAAAATCAGGAGGCAGAAACAGAGTCAAGGAACGAGCTGGGGTTCGGCAACAGAGTATCAGAAATATCGAGGTACAAGATCAGAGTTCAGGAGGATAGTCAAAGCAGGCAAAAGTCATAACATATAATCACAATCAAACTAGTACTTTAGCTATCAACAGAATCTAGCTAAGTGTAGGATTACAGCTCCAGCTGGTCCCGGCACACTTAAGGATCTGACTACAGGTCTGAGTGCTCCCACATATGTGATCGCACGCCAGACAAAGAGCAAGTGAACAACCAGCAGTATATATACTCTAGGACCTTTCCAGGACCTCCCTAATTGCTGGTCCAATGAGAGCAGTGGAATTTGTCAGCTGACCCAGCTGGTCAGCCGACACCCTTCTAACTGCTATTTAAACTCTGCCTCTGTGCTCGCGCGCGTGTAAGTCTGAATCCTGGTGGACTATCAGTCCCAGCCACACCAGTACTGTCATGCAATGTATCTAGTGCGGGGGCCGCCTCTGATGCGGATTCCGCCGTTACCAATGCGGATTCCGCCGCACTGCCCATGCGGCATGCAGCGTTTTTTCCGCGTTGTGACGCCATGCTGGACGCGGAAACAGCCGCCTCACCTCGAGAGACGGCGGCTTTTCCGCGTTTCCTCACAGACGCTCAAAAAAAATTGCAACGCGTTTCGCAGGCTCAATCCCGCTTCATCAGGCAATACAGGGAGGAGTATCAAGCGATCTGCACAAGGATTCAAGTTAAGCGCCTCTGTCAACAGAGGCGCTTAACTTGAATCCTTGTGCAGAAAGGATTGAGCCTGCGAAACAAGTTGCAATTTTTTGGGAGTTTCTAATAAATGTGTTTGACTGTCTGAATCGCAGTTGTTGTCGTGTCTGCTTGAGGGAGGTAAGACCACCACTTCCTCCATTTTTGCCAATTAAGTTGGTTTTTAAGCTCATTTAATCTCATTTTATACATGTGGAAGTATAGTACATGACCAAAAAGTGTGAAACAACTGAAAATATGTCATATTCTCTTGGCATTCTCTTGATGAGCTTCAAGAAATGGTCTTCCAACAGTCTTGAAGGAGTTCCCAGAGATGCTCAGCACTTGTTGGCCCTTTTGCCTTCACTCTGCAGTCCAGCTCACCCCAAACCATCACGATAGGGTTCAGGTCTGGTGACTGTGGAGGCCAGGTCATCTGGCGCAGCGCCCCATCACTCTCCTTCCTGGTCAAATAGCCCTTTCACAGCCTGGAGGTGTGTTTGGGGTCATTGTCCTGTTGAAAAATAAATGATGGTCTAACTAAATGCAAACCGGATGGAATACCATGGAGCTGCAAGATGCTGTGGTAGCCATGCTGGTTCAATATGCCTTCAATGTTGAATAAATCCCCAACAGTGTCACCAGCAAAGCACCCCCACACAATCACACCTCCTCCTCCATACTTCACAGTGGGAACCAGTCATGTAGAGACCATCCGTTCACCTTTTCTGCGTCGCACAAAGACACGGTGGTTGGAACCAAAAATCTCAAATTTGAACTCATCAGACCAAAGCCCAGATTTCCACTGGTCTAATGTCCATTCCTTGTGTTCTTTAGCCCAAACAAGTCTCTTCTGTTTGTTGCCTGTCCTTAGCAGTGGTTTCCTAGCAGATATTCTACCATGAAGGCCTGATTCACACAATCTCCTCTTAACAGTTGTTCTAGAGATGCGTCTGCTGCTAGAACTCTGTGTGGCATTGACCTGGTCTCTAATCTGAGCTGCTGTTAACCTGCGATTTCCGAGGCTGGTGACTCGGATGCACTTATCCTCCGCAGCAGAACTGACTCTTGGTCTTCCTTTCCTGGGGCGGTCCACATGTGAGCCAGTTTCTTTGTAGCGTTTGATGGTTTTTGAGACTGCACTTGGGGACACTTTCAAAGTTTTCCCAATTTTTCGGACTGAATGACTTTAATTTCTTAAAGTAATGATGGCCACTCGTTTTTCTTTACATAGCTGCTTTTCTTCTTGCCATAATACAAATTCTAACAGTCTACTCAGTAGGACTATCAGCTGTGTATCCACCTAACTTCTCCACAACGCAACTGATTTTTCCAACCCCATTTTTAAGGCAAGAAATCCCACTTATAAAACCTGACAGGGCACACCTGGGAAGTGAAAACCATTTCAGGTGAGTACCTCTTGAAGCTCATCAAGAGAATGCCAAGAGTGTGCAAAGCAGTAATCAAAGCAAAAGGTGGTTACCAGGGGTGTAGCAATAGGGGGTGCAGAGGTTGCAACCGCATCGGGGCCCTTGGGCCAGAGGGGCCCTACCCTGACTGCAGTATTAGCTTTCTATTGGTCCTGTGCTCATGATAATCACTTCTATAGATAGTTTGAATAGTGGTAATCATTAACAAACTGTTCCCTATCCCCTTCTTGCACCTCTGACACTGTAGTTGCCATTGGCAGGTTTTGGTGCGCCGTATCAATTGCTATGCATAGAGTGCTTAGGGGGCCCCAATGTAAAACTTGCATCAGGGCCCACAGCTCCTTAGCTACGCCACTGGTGGCTACTTTAAAGGACCTAAAATATTACATATTTTCAGTTGTTTCACACTTTTTGGTTATGTACTATACTTCCACATGTGTTAATTCATAGTTTGGATGCCTTCAGTGTGAATCTACAATGTTCAGTCATGAAAATAAAGAAAACTCTTTGAATGAGAAGGTGTGTTCAAACTTTTGGTCTGTACTGTATGTATATATATATATATATATATATATATATACAGTGGCTTGCAAAAGTATTCGGCCCCCTTGAAGTTTTCCACATTTTGTCACATTACTGCCACAAACATGAATCAATTCTATTGGAAATTCACGTGAAAGACCAATACAAAGTGGTGTACACGTGAGAAGTGGAACGAAAATCATACATTATTCCAAACATTTTTTACAAATCAATAACTGCAAAGTGGAGTGTGCGTAATTATTCAGCCCCATGAGTCAATACTTTGTACAACCACCTTTTGCTGCAGTTACAGCTGCCAGTCTTTTAGGGTATGTCTCTACCAGGTTTGCACGTCTAGAGCCTGAAATCCTTGCCCATTCTTCTTTGCAAAACAGTTCCAGCTCAGTCTGATTAGATGGACAGCATTTGTGAACAGCAGTTTTCAGATCTTGCCACAGATTATCGATTGGATTTAGATCTGGACCATTCTAACACATGGATATGTTTTGTTTTAAACCATTCCATTGTTGCCCTGGCTTTATGTTTAGGGTCGTTGTCCTGCTGGAAGGTGAACCTCCGCCCCAGTCTCAAGTCTTTTGCAGACTCCAAGAGGTTTTCTTCCAAGATTGCCCTGTATTTGGCTCCATCCATCTTCCTATCAACTTTGACTAGCTTCCCTGTCCCTGCTGAAGAGAAGCAACACCAGAGCATGATGCTGCCACCACCATATTTGACAGTCGGGATGGTGTGTTCTGAGTGATGTGCAGTGTTAGTTTTCCGCCACACATAGCGTTTTGCATTTTGGACAAAAAGTTCCATTTTGGTCTCATCCGACCAGAGCACCTTCTTCCACATGTTTGCTGTGTCCCCCACATGGCTTGTGGCAAACTGCAAATGGGACTTCTTATGCCTTTCTGTTAACAATGGATTTCTTCTTGTCACTCTTCCATAAAGGCCAACTTTGTGCAGTGCACAACTAATAGTTGTCCTATGGACAGATTCCCCCACCTGAGCTGTAGATCTCTGCAGCTCGTCAGTCACCATGGGCCTCTTGACTGCATTTCTGATTAGCGATCTCCTTGTTCGGCCTGTGAGTTTAGGTGGACGGCCTTGTCTTGGTAGGTTTACAGTTGTGCCATACTCCTTCCATTTCTGAATGATCGCTTGAACAGTGCTTCGTGGGATGTTCAAGGCTTTGGAAATCTTTTTGTAGCCTAAGCCTGCTTTAAATGTCTCAATAACCTTATCCCTGACCTGTCTAGTGTGTTCTTTGGACTTCACGGTGTTGTTGCTCCCAAGATTCTCTTAGACAACCTCTGAGGCCGTCACAGAGCAGCTGTAATTGTACTGACATTAGATTACACACAGGTGCACTCTATTTAGTCATTAGCACTCATCAGGCAATGTCAAGGGGCAACTGACTGCACTCAGACCAAAGGGGGCTGAATAATTATGCACACCTCACTTTGCAGTTATTGATTTGTAAAAAATGTTTGGAAGCATGTATGATTTTCGTTCCACTTCTCACGTGTACACCACTTTGTGTTGGTCTTTCACATGAAATTCCAATAAAATAGATTCATGTTTGTGGCAGTAACGTGACAAAATGTGGAAAACTTCAAGGTGTGTGTGTGTGTGTGTGTTAGTAATGTAATTCATGTAAGCTGTACTTCTTTCTCCTTCTTTTTCTCCTGGTTCTACTTCATCTTCTTCTTCTTCTTTTTTTTTTTTTTAACTTTCAAATTTTTATTAGCAGAAAATAATTATACAACAATAAATTGAGCAACATTGACATCTGCTAAATTTGAAATAACATACACATATTTTAACATTCAAACTCCCTTGAAATATGCACAATAGAAATAACATGTCAAGGTAAACTAACACAATATGAAAATACAACAGTATTAACATAAAAGTAAAAACAATTAAAGTAGGTTCTAGTCCCTCAATCTTATTTACTGGTGGGTCAGAATAAAGCTATTAAATGTATTATAATAAGAAGCATTATATTATGGATTAGCATAGATGTCTCTCTTAAAATTATGGCATATATTATGCGTTCTTTCTTAATCTATTCTCCATGGATATATTTAAGTTATATAAGGAAATAACTTGGGAAAGGGATGGGGAGTCACTTGATTTCCACTCACACACTATTCGATGTCTGGTGGCACAGATCACCTGAGAAATCTCAAGCCTGTAATTCAGTGGAATTTCATCTATGCCTATATGTAACAGAGCCAACTGAGGAGTTAGTTGGAAATCTTCCCAAATGTTTTCTAAAATAAAATGTACTATTTCTTGCCATAAAGTACTAATAAAGGGACATTGCCACAAAATATGATAAAGAGTACCTATCTTCCCACAATTCCTCCAACAATTAGGCGAATTATTTGGTGCAAATTTGGATACAATTAAAGGAGTAACATACCATCTTAATAAAATTTTATGAAATGTTTCCCAATGTGTTATACACTTAGAAAAACGAGAAATATGTAAAGAGGCTTGCTTAATATGAAGGATTGTTATTTTAGTTTGCATTTCTATTGACCACTGGTTAGTGTAACATTGGAGTTGATGTTCATTCCCCTTAATGAGTTCCTCATAACAAAGCGAGATGCCTTTTTTTAAGGGAAGAGTAGCACAAATATATTGTAATAATCTTTTGGGAACCAGGGGTAATTTGTGTTTTACCTTAGACCAGCAGTGCTTTAATTGAAGAAATGTATAGAATTCAGTGATTGGTAAAGAATACTTCTTAACAATCTCTGAAAACAATAAAAAATTACCATTTTGGACTAATAAATTAATACTAGTTATGCCAGATTTAATCCACCTATTTAGATTAATAGTGTTAATTAAATAAGAAAAGGTTGTTAAAGGGATAGAAGGTATCATGACTTCTTCACTTTTGATGGATTTAATCAGGTATCTCCAAGCTGAAATAGTGGATTGAATTGTGGGAAAAGAAGGAATTTTGATAGTTTTCTGTATCATGTTAGCTAAAAGATAACTCTTTAGATCACCTTTAACGAGGGATTGTTCGATTTGTACCTACAATGGAAGATCAGTACGTTGATGCCACCAAGCTTTTGATATCTCTATGTTGCATGCATAGTACATAGCCCTAATGCAAGGCACACCCATCCCCCCTAACCGTTTAGGAATCATTAGTACTGTAAGCTTTGTTCTATGTCGTTTGCCATTCCATATATACTCAGTTATGATCCTATTTATTTCCTTAAAGAATTTTGGTTTAATCGGAATATGAACTGTACGAAGTATATACGTTATCTTAGGAAGGGTTTGCATTTTGTAAGCTGCTAGCCTGCCAGCCCAAGAAAGGCTATTTAATGAAATGTTTTTAAGTTCTTTTTTAATTTTTTGTAGAAGAGGGGCATAATTTAATTTATAGAGATCATTAAAATTTTTGGAGAGTGTAATGCCAAGGTATTTTATTGAGTTTGAAACCCAGGGAAAAGTATATTTACTTTGTAATTCTTTAATAATTTGGTTAGAAATATGAACCCCCAAGATAAATGATTTAGAATGATTAATTTTATAATATGAAGCTTTAGAGAAGCTCCCAAGAACCTCAACCAGAATTGGTAAAGATATTTTGGGACTAGTAATAGCAAGGATGGTATCATCTGCAAGTAACCCAATTTTATGATGATATTCAGCTATTTGGATACCCTGTATTTCGGGGTTATCTCTAATGGCAGTTGCTAAAGTCTCCATTATTAGAGTAAATATCAATGGGGAAAGAGGGCATCCCTGTCGTGTCCCATTAGTTATAAGAAATTCTTTAGATGTGAATCCATTAGATGACACTACAGCCGTAGGACATGTGTATAATGCCATTATCCCTTGATGAATATTTCCCACCATCCCAAATTTTTTAAGTGTTGCTGAAAGAAATCCCCAATGAACCCTATCAAATGCCTTCTCTGCATCTAGAGAAAGATACAGAGAAGGCACCTTATTTAAATCTGTATAACGTAATAGGTTTATGAACCGTCTTGTTCCATCACTGGATTGCCGACCTTTCACAAAGCCCACTTGATCAAGACCAATTACAGTAGGTAGAATCTTTAGAAGTCGCGTAGCAATAATTTTTGAATATAATTTAGTATCTCCATTTAGAAGAGATATAGGCCTATAGCTAGAAGTAAGACTATCATCTTTATCTTGTTTGGGTATAATAGAAATTCTAGCTAAGAGGTATTCTTTAGGCAATGCACCTTTCTGAATGAATGAATTAAACAAATTACATAGTCTGGGAGCCAGAAGGACCTGAAAAGTCTGAAAATAATTGTTTGTAAACTCATCTGGGCCAGGAGCCTTATTAGGTTTCATACTTTTTATGGCAGCAATTACCTCAGAAATCGAAATGTCAGAGTTTAAGGTGTTCAGATGATCTATAGAAATAGTTGGTAAGTTTAAAGAGCTCAGAAAACTATAAATAATATTTTCGGTAGGTTGAGGAATACTTTGATCCAATTTCAGATTATATAAATCACTATAATAATCACTAAAAGCATCCACTATGAACTTTGGATTATATAATATTTTGTTTGTATGAGGATGGATTATACTCTTAATTCTAGCTCTAGCTTGTCTATGTTTCAATATATTTGCTAATTTTTTATTAGCTTTATTACTCTGTGAATATTGGGAGAGTTTAACCTTTGATAGCATATATTGATAATCATCTTGTAGTAAAATCCTCAATTCCTGTCTGAGCTTAAAGAGATCCTCATGCAATACACTATTACATTTGTCTTTTAAAGAACTTTCCAAAGATTTTATTTGAGTTAGGATGTTATTAACTTTTTCTAATTTATTTCTCTTCCTAGTGGCTCCCAGCCTAATCAATATACCTCTTAGAAAAGCTTTATGAGCAGCCCATACTGTAGAAGTATCCATCTGGTCACTTTCATTAATAGAAAAAAATTCTCTAAGTTGGTCACTTATATATTGTCGACTATCTTGTGTGGCAAATAGTGAGCTATTCATCTTCCAAGATCCTTTTGAAGGTTGATGTTTGTTGGACCGTAGGGAAAGTGTAATAGGGGCATGATCAGACCAAGTGATCGGATGAATTTGTACATCCTTTACAGACTGTAGCAATATTCTATCTACTAAAAAAAAATCTATTCGGGACCAGGATTTATGAACATGGGAATAATATGAATAATCTTTTTCATTAGCATGGAGAGTCCTCCAGGGATCAAAGAGGTTCTCTATATGGAGGGTTTTATTTAATGAAGGGACCTTTATTCTATTGGGATGCGTAGAATCTAGTTTTGGGTCAATACAAATATTGAAGTCCCCTGCAATAATAAGTGAACCTTGTGCTTTAAGTCTGGCTTTATGAATGACTGACTTAATAAATGTTAATTGTCTCGTATTAGGAGCATATAAGTTTACAATTGTTATGGGTTCATTATCTATAATGCATACAATAATGATATATCTACTTTGAGAATCTTTAATGATCTCCTTAATATCTACAGAAAGTCGTTGATGAAAAGCCAATAACAGTCCTCTTTTCTTCTTATGAAAATTGTTAAAAATAATAGTTGGATATTCTTTTAGCTTGCAATAACTTTGTGTACTATCAGTTAAATGTGTTTCTTGTGCTAGCAAGATATCTGGCTTTAAAAGCAATAAATCTTTATTTAAAGCAAACCGTTTGAAGGGTGAATTTAAACCATTAACGTTTATAGAACTAAACTTCAGCTCCATGTTAGGTTGATGTAATGCTTGGAAGTTATAAAAGAGAGGAAATAATGTTGTTATTTCTGACAACCATGTTGACTGTTAGCTTATGATCTAGAAAAGATATGCTATTGTATCTAATAAAAAGAATTTGGGCAGAACCTAAATAAACTAAACAAAACAAAAACTGTAACAAGTATGTAAAAAAACATATAACCACTTTGATGTTTAGAGTGGCTATTAAGTAGAGGGCCAAGGAGGACCTAATAATATGACCTCTCCATATATAGCACATGCAAATGGCAACCAAAGTCACAGATACCAAAAGATGTCACCTAACCACCATATGAAACTTCACTTTTTAGTACGCCAGTCAAAGGGATTAACACTTCCTTGAAAAGGTGTCTTGCTTGTCGTAATAGTTGCAGAGGTGTCTGGTTTAATTTTCCAGCTTTTAAAAAGGCAGAGCCCTTCTTTAACATCTCTTATGACATGCGTTGATCCTGCTTTGGAGATTAACAGTTTAAGGGGAAACCCCCATTTGTATTTAATCTGATGATTGTTTAAAGTGGATGTGATGACTCGCATATCTCTTCTGAATTTCAATGTAGCTTGTGACAGATCAGGATATATTTGTATATGCTTGTACTGCTCCGGTAGTGCGCGGGACTTGAACATGGCTTGGAGTATATTATCCTTGACGTGGTAGAACGCTAATCTGAGTACTACATCTCTTGGAATATTATCAGGTAAATGCTTGGGTTTTGGAACCCTGTGTGCTCTGTCAATTATGATTTCTTTCTCAGGTGTTTCAGGACTCACAATCTTGAAAATTTTTATCAGGTATGGCTTTAACTGATCACTAGATATCAATTCTGGTATCCCTCTAACTTTAAGGTTCTGACGTCGGTTTCTATCTTCCATATCGATAATTTTACGCTTCATCTGGTCAAATTCTTCAGCATCATGTTCTAGTGTGTCCACTATCTTATTATGCTCAAGAGAGAGTGCATTAACCCTATCTTCAGTAGTTGATATTCTATCCTCCATGTCAGTAATAGATGCATTAACAGAGCGTGACAATGAAGAAATGTCAGCAGCCAGAGATTGTTTCAGCAAAAGTAACATATTCTTCATTAAATCTTGTGTTAAAGGCTGATCATTAGTTTGTAACTCCTCTAGTAAACAGTGAGATGTTACAGCAGCTGTTTCCTGTGAGGGATTTATGACAGCAGACTCTAGCTGGAGAGAGGAATCGCTATGACCTGTGAGCCTCTGCCTGGATTTTACAGGGCTTCTCAAAGAAGGTGAACCCTCCGGAGGAGTTTCTGACCCCTCGTTAATGTTAACTAGAGCAGAGCTAATGATTTGTGGCTCTGAATGAGCCGTTTGATCTGTTTTCTGTACTGCGTCATCTGAGGCCTGAAGTAAATCTTCAGTGTCAGCATCATCTTGAGTATGTGAGACGGAGCGTCGTCGCCGCTCTGTGAAGAAATCTGTTAATTTCTTAGGCTTGCCACTATTCTTTTTCCTTTTGCGGTTAGCCTCCATGTCCATCGGCTGTTCCCCCTCCAGATCATTAATCATTTTGTCACTAATTAGGCTGATTAGTGCCGCTTTAGATGGTTAGATGAGAGAGCTCTCTCTTCAGGCAGCCATCCCTGCGTGCTGCTAGCCACGCCCCCCATCTTCTTCTTCTTCACCGTCTTTTCTTCACCTTCTTCACCATCATCAGATTTACCTGCCAGATTGATTATTTCCAACATGTCCAATCTTTATTTTGATCGATTTTTCAATTTTCCGATTGTTTTTTAATATTTTTTTTTATTGAAAAAACGATTCAAAAATGATTGGAAACTAAAAAAATCGATCAAAATTCAGATTGGACATGTTGGATATAACTGTAATGATCCGCTCAGCTGGATGCACTGGCAGACAGCTGTTTGACCATTCCTCTAGTCTGTGGGCTGCAGGTCTCTGCAAGAGAGACCTGTCTTTCCATTACAAGTTTCTGGTCTGTTCTGCTGCTGAGGGATTTGCATACACTCGTTATGCAAATCCCCTACCTGCCTCCTTTGATGACTGGCAGTATAAAGAGCTATGTTTCCCAGAGTCCTTGGCTAGTCATAAGGGTTAGTCCTGTGAAACACTCTTGCAGTGTCAGCCTTGCTCGTTGTTTGAAGATTAGTTTAGAGTAATTCCTGGGACTGCACTAGGCAGATTCCCTAGTGCAGTTGGGATTGCATATCTGTTTTGTTTGTCTGTTGCGATTGTTCTGTCCCAGCGGTGGTCGACAGGAAGTCGTTCTGATCTTTGTTCTTGGAGTATAGCTGGAGCAGCGGTTGCTACCAGCTGCCTTCTCTATCTGTCTTGCCTGGATCGCACTCGCCTAGTGCTAGTGCTGTGGATCCGTCTGATCTCCATCTCTCTTGCTGTACTTTGGATCGTACTTGCTCTGGCGGAAAGAGCAGTGGATCCAGCTCACTCTGTTTCTATACTTGGATCACACTCGCTCTGGCGGAAAGAGCAGTGCATCCTATCTCTCACTTATTCCTGTTTTCATGTATCTGTCTTGTCTGCTACGAACGCTTGCTGGAGGCTCGGTGAGGTAACCGTTAAGCAAGCGCTCGCGTCCTCTGTTTCATGTTTGTCTGTCGGTGGTTAGTTAGGCGTGCTTGTCTCTGTTGTGCTTATCACGCGGGGACCGCGCATAAATGCGTGCACTGTTGCAAATGAGTGCGGTGTTCGCGTTTAGCTAGCATTTGTTATTTAATTTTCCTTATTTTCTCATTGTATGATTTGCTGTGCCTTTGCTACTCTCGTGCTCTGCCTTGCTGTAGCCTTGTGTCATCTCTGGCAATCGCTTCTCTCGCGATTGCGTTCCTGCTTCATATCTGCTGTTGTGTATGCACCGGCGCGGGTTGGCGACTAGTTTGGTGCACACACATACAATCTGTCCCTGTGCTCATTCTCTTCCGCAATCGCTTCTCTTGCAATTGCGTTCTCACTTGGTTTCTTCTGTTGTGTGTCCACCGTCGCAGGTTGGCGGCTAGATTGGTGGACATACATACATTCCTCATCTGTGCTTATTCGGTCTTGTGTCGCTGTTAGCAATCGCCATCTCTGGCGCTTGCCTTCCCACTTTGTCTTCATGGTTGTGTGTTCATCGTCGCAGGGTGGCGACTAGTTTGGTGGACACACATACCCTCTGTCCCTATGATCTCTCTCTTTCAGGGCTATCTTGCCCTGCGTTTCTTCCCTTCGTACAATTCCTGTCTTGCATCTGTGGCAGGGCAGAGGAGCTGTTCCTCTGCACTCCACAGCTCCACCTGTCGACAGGAATTTCCCTCTACAGGGACCACCCACCTTTTGCTGGGTTCCCTCAAATTAGACGCTTGTGGAGGATTTCCGCAGTGTCAGCGCACGTCTTGTGCGCTGATCACGGAGAGAATTCCACAAACATTACAATAACCGATCTGGCAGGTAAATCTGCCAGAAAATTGTGTGGTGTGTACCTAGCTTCAGGCAGGTGGTATAATCCTTTTTTCCCCCTTTACCCCCCCCCCCCCCCCCAGTTGTCATATGTTTCACTTTATTTGCCATGTGCTGGAACCACTGGTCCTCCAGAGCCATCTCAGGCTCCTTCACGGAAGGTCTTGCGCCTTCAATCCCTCTGCAGCTGGTGGCTCCTTGTAATCCGGAGCATGTGTAATAAGCTACTGCACCTCCAGCTCATGTTAAAATCAAGGAGAGCAGCGGTGAGGAAGCTGCCTCCATATGGGTTGGACACTTTACTGTACAAACAACGAAATCTGATCCATGTGGAAACCTGCCTCTACAATAGCCTGCAGTACCAGGGGCGTTGCTAGGATCCTAAAATATATGGGGCACCTTGAGGCACCAAGGTTAGAGAGAATGGGCTTGGCCATTCTGGGAAAAATGGGCATGACTATGACGTGGGCATAGACAACTGTAATATAACAGAAATTCAAAAGCTCCCGGAGTTTTTTCCCTAAACACAGTTATCCGAAGTGATCCTAAAATCGATTAGACAACAGTTTTTCCCTCCAAAAGCACACATCGTGTATAAGGCAGCATTCCTTCCTGAAAAAGAAAATACACATACCAAAGAAGTGTTTCCCAACATACTGGAAATGCATAAACCGGTACACCGCAGATTTGGATTGCATAAAACAGTATGCCACAGATTTGGATTGCATAAAACAGTAGGCCACAGGTTTGGATTGCATAAAACAGTACGCCACAGGTTTGGATTGCATAAAACAGTGCGCGATAGGTTTGGATTGCATAAAACAGTACGCCATAGGTTTGGAATGCATAAAACAGTACGCCACACGTTTGGAATGCATAAAACAGTACACCACAGATATGGATTGCATAAAACAGTATGCCACAGATTTAGATTGCATAAAATAAAACGACACAGGTTTAGATTGCATAAAACAGTATGTCACAGATTTGGAATGCATAAAACAGTACGCCACATATTTGGAATGCATAAAACGGTACGTCACAAGTTTGGAATGCATAAAATGGTACGCTACAGATGTGGAATGCAAAAAATGGTACACCACAGATTTGGAATGCATAAAACAGTACGCCAAAGGTTTGGATTGCATAAAACAGTAGGCCACAGGTTTGGATTGCAGAAACCATTAACAAAAAACTTCTACTTCTCCTCCCCCCATTCCATCCTACATAACTGCTTTAAACACCCCCAGCCATGACTTGAACACTTTCCCTCCCTCCTGCCACGAACAAACTTTACTTTTCTTCAAATAAAACAACTGATTATCACGCAGATAAGATTTCAACTGTCTGGCTGCCTGGATGCCCGAACCTCATTGGCTTTACAGAAATAGAACTATACACACACAACTTTCTCAAGAACATCCTTAAATACTATATCACAAAAGGTGATAGATATGCAAAAGACCTAAATAAGCATTTCGTTTGTAAAAATGACAAACTTACAGATCCATAGACGCAGCAAACATGCTAAACGAAGAGCGATCATCTTGCCTTCTTTCTTTAAAACTGTTCTCAGAGACAGGAAACTACTGAATACGATTAGAAAGAGGAACTTACACTTCTATACTTTGCAGCGGATAGACTAGCTGAACTTCTTAAAGGGTTACTTAACTTAAAGAGGAACTCCAGTGAAAATAACGTAATAAAAAAGTGCTTTATTTTTACAATAATTATGTATAAATGATTTAGTCAGTGTTTGCCCATTGTAAAAGTTTTCCTCTCCCTGATTTACATTCGGACATTTATCACATGGTGACATTTTTACTGCTGGGAGTTGATGTCACTGAAAGTAGCTGCTGCTTGCTTTTTTGGCAGTTAGAAAGCTGTTAAGAGCTATTTCCCACAATGCAACAAGGTTCACAGACAGGAAACTGCCAGGACCATGGTCCTCACAGTTTCCTGTGGGAGGAGTTTCACCACAATATCAGCCATACAGAGCCCCCTGATGATCCATTTGTGAAAAGGAATATATTTCTCATGTAAAAGGTAGTATCAGCTACTGATTGGGATGAAGTTCAATTCTTGATAACGGTTTCTCTTTAAGTGGAAAAAAAAAGCACTTTAACTTACCTGGAGCTTCTTGCACCCCCCTGCAGTTATCCTAAGTTAAACTGCTTTTTTTTTACTTTAGATTTCCTTAGTGCTTCCATTTCCCCTGAAATACTGGGGCTTAGAACAAAACGTATGTTCCTCCTTCGAGTTAGATGATCTTTTATGGTTACAACGCATATCCTCTGAATTTTGGGGTCCTGCACTAAGTACTAGATTTGGCCTGAACGGTTTGCCGGCAGACAGGTCCCAGCGAAGATCAGCTATTTGTGCTTGTGGCAGGTAGCAAACACATAGTGTTCGACCCGCCCCTATACATCATCATTGGGCTTAACTTTGACCACTTAGCTCACTGTCAGCAGACACATGGCAGCCAATCAGCTAGCACCCCCTCCTGGAACCCGCAGGCAGGCAGAGTAGACAAAATCCAGGCAGAGGTCTGTGCAGGCAGCAGGCTGAGAGTAATCAAAATCCAGTCAAAATTATGTAACAGTAAGGCAGAAGCACTTAGCTCAGAGGCAATTGGGAACCAAATGGCTACATTGTTGACATCCTGTGCTTTCAAATGAGCTTATCTGCCATGGCAGTCAGGTGACACAGGGTAGAGATCAAATTACAACTTGTAATGACAAATGAGCAGGAACTAGACATGTTAAACTCTCTATATACATATACATACAGCCAATGCTGCCCATAATTATTCATACCCCTGGCAAATTTTGACTTAAAGTTACTTTTATTCAACCAGCAAGTAATTTTTTGATGGGAAATGGCATAGGTGTCTCCCAAAAGATATTAAGACAATGTACACAAGGCATTTTTGTGGGGGGAAAAAAAACATTTATCAGTTTTTATTTTTTTATTTAAATCTGAGCAAAAAGTGTCCAAGCTGTTCTAAAGCATCCTAATTACCCTGATTAATTGGGAACACCTGTTTTAATCAATCAGGTGCAAAACAGCAGCTCTCTGCAGTTGGTTTGTGGACAGTCATGGCTAAGACAAATGAGCTCAGTGAGGACCTGCGGCTGGGCATTGTGGCTGCTCTCAAATTAGGAAAGGGCTACAAGGCCATTTCTAAATGTGTTCCATTTTCAGTGGCTACAGTGCAAAGTATTATTAACCTCCCTGGCGGTAAGCCCGTGCTGAGCACGGGCTATGCCGCGCAGGTGGATTTCTCAGGCCAATTTTGGGCCAATTTTGATAATTTTTTTTTTGCAGCACGCAGCTAGCACTTTGCTAGCTGCGTGTGCCCTCTGATCACCGCCGCTCTGCGCCGATTGCCCGCTGCTCACCGCGCTGTGCCCCCCCCCAGACCCCGTGCGCTGCCTGGCCAATCAGTGCCAGGCAGCGCTGAGGGGTAGATCGGGTCTCCCAATGACGTCACGACGTCAATGACGTCGGTGACGTCATGCCGCCCGTCGCCATGGCGACGGGGGAATCCCTCCAGGAAATCCCGTTCTTTGAACGGGATTTCCTGATCGGAGATCGCCAGAGGCGATCGAAGAGGGCGGGGGGATGCAGCTGCATTGCGGCTATCATGTAGCGAGCCCTGGGCTCGCTACATGATTTTAAAAAAAGAACAACAACAACAAAAACTGCTCTGCTGCCCCCTGGCGGTTTTTAATAGACCGCCAGGGGGGTTAAAAAATACAAGATGTTCTGCACTGTGGAAATCTCAGAGGATGTGGTCGGAAGCCAAACGTGACACCTGTGCTGGCCAGGAGGATAGTAAGAACAGTAATAAAGAATCCAGAAATCACCACCAAGGCCATCCTGTTCAATCTGGGCTCTGCTGGTGCCAATGTCTCAAGGCAGACAATCCAACGGACACTGCACAATGCTGGTTTCCACTGATGCAGAACAAGGACGACACCACTTCTCCAGATAAGGCACACAAAAGCTCGCTTGGCTTTTGCAAATGCTCCTTCTGGACAAAGAAGAAAACTTCTGGTCTTCTGTGAAACAAAAATTGAATTGTTTGGTCATAATGAGGTTTCCTTCTATTGGGATAAAAAATGAGAAGCCTTCAACCCAAAGAACACCATCCCCGCTGTCAAATATGGTGGTAGTGGTGGTAGGAACCTAATGTTTTGGGGTAGTTTTTTCAGCCAATGGACCAGGGAACCTAATGACAGTAAACGTCACTATGAAAAAAAAGAGTAATCCATGTGGATTCTCTACGACAACATCAGGTAGTCTGCAGAGAAACTTGGCCTTTGCCACCAATGGACATTTCAGCATGACAATGGCCCAAAACACACTGCAAAAGTGGTGAAGAAATGGTTAGCAGACAGCATCGTTAATGTTTTGGAGTGGCCCAGCCAGAGTCCTGACTTGAATCCAACTGAAAATCTGTGGATGGAGCTAAAGATCAGAGTGATGGCAAGAAGACCCTCCAACCTGAAAAATTTGGATCTCATTGCTAAAGATGAATGGGCAAAAATACTCGTGGAGACATGCAAAAAGCTGGTGTGCAATTATAGGAAGACATTTGATTGCTGTAATAGCAAATTAAGGCTTTTCTATTGATTATTGAGAAGGGTATAAATAATTTTGGACTGGACACTTTTTGCTCAAATGTCAATAAATCGTGTGCAGAAAGGCCAATGAATATAGAAAATCACAAACAAAAGAAAAAAACTGGAGAGGCGCATGCGCGGCGATTTCAAGATGGCCGCTTAGGCTCCGAGCTCCAGCCCACGCCTCTGCTACTACAGGCCGCACGTAGCCGCCGCTCCGCTCCAGTAACGCGGCCAGCACGGGTCCAGCTCCAGGATACACACAGGCACAGATGTCCGCAAAAAACAACCCTAAAGCTCCCCCGCAAACCGGCTCCATGGACCGTTTTCTCCGCCCTCCGCCTTCCCAAGATGGCGCTGGCCACGCTCCGGAATCCGCCGCTGCACAGTCCTCCTCTCCTCCGCAACAAGCTGCGCACCTCACTGAGGAAAGCTCTGCCTCTCCAGACCTTACCCCACTCACCTCAGCAACACTGGAGATGGCTTTAGAGAGACATTATAGAGCCCTACAGGAATCGCTCCAGCAGGTAATCCTTGCAGCGGTGAAGGACCTTAAGGGGGACATAATTACACTAGCAGATCGCACCACCTCCCTGGAGGTGAAAATGGATGCTATGTCCCTTAAACAGCAGGACATGGAGGATGAGCAACGCTTAATCCAATCTGACCTCAAAGCAATAAGATCTACACAGGAGGACTTTGAGAACAGAGAGAGGCGGCAAAATATCCGCATTAAAGGTATGTCCATGTCTGTGACACCTGAAAAACTTTCCATGCACCTCCTAGAATTATACAAATCAATCGTCCCTGACCTCCCCGACGAAATGTGGAGGATGGACAGAGCACACCGTTCACTAGGTGAGAGGAGACCCACAGCCCAGCGCCCTAAAGATGTTATAATTAGGATGCACTATTATGAAGCTAAGGAAGCACTCCTAAGAGCCATCCGTAATACATCCACAATCTCCTTCAAAGGCGATGAACTTTCCATATATAATGACCTCTCCCTTATCACACTGACCAAGAGAAGAGCTTTCAGACCGATCACCCAACTTCTGAGAGATGCTAAGATCCAATACCAATGGGGATTCCCCTTTCGCTTAATGGTCAGCAGAAATGGTGCGCGCTTCTCAGTCTCAGACCTGGATGATGCACCCATGTTCCTTAAACAACTAGGCCTCCGCCTCCCTCATCCACCCAACCTACAACAAGATCTTACCCTGTCCCCGACATCGCCACCAAGAAAGATTCGTCACATGAATGACAGATCCAGAGGCTCTCTCCGCAGTCTCACCTATCCGGAGGCCTCTGAAGACATGGAAGCTCTTTCCACTTGATTAGCAGAATCCTGTCATGGCTTTTCCCTGATCCGGACACACACCATGTCCAGACGTAGATATCACCTTCATTATGTTTATCCCTTATTTCTTGTCTTCCCTCCCAACCTGTTCTAATTTGTTATTTTAATTTTCAACGATATTTACCATCTGTGCCTAATTGTAATTGTTATTGTTACTGGCAATGCTTAATATATGACCCTTTTATCTGTTTTTGGCTATATAGCAGAGGAGATCTGGGCGACCCTCTTGGCTCACCCGCATGTACCTCAGGAGAGCTGCCACACTCTCCCATAGATTTTTTCTGGGTTTGTGTCTTTTTTGGCAGTTCTTATCTCTGCAACTTGTTACATTTGCCTCATCACTGTGCCACATATTTTACAGTGGCTGTTTCTTTAAAAATGTTTATCAACCGCTGTCTCATATAACTTATGCCTTATGGATTCTCATTCTCTCCTCACCTGTACTCCTACTTTCCCCCTCTAGACCGCATCGAATACTCTCGGACCTAATCTACACATACATCTATACTATGACCAATGATTAATTTCTGTACACTAAACACCAAGGGCCTGAATATACCGCAAAAAAGGTCATCCTTATTATGAGATCTTAGAAAACTTAATGTAGACCTGGCTTTCCTGCAGGAGACCCACCTAACTTCTAGTGACTCCATACGACTCACAAACAAACACTATCCAACTGCACACTTAGCATCAGGACCTAAAAAACGTGCTGGTCTTGCTATTTTGTGCCAGAAAGACCTCCCGCTTCAGATTGACAAGACTATAAGCGACCCACGAGGTCACTTTCTGATTTTGGTTGGGTCCCTAGCGGGAAAGCCAGTCACATTGGCCAATGTATATGTACCTAACTCACAGCAAATCACTTTCCTCACTACATTTTTTGTCAAACTTTTTAAGGTACTAAAAGGCACCCTTCTCTTAGGTGGTGACTTCAACTTGGCTTTCTCATCCTCAAAGGACAGAAGTGTCTCTCACACCCCCTCCTCCCAAGCCTCTCATGATAGAAACTCACGCAAATTTAGAATTCTCCTCAGGAAATACAAACTCTTTGATCTATGGCGAATAGCTAATCCTACTATTGTAGAATACACCTTTTTCTCCCCTCCACACGCATCACATTCTAGGATCGACTACTTTTTTGCTAATACCCCAGTTCTTCCCATCCTCATTTCCTCTAATATTATACCAATGGCCTGGTCTGATCACCATGCTGTCACTATCGAATTAGACTGGCTTTCTACACCTCACAAGCCCTTACATTGGAGGCTAAATGAGTCGCTTTTTAGAGACAAAACATTACTATCCAAATGTGCAGATGAACTCCAACACTTCTTTTCCACAAACCTGGATTCAGTATCCTCTTTCGGCTTGCTTTGGGAATCCCATAAAGCCTTTATAAGAGGTTTCTTCATTGCCGAGAGTTCTAAACGCAAACGTTTCTCTTCTCAGAAGCTGGCTCAGCTCAACTCTTCCCTTACTAAGGCCTTCTCCACTTATAAAAGCTCTCCCACCCAAACCCACTTTTCCAACATCCAACGAATTAAATTAGATATTAAATCCCTCCAGACCTCTCAATTAGAAAAAAGTTTAAAGTGGACGAGGCAACTATTTTTTGAAAGAGGGAACAAACCTCACACTATCCTAGCCCGCAAACTAAATCCTAGGAGCTCCTACCAATCTGTCCATTCTTTAAAAGACCCCCAAGGCACCCTGCATCATGACCCCTCAAAGATTGCTCAAATCTTTACATCCTTCTACGAACAATTATATAACCTCCCAGACCCCTCTTCCTCACCCGAATATGACTTAAAAGTCCTATCATTCCTGACCCCACTTGACCTCCCGAAACTCACAGATCAGGAAAGCTCTGCTCTCAACTCTCCTATAACCATAGATGAGATCACAGAAGTACTCAAAACCCTTCCCTCCTCTAAGTCCCCAGGTCCTGATGGCCTCCCTTACTCATACTATAAAAACTTCAGCTCCATCCTTGTCCCACACCTTGCATCTCTAGCTAATAAAATTATGAATGGGGACTCACCCCCTAATTCTATACTTTCCTCACTTCTTACAGTTATAGCAAAGGAAGGAAAGGATCCCCACCTACCACAAAGCTACCGCCCCATCTCCCTTCTTAACTCCGACCTTAAAGAGGAGCTGTTAGGTATAGGGTCTCAGAGAAAATAAACACATATATCAGTAGCTAAAGATTGGCTGTACTTACATTACATATGCATTTCACTGTCCACGTTTGGATTTCACAGAATTTGTATATAGTATATGCAGAGATAGATGCTCCTGACAGCTCATGGCAGGCTCCATGTTTGTGAAGCCAAATGTGTCGTCATGTCCTGCCTGCTTCTGATCACAGATAAGCTAGTTCTTGAACAACACGGTGTGCAGTGAATATTAATGAGCCATGTGGCTAGGAACAATAGCTGACTCCTGCAGTGTAGTAGATTTATCAGTGTTATCACGCTGGACTGATTAGAAGCTCCTGTACCGTCTCATTAGCAGCCGAGGGGAGGGCCCCAGAATGCTTTGCAGTTTAGCTGCGGCTTGCGTCTTTATGGGTCTATAACAGACTTAAGATAAGCACACATCAAAGGTAACTGAAATGTTTATCTTCACTAATGGCTTTTGAGCTTCCTTCTAAACTGTTTAACACAGGAGAATAGAGGTTTAAATTAGCTTCTGCAGCCTGACAGTTACTCTTTAAGATAATCACGAAAACTCTAGCCAATCGGCTCAACCCTATCCTCACTAGAATAATTGATAACGACCAAGTGGGTTTTATCATGGGGAGACAAGCAGGAGATAACACTCGTCGAGCTATAAACCTCATATCTATAATGAACAAATCAAACCTCCCCTCTGTGCTCCTTAGTTTGGATGCAGAGAAAGCTTTTGACAGGCTCTATTGGCCTTTTCTATTTCATGTCCTGAATCACCAGGGTTTCTCAGGTCCTTTCCTCTCCATGATAAAATTTATTTATTCATTCCCTTCAGCCTCAATAAAACTTCCCTTTGCCCCTCTTTCCTCATTCCAAATCCACAATGGCACTAGGCAGGGTTGCCCATTATCCCCTCTCCTATTTGCCCTAAGCATAGAGCCATTAGCCACAGCCATTAGAAAAAATACTAACATTAAAGGAATCTCCCTCGATAAACGTGAATACAAGATCTCACTGTTCGCTGATGACATACTCCTAACACTTTCTAGCCCACTTACAACTCTCCCGGCCTTACATGACACACTAAAAATTTTTGAATCCCTCTCAGGATTTAAACTCAATCAAGATAAAACCGAGGCTCTCCCCATTAAAATTCCCCCTCAACTCCTTGCTTCCCTACAATCTTTTTTCCCCTACAAATGGCAAACCCGCTCTTTAAAGTATCTAGGAGTCTACCTCACCCCCTCATATAAGTCACTCTACACGTCTAATTTTCCCTCCCTAATCCAAAAAATACTACAAGATCTGCACAAATGGACAGCTTATAAGATCTCTTGGTTAGGTCGCATATATGCCCTTAAGATGAATATCCTCCCCCGTCTCCTATATTTATTCGAGACTCTCCCTGTTCTAGTACCCACCTCACAACTGTCCGCCCTACAATCAGCTTTCTCTAAATTTATCTGGAATCACAGATCCCCGAGGGTCCTACAATCCATCCTTCTTTCGCCTAGGGACCAGGGAGGTCTAGGAGTCCCCCATCTACGGTTATATTACCAAGCAGCACACCTGAGGCAACTAACAGAATGGTCCAATTTAAAAGTATTTACCAAATGGGGCCTTATAGAGGCGACTAGCATACTCCCTATCTCACTTGCATCACTCTTATGGACACACCCCTCTCCAAAAATCAATGATCAAAACTTACTCCCCACCATCAAATTTACTCTACAAATCTGGAAATCCTCTGTCCATATTGCCAAGTTGAGGTCATCACCCTCCCCTCTCTGCCCAATTTTGGGAAATCCTCATTTTCCCCCTGGTCTCTCCAGACCTTTTATGACTAAATGGTACGGTTTGGGATACTTCAACCTTAATGACTGGCTCAACCCCCTCACAGGGAAGGTACATCATAAATCACATCTGGAAGAAAAGATTCCCTTTACGCCCCAAACGACTATGCAATACAATCAAATTTCCCATTTTCTACAATCTCTACTAAAAAACTCAAGCCACACAAAATCTCAATTTGAGAGGATCTGTAGCCAAACTGGACACCAAAAGGGTCTGATATCCCAAATCTATGCCATTCTACATACAAGATCCGGAACACGGACCCCAAACCACCCCTATATGCACAAATGGGCAAACATAATACCATCCCCTATCACGTTGGAAGATTGGTCGGAAATATGGAACAATGCCAAGCACTCTTCACAATGTATCCAAATCCGAGAAAACATATATAAGATTATTTTTCACTGGTATCTTACACCTGATAAACTAGCAAAGATCTATCCGGGCTCATCAGACCTCTGTTGGAGAGGCTGTAATAATAAAGGAACTATAGACCACATTTTCTGGTCCTGTCCATTAATAGTTCCTTTTTGGTCCAAAGTTCAGGACCTTATCAAATCAACAACAGATCTTAGGGTACCTCTTGACCCCCTTTTTATGATTTTGGGTAGACCTTTGAAAAAAACTAATAAGTACACTAACCGCCTCATCACCCACATCCTAACTGCTGCTAGACTAGCCATAGCCTCTAACTGGAAAAAAATAGCCCCCCCAGATATCTCAGAGGTCATACATAAAACAGACTGGACCAAAAATATGGAACAACTTACAGCCTCCCTTAGAGATACTGAGTTAAACTTTCATAAAATATGGGACGCTTGGCCATACGCTTCACCTACTTATCACCCCCCCTGAAAGGCCACAGAATACCTCTTCTATGCCCTCTTATCCCTCACCACACAACTGTTCCCCCTATATTGGACATCACCACCCCCTTCCCAAACCTCATGTCATCCCAGGCCCTTGGTGTCATAATGTCAAAATGCCCTTTTAACATTCAACATGGTCCAGAGAAGTATCGATGTGGTCCTACACCTATAATCTTCTACTTAGGAGATATCTTTATCCCCTTCTACTCTCCTGTCTAACCTATTCTTCCACACTTTCTTTTCTCTTTTTTTACGTATACCCTCCCCCCCCTTCTCTTCTTTCTCCCCACCGTTCTACAGGGGGCTCCCCTCCCCCCTTCCCTCCTTTTCAGCAGGTACTCCAAGAACGCATAACTGGAAACACATGGACATTTCTCCCTCCAAAACCTCCAGCTCTCTATCTTGGACTTGTCTGAATCTATCTCACTGAGAATGGACTTGCCTTCAATTCTAAACTAAATTGGAGATTCTCCAAGAAAGCTACCAGTTATTGTTCTGTTCTAGACTACACTTTATTTTTCATATACTGTATGCTATGGGTATTTACCTATCCGTATTCTCTCTATAACCACATGTTTGATTGTTCTACTTGACACTACTGTTATATGACTTGTGAGAACTCATTATTTTTCAAAATAAAAACAAGTATAACAAAAAAAAAAGAAAAAAACTGGCCCTAAGAAAACCGCACCACAACCGTATTAACAATGTAGAAAGCCTTTATAGTAATCATATAAAGATTAAAAACATAAAAACAATTGCATTGTAATATAAGGCCCAATAGTGAGCATAATTAAACAAGTCTCCATGTCAATGCACATGTAATGTTATAAAAGCACATGGCAGCAGGGTGGCGTAGTGGTTAGTGCTCTTGCCTTGCAGCGCTGGGTCCCTGGTTTGAGTCCCAGCCAGGTCAACATCTGCAAGGAGTTTGTATGTTCTCCCCGTGTCTGCGTGGGTTTCCTCCGGGCACTCCGGTTTCCTTCCACATCCCAAAAACATACAAATAGGTTAATTGGCTCCCCCCTAAATTGCCCCTAGACTGCAGCACATACACTACACCAGTGTTTTTCAACCAGTGTTCCGCGGCACACTAGTGTGCCGCGGAACGTTGCCTGGTGTGCCGTCCTCTTCTCCCCCTCCCGCCCGTCCCCGCGGCCGCCGCTGTTATTACCTTAGCAGCGGCCGCTCTCCCCTCTCTGGCGCATGTGTTTATTCTAGCAGCGTATCTCCGGCTGCTCTGTGTGATGCGGAAGGAGGCAGGGCTCGGTTACCATAGTAACGGCGATACATATCGCCGTTACAGGAAGCCGCTGCCCTGCTTCCTTCCGCATCACACAGAGCAGCCGAAGATACGCTGCTAGAATAAACACATGCGCCGGAGAGGGGAGAGCGGCCGCGGGGATGGGCGGGAGGGCACTATACTGGCTATACTGGGGCACTATTCTGGGGCACTATACTAGCTATACTGGGGCACTATTCTGGCTATACTGGGGCACTATACTAGCTATACTGGGGCACTATACTGGCTATACTGGGGCACTATACTGGCTATACTGGGAGGCTATACTGGGGCACTATACTAGCTATACTGGGGGGCTATACTGGGGCACTATGCTGGCTATACTGGGGCACTATACTGGCTATACTGGGGCACTATACTGGCTATACTGGGGCACTATACTAGCTATACTGGGGCACTATTCTGGCTATACTGGGGCACTATACTGGCTATACTGGAGCACTATACTGGGGCACTATACTAGCTATACTGGGGGGCTATACTGTGGCACTATACTGGGGCACTATACTAGCTATACTGGGGGGCTATACTGGGGCACTATGCTGGCTATACTGGGGCACTATACTGGCTATACTGGGGCACTATACTGGCTATACTGGGGCACTATACTAGCTATACTGGGGCACTATTCTGGCTATACTGGGGCACTATACTAGCTATACTGGAGCACTATACTGGCTATACTGGGGCACTATACTAGCTATCCTGGGGGGCTATACTGTGGCACTATACTGGGGCACTATACTAGCTATACTGGGGGGCTATAATGGGGCACTATGCTGGCTATACTGAGGCACTATACTAGCTATACTGGGGCACTATTCTGGCTATACTGGGGCACTATACTGGCTATACTGGGGCACTATACTGGGGCACTATACTAGCTATACTGAGGCAACTAAACTCCCTACACTGGGGCAACTATGCTAGCTATGCAGCCTCACCCCAGCCCCCCCCCCCCCCATAGCCTGCTGCGCACGGCACTGTCCACTAGGTCGCGCGAACAACCGGGGGCCGCATCCCCAAGACCCCCCCCCACCCCCTGCGCCGTTCCCCGGAGAAAAATTTGGTCAGACAGTGTTCCCCGGGCCGGAAAAGGTTGGGAACCCCTGCACTACACAATACATACATAGAGCTATGGTAGGGATTAGATTGTGAGCTCCTCTGAGGGACAGTTAGTGACAAGACTATATATACTCTGTACAGCGCTGCGGAAGATGTCGGCGCTATATAAATACTAAATAATAATAATAAATAATAATAAAAAACACACAATCCTCCTGAAACCTGGAAAGCATCAAGGTGGAAAAAGAGTGTGCATACCGCCCTGCATGGAACCATGCACAGGTGTAACAGCGTTAACAAGTGCCGACTAGTGCTATAGAAAAGAATAGGGTGAATAACCCCTGTGACAAGGAGAAGTCCAAAAGGAGTGAAGAAAGTTGTGCTCTGGAGGCGAAAAACGCCAAGCAAATAGTGACAGTTAGGCAAAAGACGACCCAGCAGGGGAAGAAGTGAGCGAGTGCCAGAGTGAGTAAAGAGAGGCTTACCAAGAGAGGACCGGAGACAGGGCGCAAGAGCGCAGAGCCGACGCGATTCGCCGCAGTAGCGGCTTCTTCCAGGCAGACTGCTACTGCGGCGAATTGCGACGGCTCTGCACTCTACTTTCAAAACTAGAGATTGCATTTAGAAGGGGCAAAACAATTTGCAACTTAATTGGACCAAGTCACCTAAAAAAAGCTGAATTTATACCACCACAAGTAGAAAGAAATATGACAAGGAAAATAGGATGCTTTAAATGCAGAACAAATTATATTGTTGCAAAAATATTCAGGGTGGGACCATTATGTCCTCTACTAACAAAACCTGCAGTGGTGCTCATCAAAACCTCATAATGATGAATCGGTCATTCATGATCGGCCGCAATCACAAATGGGGATTTCAAACAGTGGCATGTGCGAAATTTTGCCTGGAAATTCGCAATTATGTATTGTAATCGTAATGTGAAATTTCAGAGAAAATCGTAATTAATTTTGTATGTAATAGTAATATTTCATAATTTTGCATCCTTTTTAGCGTAATTTTCACATTATTTCCCATAATTTTCTGCTGAGAGTTTTAACAGTTAATAGCAAAGCCCTCATACATGCTATTGCTACCAAAATTGCTACACATGTTAAAAAGAACCGTGGAAGTTAAAAAAAATAATTTTTCAAAAAGACCATGTAGTTTTTGGGAAAATTGATTTAAAATATGCAAAGAAAAATGTTTTTTTAAAAGCATTTTTCTGAGTTTAAAAACCATTTTTCTTTACATTTTTAAAATTAATGGTGTCTATAGCATGTATGGGGGCTTTGCTATTCACTGCCAAAGTCGGCACGAAATTACGGGAAAATTATTATAATTATTACAAATGACTATACGAAATCAATTACGTTTACAAATCGTAATTACGTATAGACGTAATTGTGAAAATGTACACAAAATCTTGCGTAATCGTAATGATTTCAAATGCACTCATAACTGGATTTTAAATTCAACTCGAAATGACTTGTAATCTAGATTACAAGTCATATTTCTGAGTTGACTCACCGTAAACCAGGAAATTACGTTGTTGGGACCCCAGCAGAAGCACCTAGCAACTAATCAGAAGAGGGGAGCTTGTTACCACTCCCACCCATCCCCTATATTAAGCAGTCGCCATTTTTTTTTTAACTCCCTACTTGCTTGGTGACTTTTGTACTGAGAGCTTCAACCAGTGTTGGGAGAACTAGGAAGTGTGTTTTTTAGTTAAACTGAGCAATTCTACTGTTATTTTCATTGCCTACATTAATATGTGATTGCTGTTCTGCTAGATAGTGTTTTTAGCTTAGTGATTGTTGATTGATAGACAGTTAGTGCAGTGCAGTCAGTGTGTTAGTGTGTGCATAGGGATAGGAGTCGCGTTAGGTTAGCTTAGCTGTATTAGTAGTGCTTGTTAATCCTAGTGCAGCAAAGGTTTAGGGATTAATTACACTTTACAGTTTAATTATAGTCTAGATTCAGTGTGTTAGACTGTTAGAGTACTTAGTACTGTCACGGCCGTTTCTAGGGCCGTGCGACCCGTGCGGGCACCCTGAGCGCTATTGGGAAGGGGGGCGCTGTAATGGAGGGGGAGCCAGCCGCGGGGAGGGCAGCCCGACCTCTCCCTCCCTTCCTCTCCGGGCCGCCCTCCATGCTCCCCCCTCCGATGCAGAGTAATTGTATCAGGAAGCGCTAGTCACAACTTACCTCCCTGCGTTCCACTCGCTGCTCACTAGCCGCTGGACTCCTCTCTGTATAGACGCTGAAACACACGCTGCTTCCGGCTAAACAGGAAGCAGCATGTGTATCAGCGTGTATGCAGAGAGGAGACTGGCGGCGAGTGAGTGGCGAGTGGAACATAGGGAGGTGAGTTGTGACTAGCGCTTCCTGATACAATTACTCTGCATCAGAGGGGGGAGCATGGAGGGCGGCCCCGGAGAGAAAGGGAGGGAGAGGTCGGGCTGCCCTCCCCGCGGCTGGCTCCCTCCTACACTATGGGAGGGGGGGTTACCTACCTACCTACCCTGGGGGGCAGCTACTTATCTAATCTATACTGGGGGGCAGGGATGGATTTAGGGGGGGGGGGGGCAGGCGGGTATCTTGCCCCAGGCGCAGTTTGTTGAATTCTTAAAAAGGCGACAAAATGAATGGCAGTTTAGGCGCCAAAACTTGACTTTTAGGCGCCAAAACCTGACCTTGCCCCAGGTGCAACTTGGTCTTGATCCGTCCCTGCTGTGGGGGGAGGGGCAGCTACCTAATCTAACCTAAACTGAGGGGCAGCTACCTAATCTAACCTTTACTGGCAGCTACCTATCTAACCTAAACTGGGGGGCAGATACCTAATCTAACCTTTACTAGGGGAAGCTACCTAATCTAACCTATACTGGGGGAAGCTACCTATCTAACCTATACTGGGGGTCAGCTACCTAATCTAACCTATACTGGGGGTCAGCTACCTAATCTAACCTATACTGGGGGGCACCTAGCTAATCTAACCTATACTGGGGGGCAGCTACCTATCTAACCTATACTGGGGGGCACCTACCTAATCTAACCTATACTGGGGGGCAGTGGCACCTACCTAATCTAACCTATACTAGGGTGCAGCTACCTAATCTAACCTATACTGGTGGGAAGCTACCTATCTAACCTATACTGGGGTGCAGCTACCTAATCTAACCTTTACTGGGGGCAGCTACCTAATCTAACCTATACTGGGGGTCAGCTACCTAATCTAAGCTATACTGGGGGCACCTAGCTAATCTAACATATACTGGGGGTCACCTACCTAATCTAACCTATAATTGGGGTGCAGCTACCTAATCTAACCTATACTGGGGGGGGGGGAGCTACCTATCTAACCTATACTGGGGTGCAGCTACCTAATCTAACCTTTACTGGGGGCAGCTACCTAATCTAACCTATACTGGGGGTCAGCTACCTAATCTAACCTATACTGGGGGTCAGCTACCTAATCTAACCTATACTGGGGGTCAGCTACCTAATCTAATCTATACTGGTGGTCAGTTACCTAATCTAACCTATACTGGGGGGCACCTACCTAATCTAACCTATACTGGGGGCAGCAACCTATCTAACCTATACTGGGGGCACCTACTTATCTAACCTGTATTGGGGGCACCTACCTACCTAGCTAGCCTATACTGGTGGCAACTATACTGGCTACCTATATTGGAGACACATACCTAACTAACCTATGCTGGGGGCAACTATTCTTGCTTCCTATTAGAGGCACCCACCTAGCTAACATGTACTGAGGGCACCTACCTATCTAACCTATACCAGGGGCACCTGCCTATCTAACCTATACTGTGGGCAACTATACCGGCTACCTATACTGGAGGCACCCACCTGGCTAACCTATACTGGGGGCAACTATACTGGGGCACCTATGCCTGGCTACCTATACTGGGGGGACCTATAGCTGGCTACCTATACTGAGTGCAACTAGACCTGGCTAACCTATACTGCAGACGTCCATACCTGGCTCCGCGCGTGCGGGGGGGGGGGCAAATTTTTACACCCTCGCCCTGGGTGCATTTTAGCCTAGAAACTGCCCTGAGTACTGTAATGTCAGTGTCATATTGTGCTGCCTGTAGTAGTCTGACTACAATGCTAGGTACACACCATACAATTTTTTGTTAACTACTTCAGCCTTCAGTCATTTTCACTTTATGCATCCGAGCAATGTTCACCTCCCATTCATTAGCCTATAACTTTATCACTACTTATCCCAATGAACTGATCTATATCTTGTTTTTTCCGCCACCAATTAGGCTTTCTGTGGGTGGTACATTTTGCTAAGAGCCACTTTACTGTAAATGCATTTTAACAGAAAGAATAAGAAAACAAACTGAAAAAATGCATTATTTCTCAGTTTTCAGCCATTATAGTTTTAAAATAATACATGCCCCCATAATTAAAACTCACGTATTGTATTTGCCCATTTGTCCCAGTTATTACAACGTTTAAATTATGTCCCAATCACTATGTATGACGACAATATTTTATTTGGAAATAAAGGTGCATTTTTTCCGTTTTGCATCCATCACTATTTCTAAGCTTATAAATTAAAAAAAAAAATCATCTTTTAACCACTTCCCGACCGCCTAACGCACAGGGGCGGCCGGGAAGTGGAGCCCGCAAGGACCAGCTCACCCACAGAGGCGGCGGTCCTTTTAGGGGCATGGGCGGAGCGATCGCGTCATCCGTGACGCAATCCTCCGCCGGCGCCTGACTCCGCTCACTCGCCGCAACATCCCGCCGGCCATACGGAAGCGCCGGCGGGATGTTAACCCCGCGATCGCCGCATACAAAGTGTATAATACACTTTGTAATGTTTACAAAGTGTATTATACAGGCTGCCTCCTGCCCTGGTGGTCCCAATGTCCGAGGGACCACCAGGGCAGGCTGCAGCCACCCTATGTCGCACCCAAGCACACTGATTTCTCCCCCCCTGCCCCAGATCGCCCACAGCACCCCTCAGACCCCCCCTGCCCACCCCCAGACCCCTGTTTGCACCCAATCACCCCCCTAATCACCCATCAATCACTCCCTGTCACTATCTGTAAACGCTATTTTTTTTAGCCCCCCCCCCCTGCCCCCTGTCCCCTCCTGATCACCCCCCCCACCCCTCAGATTCTCCCCAGACCCCCCCCCCCGTGTACTGTATGCATCTATCCCCCTGATCACCTGTCAATCACCTGTCAATCACCTGTCAATCACCCATCAATCACCCCCTGTCACTGCCACCCATCAATCAGCCCCTAACCTGCCCCTTGCGGGCAATCTGATCACCCACCCACACCAATAGATCGCCCGCAGATCCGACGTCAGATCACCTCCCAAGTGCAGTGTTTACATCTGTTATCTACCCTAAACACCCACTAATTACCCATCAATCACCCATCAATCACCCCCTATTACCACCTGTCACTGTTACCCATCAGATCAGACCCTAATCTGCCCCTTGCGGGCACCCAATCACCTGCCTACACGCTTAGATTGCCCTCAGACCCCCCTTATCAATTCGCCAGTGCAATATTTACATCTGTGCTTCCCTGTAATAACCCACTGATCACCTGTCAATCACCTGTCAATCACCCATAAATCACCCCCTGTCACTGCCACCCATCAATCACCCCCTGTCACTGCCACCCATCAATCAGCCCCTAACCTGCCCCTTGCGGGCAATCTGATCACCCACCCACACCAATAGATCGCCCGCAGATCCGACGTCAGATCACCTCCCAAGTGCAGTGTTTACTTCTGTTCTCTACCCTAAACATCCACTAATTACCCATCAATCACCCCCTATCACCACCTGTCACTGTTACCCATCAGATCAGACCCTAATCTGCCCCTTGCGGGCACCCAATCACCCGCCTACATGCTCAGATTGCCCTCAGACCCCCCCTTATCAATTCGCCAGTGCATTAGTTACATCTGTTTTTCCCTGTAATAACCCACTGATCACCTGTCAATCACCTGTCAATCACCCATCAATCACCCCCTGGCACTGCCACCCATCAATCACCCCCTGGCACTGCCACTCATCAATCAGCCCCTAACCTGCCCCTTGCGGGCAATCTGATCACCCACCCACACCAATAGTTCGCCCGCAGATCCGACGTCAGAGTGCAGTGTTTATATCTGTTCTCTACCCCCTAAACACCCACTAATTACCCATCAATCACCCCCTGTCACTGCTACCTATCAGATTAGACCCCTATCTGCCCCTAGGGCACTCAATCACCCGCCCACACCCTCAGAATGCCCTCAGGGCCCAGCCCTGATCACCTCGTCAGTGCATTGCTTGCATCTATTCCCCCCTCTAATCACACCTTGAGACACCCATTAATCACCTCCTGTCACCCCCTAGCACACCTACCCATCAGATCAGGCCCTAATTTGCCCCGTGTGGGCTCCTGATCACTCGGCCAAACCCTCAGATCCCCCTCAGACCCCCTTCCGATCACCTCCCCAGTGCATTGATTGCATCTATTTTCCCCTCTAACCACCCCCTGAGACACCCATCAATCATCTCCTGTCACCCCCCTAGCACTCCTATCCATCAGATCAGGCCCAATACAACCTGTCATCTAAAAGGCCACCCTGCATATGACCGGTTCCACTTAATTCGCCCCCTCATAGACCACCTGTCATCAAAATTTGCAGATGCTTATACCTCTGAACAGTCATTTTGAGACATTTAGTTTCCAGACTACTCACGGTTTTGGGACCGTAAAATGCCAGGGCGGTATAGGAACCCCACAAAGTAACCCCATTTTAGAAAAAAGACACCCCAATGTATTCTGTTAGGTGTATGACGAGTTCATAGAAGATTTTATTTTTTGTCAAAAGTTAGCGGAAATTGATTTTTGTTTTTTTTCACAAAGTGTCATTTTTCACTAACTTGTGACAAAAAATAAAATCTTCTATGAACTCGCCATACACCTAACGGAGTACCTTGGGGTGTCTTCTTTCTAAAATGGGGTCACTTGTGGGGTTCCTATACTGCCCTGGCATTTTAGGGGCCCTAAACCGTGAGGAGTAGTCTAGAAAACAAATGCCTCAAAATGACCTGTGATTAGGACGTTGGGCCCCTTAGTGCACCTAGGCTGCAAAAAAGTGTCACACGTGGTATCGCCGTACTCAGGAAAAGTAGTATAATGTGTTTTGGGGTGTATTTTTACACATACCCATGCTGGGTGGGAGAAATCTCTATGTAAATGGACAATTGTGTGTAAAAAAAAAATCAAACAATTGTCATTTACAGAGATATTTCTCCCACCCAGCATGGGTATGTGTAAAAATACACCACAAAACACATTATACTACTTCTCCTGAGTACGGCGGTACCACATGTGTGGCACTTTTTTACACCCTAAGTACGCTAAGGGGCCCAAAGTCCAATGAGTACCTTTAGGATTTCACAGGACATTTTGCGACATTTGGTTTCAAGACTACTCCTCACGGTTTAGGGCCCCTAAAATGCCAGGGCAGTATAGGAAGCCCACAAATGACCCCATTCTAGAAAGAAGACACCCAAACGTATTCCGTCAGGAGTATGGTGAGTTCATAGAAGATTTTATTTTTTGTCACAAGTTAGCGGAAAATGACACTTTGTGAAAAAAAAAACAATTAAAATCAATTTCCGCTAACTTGTGACAAAAAAATAAAAACTTCTATGAACTCACCATACTCCTAACGGAATACCTTGGGGTGTCTTCTTTCTAAAATGGGGTCATTAGTGGGGTTCCTATACTGCCCTGGCATTTTAGGGGCCCTAAACCGTGAGGAGTAGTCTTGAAACAAAAATGACCTGTGAAATCCTAAAGGTACTCATTGGACTTTGGGCCCCTTAGCACAGTTAGGCTGCAAAAAAGTGCCAATCATGTGGTATCGCCGTACTCGGGAGAAGTAGTATAATGTGTTTTGGGGTGTATTTTTACACATACCCATGCTGGGTGGGAGAAATACCTCTGTAAATGACAATCTTTTGATTTTTTTACACACAATTGTCCATTTACAGAGATATTTCTCCCACCCAGCATGGGTATGTGTAAAAATACACCCCAAAACACATTATACTACTTCTCCCGAGTACGGCGATACCACATGTGTGGCACTTTTTTGCACCCTAACTGCGCTAAGGGGCCCAAAGTCCAATGAGTACCTTTAGGATTTCACAGGTCATTTTGAGAAATTTTGTTTCAAGACTACTCCTCACGGTTTAGGGCCCCTAAAATGCCAGGACAGTATAGGAACCCCACAAATGACTCCATTTTAGAAAGAAGACACCCCAAGGAATTCTGTTAGTAGTACGGTGAGTTCATAGAAGATTTTATTTTTTGTCACAAGTTAGCGGAAATTGATTTTTATTGGTTTTTTTCACAAAGTGTCATTTTCCGCTAACTTGTGACAAAAAATAAAATCTTCTATGAACTCACCGTACTACTAATGGAATACCTTGGGGTGTCTTCTTTCTAAAATGGGGTCATTTGTGGGGTTCCTATACTGTCCTGGCATTTTAGGGGCCCTAAACCGTGAAGAGTAGTCTTGAAACGAAATTTCTCAAAATGACCTGTGAAATCCTAAAGGTACTCATTGGACTTTGGGCCCCTTAGCGCAGTTAGGGTGCAAAAAAGTGCCACACATGTGGTATCGCCGTACTCAGGAGAAGTAGTATAATGTGTTTTGGGGTGTATTTTTACACATACCCATGCTGAGTGGGAGAAAGATCTCTGTAAATGGACAATTGTGTGTAAAAAAAATAAAAAAATTGTCATTTACAGAGATATTTCTCCCACCCAACATCGGTATGTGTAAAAATACACCCCAAAACACATTATACTACTTCTCCTGAGTACGGCAATACCACATGTGTGGCACTTTTTTGCAGCCTAACTGCGCTAAGGGGCCCAAAGTCCAATGAGCACCTTTAGGCTTTACAGGGGTGCTTACAAATTAGCACCCCCCAAAATGCGAGGACAGTAAACACACCCCACAAATGACCCCATTTTGGAAAGTAGACACTTCAAGGTATTCAGAGAGGGGCATGGTGAGTCCGTGGCAGATTTCATTTTTTTTGTCGCAAGTTAGAAGAAATGGAACCTTTTTTTTTTTTGTCACCAAGTGTCATTTTCCGCTTACTTGTGACAAAAATTCATATCTTCTATGAACTCACTATGCCTCTCAGTGAATACTTTGGGATGTCTTCTTTCCAAAATGGGGTCATTTGGGGGGTATTTATACTATCCTGAAATTCTAGCCCCTCATGAAACATGTCAGGTGGTCAGAAAAGTCATAGATGCTTGAAAATGGGAAAATTCACTTTTTGCACCATAGTTTGTAAACGCTATAACTTTTACCCAAACCAATAAATATACACTGAATGGGTTTTTTATCAAAAACATGTTTGTCCACATTTTTTGCGCTGCATGTATACAGAAATTTTACTTATTTTACTTATTTGAAAAATGTCAGCACAGAAAGTAAAAAAAATCATTTTTTTGCCAAAATTCATGTCTTTTTTGATGAATATAATAAAAAGTAAAACTCACAGCAGCAATCAAATAGCACCAAAAGAAAGCTTTATTAGTGACAAGAAAAGGAGCCAAAATTCATTTACGTGGTAGGTTGTATGAGCGAGCAATAAACCGTGAAAGCTGCAGTGGTCTGAATGGAAAAAAAGTGCCTGGTCCTTAAGGGGGGTAAAGCCCATGGTCCTCAAGTGGTTAATTGATATCTAAAAAGTTTATACCCTTAGGTAAATATTTACGTGTTTTTTGTTTTTTTATTGTAATGTTTTTGTTTTTTTATTAAACATTTTATTTGGGTATTTTTGGGAGGGTGGGATGTAAATAGTAATTTTTTTAGGTAAATATGTGGTGATTTTTTTTTTTTTTTTTTTTACATTTAGATGTAGTTTTACTTTTTGGCCACAAGATGGCAGATAAGTTTGTTTACATGACGTCACTCTAAGGGCTTGATTCACAAAGCGGTGCAAAGTGTTTGCACGCTGGTGAAAAGAAACTTGTGCGAAATTCCCGCGCGCAATTGCGCAGTGCTGTGCGTGCGCAGCGCTCATTAAACCCTATGCGCGATTGCGCGCGCAAAACTTTGCGCGTGGGACTTTGCTCGCGATCAGCAGCACAAAGCGGCGATAACTCAGCTAGTGCAAAGGTTATCACGCCTAAAGTCTTTTAGGTATGATAACTGGGTTATCACCGCTTTGTGAGGGACGTAGGGGACGCAAGAGACAGACAAAAAGTGAGGCTTCTGAGAGAAGCCGTCGCTTTTTTCTGCAAGGGAGAGGAATCAATCATCGGGCACCATGGCCCGATTGATTACTGGGCTAATGTTCCGCGGACGGGAGCGCACGTGTACGCGCGTGATCGGCCACGGGAGCGCACATGGCCTTCTGGATGTAGCTGCTACGTCCAGGAAGCTTAAATGGTTAAGGTGGCCATACATCTAGCGATGTATGGGCAGATTTGACCAAGGGACAAATCTCTCTCTTATTGAATCTGATAAGAGAGAGATACACCATAGGTTCATTCCCAATCCGAAATTGACCTGGATTCGGCCCTGTGTGCTGCCTCGCGTTGTGCCCCCCTAATGCTCGTCGTGCCAAAGTGTATACATTACCTGTCCGTGGCCTGCACTTGTCCCCCACTGCTCTGAGCACATTCTGCTCTTCACATACACGTGCGTCCCCCACGTGATTTCCTAGTAAGGGCGCACATGTGTGACATCATATGCGCCCCCTTACCAGGAAACCACGTGGGGCGTGCATGTATGCGGAAGAGGAGAATGCGCCTGGAGCAGCAGGGGACAAGCGGAGGTCGCGGACAGATAATGTATACACTTTGGCACGGCGGGCATTGGGGGTGGACATAGCGGCGAGGCGGCGGATGGTTTCGGCGATCACGCCGTTCCCACCGCACACCCAGCCAACCAACTTTGGACCGACATCTTGTAGCATGCACTATTGACATTATGTGACCAATTTCCGTCCCGAAACTGGTCGTTTTGTCGGTCGGGCATGCACTTGGAGGCACCGACTTTCATACACTTTGATTATAATAATCGAATATGATGGTCAATCGGCCGCCAAGTCGCCTGATGTATGGCCACCTTTAAGCCCAATCTACACAATACGATTCTTTGTGTGATTCGATTACCATTCTATTTACGATCCAATTAAATCTGACATATCTGATCGGGATTCGATTAGATTCAATTCGATTTGCCATTGCAAAACAATTTTCTGTTAGATTTACCCGCCAGATAGATTTTTTCCAACATCTGGCAGGTACATCTAACAGAAAATTGTATGGTGTGTGCCTAGCATTACTCTTTATCACCAGTTAGTGCATTTATTAAGTAGAGTAGTATAGTGTCCCTGTGTATGACTACAGGACTACCCTAAAATAATACAACAGCTTGGGCAGACTCACAACATCTCTAAGGGCCCATTTACACTTGTGCGAATCTGCATGCGTTTTCTGCACGCAGATTCGCATAACCAATACAAGTGGATGGGCCTGTTTCCACTTGTCAGAAATCCTGTGCGGTTTTGTGTGCAGGAAAAATCTGCACGGCAGAGCCATCAGAATACGCACACCGCCTTGTATTTAATAGGAAAATTGCATGCGTTTTCGTATGCAAATTTTACCGCAAATTCGAGGACGTTTTCGCTTATCAATGTGAAAGCACACAGGCACTGACATGGTTAAATTTGCATACTCACTAACATATGCAAAAACGCCCGTGAAAAATTTGCATCCACATGCGAATTCGTTTTCGACTAATTCACACCGCACAAGTGGAAACGGGCCCTTACAGAGCGGATTTTCCCAGCCCAGCAGAGAGTGTTGGAATTCCATATCTTTCAGTAATTGTACAAAGTGCTTAAAGAGGGGTTTATGATTCCAGTCATACAGTCTGCTTATATCTTTACTAGTGTTGGGCGAACACCTGGATGTTCGGGTTCGGGAAAGTTCGCCGAACATGGCCGCGATGTTCGGCATGTTCGGGCCGAACCCCGAACTCCCCGAACATCCCGCTTTTGGGGGCCCTATGGTATAGGGCCCCCAAAAGCGTACTACTGCTGAACCGCCCGCTGCCCGGCCTCCCTCAACGCGTCACTCTCCGGACTCCTCCTCCTCAGTCACTCACTTCATAGTGCCGCCCACTGCCAGCCACCCACTACCACCGGTACTGTTTTACTTCCTTAAACTTTTGTATGGGGAAGCGGGCAGAGGGGGGAGCGCTAGCGGAAGGGGTTGGGGGGAATTTCCGACCCCCCCCCCCCCGCGATCGGGGCATGCTCCCCCCTTATGCCTGCGACCCCATAGGGGGGCAGTATTCGGCCGAACAGGGCCCTGTTTGGCCCCGTTCGGCGGCCATTTAGTAGTTCGGGGCGAACCCGAACTTAAAAGGCCGAACACCATCAGGTGTTCGGCCGAACGCGAACATCACCCGAACAGGGTGATGTTCTGCAGAACCCGAACAGTGGCGAACACTGTTCGCCCAACACTAATCTTTACCTACATTCACTCAAAGATATGGGATGTAGTGGGGCTTGTATTGAAACCAAAAGGAAATGGAAATCACAAGGCTAAGCTTTAAGCCAGACTAACTCAAATTCTTTTAAAGCCTTAAAGAGACTCCGTAACAAAAATTGCATCCTGTTTTTTATCATCCTACAAGTTCAAAAAGCTATTCTAATGTGTTCTGGCTTACTGCAGCACTTTCTGGTATCACAGTCTCTGTAATAAATCAATGTATCTTTCCCCTGTCAGACTTGTCGGCCTGTGTCTGGAAGGCTGCCAAGTTCTTCAGTGTTGTGGTTTTGCTATGAACTCCCCCTTCCAGGCCCCTCTATGCACACTGCTTGTGTATTATTTTGATTAGGGCAGCTTCTCTCTTCTCTCTTATCTTTTACAAGCTGGATAAATCGTCCTCTAAACTGGCTGGGCTTTCACATACTGAGGAAATTCAGACAAGGGCAAAGCTGTTTGCAGGAAGAAACGAGCAGCCTGAAACTTCAGTGCATGAGAAATGCAGGGGGAAAGAAACACACAAATGATCTCTTGAGATTCAAAAGGAAGGGTGTATACAGCCTGCTTGTGTATGAATGTATTTTCTATGTGTGGACATACTGTACATCAACCTACTTCCTGTTTTGGTGGCCATTTTGTTTGTTTATAAACAAACTTTTTAAAACTGTTTTTAACCACTTTTAATGCAGCGGGGAGCGGCGAAATTGTGACAGAGGGTAATAGGAGATGTCCCCTAACGCACTGGTATATTTACTTTTGTGCGATTTTAACAATACAGATTCTCTTTAAAGCGGACCTGAACTCAGAACTGCTTCTCTGCTCTAAAAGATATGCAACAGCATAATAACCTTTAACTGCCTAACGACCACTCCACGCCAATTGGCATAGACATGGAAGCAGCCCCAGGACCGCTCAACACCAATTGGTATGAAGTCCTGGGGCGTGGTTTTGCAGGAGATCGAGCGTGCCAATGCGCATGCATCTCCTCTTGAATGACGGAGCTCCACTCCATCATCAGTCTGCCAGCGGTTATCGCCGCTAGGAGACTGTTAGATGGTGAAACCGCCATCTATTTATATTGTACAGCGCTGCAATCTATAGCAGCGCTGTACTGGGGACAGCCGTGTCATTCGGCTGTTCCCTGGAGAGGCTGGCAACCCGATCCCCTCTCATAGACTGATGCCTATGAGAGAGGATCGTTCTCATTGGTTCACGGGGGAGGGAGGGATTGTGGTAAGAAAAATAATAATAAAAGACACATTTTTATAAAAAAAGTAAAATAATAATACACATTTAAATTAATTAAAAAAAACCACAAGCTGCAGCAGCAATCAGAGCCCAAAGCAAAGCTCTGTTGGTAGGCAGAAAAGAACATTTATGTGCTCAAGTGCATGGCTCTGCAGTGACCCATTAATGCTACAGAGCACCAATTTGTAAAAAAATAGCATTGTCACGAGGCATGGGCTTAAATTCGGATTCGGGTGATCCGGATAGTTACTATCCGGATTTCACCCAGTAATGCTGGGTGGGGGGTCAAGCTTACCTATCTGACGTCTTCTTCGCTCGTCCCTCGGCGCCTCTCACGATGCATATATGATTGCCCCCATTACGTTTATTTTGTGCTGAAATGTTTGCCCTCATTGTGTTTACTTTGTGCTGAAATGTTTGCCCACATTGCATTTATTTTGTGCTGACATGTTGCCTACATTGCGGTTTTTTTGTGCTGACATGTTGCCCACATTGCATTTATTTTCTGGTGTCTGGGGTAACTGTTGCTGCATTTATTATTTAATGGTCATAGATGGCTATGTTTGCTGCTTTGGGGTTATGGTATACTATTAGCATCACACAGTTTCTGCACACCCATGATGCGAATCCACGTTTGACCACATCATGGCGTAAACACTGCTTTCTTAGGGCTGGAACCCACAAGAGTGTTTTTCTGAGCATTTAGGGAGTGCTTGAAAGCGCTAGCGCTTTTCCAAAACGCTGAGCTAATGTTATCGTATGTGTTAAATTCCACAGGAGCGTTTGCGATTCCAAAAATCGCAAACGCAGGACATGCAGCATTTTCTGAGCGTTTGTGCTTCAATGTTAAGTATAGAAGCGCTGTGAAAGTGCTGTGAAATCGCTATGCATAGCGTTTTGTTAGCGCTTTTACAGCGCGGAAAGTACCCAGAAGGCTTACTTATTCCCACAATTCTCTAATCCAAGTGTACTATTTCCTGTTGACGGCTTGGCTCAACGGAAGTGTAACAGAGCTGCAGGCTGTGTGTAGAGAGCATTACATGCCACAATGCCTAAGAAGAAGTGGTTTTCCACGGAGGATGTTATATCTAAAGTGCAGCCACATGATGTTTTGTATAACAAGACCAACAAAGACCACAAACTGAACCAGCTAGCCAACCAGATATGGTGCAGCAACATTACCAAAGAACTGTTTGAGGAGGCTGGCTTTACTTGGAATATCCTTTCACCCAAGCTTCAGGATACTAAAAGTGAGTACCTTTTGTGTTAGTTGATAGAGCAAACTTTGTATATATAGAGACATACATACATACATACATACAATCGATTGATGATGTTCCATTGTCAAAAAACCCTGGAGGATCTATATATCTATATATGTATATAGCGTAGATCAACAGTTTTATAGCATGTAACATCATCAATCGATACTTCTTGTGACATACATGTTCCCATGGCTGCACCTGTCCCTAATAATCAAAAAGGCTGTGTAACTTATGCAAAAAACATTTTTAATAACAAATAAACAAAATAATATTCAGCAACCTGCTATGTCCTCATAATTTATTTCCCTATTCTACAAGACTATTATGTATGCAGACAGCTCTCTGGAGAATTTAAATATAGTGTGAGTTGTTCACAAAGGGTGGTAGCAGATATTGTGCCTCTTCTGGTGGATGCTGTTAGTGGTTCAAGTGGAGCTGGTGGAACATCTTTATCCCAATTGATGCCCTCTTTGTCCCTGACAAAGTTATGTAGGACACATGCAGCCTTGACAATTGTTACAGCATTTGCAGTGTCCATCATCATGCTTGTGTGGAAGATACGCCACTTATTAGCCATTATGCCAAAGGCACACTCCACCACTTTTCTTGCCTTACTCAGGCGAACATTATAAACAGTCCTTTCAGGGTTCAAAGTGCGCTGTGGGAAAGGCCTCATCATGTGGTTAGACAGGGCAAAAGCCTCATCCCCAATGAAGACCAGTGGCCTATCTGGTCCATTTGTGTGTGGCCAGGGCCGAGGAGGAGGGAGATCAATGTTTCCTTCTCGTAATTTAACTCCAAACCGGCTGTGTTGAAAGATGCCGGAGTCACTGCTGCTTCCTTGTGCACCCACATCCACATAGCTGAATCTGTAGTTAGCATCAGCTATTGCTAGAAGCACAATGGAGAAGTATTTTTTATAGTTGTAAAACTTACTGCCACTATTTGGAGGCATCACAATTCGGATGTGTTTGCCATCCACAGCACCCACACAATTAGGAAAATTAGTTTTCTTCCAAAAATCCTGACTAATCTTTTCCCAATTACCCATATCCGGGAACTTCAGGAATTCAGGTTGTAAAATCTCCCAGATTAAGCTGCATGTGTCCAAAACAATTCTTCGAATAGTTGTCCTTCCAAGACGATACTGATAATGCAATGACACATATGTATGGCCAGTAGCAAGAAACCTGTGTAAAGGAAACATGTATTAATAGTGTGTGTGTTTCTTTTCCCCTAGTACAACAAGTAAAAACAAGATGGAAGTCCATTAAAGAGACTCCGTAACAAAAATTGCATCCTGTTTTTTATCATCCTACAAGTTCCAAAAGCTATTCTAATGTGTTCTGGCTTACTGCAGCACTTTGTACTATCACAGTCTATGTAATAAATCAACTTATCTCTCTCTTGTCAGACTTGTCAGCCTGTGTCTGGAAGGCTGCCAAGTTCTTCAGTGTTGTGGTTCTGCTATGAACTCCCCCTTCCAGGCCCCTCTCTGCACACTGCCTGTGTGTTATTTAGATTAGAGCAGCTTCTCTTTTCTCTCTTATCTTTTACAAGCTGGATAAATCGTCCTCTGAGCTGGCTGGGCTTTCACATAGTGAGGAATTACAGACAAGGGCAAAGCTGTTTGCAGGAAGAAACGAGCAGCCTGAAACTTCAGTGCATGAGAACAGGGGGAAAGAAACACACAAATGATCTCTTGAGATTCAAAAGGAAGGCTGTATACAGCCTGCTTGTGTATGGATGTATTTTCTATGTGTGGACATACTGTACATCAACCTACTTCCTGTTTTGGTGGCCATTTTGTTTGTTTATAAACAAACTTTTTAAAACTGTTTTTAACCACTTTTAATGCGTCGGGGAGCGGCGAAATTGTGTCAGAGGGTAATAGGAGATGTCCCCTAACGCACTGGTATGTTTACTTTTGTGTGATTTTAACAATACAGATTCTCTTTAAGGACAACTTTAGAAGGGAGCTCCTAGAAGAAAAGAAAGAGAGCAGAAGTGGTTCTGGTGCATCAAATCGAACAAAATACAGCTACACTAATGAACTTGCATTCTTAAGACCAACTATGGATTTGGAGGAGTAAGTAAACTATCGTTTGTGTACAACAGTTGTCACCTACATTCGCTTTCTGTATGTTCCAACACACACATATCAGAACACATGTAATGTTGACACTTCCAAAACTTATCAAACTTTGCCCTTCCATAGGACTCAAGATAACATTCTTGCAGAACCTGTGGTCCGAATAGAGGAAGATGACGCAGAAGAAGGACTTGATAATAGTACTTTATCTTTATTAAGCACCTCTGACACACCCAGTGATGAAACGTTGAATACTAGTAGTGTTCATGTATTGTCTCCTGTGCAGCCTACTACCTCCACAACCAAAACTACAACTACTAAAGTAACAGGAAGAGGAAGGTGCCAAGGTGCAGTTGGTAGATCACAAAGTTCATTTGAAAGTGGTGTTTTAAATTCCATGCAGGAAGCTGTAGGTGTCTTACATCATGCTAGCTGTGATCACTACAATTTTGCTGTAAGTCTGGTTCCATATATGAAAAAAGTACCAGAGGATAGAATTTTAGATCTAAGACAGGCTATCATTGATCTTGTTAAAAAAGCAATTAAAAATACACCATCTACTTCTGTGGAACAATCACAAAGCTCATCTTCATCTTCCACACCATCACCATCTCCTCCAGTGTCCAATCCTCCATATCATAGACAACAACCTTATGGCAATTTACATTACCACCACAGCTATTATCAGCATGACAATGAGTATGGGTACCCTAATTATCCATATAGACCACCACACAACATGGGATATGTACACCCTAACCAAGGCCAAACTAGTAATAGTGCCCAAACACAAGATCAAGTGTTATATACAGATATTGGACAGACAAGGCCTCACCAACCAAGTGAGAATGCTGCACCCAAACTAACCTCTTTTATGGAAATGATGAGACAAGAGGAAGATTAGTTATCTGTTACGATTGCTAAGCAATCACAATGTACTTCAACTGTTGTTTTGTTGTAATTGACGGGCGCAAATGCTACACCCATAGCTTAATTCATTTTAATATTGAAGCATGAAAATAACATTACTCTACAAGTTTACTATAACAATCCTTACACAATCTCAAAAATATGTCCACTACAAATTTGATTGTCAAAAGATTTGTCATGTATGTGTATGTTCCATTACATACTTATGTTTTCTCGAAATTAACCTGTATTGATATATAAAGTAATATATATCCAGCCATTCTATTAGTGCTCGTCACTATAGTAAGTGGTTGCCATGTGTACTGTATAGGATAAAAGCACACAAATCACCCCAGCAGCAAGTATGGTAATGGTGCAATAATCAACTTAATGACATTGCCCAAATTCTAAACATAATTATATCGGCCTTCACAGGCGGTTCAAATCAACATAATCCGCTTCTTCAGCCGCAAAATGTAGTTATGATAAAGGTCTGACAGGCCTATATAAGTATGTATTGATTCTTGGGGATGTACTAAAGATGTTCATTGCACCATTGTTATGCTGGCTCATGACCTGATTTACGTGCTTCTATCCTATATACAACACCTGTGATATCTGGAGCCACACTCTTACACATCTGCTTCCCCCCTGGGTCTGGCTACCAGTGCATCTAGTGGCAACCAAACAACTTCTCCTCCTTTATGCCATCTGTACAGTACTCTAGTATTTGGATGCAGTAGTGTCTCATCTACAAATATAGATGTGGGGTTGTGCACAAATTGTTATAGTAACCATGGTAAGTAATCGAATCCTCATTTTTGGAAATACGTTACTTAGCAATGTTTCGTTAAACATTATAGGCTGTATATGTATGTGCACACAATATTTACCTCAAAGTAAGCAGTAAGCGTTCAGTAGGTGAAATAGATTTGCGCATCTGTGTGTCCTGGTGCAGCAAACTATCTTTCATTTTGGCCAGAAGGAAGTCAAAGCTAAAATATGAACAAATTAATGTGCAAGAAACTAGTGAATATTTGTTTCCACAAACAACAACCCTCTATATTAATATTGTTGATTTGTTACAGAGATATGTTAAAAAATTCAATTGCTTTGTATTGTACATTTCATGTTTTCAATAAAAACTATCTCTGGTTTGTACTACCATGACAGCAAACATACTTGTTCAACTTTTAGAAAAAAGGCCACAAATATATTTTGAGTAAAAAAAATATTATTGAGTTGATGTTGGTAAGGGTACTCATGTTTGTGGGATTGGTTAGCTTTACATTTCCATAATAAAAGCATTCATAACATCTTGGTGTGCTTTATTTGGTGTGTGTATGTTCACCAAAATTTGGAGATATATTGATGACATGTACTGAGTGACATTTGTAAAATAATTCTGAGGTTCAAAACATTAGGTAGTACTTTTTTACATACGACAGTGTAATACTATTGCCCCAAATTATACTAAAATCATTTTGATGATGGCCATCACTATAACATATCTACAAATAACAAGTTAACACATGACAAACAATAAATGAATGGTACATTATGATGGTAACATAAGCAGCCTTCTTACCTAGAAATGGACATCCTGGTATAGCCAAAAAACTTCTCACCATCTGCACGCAGGTTATTGTAGAGAGTTCTAAACTGGCCCTTTCTCTCCCTTTCCTGAAGCATGGGGTGCACCCAATACCTATGTGCCCTTCTCCTGCGTCTGGCCACCAAAGCAGCTCCAGTCATCAGGATGGTTAAAGCACATGCCTCCATGATGAACCACACCAAAACACAAACAAACAAGCAATCTCTCTCTCTCTCTCTCTCTCTCTGTCTCTCTCTCTCTCTGTCTCTCTCTCTCTGTCTCTATCTCTGTCTCAAATAACTCCTCTACAAAACCCACACAGTATGTTGTGACAATCTGATTTTATACACCACATGATGCCATTATCACAATCAGGTGTGTATAGCTATTGACATCAACACTGATCAGCTGATGCCTTAATTGTTGGGTCAACTGTCAAAATTTGAATCAACCAATCAAAGTGAAAAACGCTTTACAAAAAAAGCTAATCGCTAACGCTTACAAAACGCGACACATTTATCAAAAACGCTCACAAAAACGCCGGGAAACGCTTCATTAATCGCTTGAAAAACGTGCATAAAATCGCTAGCGTTTGCGATTGGCGCTTGCGCTTTACAGTGGGTTCCAGGCCTTATGCCTCGCTGTTACATCATTACGGTAGCTCCGCCCATACAATGTCATGACCACGCCCATTTTTCGGCTCCCCATTTTTTGGCGCGGCGCGCTGCAGCCCCCTCCCCATTTTTCGCTGCAGCCCCCCCCCCCCCCCCCCCCGTCCCAGGTTGAACCTACAAAAATCTGGTCACTCTACCTAATCCCCTCCAGAGTTAAGTTAACAGTTAAGAGTTAACATTTTATGACCTGCCCATCTGATTCTCCCTGAGCATGCTGGGTATTCTGTAAGTCTGAGTTTTATTTATTTACCACCAAAGCAATAGGTGTGTATGCAGCACAGCAACACACAGGATCTATTAAAGGAGCACACACCACGTGCAGCAATACCGGAGACAGTGCCAGCGTGACAGAGCAACGTGAGTGAGAGAGAGAGAGAGAGAGAGAGAGAGAGAGAGAGAGTGTCTGTCTCTCACCACCCATCACCCTCTGCCATCCTCAGCCGGCACCTTCACCCATCTCTCACCACCCATCACCCTCTGCCATCCTCAGCCGGCACCTTCACCCATCTCTAACCGGATCCATCTGAAAATGGCACCTTTGAATAATGGTGCACGGTGTTGCCGCTAATCCATTCGTCGCTTATCGCTATTTAACGTTAAAGCCTTATTGTTAACATTGTATCATTATTTATCGTTGTAAAAAGCAGTGATATAAAGGTATATCAAACCCTACTCTCACACAGAACCCTCTCTGTACATATCGCTAACCCCTAGACCCCCCTAGTGGTGCCTAACCCTAACCATACCCCTGGTGGAGCCTAACCCTAACCACCCCCTGGTGGTGACCTAACCCTAAGACCACCCTGGTGGTGCCCAACCATAAAACCCTCCTGGTGGTGCCTAACCCTAAATCTCCCCTGGTGGTGCCTAACCCTAACCACCTCTCTAGTGGTGCCTAACCCTAAGACCCCCCCGGCGGTGCCTAACCCTAAGACCCCCCTGGCGGTGCCTAACCCTAAGACCTCCCTTGTGGTGCCTAACCCTAAGATCTCCATGGTGGTGCCTAACCCTAAATCTCCCCTGGTGATACCTAACCCTAAGACCCCCCTGGTGGTGCCTAACCCTAAATCTCCCCTGGTGGTGCCTAACCCTAACCTTGACAGTGTTACATTAAATCCATTCACCGTTTTTCAGTTAAATAACGTCTGCAGTTTGGCTTATGTAGGGTGCTATTGATAAATAACGTTACTGTGCGCAATAACGTCTGCTGTTTGGTATATGAACGGCGCTATTGATAAATAACGTTACTGTGTGCCATTTTTCTTCTTTTTTTCCCTGTGCGCCATTATTATGCAGTACTAACGATAAATAGTCATAATCGTATCTTTTTAATGCTGCACCATTTCTATGCATAGGCAATGTGCGCCATTATTCACTCATCCGCTCTAACCACCCATCACCCTCCACCATCCTCAGCCTGCAACCTCACCTGTCTCTAACCACCTATCACCCTCTGCCAGCCTCAGCCAGAACCCTCACCTGTCTCTAACCACCCATCACCCTCTGCCAGCCTCAGCCAGAACCCTCACCTGTCTCTAACCACCCATCACCCTCTGCCAGCCTCAGCCGGTACCCTCACCTGTCCCTCAAGCACCCATCATTTTGCCAGCCACACCCAGCACCCTCTCCCAAGCACGCGTGTGACACCTATACACCAGCCATGTTCTTCACTACCTAGCTTCACATAACAGGTACCGCTTGCGCAGTATTACTAGAGTTAATGCGGAAAGAATTCCGAATGGGAGCATGGAGTTACGCCTACGACTACGGTTACTACGTGCTATTGCGTAGTTCAAAGCGTACTTGCGTAGGTGCTTTCGTAGCGTAGTTCATGTAACATAGGCGTAGTTGTACTATGCGTAGTTGCGGAAAACTATGCGTAGTTCCAGCATAGCGAAGTTGGCTTACTACGACCATCCCTGCAAACAGTGTTCAATTAAAAACTAGTAGAACAAAAAACAGGTAACCTATGAATAAGTTAAAGTATAACACTAACAGGGTGAACAAATCCAAAGAAAAAGAGAAAACATTTATACAGAAGATAAAAAAGACTGATGTCCGATCTGGATTGGAATTCAGGCCACCTGGTATACGAGTCCCTAGACGCCAGATCCCAAAAGTTTCTCGTTTTAAAAATGTCTCTAGTTGTCACCTCCCCTGATTGGTCACCTAACTTTTTCTATGCCTTGAAATTTAAATGAAGACATACCCCCCCCCCCCCCATGACAAATAGCAAAATATTGTGATACTTTTGAATTCCCCCAAATTGTCTTTTTGAAACACCCCGATAGGGTTCAGAGATTCTGTCTCTGAGAGCACAAGTTGTGCAACCTACATATTGAGTTTAACACTTATGACAGCAAATAATATAAATTGGTGGTGGCACAGTTAATAGTCCCTCGAATCAGAGAAGATTGTTGCTTGACATACGAGGGGACAGAATGGAACCAAGGATATTGGCTCGATTAGGAGATGAGTAAATGACTGGAAAGGGACATTTGACTTAAATAAGTGAGACAGATCAGAAAATACTGAACAACAACACTGCAGAGAAGACAGATGGGACCTGGACATCTATCGCCTAGAGGTGAGTCAAGTGTGTGCTGTAATCCTCACCCAATGCCACACAGTGACAGAAGGGTGGCCCGAGGAGAGGTAAGGAGGATAGAAGTCAGGCCCCCTTCCAGTGCCCTCACAGCTCTGTGGCCAAAGGCTGGAGACTGTCCAGCCTCTGCCTTGGTCCAGCCCTGGCACAAGATGAGAGGAAAGAAATCAGCAGACAAGACAGAAAGGTGGCAAGGAAATAAGATAGCAAATAAAAAGAAGAGAACAAGGAAAGAAAAGAGCACCAGAGCATACAACAAATGTGTCTGTCAGACTCACCACTCCTGTCTGGCATGTGCATGTACTTTTATCTGAACAAGAATTCCATCTGTTGGCTTGCACCCATGGCTGGGGGCAGAGTCCCCAACCGTCCCGTTTTCACCGGGACGGTCCCAATTTGGGGGGGCCCCTCCCGCCATCCCGCGCTGCCTCCCCTTCTGTCCCGGCCGCTGGGTAAGGGGGAAAAAAAATGATCGAGGCACCACCCGCTATTTCTCCCTCACTCCCTCCTAATGTGCCCCCCAGTGTGTCCCCTTCCTGCCTGCAGAGAGTTAAATGTGCAGCAGAGCGGAGCGGGCTGTCATTAATCTTACCATTGCCTCTCCGTACCGGGATCTGGCTTTTCTAGGCTTCCTGCTTCCTGTGACATCACAGGAAGCAGGAAGCCGAGAAGACCACATGAGATCCCGGTGCGGAGAGGCAATGGTAAGATAAATGACAGCCCGCTGCGCATTTAACTCTCTGCAGGCAGGGACACACATTGGGGGGCACATTAGGAGGGAGGGATGGAGAAATAGCAGCCACCCATCCCGCATAGCATAAGGCATCCCCAGGGCTGGTGCCTTGATCAGTTTTTTCTCTCCCCTCCTCCCCATCCACAGGCACCCTCACGCTCCCCCCCCCCCCTTTCGGGAGTAATATTAATAATATTAAATAAAATAAAAATATTTATTTTTTAAAAAATTGGTGCGCGTGACCAGGGGGTGTGGTTAGGGGCGTGTCCTAAGTGTCCCATTTTCAGAAATTAGAATATTGAGAGGTATGTGGGGGTGTTTGCACATGTATGCATTAATGCATCAAGTTTAGTGCCCACATGTGCAGGGCCGTGCAGAGGATCCTCAAGGGGGTGGAGCTCAAATTTTAAAAAGGGGCCCTAATCAATCAATACTTGGGCCTCAATTCACTAAGTGTTAGAACGCCAGTGAAAAGGCACTTAGGACGCGAAAATGGCTGCTTCACGCGCTAATATGCGTTTGTGCACAAAAGTTAGCACTGCGTGGTGCACGTGAAACGTCGCACCGGTGCACACATAACGTAGCACCGTTCACGCGCAAAATAGCCTGAAAAGCTATTTTACACGTGAACGGTGCGATGTTTCAGGCGCACCAACTTAATGCGCGATCAGTAACAGCTTTGGACATGCAAACTACTTAGCACCCTGGTTTGCACGTCCAAAGCTTTTAGGCATGCTAACTGTGTTAACACCCATTTGTGAATCAAGCTCTTTGTGCCATATTCCAAACAAGTCTTTTGGCACAACCACCCTCAAATCAGCAGTGATAGGTGCCCATTATTAGATTTGGCACAGTGGAGCCTGATGTAAGCACGGACTCACCTTTAATTACTGGGACCTCTATTCTTCTTGATCTGCACCCAAGCTTACTGTATTTTCAGGCAAAGAAGAAGTGGTTTCCAATATGCAGTGGATGCTAAGCACTGGAAGGTGCAAAACTGCAGTAAGTGCAAAGGTGCAGTGGGTGCCCAGATGCAGTGGGTGGTAAGATGCAAAAGGTCCAGTTTGTGCTAAGTTGCATTGGATGCTAAGGTGCCAAAGTCTGTGCCAAGCTTCAGTGGGTACCAAGTGCCAGTTTGTATTGGGTGTTTATTTGCATTTGGTGCTAAGCAGTATTGGGTGCTGAATGAGTAGCAGATGTTGATAAACAATAGTGGGTGCCATGTGAGTGTTAATTGGTACAGGGAGCCATTCGAGTGCTGGATACAGGTCAAGAGTGGGTGCTAGGTGCTAGTGTTGGGCGAACAGTGTTCGCCACTGTTCGGGTTCTGCAGAACATCACCCTGTTCGGGTGATGTTCGAGTTCGGCCGAACACCTAATGGTGTTCGGCCAAACTGTTCGGGTTCACCCGATGGAATACGGCCCCCCTATGGGGTCGCAGGCATAAGGGGGGAGCATGCCCCGATCGCGGGGGGGGGGGTGGAAATTCCCCCCACCCCCTCCGCTAGCGCTCCCCCCTCTGCCCGCTTCCCCATAAAAAAAGTTTAATGCAAGTTAAATAGTACCGGTGGCTGGCAGTGGAGTGAGGAGGAGGAGCCCGAGTAGGAGAGTGACGCGTTGAGGCCGGGCAGCGGGCGGTTCAGCGGTAGTACCCTTGTGGTACTTCCGCCCTTTCTCTGACCTCACGTCCTCTACGTGATGACGCATACGAGGGTACGCGTGACGCGTACCCTCGTTTGCAGAGGACGTGAGGTCAGAGAAAGGGCGGAAGTACCACAAGGGTACTACCGCTGAACTGCCCGCTGCCCGGCCTCAACGCGTCACTCTCCTACTCGGACTCCTCCTCCTCACTCCACTGCCAGCCACCGGTACTATTTAACTTGCATTAAACTTTTTTTTATGGGGAAGCGGGCAGAGGGGGGAGCCCTAGCGGAGGGGGTGGGGGGAATTTCTGACCCCCCCCCGCGATCGGGGCATGCTCCCCCCTTATGCCTGCGACCCCATAGGGCCCCCAAAATGGGCATGTTCGGGGGTCCCATAGACTTTCATTGAGTTCGGGGTTCGGGCCTAACATGCCGAACATCTGGCCCATGTTCGGCCTGTTCGGCCCGAACCCGAACATCCAGGTGTTCGCCCAACACTACTAGGTGCATGTAGGTGCAGTAGGCAGGACATGAGAGAGTAGGGAGTGCCATGTGTAGTCTGGATGTGTACTGGGTCTCATATGGGTTTGGGCCAAGGGTGGGTACTGGGTACTATTTGGGTGCTGCCCATGGACGGGTACTAGGTGCATATAATGGCTTGGTAACTTGGTACCGTGTGAGTACTGTGCCATGTGGGGTTTGATTATGGGGGGGATAGGGTGTCATGTGGGTCCTAGGTGCAAATACTGAGTGCCAAGTGGGTACTGGGAGTGAGTACATGGTGCCATATGGGTGATAGGTGTTGGCTAGTGGGGTATTTGTTGTCATGTGGGTGCTAAATGCAGATGCTGGGTGCTACGTAGGTTCTGGGTGCTGGCACAGGGTGTCATGTGGATTTTGGCTGTATGGGTGCATCATGTGGGTGTTGATTGCAGGTACTCAGTCCCTTGTGAGTTCTGGGTGCATGTACTAGATGCCATGTGAGTGTGGATGCTTGGCACCAAGTGGAAGCTTGGTGCAGCTGGAACTACAGCAGATTAAATATGTGGGTGCTGGGTGAAGGTACAGTGTATCACATAGGTGCAAATACTTGGTGCCATGCCTGCACTGGGTGCTAGCTATGGGTGAGCATTGTGTGTCCTGTGGTTTCTGATTGCTGGTAGTTCGGGCGTTAGCACTGGTTATGAGGGTGCAGATAGTGGGTGCCATGTGGAGGCTGTGTGCAGGTGTGAGTAGTGGGTGCCATGCCAGGGCTGGGTGCAAGTACTGTGCCATGTGGGTGTGAGTACTGGGTGCCAGCTATAGGGTGAAGTGTGTGTGTGTGTGTGTGTGTGTGTGTGTGTGGTGTACTTGCTATAGTGAGGGTTACTGGCTGAGTGTAATATGGGTGCTGGGTATTGGTGGGATTGCTGTGGGTGCAGGGGTGGAAGGTCACTGTGGATGCTGCTATGAATGGCATAGATGCTGCTAGGGGAGATAGAGGTCAGTGTGGTTGCTGTGGGAGGTAGAGGTCAGTGTGGGTGCTGGGGAAGGGTAGATCTCTGGGGGGGGGATGGGGGAGAAGTAACTGTGGGTTCTGTGAAGGGGAGAGATCAGTATTGGTGCTGGAGGAAAGGGAGGTCACTGTGGGTGCTTGGGGGGAGGTCACTGTAGGTGCTTGGGGGAAGTAGAGGTCATTGTGGGTGCAGCTGATGGAATAGCCACACTTCATTTCAAAGTGTCCCAGATGGGGTGGAGCTTCCCATGGGTGGGTGGGGCTTATCACGGTCATGGGCTGAGCTTCTTTTGTGCGGCCAGAGGGGACTTTAATAATGATTTCCTGGGCACCCAGAGCACCCCCCTCTGCACGTGCCTGCACATGTGTTGACTCTGGTGATCATGCTTCCATGCCAAAATTCTAATTCTTTATCAATAGAGCCTACCGCTTAGCAGCATCCAGTTCTGTTTGCTTGGTGTGATCTCTGTAGTTTCAGCCTGTCCATGTTGCATGTAGTGGCAGAACAATAGCCATCCATGGCAGCAGGGGTGCTCAGAACCTCTCCTCTAAGGCCCCATTTACATTTAATCAGTTACTCTCAGTTATAACTGAAAGGACAACTGATTTTCAAAGTAATTTATTTATTTATTTATTGTACTTATAAAGTGCCAACATATTACGCAGCGCTGGACATTAGTTTAGGTTACAGACAATATTTAGGGGTGACATACAGCAAAATGACAATACATGAATACAAGAAAGACCAGATCATGCAGCACAGTAGGAGTACAAGGTAATGCTTAGTCAGTCACCGGATGGAGTATGGAGATTAGGCAAGTTAGGTTCACTCAGATGCATAGCATGGGTTCACAGTAATGGAGGTGCATGATCAGGTAGGACACAAAAGGAGGCGGAACCTGGCCAAAGGCTTACAATATAGAGGGGAGGTAAGGACACGAAAGGTAGGGGACCAGAGTTCAGCTGTGGGTTTAGAGCACTTGTGAGGGGTAGTAGGCCAGAGTGAAAAGGTGAGTTTTGAGGGCTTTGTTAAAGATGTTGAAGGAGGGGACTGCCCTAATGGGTGGAGGTAGGGAGTTCCATAGTGTTGGAGCAGCTCTTGAGAAGTCCTGGTGGAGTGTATGGGACTGGGTGATGCGGGGGCGGTTAGGCGAAGTTCATTGGAAGAGCGGAGTGAGCGGCTAGGTGTGTACCTCTGAGTAAGATCGGAAATGTAGGTTGGACAGGTTTTGTGGACAGATTTGTAGGTCAGACACAGTATCTTGAATCTGATTCTGGACTGGATGGGAAGCCAGTGGAGGGATTCAAGGAGGGGATCCGCCATGGTAGAGTGATGGGAGCAGTGGATAATTCTGGCTGCCGCATTCATGATGGACTGCAGTGGGGCTGTTCGGGTCATAGGGAGACCAGACAGCAGGGCATTGCAGTAGTCAAGGCGGGAAATTATGAGGGCATGGATGAGGAGTTTGGTGGTGGCAGAGGTCAGGAAAGGGCGAACCTTACAGATGTTACGAAGGTGGAAGTTGCAGGACTTTAAAGTAATGCCCTTGTTTCGCAATTGCTCAGTTCACACTATACACATTTTAACTGAAAGATTTTTCATAATGCACTGCTATGGAGAAGGAAAAAAACGTGTACCAACTGATTAAGTGTAAATGGGGCCTTATCCCGGCAGCCACAAGCTTTGTGCTGCATACACGGCTCCTGATCATGTGACATCAAGGGCCATGTATGCAGCACAAAGAGAGTGGCTGCCGAGAGGAAAAGGAGATGTGCAATGTTGCAGCATCATGTAAACAGGGGTGTTTTTAGACATAGGCATTACAGGCCACTGCCTGGAGTGCCATTGCACCTAGGTGGCACTATGCCCCTTATTAAGTACCGACCCGTGAACTTAGCCCTGCCCTAACTAAGCCATGCCTCCTAAATGAAGCCCCCCTACAGGTGTTTGTACTTCCTTCTGACCCCTTCTGTCTCCTGTGCCACCTCTGCCCCCTGTGTGTCCCTCTGTGATTCCTTCTGTCTCCCTTTGTGCCTCCTTCTGTCTCCCTTTATGCTTCCTTCTGTTTCCTTGTGCCACCTTCAGAACCCCTGTGCCACATCTGCATGTCCAGAGACGTACTAAATGTTTCCCTCGACAAGCAACGACTTTGGGCCAACACTTGATGGCCACCTAGCTTTTTTGTCAAGATTTGTTGGGGTTTAGCATAAACTGTGCCCCTAGACCCTTTCTAGGCCCTAGGGATCTGACCAAGTTGCCTTGTGGATTATCCGTCTCTGTGTGAGTCCCTCTGTGTCTTCCTCTGTCCCGCTGTGCCTCCTTCTAGCCCCCTTTGTGCCTCCGTCTGTCCCCTTGTCCCACGATCTGTTCCCGTCCCCCTCCTGCACTCCCCCAGTGTGTAAAAGCAGAGTATAGCGCAGCAGAAGCTGTGCTCCAACCTCCCCTCTGGAGTCCAGTGCTGTGCATGTGTGACCATCCTGTCTGTTTCCTGCTCCCTCTAGTGCTGGTTCTCCTCGTGTAGCATGTAATTACGCTACATGTGGTAGGAGATGCTTGGCACTAGGGTAAGTGGTGAGCGGGACTGCAGCGGACAGGTGAGAGCACAGTTTCTGCTGCACTATACTCAGCATTTACACACTAGCTGGAGTAGTGCAGGAAGGGGGTGTGCAATTAAATGCAACAGGATTGGCACGTTGTCTGTATCTCAGGGATTCCCTGTATTATGCATCCACCCTATACAGCACATGGTTTATATTGTCTTATTTATTCCATGTAGTGTGTGATTTTTTTTTCAAGGGGGGGGGGGGGGGTGACACAGGACTTCTTGCTTGGAGTGACTAAAATGCTACAAACACCTCTGCATGTAAATATACTGTAGTTACATAGCTCTTGTCCATGCACTAAGGCTAGGTCCACACTTGTCCGCTGCAGAATGGATCCGTTTTTGTAAACAATTTTTTTTTCCGTTTTGAGAGAAATGGCTTTTTTTGCATGGACATTTCCAGTCAGTGGAAACGTCCCCAGCCCTGGCCGTGGGTGGGTGGGGGCCGCCATGCTGAAGGGGGTAGCAGGCAGGAATGGGGGTAGCGGAGGCAGCGGTGGGTGGGGGTCCCCCCCTCACCTGGGTCCCCCCTTCCCCACACCCCCTCCAGCCAGTTTCATTGATAAAATCATTAAAGTATTCAAATGTAAGCCAAGCGGCGAGCAGGGAACTTACTTCCTTGAATTCCACCGCTCGCCGTCACTTGCTGTAATGACACCATCTGTAGTTCATTGGGTGGCATTGCAGGAAGTGACAGCGAGCGGTGAAACACAAGGAAGTAAGTTCCCCACTCGCCGGTTGGCTTACATTTGAATACTTTAATGATTTTATCAATTAAACTGCCTGGGGGGGGGGGGGGGAATCGGGGAAGGGGGGACGCAGGTGAGGGGAGGCAGCCCCCCTCCCCGCCGCTGCCCCCCTTCCAGCCTGCTACCCCCTCCAGCATGGTGGCCCCCTCCCCTGGGACACAGAAAACGGATCCGTTTCTGTGTCAAAAGATGCCTGTGTAGAGGAGATCCATTTTGCCATTACTTTACACTACCCCTCTGTGTATCCGGGGTCCGTAACAATGTTGCAAATCCGGACCGTCCGTTCAGGTTTTCAAAACGGATCCCCTGAACGCAGACAGATTTTTTTTTTAAGTAAATTGAAAAACCTCAAAGTGGAGGGACAGTAGGCAAATGGGAAATCACACTGAATTTAAAATCTAGGATATCAATATAGCTCCATGCACCATGCCAACATAATTAATAGATGCAAAAAAGAAAGAGAATTGGCTCTTGGGTGCATGGAAAAATAACAAATCACTTTATTTCACATATAATAGAAAAATAAACAAATGAAAAAAAATCAAGCAAAAACAGAAACTACACTAAAACCAATAAAATTCATAAGAAGCTCTGTCTGAGTACGCTAGCAATAGAATAGTGGGGCTGCAGTCCCCATAGCTCAACCAAAATAGCGCCACTCTGTTGTATGTCCAAACAGTCCATATAGTCTGGGTCACTGCTGATGTAAAGGTTATCCACTTTGAATGCTGCAAACCATATTGGGACTTGATATCAAAAAATTAAAGTCCATATAGACTAGACCATCCGTACAGCAAGTCATGTGCCAAACAATCACCCCCACTCGCAGGATGATGAAGATCCACTGTTGACACACTCCTAGGGGTGAGGGGCATACACCTTTTGTAAAGAACTTGTATCCGCTGTTCACTTCTTAATATGCATAGCTGCCCAGAGATGTCACGTGGCAAAAAATACATATGAACAGTCCATTCATAGAAAGCCCTCAATCGCAGGGCATGCACATGCAAGTTAGTCACAGCTCAATAAGACTGATGCAGATGAATGGCGAAGATAACAAGCAAAGCGTAATGTTCAGCAAAGCATGCTATATGAAGCAAATGGCAGCACATTATTATTATTATTATTATTGATTTATAAAGCGCCAACATATTCCGTGGCGCTGTACAAAGTAAGAAACAAACATGGGGTACATAATAATACAGACAATGGTGTACACCAATATACAAGATACATAATTAGTGACAAAATACAAAGAATGATACAAAAACAAATAATAGAATTGGTAATGACAGTGATAAAATTAACGTGATGAATAAAATGTATAATGGTTACCAAGACACAAAAGGGGGAGAGAACCCTGCCCTTGCGAGCTTACAATCTAAAGGGAATGGGGGGAAACAAGAGGAGGGGTAGCATGCAGCAAATATATAGAGGCTTTGTGTTTTAGGATACCTAGTAGGAGTGCAATTTGGTCTTAGTACAAAGAGAAGTGGCCTAAGGTAGCGCATATGCTTGTCGGAACAAGTGTGTTTTTAGAGAGCGTTGTATATGCATAGTTACCAGTCCTTCTAAATGATGGATGCTAGATGATATATTGCATATGGTTTGCAGCCTGGAGTATACAAGATGCAAGGTGCAGCGTGGAGTGGCTCTTAAGATGGCTGCGTCCCAGAGGAGTTGAAGAGCCGTCAACAGCCTAACATGTTTCGCCGCTCCTGTCGGCCTTATCAAAGGCAAGACAGCCAATTCATGTCAGCACAGGACACCAGTCGCGTCTTTATGCTGAAAAGATCCCCGCCCTCTCACCACCCTACTCGATGTGCGCCGTCATGCGTGTCGGTTAAGGCAGAAGCCGGCGCGCAAACATGACTCACTGGAGCGCAACTGCGCACCAAATGTGTCAACCCGGAACCATGCATCCACAGTCAGGGAGGCACTATGTGACCCCATGTTCTTGACACTCAACAAGGAGGAAACCGGAGAGGAAGGCGGTTATTTATGTATCACTGCATTAATCAAATAGTAATAAAAATGGTAAATGACAACTCCTATAAATCTAAAGTAAACACCACAAAATATGAACTATCTGTGTCAGACCATGCATTCAGAAAAAGGCTCATCAGGCACAAATTGTCGTGAATCACTGACCTATGAATGCAGGGTATAACACACACAATATAACTATCTAATTCAAAAGACTAAATATAGAGTGGAACCACAGCGGACAGCAGCACCCCAAAAGGAAGATATATGTAATATCCTCCGTCTAATGGGAAACCATATGAGGCCCATAGCTGGTAATAATTGGTCAAAAAAAAGCAGGGAAGAGACAAATGCAGCAAGGAGAGGAAAGTTGGGGAGGGAAGGGATCAAGGAAGGGGGGGGGGGGGAAGGAAGGAAGGGGGATGGGGGATAAAGTGCCGTAGATGTCATATGTAAGGGGGGTAGGACAGCAGAGCAAAATCCCATTATTAAGGTAAAAATACACGATAATTAATGCTATCATTTAAACCTTTGTCTTCCATTGCCTTTAAATTGAAAATCCAACGGGATTCTAAATTGTAGCAGTGATCTATCCAAATCGCCCCCCCTGGGATGTTGATGGACTCTATCCAGGCCTGTAAATTTGATAAAACTAGCATCACCCCTATGTTCTAAATGCACATGTCTGGCAATAGGGGATCTGAAATTGCAGCCCGTAATGTCCCCCACATGATTCTTAATGCGTTCTTTAAAAGCATGCGATGTCTTTCCAATGTAAAAACATCTGCATCTACAGTAAAGCAAATAAATGACACCTACGGTGTTACAGTGTAACGATTGGTGTAGCAACACAGACGTCTGATTATGTGTGATCTGCAGAATCACCGATAATACAGACGCTATACCTGATTATGTGGTGATCTGCAGAATCACCAATAATGCAAGTATAGCTAGCAAGGTGTATAGTGCTTGGTGCAACAGTAACTGAATAGTTTTGCTAGACCTCACCAGAGGAGCTGGTGGGCACTATTGGTACACAGTAACTGAATAGTTTTGCTAAACCTCACCAGAGGAGCTGGTGGGTACTATTAGTGCACAGTAATAGAATAGTAGACTAGATCTCACCAGAGGAACTGATGAGTACTAGCAAAGAGCACCTCACCAGTGACAGGGCTCACTGGTGAGTAGAATGGTCAGACAGGCTAGGATCAGTAACAGGCGGGCAGGTACAGTACAAAATCGACAGGCAAGAGAGTAGTGAAATATAAGGCAGAGTTCAGCAACAGAGTCAAATGGGCAGAAGTACAGAATTGATTAGCAAGAGCAGGGTCAGAGGGTAGCCAGAGTCATACACAGAATATCAATATACAATAATACAATAATCCTAGTCTTGTGTGAAATCCCTGGTTTCCTCCCAGATCTAAACACACCGAATACTATCTAAGGTCTGAGCGCTAACACATGAGTATTCGCAACAGCAGACAGGTTGCGAGTGAAGACTGAAGGCTTTTGAAGCGGAGGAGACCCTACGGCCGCGCACACCACCAATCAGCCAATCCGGAGCGCCATGAGTCTCCTCTGATGTCAGCCGACCGGCTGGTCAGCTGACACGCCTCCTCCCCGCATAAAGGTCCTGTCTCCGCGCGCGCCCGCGCGATACAGCAACCCTATGAGCAATGGACAACCCTGTCCTCGGCGTACTAGACGCCAGAGGAACGGGCGAAGTCCCAGAGCAGGGAAGTGAGGCGGCTGCGGAGACACCCTGCATGCCCGCAGCTGCTGCTTCCGTGGATGTTACATACAGTTTACAAAATGCTGAAGTGTCCATCGCCTACCATTGGGTAACATTACAGACTTGCCAATTTCAAGATATTTGCAGTAAACACAGTTACCACAGCTGTAAGTTTCTGTTACTGGACAACGCTTTTGGGCCCGGATTTTCCCCAGAAGTGGCTTGATGTAAGTATATTTTTTAAAGTTTTACTACGTCTAAAGGTAACTTGAGGAATTGGAGGAACAAAATCTCTTACGTTTGCATTCCTAACCAAAATATGCCAATAACGACGGAGTATCTTATCCACCTCATTCGTTTGATCGTTAAATCTGGTTACCAATTGAGAAAAATTGGTCTCCTCTTTTTTCTCTGGTTTTTTTTTTTTTACAAGCAAATCGTTACGATTTGCTGTTTTGGCACGTTTATAGGCCCTCTTGAGCCAACGGTCCTTGTGTCCTCTTTCTCTAAACCGAGATCGTGGTAATTTAGCCTCTTTTTCGAAAGCGTATTCGTCCGTGCAATTCCTACATAGTCTCATATATTGGCCTATGGGAATGCCACGGATTGTATGTTGCGGTTTGCGCGCTTTCAGCATGTAAATAAGCATTCGATGCTGTGGATTTACAAAATAACTCGGTAGACAGATATCCCTCATCATTGGCCTTAATTGTCAGATCCAAGAAAGATATGGATTTCCGATCACAGTCCTTAGTAAATTTGAGATTCCACTCATTCTGATTTATGGTATTGATAAACTCCATCAACAACTCTCTGCCTCCCGTCCAGAACATAAGCCCATTGTCTATGTACCTGTGCCAAGAAACAATATGGCACAGGTACATGACTAGGGCATTGCATCCAAATAACCATCGCTCCCAATCCCCCAGGTACAGGTTGGCGAGGGACGGGGCACAGGCTGTCCCCATCGCCGCCCCCTGCACCTGGAGGTAATCGGTACCATCAAAAACAAAAACATTGTTCTGTAGGATAAAAATCAAAAGTTCAAGAATAAATTGATTGTGAGGACCTTCGTCCACTCCCATTTCCGAAAGGAATTTCCCCACCGACTCCACTCCCCTTTTCTGTGGTATACTGGAGTAGAGGGCCTCCACATCCAGGGTCACCAAAAGAGCATCCACAGGTAGCTGCAAACCCTCGAGAATCCCCAAAAGGTGCAGAGTATCCCGTACATATGACGGTAAACAGTGGACATGTGCATACATATACACTGATTTTTTCAGTCAAAGACCCATTGCCGGAGACAATGGGTCTTCCCGGAGGTTGCACGGAATTTTTATGGACCTTAGGGAGTGCATAAAAAGTGGGCACCACTGGATTTTCCACTTTTGGAGTGGAGCCCACCTCTGCAGTTATGATCCCCTTGGACACTGCAACTTCAATAAGATCAAAAAGTGCTCGCTGATTGGTGATGACCCTGGATGCGGAGACCCTCCGATACCAGTCTCTGTTGCCCAGAATTTTCTGGCACATGTGTACGTATTGTTCACATCTCATGATCACGACGTTTCCCCCCCCCCCCCCCCCTTATCTGAAGGTTTGATAATGATATCCCTATTTTCACATAACTCCGTGAGTGCTTTGTTCTCTTCCTCGGAGAGATTAGATATTTTTTTTTTTTATATACCACATATTCTGGATGTCTTTTTCCACCAAGGAAACAAATGTGTGGACACTAGGACATAGGGAAAAGGGGGGGAACGCCGCCGATCTGGATCTATACTGCTGGCTAATATGCCCACTCATTAGGGAATCAGTGGTGTCCTCCACCAGTGCATACTCGTACGTGTCAGATCCGCCCTCCTCACTCAATTTGATCAGGTCCATCAGGGCTTGATAGTCCTGATTGGACCAATCTTTCCAATCCGAGATGGCACCCCCAAGAGGAGATTCGCTCTTCCACTTGTGTAGCATTCTAAGTACTAAATTACGACCAACGAGATGCAGATCTTTCAGAAGTTCAAACCTGTCGAGGTTGCTGTTAGGGCAAAACCCCAGACCCTTACTCAAAAGGTCAAGGGTGCCCTGTGAAAAAACAAAACCAGAAATGTTAACCACCTGCACATTAGTTATACATGACGACTGGCCTGTATGTGAAGGATCCGTCATGTCCTGGCGTTCCCTTCCTGTTCCTCCTCTAAAAAAACAACTGAGGATGATTGGGAGCCCGAGAAGCCACATGCTCCCAATTCAGATCCACTCGCTTCTTCCTGGGAATCAGTAACACTAGCTGTTAAATATTTTTAATAGGGCCTGTTTGTGGTTTCTTTTTTTTTAAGTGAAGGCGGCTGCTATTTTAACATTGGTATCCGTGCCTCCGGTTTTGATCCAGGCTAAAAACATGAGCCACAGATACGTGTTTAGAACTAGTTTGAAACTACTCTAAGTATACTTATACTTAGGTGGGATTGGTGTGTTGGGAAAGGGGCCATCTGAAAGGGGGCCTGGGATAATTTTTTTTCCCCAGGGGCCTGGGCATCCGTTGTTATGCCCCTGGTTGCATGTATTCTTGTTGTGGCCTCAACCTGTCTACTTTTGATCCACTGCTTCTGTTACCTATCCTGCTTGTCTAAACACCACTGATCTTCTGATTCTCTTGTGACCTTAACATTGATCTTGAATAAGCATGATTTTTTACGCATTTAAGAATGGAAAAAGAACAGAACCGGGAATTTATAGACATGTAAGCTTAATATCAGTTGTGTGCAGGGCTGCTCATCTGGATTCCGGATATCCGGGTAACCCGGATATCCGATCTTTTTTCAGCTATCCGACCGGATCCAGATTCCAGACACCTGGGCCCAAATCCAGATAGCTATCTGCGGATAGTTGACAGGGCAATGCGGATATCCGCGCCCGTGGATACCGCAGATATCCGACCATTGGAATACTGTATGACGTCCAGGCAGTCCTGGAGCCAATCAGAGGGCTCCCAGCAGAAGCCCTAGCTACCAATCACAGAGGGGAACCCTGGCCAGCCCCACCTGACCTCATTGAGCCAATCAGAGGGCTCCCAGCCTAAACCCTGGCACCCAATCACAGAAAGGAACACTGGCCAGCCCCCCTGTATAATAAGGAGGGTTGCCATGATGAGACAGATCGTCCTGGCTTGCTGAATGCTCACTGAGAGACATGCTCCAGTGCTGGTGGCCTACAAAGGGCTGTACACAGTTATAAACCTAAAGCTGTTCATTGATTAACCCCTTCACTACTATCACTACACTAAATCGTTAATTAGCTTGATTGATGTCATGGGGCCTGATTCACAAAGCGGTGATAACTCAGTTATCACGCCTAAAAGACTTTAGGCGTGATAACCTTTGCACTGCTGAGTTAGCACCGTTTTGTGCTCTTTATCGCGCGCAAAGTCCCGCGCGCAAAGTTTTGCGCGTGCAATTGCGCAACTCCGCGCGCAGCGCCCATAGGGTTTAATGGGCGCATTGCGCGCACTGCACCGTGCGCAGCGCGATTGCGCGTGCAAAACTTTGCGCGCGGGAATTTCGCGCGAGTTTCATTTTATCACGCCTAAACTGAGTTTAGGCGTGATAAAGGGCTTTTCACAGGCGTGCAAACACTTTGCACCGCTTTGTGAATCAGACCCATAGTGTGACAGTGTGTGAGTGAGTGTGTGCTCCAGTGCTGCTAGCCTAGGAAGGGCTGTACACAGTGATAAGCTGTTCAGTGATTAACCCCTTCACTATCACTACACTATTGTTAAAACGTTACTTAGCTTGATTGATGTCATAGTGTGACAGTTAGAGTGTGTGCTCCAGTGCTGCTGCAGCTGCTATGTGTCTGTGTGTGTGCTGTGCACACACCAGGCCAGCTGCTGCCTGCCACGTGCAAACACGTGCAAAGTGCCACGTGCAAACACGTGCAAAGTGCCATGTGCAAACACATGCAAAGTGCAAAGTGCCACATGCAAAGTACCAAGTGCAAAGTGCCACGTGCAAACACGTGCAAAGTGCCACGTGCAAACACGTGCAAAGTCCAAAGTGCCATGTGCAAACACGTGCAAAGTGCCACGTGCAAACATGTGCAAAGTGCCACGTGCAAACACGTGCAAAGTGCCACATGCAAAGTGCCACGTGCAAAGTGCCACATGCAAAGTGTCACTTTGCACGTGTTTGCATGTGGTACTTTGCACTTGGCACTTTGCACGTGGCACTTTGCATGTATTTGCACGTGGCACTTGACACTTTGCACGTGGCACTTTGCACGTGTTTGCACTTTGCACTTTGGACACAATGTGGGCTGCACCACCGCTGTCTGGAACTTGTATGACAAACATTTTTTTGTGTGTGTGTGTGGGGGGGGGGATTTTAAGTCCCCACATCATCAATTAGCGTTCCCCTTTAAAAAATAATGATGCTACATGCCTCATTCACCCCCCAAAAAAAGTTTTTAAAGCAATTTAAAGGGCACTTCCGGTTTTTCTATCCAGATATGCGAATCCATCCGGATATCCCAGATACTGGGGTCGGATATCCAATTCGGATTCGGTTTGGAAAATTTAGAACTCGGATATCCGACCCGGATTGGATACCTGGGTATCCAAATCCGAATTAGTTCCAGATATTGAAAAGTGGTATCTGAGCACCACTGGTTGTGTGTAAACAGTTTTAAGGTATTCTAAAAGACACTATACAAGACTCAATAGCACAGAATAATCTCATGTAAGCTCATCAACATGGGTTTATGAAAGACAGGTTTTGTCTAAACATCATGCTCCGCTTTTATGAAGTGGTGAATGCACATTTAGATCTTAGGAAAGCTGTAAATGAAGTATACTTGGACATTGCAAAGGCTTTTGACAGTGCTCCCCACAATAGCCTGGTGCAGAAGCTGAGGATACAGGGACTAGAAGAAAATATGTCTATGTGTATGGAGAACTGGGATATGGGACAGAAGGCAAAGAGTGGTAGTAAATGGGTCATATTCAAAATGGGCAACGGTTAGCAGTGGAGTCCTGCAAGGGTCAGTAGAGATGGTCCGAACCTCCGATTTTAGGTTCGCGAACCTCTGCAAACGTTTGCGAACTTGCGAACGTTTGCGAACCGCCATAGACTTAAATGGGGAGGCAAACTTTGAAAACTAGAAAAAATTATGCTGGCCACAAAAGTGATGGAAAAGATGTTTCAAGGGGTCTAACACCTGGAGGGGGGGCATGGATGAGTGGGATAGACGCCAAAAGTCCCGAGGAAAAATCTGGATTTGACGCAAATAAGCGTTTTAAGTCCAGAAATCACACTGAAAGCTAAATTGCAGGACTAAAGTGCTTTCAAACATCTTGCATGTGTATACATCAATCAGAGAGTGTAATTAGAGTACTGCTTCACAGTGACACACCAAACTCACTGTGTAACGCACCGCAAGCAGCTGTTTACGTAGTGACGGCGGTGCTGGACTGGTGCGCACCATGGCAAGAGTGCAGGTCGTGGCGGTGTTCAAGTCCATATGGTCGCCGGGCTGGGCCTGCGCAGTACGCTCCTGGTGGCATCAGCGGGAGCGTGGACAAGGCAACGCAGTCACAGTGGTTTTCAGACTTTAAAATCTGAAATTCCAGAAGTGAAACGGAGGCGGGGCTGGAGCATCGGTGAGTGGCTGTGCAAGCACAGGATGTCTGTGGGGGACCATTAGAAGCCCCGGGTAAGTTCAATTTTCCCCCGACCCCCTACAGTATTCCTTTAAGGGTTAATTGACCCAAGCCTTGTAAGGATTTTTTTGTCTTCCCCTGGATCAACTGGGTTATGTAAGGGTGCAGGCAAGAAAGGTATCTAATGTTTACTTACTTATTTGTTTAAATGTTTTTATTCTGGTTGGACTCAATGGACAAATGCCTTTCTACAACCAAACTAAATATGTAAGTATACTAAACCTCAGCTTGCAATATTAACCTTGTCTGGATCTCTCCACATTGTTACCTGTTCTCCCTGTCACTGATGGGGAAATCCCAGGGGCTCTGGTGGTCAGTGGCAGCTGCCCACTGTGGGTAGCAATCCATTGTTCCTTGTGTTGTGCTCTGATAAAGACCAGGAAACCACTTATAATTTGCAACTTGGAAGAGACCACTACAACCAATGGTGGTATAGTCAACAGCGTATATTACAGTTTTCAGACCATGTTAGAACATCTTTGTAGAATACGCAATACTTTATCTTTTTTTTTTTTGGTTACCTTACGACATGACATGACGGCTGCATGAAAGCCCAGTTAGACAACTGCTTTTTTTTTCATTTAATCACTTTAAAAGAGGCATAAGACATATTTTCAATGAACCAACACATTTGTCAATGGCTTAACTACTGGTTTTAGCAATATTTTAAAATACTGCTATGCCATTGTTTACCTAAAACAATCCAGCTTGTTGCGGTACTCTATCTCCAGTTTATGCTGAAATGCTCATAAGAATCTGTACAGACAATGTTCCACAAAGTAGAATGGAGGGATAATTTCAGAATCACTAAAACATTTTTAAAACACATTTTGTAAGCATGGATCAACACACATGCTGCAGCTAGTTTAATAGCAATATAGTCACCATCACTGGTTATGGTGTAAATACTGGGAGGACACAGTAGTATGATAAAATGGTGGTAACATCAATGATAGAGGGGAGTCACTGATGTAATAAAACACAATGGGCAGAGACTGAGCGACACATGAGTCCCCTTGAGTAGAGGTTTGACAGTGGTCACAAGGCAGACAACAGTACATGAGCAATACCAGCTTGTGTATTTACTCAATGTACACCTGTGGCTCTTAAAGTGCAATCTTTTTCACAATATTGTTTTAATAAATGGATTTATGTTATAGAGATAACCCTCTTCTGTTTCTGAGCCAGTCCTGGGCATACATTTGAAAAAGTCGCAAGCTAATTTAGGCGCAACATTAAATAATAATATAACTAACAATAATGGTAAGTAACAATTTAAGTGTAACTTTAAATAACAATAACAAAACAACGGTAAATAACAATTTAGTTGCGGTATTACATTATCAGTAAATTTACCGATAATGTACAACCGAACTTTAAAGGGACACTTAAGCCAGGAATAAAAAATCCGTTTTACTTTCCTGGGCTTCTACCAGCCCCCTCCAGCCGTCCTGTGCCCTCGCAGTCACTCATGGAGCCTCTAGTCCCCTGCCGCCAGATAGTTTAATTTTCGCTGACGGGCACGACAGGCCTGGCCACGCATATTTTTCTTTGCATACCCGTCTGCAATAGTGTTCTGCGCTTGTGCAGGATGCTATTGAGGAGAGAACATGAAGAAGGATACGAATAGTCTGGCCTGCACAGGCGCAGAAAGCCCGCCTACTCCCTGTCAACGAAAACGAAACTAGGGGGACCAGAGGCTCAGTGAGTGACTGTAAAGGCACGACACGGCTGCAGGGCAAGTAAAACTGATTTTTTTATTCCTGGCTTAAGTGTCCCTTTAACCTAACCTCTCCTACTCTCACACAGAACCCTCCCCTGGTGATGCCTAACCCTAAGACTCCCCTGGTGGTGCCTGCCTAACCCTAAGACTCCCCTTGTGGTACCTAACCCCAAGACCCCTATGGTGGTGCCTAACCCTAAGACCTCCCTGCTGGTGCCTAACCCTAAGACCTCCCTTCTCATGCCTAACCCTAAGACCCCCCCTAGTGGTGCCTAACCTTAACACCCCACAATCCCCGATAACAATAAAACAATGAACAATGAATTTCAATGTAATCAGTATCACAGCTGCCCGCTAAATAGAGTAACGGCTATTGATATTTTGATAAATAACAATTGCGCCCATTTTTGGCCATGACTTTTTTAACTGCTCCTAGTCCAGGAGGGGAGTGATTATTAGCATGAATGTCACAGAAGCCCAGTGAGTGCAGTGAGTGCGGACACATAAGAATAGTGATGCGCAGGTGAAATGTGTATTTGAAAGTACAGAAAGTGTTTATGGGCTAACCAATGGAATTGGTTTTAACCTGCCTAGCGTTCTGGACGAGCTGAGGTCGTCCAAAGAAAACTTGCTGGAAATGTTCTGGACGAGCTCAGCTCGTCCTGCACTTTCCCCTCACGCTGTGATCAGCAGCGCTGCAGCAGCCTCTGAAGGCTGCTGCATGCTTCTCCCTAGGGAATCCCTAGGGAGAGAATGTGCTAGGGCGAGCGGGGGGATCCCCCTTCTGTGCGGGGTATTTTGGGATGGGGGATCCCCCTCTGCGGGTGGGGGGATCCCCCTTCTGTGTGGGGTATTTTGGGCTGGGGGATCGCCCTCTGCGAATGGAAGGATCCCCCTTCTGTGCGGGGTATTTTGGGCTGGGGGATCCCCCTCTGCGGGTGGGGGGATCCCCCTTCTGTGCGGAGTATTTTGGGCTGGGGGATCCCCCTCTGCGGGTGGGGGGATCCCCCTTCTGTGCGGGGTATTTTGGGCTGGGGGATCCCCCTCTGCGGGTGGGGGGATCCCCCTTCTGTGCGGCGTGCGGGTGGCCTCTACCCCCCCCCCCATCCTTGCTCCCCCCCCCCTTCCCTGTCTAAGCCCTTTGAGCAAATAGAACTACTCACCCAGGGGCCCTCTCCAGCGCAGCACTTCTTCCTCCATCGCAAAGTCCCGTCTGTTTACAGTTACATTACGAGACTTGGTGACGTCACCAAGTCTCGTAATGTAACTGTAAACAGACGGGACTTTGCGATGGAGGAAGAAGTGCTGCGCTGGAGAGGGCCCCTGGGTGAGTAGTTCTATTTGCTCAAAGGGCTTAGACAGGGAAGGGGGGGGGGGAAGCGAGGATGGGGGGGGAGGGGTAGAGGCCACCCGCACGCCGCACAGAAGGGGGATCCCCCCACCCGCAGAGGGGGATCCCCCAGCCCAAAATACCCCGCACAGAAGGGGGATCCCCCACCCGCAGAGGGGGATCCCCCCACCCAGCAGAGGGGGATCCCCCAGCCCAAAAGTGAGGATCGAGGGGGGGAGATCGGGAGGGAGGGGACATCTGGCACCTTATACTCCTGGCTACACCTGGCACCCTATATACCTGGCTCCCCTATATACCTGGCTACACCTGGCACCCTATAACTGGCTACACCTACCTCCCTATAACTGGCTAAACCTGGCACCCTATATACCTGGCTACACACTTGGCTACCCATAACTGGCTACACTCCTGGCTACCCTGACATCTGGCTACACTCCTGACATCTGGCTACCCTGACATCTGGCTACACTCCTGACATCTGGCTACCCTAAAATCTGGCTACACTCCTGACATCTGGCTACCCTGACATCTGGCTACACTCCTGGCTACCTTGACATCTGGCTACACTGACATCTGGCTACACTCCTGGCTACCCTGACATCTGGCTACCCTGACATCTGGCTACACTGACATCTGGCTACACTCCTGGCTACCCTGACATCTGGCTACACTGACATCTGGCTACACTGACATCTGGCTACACTCCTGGCTACCCTGACATCTGGCTACCCTGACATCTGGCTACCCTGACATCTGGCTACCCTGACATCTGGCTACACTGACATCTGGCTACACTCCTGGCTACCCTGACATCTGGCTACACTCCTGGCTACCCTGACATCTGGCTACACTCCTGACTATCCTGACATCTGGCTACCCTGACATCTGGCTACACTCCTGGCTACCCTGACACCTGGCTACATGTGGCTCCCTATACACCTGCCTTCACATCTGGGTCTTATACTCACCATTGGCGTGCTGATCCCTCGTCACGTACCTCTGATAGCTTCCCCAGTGCCGTCTTCCATGTCCGTGTACGGATTTTGCTTCTCCCTCAGCGATGACATGTCCCCCGCCGAACGGCGTTGATGACACCAGGGTCACACAGCGTCAACATCTCACTGCAAACATTTTTTTAAGTTGAATTCAATACAATAACCTGTATTGAATTCAATATTTTTAAAAAATTGATTGGAAAAAAAAAAAGGTTGAAAATTATTGGAAATTAATTAAACCACTTTTTGCACGGAAATCCTGGGGAATCAGAACGCCAGGGAGGCTACATTAACTGGAGTGATGGCCTGACCATCTGGAGCGCCCTGTGAGATTTATCAAGGATTATTACTGAGCTTGTTTTGACTATCTTGATGTGGGGTAACCCAAAAAGGGTGTGTGCACTAAAGAGACAGGTATGCCACAACTGGCCATTTTTAGATGGCTTTGAACTTTGGGCACAGACTTACTAAACTGAATATAGATATATTTTCTGATTTATTAAAGACCGATTTTTAAGATATTTTAACAACCTTTACATTTAAATACACAAATGGGTATTGCGTTTAATTGGTTTAATTCCCATGGAAATGATTAATTACATGCTTGACATTTTCAGAAACAACAAAAATGAAAAGAACAACAAAGAAATGAAAAGAAAAAATAGTTTTGTGATACAAATATAAACTTTGTCTCATCACAGAATTAAAGGAATACTATCAATACCCAAGTAGTCTAAAATGACAATGTACAAATAATGTCTAAGTAGCTGTGTAAACATTTTCCTACTTTTCATGTTACATATCAGAGGCAAAAGCTTTAATTAATTGAGGGTAGGATTTAGCTATATTGGGACAAATCAATTGCAGAAGGGGTGTCTGCTTCAAAGCACAGCCAGAGTTGCATATCAGACTACAGAAAGCAAATATCAAACATATCAAACTCTGAAAGCAAAAACAGTATGAAAAGCTGTGACAATTCGTTACATTTCCTCTGCTCTCTTCAGACACTTCAGACAGAAACACAGGACACAGGAGCTACAGCTGTTGGGAGCTTTCTCTCTGTCACACACAGAGCTACACAGAGTTAACTGGTCAAGTGTGAGGGGAATTTCCCCTCTCCTCATGGCTCAGTCAGCCGTCAGTTTTGACGTCAGTAAAGTTTGAAAGTATTTTGATAACAGTAAACAAATAGGTTGCTACTAAAATGTATACAACAGTACTTAGCAGCACTTCCCAAACAATTCCTGTGTCAATTGAAAAAAATATGTGAATCGATAGTATTCCTTTAAGTTCTTGTATCAAGATAATGATGATGATGAGGATGATGGTGATGATAAAGATAATGAGGCCAGCACACTGAAGACACCTTGGAGAGGTTTTTATGCAGAGCAGGCTCATCGACCAGGTAACCTAGACAGTTGCTTGTGGCCTAGTTGCTGTCAAGAGGCCCACCTGCCACCTTCTTTAAACTCTTTCCACTTCGGCTTACCAAAAGGACCACAAGGGGGCTCCAAATCTACTAACTTGCCTAGGGTCCCATTACATCTTAATCCATCTCTGTCTTTATGGATATTGAGACCCATTTTGTTCTGGGTCAATCTGGCATGCAAAAGATTTTTATTTTGATCCGGAACATTCCCTATGCATCGCACATACAAATTAGCTAGCTGCGTCCCAGCAATAGACAAAAAAATTGCAATAGTAACAACATTTCAGAGACCCATACCAAACTTTTGATGGGGCCCTGGTCCTAGATGCACTTTAGTAATAGCATGACCCTTACCCCCACCTTCCCCATAGTCCTGATATTATGGAGTGGTACACTCACATACAACATGCCTGAAGTGTATGAAGGCTAAATAGTGGTTAGCCCTCAGAATGTACAGATTCAGGGATACTTCTGGACAAAAGTCTGACAGGCACAGACCTGGAGGGCCACCACTTATTACTGTTTTTCCTGGCACGCCTCTGTCCAGGCCCTTACTGTTTCTCCCACTTCCTCCCTGTTTATATTAGCTGACTACTCTGACTCAGAAACTCTATGTGATAGCGAGAGAGGGGTAAAAGACACCCAATACTGCTCGAGAACAACAAAGGGGCCACCTAATGCTGCTAACGGTGATGGGAGTGTGGGGGTGTGATGACAGAGGGGCCACCCACTAGCGTACCTTAGGAGAAGCTCAGCAGTTTTACATTGGGCCCCCTCAAGCGCTTTATACACAGCAATTGATAGGGAGTACCAAAACCTGCCAAGGACAGATGCAGCATCAGAGAGGTGTAGGCTGGGGGTGGAGAACAGTCTATTAAGTAGTTGCCGACTGCTCCATGCCAATTGGCTTGAGCAGTGCGGCAGCCCCAGGACCACTCTACGCCCATTGGCGTGAACGGTCTTCTATGGGGCTAGCAGGAGATCGCGCACAGTATGCGCTCGCATCTCCTGCTCGGGGGCCGCCCCGCCTTCAGTCTCCGAGCGGCGACGGTGTTTCGCCGTCTAATTACTTTGTACAGGGCTGCGATCTGCAGCAACGCTGTACTGGGGACAGCCGTGTGACACAGCTATCCCCGTGGCCCACAGTAGAGCGATTGGCTTTTATAGGCTGAAGCCTATGAGAGCTGATCTCGTGATTGGCTGGCTGGGGGAAGGGAGGGACGGGAATAGAAAAAAAAATAGTAAAATTTAATTAAAAATAAATATTTATAATAAAAAAATAAGCAATGCGGGGGTGATCAGACCCCACCAACAGAGAGCTCTGTTGGTGGGGGGAAAAGGAGGGGGGAATCACTTGTGTGCTCTGTTGTGTGGCCCTGCAGCTTTGCCTTAAAGCTGAAGTGGCCCAATAAAGTAAAAATGGCTTGGTCACTAGGGGGGGTTAACACCGCAGTCCTCAAGTGGTTAATGGTTGCAACTAATGAAGCGCATATAGAGGTGATCATTACCAACTTAGCACTAATACAGATCTAATAAAGTGGTTGAAGGAGAGCCCTTTATGGGCCCCTCTTGTCCAGGTTATTGCTATGGGACCACCTAATTGTATCTGAGGGGGAAGGGGTACCTAATGCTGCTATCTGCGGGCAGGGCAAAGGGGCCACCTAATGCTGCTATCTGGGGGGTGCGAGACAAAAAAGGGCTGGTAAATAGGGGTGGTGGTGCAAAAAGGACCACCCAATGCTGCTCTCTAAGATGGAATGGGGACTAAGGGACCACCTAATGCTGCTATTTGAGGCGGGGACACAGGGGCCAACTAATGCTGCCAACTAAGGGAGTGGGACAAAGGGGCCACCTAATGCTGCTATCTGAGGGAAGGGTGAAAAAGGGCCCACCTGGGGGAAAGGGCACTTAATGCCGCTATATCGGGGGGGGTTAGTGTCAGGGGAGTCGCACGTTAATTCTTGCCCAGGGTTCGATTTTGTTTAGAACTGGCCCTGACTCTTGTCTAGTTTCGAACACAAATGGTGTCAACTCTTCTATGTATATTCTTAGTTCACAGCAGTTTGTTCACCCTAGCCGTGTGTGTGTATGTATGTGTGTGTGTATGTGTGTGTGTGTGTGTGTGTGTGTGTGTGTGTGTGTGTGTGTGTGTGTGTGTGTATGTTTGTGTGTGTATGTATGTACGTGTGTGTGTACGTGTGTGTGTGTGTGTGTGTGTGTGTGTGTGTGTGTGTGTGTGTGTGTGTACGTGTGTGTGTGTAACTGCAGATACATTACGTCACTGCAGACATTGCAGCCCACATCACACTTCCGACACCTTTGACTAATTTCCTAAATCTAACGCTCACTTCCTCTACTGTCATCTGCATTACCGCATAATATATTACACTATGACTGTAAAAGAAACTACATTATACTGCCGCATACCTATATTTAAAAGCACAGCTTCAGCAAATAAGTATTAAAGTTAATAAACCATACATTGAAAGTGTCATCTGCAGAAAAGCGTAAAGGAGGTTTGAAACCACACAATCTAAACAGAGACTACTGCAATATATCACAGCATGACGATAAACATTGACTGAAAAAAAACAACAACACATGCATAATTAATAAGTGTACAAAAGAAAGGAAAGTCTGTCTTCAAAAACACACTGGAGTTGTTTCTCCCAGAAGATGTCCTGCTGTTGTCTCTCAAGTCGACTTTGCTGAGCGTACTAAAAAGAAAGAGAACATACTCTAATGTAATATCAGAGTTTTAGAATTTTAAAATGGCTGCTATTTACAAGATGGTTTCTATACTTATTCCTGAATATCTAAACAACCCCATATCCTATTCCTCACTAGTATCTCATGATTTTATTTTTCATTTAATGCATCTCAAAATTGTATTTGCTTTAGCTGCTGCTTCTTGACATTGAATACAGTTGCTTAATTTATCATCCAATTTTCACTAGTTCTTCTTCAGGTCTGATAATCCCTGCTGTATCATTTAATTTATATGGTGTTCTGCTGTTGACACATCCAATATGCACAACATTACATTTATTAATAATACATTTAATCTGCAATATTCTTGCCCATATAGCCATGCTGTTGAGATCCTTCTGTAGTATGTCACTAGCTTGCCAATTGTTTATAATGATGCATACAGTATTTTTTGTACTGTCTGCAAAGATGACAACATTAATATCCTATCCATGAGGTCATTAACTAATTGAAGACCACCTCACGCCAACGGGTGTGACCGCAGCAGCAGCCCCAGGACCGCCTAACGCCAATTGGTGTCAAGCAGGGGTCCAGTCCTGGGAAAAGAGGTGAGTGGACTCAAAAATGGGCGTGGTCAAGCACAATGTGGGCGTGGTCATGTGTGGGGCCAAATATACATGACCTTAGCAGTGATGTAAAAGGTCTGCCAGGGAAGTTTGAGCTCTGCCGTAGTGTATCCCCCCAAAATAGATGTAATCTGACAGCATTTCACCAGAAAGACACATAATCTGGTAGAAGTTCCTCCAAAATACAGATAATATGGCAGTGGTTCCCCCAAAATAGATAATGTGGCAGCAGCAGTTCCACCAACATACACATAATTTGGAAGCAGCTCCCCAAAATATGCGAAACCTGGCAGCGGATCACCTGAAATAAACGTAACAACCAAAATACATATAATCTGGCAGCAGTGGTCCCCCAAACATACACAATCTGGCAGCAGTTCCCCAAAATATGCGTAATCTGGCAGCAGCCATTCCCCTAACATACACATAATCTGGCAGCTGTTCCCCAAAATACATAACAGCGGTTCCACAAAAATGCAGATAATCTGACAGCAGTTCCCCCAAAATAGGTACCCCCAGCATAGGTAGCCAGGTCTATAGGTGTCCCCAGTATAAGTAGCCATGAGTATAGTAGTCCCCAGTATATGTATATAGCCAAAGGTATATGTCTCCAGTATATGTAGCCAGGGGTATACGTGCCCAGTATATGTAGCCAGGAGTATATGTGCCCAGTATATGTAGTCAGGGGTATATGTGCCCAGTATATGTAGCCAGGGGTATATGTGCCCAGTATATGTAGCCAGGGGTATATGTGCCCAGTATATGTAGCCAGGGGTATATGTGCCCAGTATATGTAGCCAGGGGTATATGTCCCAGTATATGTAGCCAGGGGTATATGTGCCAGTATATGTAGCCAGGGGTATATGTGCCCAGTATATGTAGCCAGGGGTATATTATTATTATTATTATTATTATTATTATTTAGTATTTATATAGCGCCGACATATTACGCAGCGCTGTCAGAGTATATATATATCTTGTCACTAACTGTCCCTCAAAGGAGCTCACAATCTAATCCCTACCATTTCCATATGTCTATATTATGTAGTGTAAGTACTGTAGTCTAGGGCCAATTTTAGTGGGAGCCAATTAACTTATCTGTATGTTTTTGGAATGTGGGAGGAAACCGGAGTGCCCGGAGGAAACCCACGCAGACACGGAGAGAACATACAAACTCTTTGCAGATAGTGCCCTGGCTGGGATTCGAACCAGGGACCCAGCGCTGCAAGGCGAGAGAGCTAACCACTACGCCACCGTGCTGCCCAGTATATATGTGCCCAGTATATGTAGCCAGGGGTATATGTCCCAGTATATGTAGCCAGGGGTATATGTCCCAGTATATGTAGCCAGGGGTATATGTCCCAGTATATGTAGCCAGGGGTATATGTCCCCAGTATATGTAGCCAGGGGTATATGTCCCAGTTTATGTAGCCAGGGGTATATGTCCCAGTATATGTAGCCAGGTTATATGTCCCAGTATATGTAGCCAGGGGTATATGTCCCAGTATATGTAGCCAGGGGTATATGTCCCAGTATATGTAGCCAGGGGTATATGTCCCAGTATATTTAGCCAGGGGTATATGTCCCAGTATATGTAGCCAGGGTATATGTCCCAGTATATGTAGCCAGGGGTATATGCCCCAGTATATGTAGCCAGGGGTATATGTCCCAGTATATGTAGCCAGGGGTATATGTCCCAGTATATGTAGCCAGGGGTATATGTCCCAGTATATGTAGCCAGGGATACAGTCTAAATGAAGGGGGAGGTATGGGAGAACAGCAAAACTAAATACTAATAGATAGGATCAGTGAATACAGTGAATAGACCCCACTAATCTAAAAAATGCTAGTTGTGTATGTCCATACCTATTTCAGACAAAAGTGAAGATATACCGTGCTATGGAAAGTTTAAGCACATCCCAAGTTTTCAAATTAAAATTATTGAATTTTAAGTCTTATTAATATTTTTAGCAAGATACTTATTGTATTTATCATTTCCTGCAGTCTTACATTGTTCTAGCCCATCCATTCTCGAGTGGGGTTCTGTGGAATAAGGTTCTGTGAGACCCCTTTAGGGGTTCTGCGGCATTTTTGCCACTTCTGCTGGATAAAATAGTTGTGCTTCCCCATTTTCAGGGGACAAAATAATTTAACTCCTCCATTGCCCTGACACCGGCAGGTTGATCTAATCTGTTGCAAATCAAATTAGGCTCACCTATTAGGCAGCTTAGGTGCCCATCATACTTTAAAAAGAAGGTGGCTTGCAAGTGGGGCCTGGGCAGGTGTTAGGGTAAGTATGAGGCAGCATGGAGGAGAGACAGTGACAGATGGGGCAGAAAAGAAGACAGAGACAATGTAAGTGGTGAGTATGTTTCCTCCTTTAACCACCACTGAGCACAAATGACTGATTCCAAAGGCAGTTTGTTTTGTGTGTGGGAGGGAATGATAGCTGGGCATGTGTTGGGTATGGGGGGGTCAGTCTGAAACCCACTAAACACCAATGACCATGGTTGCATTTTGGGAAGGTACACATTCAAAGCAATTTATGCATCCTTGACGCTGAAGAGGGTGAGAACGGCTGTTTTGACAGTGTCTTACCATGCTTACATTCCATACCATCACCAATGATATTGTTGTTTTTAACTGCTTTTAGTGTGTCTTTGTACAGGTTTTATACACAGTGCTGCCCATAATTATTCATACCCCTGGCTAATTTTGACTTAACGTTAGTTTTATTCAACCAGCAAGTAATTTTTTGACATGAAATTACATTGGTGTCTCCCAAATAATAAGACGATGTACAAGAGGAATTATTGTGAAAAAAATGGCTCCACTTGTATTTACATTTGAGCAAAAAGTTTCCAGTCCAGAATTATTCATACCCTTCTTAATAATCAATAGAAAAGCCTTCGTTGGCTATTACAGCAATAAAACGCTTCCTGTAATTGCAGACCAGCTATTTGCATATCCCCACTGGTATTTTTGCCCATTCATCTTTAGCAATGAGCTCCAAATCTTTCAGGTTCAGGGTCTTCTTGCCATCACCCTGATCTTTAGCTCCCTCCACAGATTCTCAATTTGGATTCAAGCCAGGACTCTGGCTGGGCCACGCCAAAATGTTAATGTTGTTGTTTGCTAAGCATTTTTTCACCATTTTTGCTGTATGTTTTGGGTCATTGTCATGCTGAAATGTCCACTGGTGCCCAAGGCCAAGTTTCTCTGCAGACTACCTGACGTTTTAATTGAGAATCCTCATGTATTGCTCCTTTTTCATGGTGTCATTTACTGTCAAGACAAAGACAAATAACATTTATATCATGCTTTTCTCCTGGCGGACTCAAAGCACCAGAGCAGCAGCCACTAGGGCGCGCTCTATAGACAGTAGCAGTGTTTGGGAGACTTTCCTAAGGTCTCCTACTGAATAGGTGCTGGCTTACTGAACAGGCAGAGCCGAGGTTCGAACCCTGGTCTACTGTGTCAGAGGCAGAGCCCTTAACCATTACACCTTCCAGCCAGGTTTCCTGGTCCATTGGCTGAACCCCTCTCCCCCAAAACCTTAGGTCCCCACCACCATGTTTGACAGTGGGGATGGTATTCTTTGGGTTGAAGGCTTCTCGTTTTTTACGCCAAATGAAGGAAACATCATTGTGACCAAACAATTCCTGTAACGATTGTGGAATTCTCTCCATGATCAGCGCACAGGATGTGCGCTGACACTGCGGAAATCCTCCACAAACATATAATTTGCGGGAACCCAGCAGAAGTTGCAATGCACCTGTAGAGGGAAATTCCTGTCGGCAGGTGGAGCTGTGGAGTGCAGAGGAACAGCTTCTCTGCCCTACCACACACGCCAGACAGGAATTGTACGAAGGGAAGAAACGCAATCGCAAGAGAGGCGATTGAGAATGAGCACAGAGACAGATTGTATGTGTGTGCACCAAACTAGTCGCCAACCCGCGACGGTGCACACACCACAGCAGATATGAAGTAGGAACGCGATCGCGAGAGGTGCGATCACCAGACGTGACACAAGGCTACAGCAAGGCGGAGCACGAGAGTAGCAAAGGCACAGCAAATCATACAATGAGGAGATAAGGAAAATAACAAACGCTAACTGAACGCGAACACCGCACTTATTCACAACAGTGCACGCGTTCATGCGCGGTCTCCATGTGAGAAGCACAATAGAGACAAGCACACCTAACTAACCACTGACAGACAAACATGAAACAGAGGACGCGAGCGCTTGCTTAACGGTTACCTCACCGAGCCTCCAGCAAGCGTTCGTAGCTGACAAGACAGACACACGAAAACAGGGACAAGCGAGAGATAGGATCCACAGCACTAGCGAAAAGAGGCCAGTGCGATCCAGGGAGCCAGAGAGATGGAGATCAGACGGATCCACAGCACCAGCGCTAGGCGAGTGCGATCCAGGCAAGACAGACAGAGGAGATAGCTGGTAGCAACCGCTGCTCCAGCTACACTCCAAGAACAAAGATCAGAACGACCTCCTGTCGACCACCGCAGGGACAGGACAATCGCAACAGACAAACAAAACAGATATGCAATCCTAACTGCACTAGGAAACCTGCCGAGTACAGTCCCAGCAATTACTCTAAGCTACTATTCAAACAATGAGCAAGGCTGACACTCTCCAGAGTGTTTCACAGGAAGAATCCTTATGACCAGCAACTTACTGTGGTATCACATAGTATTAATAGAGCAAGCCCACAAGGGATGTGGCTAGGCAATCTGCATGACAAACATATGCAAATTCCTCAGCAGCAAGTTGCAATACTGACAAAAGGTCTCTCTTCCAGAGACCTGCAGAATGCAGACCTGAGCAGTGGTCAAAAGGCTGCCTGCCTGCGCAGGAGCGTCTGAAAATACCAAACCTGCCACAATACCCTTTCGAAGTGTCCCTTACAACACAAAAGCCACTGTTGATCTTATCCAGGGTACCAAGGAAACTTTCTCCCGGAATCTCCCAGAACCCTTCGCAGCTCCACAGAGATCCCAAGAGGGCAGAACAATCACCAGGCTCACATGGAGAATTATCAAGAACCCCCATGGAACCAATGACAATTCCGGATTCAGAATTACGAGGACACCCATCAAGATCAAGACTTTCAGGGACCACTTCTGGGCATGCAAGCAGGCAGGCCATATCAGAGCATGTCTCCACCGAGGAAGCATCTGAGCACGCTGGCAACCGAGGCACACTTGGGCTTTCTGGGTCACAGAGCACATTGGGGTACACCAGCACAGGAGAAACCTCAGAACATGTCGGGGAACTGCCAACCTCAGAGCCCGGCACGACAGGACCAAAACCAGCACCGGGCAGAGAATCATCATGAGCAGTGGTCTCAAGCACAGGACTTTCAAAAGAAGGCTTGGACTCAAACCTAGAAATCTCTGTGACAATAATATCATCATTGACTACATATGAGTGAAGCTCCACCAGAGCTGCGAAGGTAGTCAGCACAACAGCAATGCCTACTGAAGTGGGCAGCACCTCAGAAGGACTTGGGGGGCAGGAGACATCTCCTACAAGTTCTGGACCCTTTGGGAGGAACTCGGAGGTCTCCAGGACATCAGACAAGACCTCAGGAACATCATTTTTCAAGTTTTCTGAGAAGGATTCTGAACTATCCATGTTACAGGGCAAAACTGGAACTTTATTTTGTGGACAGGGCAGATGTCCCAGGGAAAGTTCCACCATAAACTGAGACTGAATTTCATAATCATGAGCGGAATGTACAGGAATATTTACTGGAACACACACTGACTCCCTAACTTTGATCTCACTGCACCCAGAATTCTGTGTAGCAGTCAAACTAGCTTGCAACTCCAAAACTGCAGAAAAACAGGTGAGTATAGTGGCAATACCTAGACGAGCCTCTAGGGACACTGCAGGGGACTCTAAACAAGGCCATATTAACTCATTCAGAGTACAGGGTGCAGAATCAGCATTTTCCTCAGAACAAGAAAGGGACTCACAAATGTCAGTGTGATTGGACATCATATTGTTATTCATGGTACAGGGCAGGCTCAGAGAAACTTTTTCTGGACCCAGCAAAGATGCTTCAGAATCAGATTCGCAAAACCGAAGCGCTGTCTCACTCTTAGATTCGGCTAACAATGTCAAATCCGAGGAGTCAGAACGCAAAACTTGCGAATCAAAAATCGCTTCAGGTTGTGAAACTGACGCTTCCATAGCGCAAACCTCCGCGATCTGCGGGGCAGACTGTAAGGCGTTCAGGATAGAAACACTGGAGCAACTGTCACCAGGCAACGGGCCCTTACAGGTGTGAACAGGGTGAGACAAAGATGCATCTGCAGTAGAAATAGCTACCACATCAGGGAAACAGGCATCAGATCGCACAGATTCAAACCGCACGCAGTCAGGAGAGAATCCTCCAGGATTCGCACAGGAATCAAACACAGTGGCACACCCACTCACTTCACATCGCACAATGTCACGACTCACATGCTTTACCCCAGAAAGGCAGGAACAATCATCCGACAACGATGTCTCTTTATTGGAATCAATTGGTTGGTGTGTGTGTAACTCATCCAAAATCGTCTGCCATACATAAATCATCTGATCCACATCACCCTCATCACATTCATTGGAATCAATCAATAGGTACATAGAAACGAGACAATCATTCAAGACATCTTCGCTTTTTGCGATGTAAAAATCGCAAAAGGCTTTCCAATCAAAATAAAATTCCTCCATCAAGCCCCCAATGTCCCATGAGGCAAATGGAGGTTCAAACAGGCCAGTATCCAGATAATCTCCATATGGGTGGAGTTCAGGAACAAGAACAGATTTTTTAACTGCTTTAATATAGTGGGCGATCCTACCTATAGTAGGATCCACACAAGCTTTGGATTGAGGCAAAAAATCCGGAGACAAATCAACATCATGGTAAACATCATTATCATACTGAATGGTTTTGCACATTTCAGACTTGACAGAAATAACCTTTTTAGTTGTGGTTGCTATGGGCAACGGATCTTTCCGCTGGGAAGCCTTCCTAGATTTTTTACGTTTAGACTTAGAGGCTTTGGATGGCTGCTGTTTGGAAGAGGATGAGCTGTTAATGCAAATCTTTGCAGGCTGAGAGATTTTACACTGAGTAGATGGAACAGCTGATTGAGCTGCCGACAACAACTCGTTAAGGGGATATGGTAACTGAGGTAGTCTCAGCCAATTATGAATTGTAAAGGCCAAAAATTCCAGGGGTCTTTGACTCAAGGTGGTATGATCTAACACATCATAAGCCCACTTTAACATTTCGCCCCCAAACAGAAGGTAGGCCATTTGGGGTGCCCTGGTTGATACTGGGGTGCATTGGAATTCAGGATTCATCAAAAGTTTAGTGCACTCAGACAAAAATTCATCCACTGTTTCAGGTTCAAGATTTTTAAATCTCTTAAAGGTACAGGAGCCATACTCGACAAAATCATACAAATCGGAAATTCCCTCTACGCTGGGAATTTTGGTTTGGCTGGTCATACTGTAACGATTGTGGAATTCTCTCCGTGATCAGTGCACAGGATGTGCGCTGACACTGCGGAAATCCTCCACAAACGTATAATTTGCGGGAACCCAGCAGAAGGTGCAATGCACCTGTAGAGGAAAATTCCTGTCGGCAGGTGGAGCTGTGGAGTGCAGAGGAACAGCTTCTCTGCCCTACCACACACGCCAGACAGGAATTGTACGAAGGGAAGAAACGCAATCGCAAGAGAGGCGATTGAGAATGAGCACAGAGACAGATTGTATGTGTGTGCACCAAACTAGTCGCCAACCCGCGATGGTGCACACACCACAGTAGATATGAAGTAGGAACGTGATCGCGAGAGGCGCGATCGCCAGACGTGACACAAGGCTACAGCAAGGCGGAGCACGAGAGTAGCAAAGGCACAGCAAATCATACAATGCGGAGATAAGGAAAATAACAAACGCTAACTGAACGCGAACACCGCACTCATTCGCAACAGTGCACGCGTTCATGCGCGGTCTCCACGTGATAAGCACAATAGAGACAAGCACGCCTAACTAACCACTGACAGACAAACATGAAACAGAGGACGTGAGTGCTTGCTTAACGGTTACCTCACCGAGCCTCCAGCAAGCGTTCGTAGCTGACAAGACAGACACACGAAAACAGGGACAAGCGAGAGATAGGATCCACAGCACTAGCGAAAAGAGGCCAGTGCGATCCAGGGAGCCAGAGAGATGGAGATCAGACGGATCCACAGCACCAGCGCTAGGCGAGTGCGATCCAGGCAAGACAGACAGAGGAGATAGCTGGTAGCAACCGCTGCTCCAGCTACACTCCAAGAACAAAGATCAGAACGACCTCCTGTTGACCACCGCAGGGACAGGACAATCGCAACAGACAAACAAAACAGATATGCAATCCTAACTGCACTAGGAAACCTGCCGAGTACAGTCCCAGCAATTACTCTAAGCTACTATTCAAACAATGAGCAAGGCTGACACTCTCCAGAGTGTTTCACAGGAAGAATCCTTATGACCAGCAACTTACTGTGGTATCACATAGTATTTATAGAGCAAGCCCACAAGGGATGTGGCTAGGCAATCTGCATGACAAACATATGCAAATTCCTCAGCAGCAAGTTGCAATACTGACAAAAGGTCTCTGTTCCAGAGACCTGCAGAATGCAGACCTGAACAGTGGTCAAAAGGCTGCCTGCCTGCGCAGGCAGCCACACGGATCCTCACAATTCCATTTTTGTTTCATCTGACCATAACACAGAAGACCAGAAGTCTTCTTCTTTGTCCAGATGAGCATTTGTAAAGGCCATTCGAGCTTTTGTGTGCCTTATATGGAGAAGTGGCATCCTCCTTGGTCTGCATCCGTGGAACCCAGCAATGTGCAGTGTCCGTTAGACTGTCTGCTTTGGGACATTGCTACCAGCAGAGCTCAGATTTAGCAGGATGGCCTTGGTGGTGATCCTTGGATTCCTTTTCACCTCTCTCACTATCCCCCTGGCCAGCACAGATGTCCCTTTTGGCTTCCGACCACGTTCTCTGGAATTTTTCACAGTGCGGTACATCTTGTATTTTTTAATAATACTTTGCACTGTAGCCACTGGAACTTAAAAACATTTAGAAATTGACTTGTAGCCCTTTCCTGAGTTGTGAGCAGCCACAATGCGCAGCTGCAGGTACACACAGAGCTCCTTTTTCTTAGCCTTGACTGTCCACAAACCAACTGCAGAGAGCTGCTGTTTTTCACCTGTTGAGTTCCCTTCTGCCGGGACGTGTAACTACGCCTCTGCAAAATGCCACAACTCTGTGCAGGGACGTAGGCCAACCCCCCCCCCCCCCCCTCGCCCCCCGCGCTCGGTACCGCCGCTCAAAGCCGCTGATCGTCAGCCGCAAGATCAATGAATGGGAAAACAGATCCCATTCATTGATCTAATTCCCCGTGTGTATGGCTGCAGCCGCCTTTTCAGACGGCTCTGCCATTCACAAATCCCAGCTACGTTGTCCTACCATTTCCGTACCAATAGTACGGAGACTGAATACGCCACTGGGACATCTTGTGGCCAAATTGTAAAATTACATCCCTTTTTTTCAGCAAATAATCCCTAGTTACATTGTTTTTTCTATTTAAATTAACTCCTGACCTCCCACACTCCCCATAGCTGGCAAACATTTTTTTTTAAATTAAAAAAAAAAAAATACATAAATAGTTACCTTGTGGACTGGACTGAACTTTCATAATATGTACATCAATCTGGTATAATACTATAACTTTTTAAATTATGGGTTTGTAATCAGGGATGGACGGAAAACTGAAAAAATGCACCTTTATTTCCAAATGAAATATTGACCCCATACAGTGTACTAGGGAAAAATTTTAAATGTTGCAATAACCGGGACAAGTGGGCAAATAAAATATGTCAGTTTTATTTTTTTTTATTACTTTAAAACTATAATGGCCACAAACTGAGAATTAATGCATTTTTTTCAAAAAAAATTTTTTTATTTTCCTGATAAAATATTTTTAGAATAAAATAATTCTTAGCAAAAAGTACCCCCCAAAGAAAGCCTAAGTGGTGGCAAAAAAAACAAGATATAGATTGTTTCGTTATGATATGTAGCAATAAAGTTATAGGCGAATGAATGGAAGGAGCGCTGACAGGTGAAAATTGCTCTGGGTTTTTAAGGGGAAAAACCCTTCGAGGTGAAGTGGTTAAAACAGCTGTTCCCAATTAATCAGGGTAATCAAGATGCTTTAGAACAGCTTGGACTAATTGGAATAGTATAGAACTTTGGATTTTCCAAGTTTGTTAAAGGGGAACTTCAGCCTAAACAAACATACTGTCATTAATTTACATTAGTTATGTTAATTAGAATAGATAGGTAATATAATCTCTTATCCACCCCATTTTAAAAGAACAGGCAAATGTTTGTGATTCATGGAGGCTGCCATCTTTGTCATGGGGGCAGCCATCTTTTTGGTTGAAAGGAGGTGACAGGGAGCAGAAGACACAGTTCCAACTGTCCTGTGTCTTGATCACCCCTCCCAGCTGCACGTGCTAAGCTTCAAATGTCAAATTCAAAATGTAAAAAAAAAATTGCACCAAAACAGCAGAACGAGAACAACATCAGAAATCCCATCATGCTTTGCACAGCATTAGGGGAAAAATGCCTGGGCAGTTTTTTTTTCTGTGCAGTTAAAAATGAGGCTTGTATAAGAGAAAAAAAGTTCTGATGCTGTGAAACCGTTAAAGAAACACCAGGTCTTTCCAGTGCTGCTGAGTAAATTTTTAGTCTGGAGGTTCACTTTAAGGGTATGAATAATTTTGGACTGGACACTTTTTGCTCAAATGTAAATAAAAGCTGAGAAATGCTTTTCTCCCACAATAATACCTCTTGTACATCATCGTATTATCTTTTGGGACACATGTCATTTCCCATCAAAAAAGTACTTGCTGGTTGAATAAATGTAACTTTAAGTCAAAATCTGCCAGGGGTATGAATACTTATGGGCAGCACTGTACATGCCTAAATATATAAATAAGGATTTTTTTCATTGGCAGTCTGGGTGCAATATTATTCGATACTGTTTTTGGTTTCCTTTTTTTGATAACTTGCATGTTGAGTTGCAAATGTATGCATTATTTACACATGTTGACATCCTCATTTTCTCTGGCTCTTTGGATGAGTATCGATGAACCCATAGATAATGTATGCAATCGGTAACTGGCCATTTCCGATGGGTAAAAGTGGGATGCCAAGATTCATTTTTTTCTCTTCAGTAGTGTCACAACATTTCTTTGGACTCCAGAGGCACTAGTTGTTTTTTAGAAACTGAAGTTTGTTTTTTTTTACTTTGTCCTACTCTTTCTAAGCATGCTACATGCCTCAACTGGCTCACCAAGCCAGATGGCTGCTGATTTAACTTTATTGAACCTATTGCCTGAGTTTCATAAATACTAAGACAGTTGCTATCTCCTGAATGTTTACTGAAAAAGAATCTTCCATACCATTTTTTTCCTGAAACTTTCTTCTCATTCAGACAGATATTTTATTCTACATTAAACAAACTTTGAGCTCTGTCTAGTCAGAGTCTTCACTCGATCTCCAAATTTGTGATGGAATTATTTAAGGTCAAGATATTTGTCTTGAAATGAACAAATGAGTAGGTAACCAAGTATACCTTTACAAACTGATAACATCCAGTTCTATTCCTCAGCTCCAGATTGAGATGCTCTAACAAGCTCGCGACCACAACTGTTTTAACATTTTCTCTTTCTCCTTGTTCACTTTCTTTCTGAAACTTATATGGACAAAACTGAAATAGACCAATTAGTCATCTCAGGGCCACCATCAGATACACCTACTGGGCCCACTTAACTTCTCTCTGCCAATAGAACCCAATTTTGAATCTGCTGAAGAAATAGCACGCACGCACACACACACACACACACACACACACACACACACACACACACACACACACACACACACACACACACACACACACACACACACACACACACACGCGCACACACACACGCACACACACACGCACACACACACACGCTGTGTTTCCCCATAAAAGAAACATAATTAAAAAGTTCTCCTAACATATTTACGCAGCATTTCACTAAGTAAGGATTGCCCAAAACATAATTCCTCCACCCGAAACAGTAAACAAAAGTAGGCAGAGTTGCCCCTTCCCAAAAAAGCATAATGACCTTTGGTCTGCAGCCCAGTCTAATAGCAATCCCTTTGCTGTAGTACTTACTTCTTATAGTTTTCCCAGGTGCTCTAGTAGTCCCATAATAATAATAATAATAATAATATTGATGATGATGATAATATATTGTAGGACACATGACTATAACTATGGTAGGGATTAGGAACACTGTGTGGCTGGTGAGAGAAGAACAGCTTGTGACTGAGGGCAGAGGTACACTGGCATCTAGGAGTTGACAAATGGTGACAGACAGCTAGGGGCAAAGAAATGGTGATGACTGGGGTTGGACAAACGGTAACCACTGGTGGTATACATACAGCAATGAATGACTGAGGGCAAACAGTGATGACCAACTGGGGTGGACAAACGGTGATGACTGAGGTTGCAGAAATGCCCAGTCTGGGCAAGCACCAGACTCTCTTTGGGCCCCATACAGGTGTAATACTTTTAATTCCCTGATGGTGGCCCTGAGTCCTGTATTTGCAGAAAAAGTTATTTTCTGTTGATTTTCTCCACTCTGCTGAAGTTTACATTACATGTCTGCAACCACTTATTAGCAAACTAATTGCATGAATGGTGATTTGTATTAATAATAATAATTAATTAATTGCAGTATTTGTATAGCGCCTTTCTCCTGTCGGACTCAAAGCGCTTGCGAGGCAGCCACTAGAGCGCACTCTGTAGGCAGTAGCAGTGTTAAGGAGACTTGCCCAAGAAACTCCTTACTGAAATAGGTGCTGGCTTACTGAACAGGCAGAGCCGAGATTTGAACCCAGGTCTCCTGTGTCAGAGGCAAAGCCCTTGATTACGGTAGTCTGTAAGGATACATTCCCCTTCCATCTCCATTCTGTTGATCAAGTGCTATGATCAAGTTGGGGGTTCCAATCCATAATGGAGAACCTGATGATAACCTATTATCTTCAATGAATTGTTACTGTATGATTTAAGAATGTATCCAGCATTAACCTTTATTAAACTGTTTGAGAATTCATGAGTCTATCAAGCAACCCCAATTTGAGGCAAACTGATCAGTGATCTGTGGAGATCTCATTGTGGACTGTGACATAATAGCTTGTTAGCGCCAATTTTTAGAGTTATACTCTAAAAAATCTATATGCATGCTAATCAAGGTTTTATGCACGCCTGGCTGGAATATTCATTTAATTAACATAGTATCTGCCCAGTTTCTACTATTTCTGATCTTTATACAACTTTGCTTATTTAGTTTTGGGGATTAAAGACCACTTCTAGCAAAAAAAAGGATCTGAATGGCAATATATATATGTAACAAATAGTAAGTAGGTGAGCGCTTCAGTGCTTGCTCTATATGTCACAGTCCACACAGTGGGTGTCCCCCCTTTTTGCAAGGACTCATCAGATGTTGCGGCTGTTAGGGCCTGTGTACGCTTCTGGGGTATTGGCCACCCCACAGCCTCTCTGGCAATCCACCCTTGTCACCTCCGTGGCTGTGTGCAATAAAAGAAACTCCTCATTGCGTAAAAGCTTAAGATTTATTCATAAAAATATATATGAAAAAGCCGTAATACAAATATTAAGGCATACCAGCATCTCCCGTCCTATTACATATACAGTAACGTGCTCAACACGCGTGCACGGGGATTGCAATGGGCAAACCTGCACTTAACCAACATGTGGGTAGCCGCCGATGACCTGGCTCTACACTGCAAAGTGCGGTCGCCTGCTGGTAGCAAAAAGCAAAAACTCCCGCGGTAACAGTATGGCTGCGTCTGACCTACATTCCGCTCTGTGATTTCACTCCGTAACTCCGCCCAACGTTTCGTTGCCCTAGCAACTCATCAGTGGCTACAGAGTACAACGAGTGACATCTTCTTATAGCCTCTCTCTCCATGCTCTTCACTGTTCTTCTAGCCCCAGGTGCACCTGCACCAATAGGCCAGTATTCCGGCATAATCAACTTCCTAAAAAGTATACAAAACTGTTAACAGGAACCTCCCTTAGACTAACCCCCATCCTTGCGGGGGAACAAAGCAAATTTATGCGCTTCATGCAGTTGCCCACTGTTCACCTTCACATTCAGATTGCCTATATTATTTATAACATGGTACTAAACTGCAGTGCACTTCCCTCAAAGCAGCAATATAAGTTATTACATATATTTGCATGCATATAACCCTTGTAACTTCCAACCATATATTTAAAGGTACAATCTGTTATCTTCCAGTAAACCCCACAAAGGGATAATCAAATACAAATCTCAGAGGCGTAGCTAGAAATGACTGCCCCCCCCCCCCCCCCACGACCTTCCAACCCCACAGACCTCGGACCTTCCACCCAAACATTCCTCCAGGACCCTCCACTCCAACATTCCCACACCCCTCTAAGTACAGTATAAGTAGCCAGGTCTATAGGTGTCCCCAGTTTAGGTAGTAGTCAGGGGCGTAACTAGAAATCACTGGGCCCCCTTGTGGCAACAGCAATTTAACCTAAATACTGTACAAACGTTTTAACTCCTACATGAACATTATGGAAAATCCAAGTTGAAAATAAACTGTGAAGATAAACAATTTCATCCATCCTACTCCTGAAAAATAAATTCATTTTGTACAACCTCCCAGTTTTATTTTCTATTTTAAAAAGTTAAAAAAGTAGGTTTAATGCTATTGTGTTAAGCTTGGGGGTGTAATCTCCACAGTCAGCATACAACACATAAGCTGACGTGAAGGAGGTACACACACCAGCACAAGGGATCAGGATATCCCCAGTTTAGTGGAGGAGAGGACTGACTCCAATAGGAGATTGTGGTGCACAGAGCCGGTGCAGATCTGAACAGCCACAAACACTTTCGTAATAACGTCTCAGCGCAAAGTAGCACTGAGCGCATAAACCAGGACTGAGGAGATCAGGACAGGTAGACAGAATGAACGCTTGCTAGCTAGCGATTACTTAGCGACAGCAAGCGTCCAAAACCAGACAGACTGGAATGAGGCAGCCAATGCGTTGCGGCGATGGCGTGCCTCACAAAGACAGGACAGGAGAGACAGGAAAAAGCAGGATCGAGATAGATGAACGTAACACAGATAAATATACAATAAGTATGTTTTCCTAGCGTATTACAATTACAGCTATCAATGAAACTATTTGTAAGGTCTGACTAACATATGTATATATCGGCAATGAACCGATATATGACATAAGCAGGAACGCTGACTAGGACTGGAGTAATACAGGGAACAGGATTCAGAAGGATTCGTTATCTCTTCGCAGAGATGAACGCAATCCACAAACAGGACCAGGAACAGGATAACTAGCTCAGCACGGGTGTTCACGATACGCGCAAACTACCAAAACGTGCTGGAAAACTGACTAACTGAACACAGGAAATAAACAGTTCGTGTACGTATATATCAGCAACACTGATATATCAACGTAACACGGATACAAGGAAAATAACAAAATGCGCAAGTATGCGTATATATTGGCGATGAACCAATATATGACACAAGACAAGCAAGTAACAACTTCTAGAACAAGAGCAGAACTAGGAGGACTCGCTGACCCCTTCGCAGGAGTCAGCGCAGTCCACACGGACCAGGAACGAGGTGGGGCACGAGCAGAGTAACAGATAGAGTCTGAGACTATGGTAGCCCATGAGACATTGCAGGAAGCAGTTCTTTATACTGAGGTCATCCAATGGGAGCAGACCTGCAGATTCCCACACAAGTGAATGGTAATTAATCACAGGCTGATAGCAGGAAAAGGCAGACAATGATATGCAGCCTGCAGGAAAGGGACTGCCCCTCCACTGCAGCAGACAATGTTTGTTTACACAAGAGCATGTCAAACTGTCATTAATTTCAGAGTGACTGCAGATGGAATCAGCAACTAGTTCAAGTGCAAACCAAACTATGCAAGAAAATGCATGTAATGACATCAGAACTGCTTGGGTTACAATACCACTGCAGCCAGCAATAAACGCTGCAGACATGATCATAACATTACCCCCCCCCCCTTAAAAGCGGATACCAGACGCTTTTTGAAACTGAAATTCCCAACAAAACAATCTGACTGATAATTCATGATGACCGGGACAGCCCGGCAAGACCAAATTCCAGAATCAGTCCCCACAAGACTGGACCCATCAGAACCAGAACCTACAGAACCATGCCCGTCAGCACCACAAGCCTCAGTGTGATACCCATCAGAACCACGACTTCCAGAGAAAAGCCCCCAGAAACTCTCTGAGCGATACCCACCGCCTTCTCGGGACTGTCCAAAAACGCCAAAGCCTTTGCAATGCCCACCGGAACTGTCCCCACCAACACAAAACCCACCGTTGAACCAGTCCAAGGTACCAGGACAAGTTTCCTCAGAGATCTCCCAGAACACTTGGAAGCTCCAAAGAGATCCCCACAGGTCAGAACGCCCCTTAGGTTCACATGGAGTACCATCAAGAACCCCTATGGAACCCAGGGCAACTCTAGAGTCAGGGTCACAAGGACAAACATCAAGATCAGGGTTTTTAGGGACCAGAACCATCTCCGGGCATGCAGGCCAACCGGCAACATCAGAACATGTCTCCACTAGGGAAGCGTGTGAGCACGCCAACACAGACACACTTGGGCACTCTGGCATACGAAGCACATCTGGGCACACTGGCACAAGAGAGAATTCTGGGCATGTCAAGGAACTGCAAACCTCAAAGTCAGTCAAGGTAGGACCGAAACCAGGACTGGGCAAAAAAAAATCATCATGACTAGACTTCACAGTTACTGGATTGTCACTAAAAAATGCAGGATTAGACTTAGATGTCTCTGATTCCAGCAAAGTTATTAACAAATCATGTTCAGGGGCATTTACAAGACAGGACAAATCTTCTGATGTATGCACCGAACTAGACAGGGTTCCCATAACTTCTTCTGGACTAGACAGAGACTCATCAAATACACTGGATTGGAGCTCATGAAGGGCTGCAAAACAAGTCAGTAGTGCAGCAATCCCCACTGAACTAGGCAAAACTGAGTAACTCACTGGACAGGAAGGGGACTCAGGAACTTCTGCCACACCGGCCAGAGAACCAGAATTTTCCAGGATACAGGGCTGGGTTTCAGAAACACTCATTAACCCGGACTGAAATTCTGAGATTTCTATTATTTTTTCCAGCGAGTCAGAATTATCCATGTTACAGGGCAAGACTTTTGAAACATTCAGAGGACAGGGCTGGAGTTCCTCGGCTGTTACAACACTGGAGAGGGACTCAACAACATTGGTTAAATCAGACTGTGTACAGGGCAAGGTATCTAACACACTTGCTGACGAGGACAATATTTCAATGGCTTCTGCTTCGCTGGGCAGAAATTCATCAAGTTTTATTAGAGCAGACTGTAATTCCAAAACAGCTGCTAGACAAGTGAATATTACTGCAACACCAACTGAGGTAAGCAGTGCCTCAGACTGTTCTGCTAGAGGGTTTGAAGTATCCAAAGTACTAGGTGAAGCATAAGACTCTGTGACCACAGCTTCACTGGACAGGATCACCCTGCAGGGCAAAACCATGGAAGCACCTGCTGGACAGCATAATGATTCTGTGACCTGAGTTTCATTGGAGAGATCTACTGCACAATTCATGGTACAGGGCAAGTTCACTGGAACATTTTCTGAACACGGTAATAATTCTGCGATTTCGGACTCACATAGCAGACGCTCTGAGTTATTCATGAAACTAGAGTGAGGTGTAGAAACAGGAAGATCAAAACACAATGTTTGCGCATCTAAATCACCATTCAATTGTGAAATTGGAAAATTCAGATGCTGGGGTTCTGAGATTTCTGGACAGGATTGCTGGGACTCAGAAACTGATGTAGTGCATCTATTGGCATCTGCTGGATCAGACAGGAGTTGAACTTTATTAACACAGGTAATTTCTGCAGAAGTGTTTGCAGAGACAGGCAAGATTTTTCTGGTGTCTGTTTCACTGAACAAAGACTCATGAGTACTGGCTAGGCTGGACTCAGAAGTCAGCAGGACCTCTGGGTCCTCTGCTGAGAAATTTGTGCAGGGCAAGATTAAGGAAGTATTAGTAATTTCTGTCTTACTGGGAAGTAACACTGAGTTATCCATGGTACAGGGTGGAATTACAGGAACTTCAATTTCACACAAAAGGAGCTCTGAATCACTCGCTGAATCAGCCAAAGGTGCTGAAGCAGGCGAGTCCTCAGGAACTGAGGAAGTGGAACAATCTCCACTTGACAGTGTGTCTTCCCTGGTATCAACTGATTGAATCGCATAAAATTCGTCCAGAATCATTCTCCACACATCGATCAATGGAGCCACAAAGTCATACCCACACACACCAGTTTTTATTAGGTTATAGGCAGACTTAATGCATGCATTCAATACTAATTCACTTTTTGCACTGTAAAACTGACAAAATGAACTTGCATCTTTCTTCCATTCATAGACCAGGGCTTCCATCTCTCCCTTCTCAAATGGAGGATCCCATGCATATTTAACAGCTGAGCATTCCGGCTGATCATAGTTTGCAAATGTGTTAGTGGCAGAAACATACATTGGGTTATTTAGCAGGTGATTGGCCGATTTCTTATTCCTAAGGATCTCCAATACCTGTAGCAAGTGTTGAACTGTAGTGTATGCAAATTTCCCTTGCTGCACGAATAAATTGATCTGTTCAATACTCTGTAATATATCTTCATAATCATATTCAGATAATTCATTTAAACAAGAACTTTTATTTTCCCTGGCTAGCAATGAAAGTTCATTAGTAGTTTCATAGGTCCATTTGACTCCCCTGAATGGTGACTGAATTTCATTATCTGCTACTGGCGGAGTCTCATTACAGATCTGATGCGCAGTCGCCAAGGGCAACGACTCCGCTGATTGTAACGCTTTTCTTTTGGAGCGTTTACGTTTGGCTTTAGACCCTGCTGCCTTAGCAGAAGAAAAGTTATCAGAACAATTATCTGCTTGCTGATTATTTTTGTAGGCAGTAGAAGGAGCAGCTGATTGACAAGCTGCCAGGAGCTTATCAAAAGGGCTAGGCAAATCGGTTTTGCGCAGCCAGTTATGGATCACAAACGCTAGAAATTCCAGTGGTCTTTCTTTTAAATTGGTATGATCCAAGACATCGTAGGCCCACTGAAACAATCTTCCCTTAAATAAAACATAAACTAGCTGGGGGGCCCACGTTGAAACAGGAGTAGCCTGGAGCTCAGGATTGGCCAGGAACCTGGCACATTCAGAAAAAAACTCATTTTCTGTTTCAGAATTGAGCTTCTCAAATTTCTTAAAGGAACAGGAACCATAACAAACAGTGTCATTTTTGCTAGGAACCCCCCCCACAATGGGGATTGGTAATGGGGCTACCATAATGTTAAGCTTGGGGGTGTAATCTCCACAGTCAGCATACAACACATAAGCTGACGTGAAGGAGGTACACACACCAGCACAAGGGATCAGGATATCCCCAGTTTAGTGGAGGAGAGGACTGACTCCAATAGGAGATTGTGGTGCACAGAGCCGGTGCAGATCTGAACAGCCACAAACACTTTCGTAATAACGTCTCAGCGCAAAGTAGCGCTGAGCGCATAAACCAGGACTGAGGAGATCAGGACAGGTAGACAGAATGAACGCTTGCTAGCTAGCGATTACTTAGTGACAGCAAGCGTCCAAAACCAGACAGACTGGAATGAGGCAGCCAATGCGTTGCGGCGATGGCGTGCCTCACAAAGACAGGACAGGAGAGACAGGAAAAAGCAGGATCGAGATAGATGAACGTAACACAGATAAATATACAATAAGTATGTTTTCCTAGCGTATTACAATTACAGCTATCAATGAAACTATTTGTAAGGTCTGACTAACATATGTATATATCGGCAATGAACCGATATATGACATAAGCAGGAACGCTGACTAGGACTGGAGTAATACAGGGAACAGGATTCAGAAGGATTCGTTATCTCTTCGCAGAGATGAACGCAATCCACAAACAGGACCAGGAACAGGATAACTAGCTCAGCACGGGTGTTCACGATACGCGCAAACTACCAAAACGTGCTGGAAAACTGACTAACTGAACACAGGAAATAAACAGTTCGTGTACGTATATATCAGCAACACTGATATATCAACGTAACACGGATACAAGGAAAATAACAAAATGCGCAAGTATGCGTATATATTGGCGATGAACCAATATATGACACAAGACAAGCAAGTAACAACTTCTAGAACAAGAGCAGAACTAGGAGGACTCGCTGACCCCTTCGCAGGAGTCAGCGCAGTCCACACGGACCAGGAACGAGGTGGGGCACGAGCAGAGTAACAGATAGAGTCTGAGACTATGGTAGCCCATGAGACATTGCAGGAAGCAGTTCTTTATACTGAGGTCATCCAATGGGAGCAGACCTGCAGATTCCCACACAAGTGAATGGTAATTAATCACAGGCTGATAGCAGGAAAAGGCAGACAATGATATGCAGCCTGCAGGAAAGGGACTGCCCCTCCACTGCAGCAGACAATGTTTGTTTACACAAGAGCATGTCAAACTGTCATTAATTTCAGAGTGACTGCAGATGGAATCAGCAACTAGTTCAAGTGCAAACCAAACTATGCAAGAAAATGCATGTAATGACATCAGAACTGCTTGGGTTACAATACCACTGCAGCCAGCAATAAACGCTGCAGACATGATCATAACATATTGTCTCGCGTCTAGTGAAAAATGGTGCCGGCAAAATAATGGCGCCCCCTTCTGCCCGATATATGTTTATTTTTAAAACGATAAATATTGTTTTAAAGGTTAAAATAGTGCAGACCTTTAAAAACGAAAATTATCGTTTTAAAACTTTTTTTTTTTGCCCTGCCTGAACGATATTTATCGTTTTAACCCCTGCTTTGCTGCCGTTTGGAAAATATCTGCCCGCCGGCTTTAATGTTTAATAGCAAAGCCCCCTTAAAAGTTAAAAACACCAAATTTGCAGGAAAGGTTAAGAAGAAAATTGTGAACAAGAGGAAAAAATGTTTTTTCAAAAAGACCTTATAGTTTTTGAGAAAATCGATTTTGAATAGCGGTTAATAGCAAAGCCCCTTTAAATGCCAGAAACACCAAATGTGTAGGGAATGTTAAGAAGAAAATTGTGAACAAGAGGAAATTTTTTTTTTCAAAAAGACCTTATAGTTTTTTGATAAAATCGATTTTAAATCTTCAAAGAGGAAAATGTATCTATTTAATTAAATCGCGTAATGACATTTCCGTGGCGGAAACAAATCCCGCCGATTTAGCAGTTAATAGCAAAGTCCCCTTAAATCCTAGCAACACCAAATTAGCAGGATATGTTAAAAAGATACTGGGAAACATTATTTTAAAAAAAAAAAATGAAAAATTGTATTTATTTTTTTTTTTTATTTAAATTTTTGGGATATGTTCAGAGTGTGGGAATTTTTTTGAAAAAAATGACGTGGGGTCCCCCCTCCTGAGTCTCTGTAACCCCTTGTCCCCCATGCAGACTGGGATAGCCAGAATGCGGAGCCCCGGCCGACTGGGGCTTCGCACCCTGAGCTATACCAGCCCGCATGGTCCATGGTATGGGGGGGCTTCAGAGGGGAGGGGCAGCCAAGCCTTCCCCTCCCCCCCGGAGCCCTTGTCCAATCCATGGACAAGGAGCTCTTCCCCACCTCCGGTGCCCCAGGAGGAGGTGGGGGCGATGATTCCCGGGGGGGGGGTTCATGGTGGCATCTGGGAGTCCCCTTTAAGAAGGGGAACCCAGATGCCTGCCCCCCTCCCAGGAGAAATGAGTATAGGGGTGCACCCCTTACCCATTTCCATAAAGGGTTAAATGAAATAAAAACTCAACAACGAGAAAAGTCCCTTAATGTTCTAAATTAACCAGAAATACTTACCTGTACCTTTAAGAAAAAATCCTAAGCCAATTAGGTCCCACGACAGTATCCTCCATCTTGCGATCTTCAGAAATACTTACCTGTACCTTTAAGAAAAAAATCCCACGCCATTATCCTCGGAAAAGGTCCGGCGCTATAATCTGTTATGTCCCACGACGACAGTATCCTCTGTCTTGCGATCTTCAGAAATACTTACCTGAACCTTTAAGAAAAAAATCCCACGCCAATCAGGTCCCACGACAGTATCCTCTATCTTGCGACCTTCTGTTGTTACATCTTGATTGAAGATCTCCGTCGCCCCGACGCCACACACGCCGCCTCCGCCGAACTGCTCTCAGCTATACTTAGTATAGCTAAGAGCAAAAAGCATCTTTAAATTTTAGCTCCAATGGTCCCCATTGGTTCCTTAACAGACCAATGGGGATCAGGAGGATCCCCATTGGTCGATAAGGAACCAATGGGGAGCCTTGGAGCCAAAATTTAAAGATGCTTTTTGTCCTCAGCTATACAAAGTATAGCTGAGAGTGCATCAGACGCATTAGCGCTGGCTGCCGCTGCCCTCCCTGCCTCTCTCACACCTGTCACCCTCAACCATGCTGGCACCCATGGGTGCATTGGGTGCCAGCATGGGTGAGGGTGACAGGTGGGGGGAGGCAGGGAGGGCAGCGGGAGCTAGTGCTAATGCGTCTGTATAGACGCACTCTCAGCTAAGCTTAGTCTTAATGGGGGACAAGGGGTTACAGAGGCTCGGGAGGGGGGACCCCACGTCATTTTTTTCAAAAAATTTCCCACACTCTGAACATATCCCAAAAATTTAAAAAAAATAAATAAAATGTTTCTTTTTTTTTTAAATTAAGGTTTCCCAGTATCTTTTTTAACATATCCTGCTAATTTGGTGTTGCTAGGATTTAAGGGGACTTTGCTATTAACTGCTAAAGTCGGCGGGAATTGTTTCCGCCACGGAAATGTCATTACGCAATTTAAATAGATACATTTTCCTCTTTGAAGATTTAAAATCGATTTTCTCAAAAACTATAAGGTCTTTTTGAAAAAAAAATGTTTCCTCTTGTTCACAATTTTTTTTTAACATTCCCTACACATTTGGTGTTTCTGGCATTTAAAGGGGCTTTGCTATTAACCGCTAAAGTCGGCGGGCGTTTAATTTTCCCACGGTCAGAAGAAGAATATTCAAAATCGATTTTCTCAAAAACTATAAGGTCTTTTTGAAAAAAAAAATTTCCTCTTGTTCACAATTTTCTTCTTAACATTCCCTGCAAATTTGGTGTTTTTAACTTTTAAGGGGGCTTTGCTATTAAACATTAAAGCCGGCGAGCAGATATTTTCCAAACGGCAGCAAAGCAAGGGTTAAAACGAAAAATATCGTTTGGGAGCAATACAAATATAAATATAAAACGAAAAATATCGTTTGGGAGCAATACAAATATAAATATAAACGATAAATTTCGTTTTTAAAGCCGGCGCCGTTTTTTAGCTGTCAAAAACGAAAAATAATTAGCGATAGTGGTTCTCTATGGGGCGCCGTTTTTTAACTACGATAACTGGTGCCATTTTTAACGGACCCCATTGTCTCATATGATGATGATTCAGCTTTTCCCATAGTCTCGCAGTTAGCAATCATGTGACCCCCAACAAGACAAATTCAGCAATCATGAGGCCCCTATCAAGACAAATTCAGCAAAAATGAGGCCCCCAACATGACAAATTCAGCAATCGTGAGGCCCCCAACATGACAAATTCAGAAATCATGAGGCCCCCAACAAATCATGGGGCCCCCAACAAGACAAATTCAGCAATCATGTGACCTCCAACAAGACAAATTCAGCAGTCATGAGGCACATAAATACACAGCATTTCACATAAATAGGCAGAATCCCCCTTAATATGGTAGACACCTCTCACCTGGCTTCTGAATTCTCCTGTACTGGCTGCTGTGCCTGGCAATACTGTTTTTGGCTGGATTGGAGATGATGTGTGGGCTGAAAGGCCTGGCAGTAATGCTGTGGCCTGGCTGGCGGTGATGCTGTGACCGGGTTGGCTAGCGGTGATGCTGTGGCCGATGCTGTGGCTGGGTTGGCGGTGATGTGGCTGGGTTGGCTGGCGGTGATGCTGGGCTGTGCTTGGCTGGTTGAAGTAAATGCTGGCCTGACTGGTGGTGATGCGGTGGCCTTTTTGACAGTGATTCTGGGCTGCTTGGCTGGTGGTGATGCTAGGCTGGCTGGCCTGGATAGTTTAGGTAGTGACAGGTGCCCCCTAGTTAAGGTAGCGCCAGGAGTCCCCAAGTTTAGGTAGTGACAGGAGCCCCACCAGTTCAGGTAGTGACAGGAGCCCCCCCAGTTCAGGCAGTGACAGGAGCCCCCCAGTGTAAATAGTGACAGGTGACCCCCAGTTAGGAAGTGACTGACAGGGACCTCGAGGTTAGGTTGTGAGTGACAGGGACCCCCAGGTTAGGTTGTGAGTGACAGGCGCCCCCCAGTTAAGTAGTGAGTGACAGGTGCCCCCAAGTTAGGTTGTGAGTGACAGGCGCCCCCCAGTTTAGTAGTGAGTGACAGGGACTCCCAGGTTAGGTTGTGAGTGACAGGCACCCCCCAGTTAGGTAGTGAGTGACAGGCGCCCCCCCAGGTTAGGTTGTGAGTGGCAGGGACCCCCAGGTTAGGTTGTGAGTGACAGGCGCCCCCCAGTTAAGTAGCGAGTGACAGGGACTCCCAGGTTAGGTTGTGAGTGACAGGCGCCCCCAGTTTAGGTTGTGAGTGACAGGGACCCCCAGGTTAGGTTGTGAGTGACAGGGACCCCCAGGATAGGTTGTGAGTGACAGGGACCCCCAGGATAGGTTGTGAGTGACAGGGACCCCCAGGTTAGGTTGTGAGTGACAGGGACCCCCAGGTTAGGTTGTGAGTGACAGGCGCCCCCTAGTTAAGTAGTGAGTGACAGGCGCCCCCCAGTTAAGTAGTGAGTGACAGGGACTCCCAGGTTAGGCCGGCCCTCCCCCTCCCCCCGGGCCCGCTCAGCACCGTTTTTGAGGGCTGGAGGGGTCACAGCATGAGGGGAGAGCTTGGTGGCACGTCGGTGGGGAGGGGGGAAGGCCCCCCCCCTCCCTCACCTCGGGCTCTCCCCTCTGCGCTCTTCCCTCCAGTATTAAACAACGATTGTATCCAGGAGGAGGCGGCGGGGCAGCGGCAGCAGATACATACCTTCCGTGCGCTCCAAGGATGCGTCTCTCTCTAGCCTGTGACGCGACTTCCGGTATAAACAGGAAGTCGCGTCAGACACTGGAGGGAGAACCATCCACGCTGGAGCGCACGGAAGGTATGTATCTGCCGCCGCTGCCCCGCCGCCTCTTCCTGGATACAATCTTTGTTTAATGCTGGAGGGGAGAGCGCAGAGGGGAGAGCCCGAGGTGAGGGAGGGGGGGGCCTTCCCCCCTCCCCACCGACATGCCACCAAGCTCTCCACTCATGCTGCGACCCCTCCAGCACCTCGCGGGGCACCCTGCTGCTGGCCCCCCCGTGACGTAGGGGCCCCATAGCAATGCTATGGTTGCTATCCCCATTGCTACGCCCTTGACAAATCTGTACACTTCATGCAGTTACCCACTGCCCACTTTCAACATCATATTACCACTATTATTTATGGCATAGCAATGAACTATAGTGCAATTCCTTCAAAAGAGCAATACAATTCTTTGCATATATTTGTGTGCATGTACACCCAATAACTTTCAGTTATACATCTGAGGGTGCAGTTAGTTGGATTCCAATAAACCCTCCACAGGGAAAACAGGTCCACACACTTTATGCGGTTGCCCACTGTCCAACTGCACACAGTGCCTAGACTATTTGTAGTCTAGGCACTGTGTGCAGTTAGATGAACATACGAGTATAAAGTTTGCATCTGTTTCATAATATTGGATTGAACAGACTCAGATTTACAGTATATCTGTAAGGGCTCTTTCACATTAGGGCAGATTTTCTGCGTTTCAACGCAAAGGATAAAGTTTGCGTTACCCAAGGTGAAATGAAAGTCCATAGACTTTCATTTTAGCTTTCACATATAACGCAGCCTTTTTGTGCGTTGCGTTCCACTGCACCCAGGCGCAGTTTTTTGGCCAACGCTAGCTTTATGCGTTACAATGTTAGTCAATGTAAAACGCACACTATGCGCGTTTTTAATCCGTTAACGCAGGCAATCAGTCCCAGAATGCAACAGAGGAACAATGTAGAAAGTTGACAACTAAAAGAAAAAAAAATTACCTGCGTTTTTCTATGTGCAGTAACGCATTGAAAACGGATTAAAAACGCACACTCACTGCAGTGCAACGCATATCAAAACGCAGTAAAAGGCATACAACAAAACGTATGCTTTGAGCGTTCTCCAACGCAAGCTCTGATGTGAAAGAGCCCTAAGTAGCACTTCCTTATTCCTTCTGAAGCTGAAGCCTTTCTAAAGCAGCCCACCTCTTCAGCTTGATTAACTCCCCTGCCCCTCCCTCCTCAGCTGTCTGCCTGCCTGGATCAAATTAATTCTCTTTTCACAAACTGTAGTACAGAGAAAAGACAAGAAAACTGTAGCAGTGTGTCTTATGTCTGTCTGCTATAATTTTTATTTCAGATGTCTGTCTGTCTGTCTGTCTGCCTAGATTAGATCACATGGACATGAAAGGTGGATTTATGAGATCAATCCCCCAGCATCCTTTGCACCTATGGTTTGGAAATAAAAAAAAAGGCCCAGGGCCCAATTTAACACTGGGGGCGGGGATTTCAAGACCATATATGGAATATGGATCCTGGGGACATCGGCGTAGCGCGACCCCTGCCATCCCAGGGGGGCCAAGAGGCTTTGGGGGCCCCTCCACCTCCCTTTCCCCAACCACAAGTGCAGCCAATTAGCAAATAAAACTCCCCATTCACTCACAAAAACTGTTTGCAGGAGTGTGTTTTCCTGCTTCCAGAGGCTGCTTCACAGCAGAACAAACACTCTGCTTTCATTCGCCAGCTCCCAATACCGTGGGGCATCGGTAAAAAGGGGGCCCTAGCTATCATTTTTGCCGGTGGGGCCCTATTAAGTATAGTTACACCCCTGCCTGGGGGTGAGAAAATTACACTTTATCATGTGTGATTTCATATATCTGGGCAACTTATTAGGTTTAAAGCAAACTGTAATTTATAATTTAGGTACTCTCTAAGGATGGGCAATCTTCCCAATTATAGTTTAGGGGGAACTCTGCTTTACTGTCCCCCCTAAATTCCCCAAACTCAAGTAAGCAGAATCCCTTCAATCCTCAAATTAGGCAGAGCTTCCAAATACCAAAATAATTAGGCAGAGTTCCCCTCAATCCTCACAACTAAGCAGTGAGTGACCCCCTTAACCATCAATCCTCACAACTAAGCAGTGACCCCTTTAATTATGTAGCGTGTCCCCAAGTCCCTGGTGTCAGTGGTTGATCCATGTGTAAATAAAATAAAGACAGGATGCCATCATCTGCAGCCTGGCTCCTGACAGTGTTGGCAGTGCTGTGAATACCCTGCATCAGCCATCAGAATGTACCATAATCAAGTCCCAAGGCAGCTGCAGTACAAAATAATCTGCATCATCCAAGACTCAAGTCATTGTAGGCAGCCTCTTGCCGTTCAACTTCTGCGTATGGATGATAATACATAAAAGCAATCCTGAGTGGGATGATTTAGTCCTGCTGAAGGATTGGGACACTTCTGCCAAAATGTGGGGTCTATTTCCTGAATCTCTGCCCCTAGCAATGCACTTGCCCAGGACAAAAACGGGTTTGCTGAGAATGCCCTTATTGTTTCATGTTGCATATGCTATAACACCTTCCTCTGTGGCCTGCATGTGAGCCCCACCCCAGTCTACCATTAACTCTGCAGCACGACTAAGGTACCTCTCCGCTTACTTCTGTAATGCAAAAGCCACATTGTCAGTCCCTTCCAGTGCTGCTCGGATACCCCTTTTCAAAATCCGAATTGAAGTCGGATCCGGATACCCAGATATCCGGATCCAAATCCGAACTTTTTGGTATCCGAGTAGAATCGGATATCCGAAACCTAATATCCAGGATATCCGGTCGGATTCGGATATCCGGATAGAAAACCGGAAGTGGCCTTTAAATAGCTTAAAATGCTTCCAAATATCTCTCTCTCTCTATCTCTCTCTCTCTCACTGAATTCCTCCGAACTGAATTTTGCCATGGAAAGGCTCTATTCGGATATACAAATGTACTATCTGGCCGGATTCCGGATTTCACATAGAAATCCGAGTTTGCTCGGATAGTGCAATTCGGATTTACACAGATATCTGGAATCCGATTCAAAGTTTGGATAGTGGAAAAAGTTCGGATTATCTGGGTAGTTCGGATACCCGAATATTGGAGGAGCAGCACTAGACTCCCTTCATTGGTAAGATCATAACTCTCACCTACAAAGCACACTTCAGCATTGCTCCTCCCTACTTAACTTCATTTGACTACAGATTGGGCCATGAATGAAATCTCAACTCTACTAATAATATTCTTTAATATTTATCTATGGTCGAGATGGCTTGAACTTCAGATTTTGGGTTTGCGTAAACTGGGGCAAACCGACATAGACTTCAATGGGCAGGCGAATTTAGAAACATACAAAGACTATTTCTGTCCACAAAAGTGATGAAAAAGTTGTTTCAATGGGTCTAAAACCTGGAGGGGGGCATGCCGGAGTCAGGGGTCGAGTCCTGCGTGGACGCGGGTGAACGGCGTCCACCCACTTTTCCTTCAGAGTGAACGCCGTTCACCCTGGCTTGTGTGGAGGGAGCAGAGCAGAAAAGGCGAGCTAAGGGGACAGCGGGGATGGGCGGACATCTCCCCCCCATCCCTCACCTTCGTGCTCCCCTTCCTGCCTCTCCCCTCCAGCGTTTTGAAGTGTCGGGCCCGGCGGCGAAAGTGGGCGGAGACTTTCCGCCTTCTTCCAGCCGCAAGGGACGCTCCGCTCTGTGTGCGGCTAGAGGACCAGACTAGCCGCACACAGAGCGGAGCGTCCCTTGCGGCTGGAACGCGGTAAGTCTCTGCCCACTTTCGCCGCCGGGCCCGACACTTCACAACGCTGGAGAGGAGAGGCAGGAAGGGGAGCACGAAGGTGGAAGGAGATGTCCGCCCATCCCCGCTGTCCCCATAGCTCTCCTTCTCTGCTCTGCTCCCTCCGGGTGGGGGCACACCTGGCTACCTGGGCACATATACCCCTGCCTACATATACTGGGGACATACCCCTGGCTACATATACTGGGGACATATACCCCTGGCTACCTGGGCACATATACCCTGCCTACATATACTGGGGACATATACCCCTGCCTACATATACTGGGCATATATACCCCTGCCTACATATACTGGGCATATATACCCCTGGCTACATATACTGGGCACATATACCCCTGCCTACATATACTGGGCATATATACCCCTGCCTACGTATACTGGGTATATATAGCCCTGGCTACATATACTAGGCAACTATACCTCTGGCTACATATACTGGGGACTACTATACTCATGGCTACTTATACTGGGGACACCTATAGACTTGGCTACCTGGGGGTACCTATTTTGGGGGAACGGCTGTCAGATTATTTGCATTTTTGTGGAACCACTGTTATGTATTTTGGGGAACAGCTGCCAGATTATGTGTATGTTAGGGGAACGGCTGCTGCCAGATTACGTGTATTTTGGGGAACTGCTGCCAGATTGTGTATGTTTGGGGGACCACTACTGCCAGATTATATGTCCTTTGGGTGTTACGTGTATTTTGGGTGATCCGCTGCCAGGTTTCGCGTATTTTGGGGAACTGCTTCCAAATTATGTGTATGTTGGTGGAACTGCTGCTGCCACATAGAGTGGGGCCGAACCTCCGATTTTAGGTTCGTGAACCGGGTTCGCGAACTTCCGCGTAAGGTTCGGTTCGCGTAAAAGTTCGCGAACCGCAATAGACTTCAATGGGGATGCGAACTTTGAAAAAAAAAATAATTATGCTGGCCACAAAAGTGATGGAAAAGATGTTTCAAGGGGTCTAACACCTGGACCCCCAGGTGGAGGAGTGGGATACATGGCAAAAGTCCCCGGGAAAAATCTTGATTTGACGCAAAGCAGCGTTTTAAGGGCAGAAATCACATTGAATGCTAAATGACAGGCCTAAAGTGCTTTAAAACATCTTGCATGTGTATACATCAATCAGGTAGTGTAATTAAGGTACTGCTTTACACTGACACACCAAACTCACCGTGTAACGCACCGCAAACAGCTGTTTGTGTAGTGATGGCCGTGCTGGACTGGTGCGCACCATGGCGAGAACAGGTATGCAGTGGCAGGTTCACTGAACAGAACAGGTATACAGTGGCGGGTTCACAGAACAGGTATGCAGTGGTGGGTTCACTGAACAGGTATGCAGTGGTGGGTTCACTGAACAGGTATGCAGTGGTGGGTTCACAGAACAGGTATGCAGTGGCAGGTTCACTGAACAGGTATGCAGTGGTGGGTTCACTGAACAGGTATGCAGTGGTGGGTTCACTGAACAGGTATGCAGTGGTGGGTTCACAGTACAGGTATGCAGTGGTGGGTTCACAGAACAGGTATGCAGTGGCAGGTTCACTTAACAGGTATGCAGTGGTGGGTTCACTGAACAGAACAGGTATGCAGTGGCGGGTTCACTGAACAGGAACACAGTGGCGGGTTCACTGAACAGAACAGGTATGCAGTGGCGGGTTCACTGAACAGTACAGGTATGCAGTGGCAGGTTCACTGAACAGGTATGCAGTGGTGGGTTCACTGAACAGGTATGCAGTGGTGGGTTCACTGAACAGGTATGCAGTGGTGGGTTCACTGAACAGGTATGCAGTGGCAGGTTCACTGAACAGGTATGCAGTGGTGGGTTCACTGAACAGGTATGCAGTGGTGGGTTCACTGAACAGGTATGCAGTGGTGGGTTCACAGTACAGGTATGCAGTGGTGGGTTCACAGAACAGGTATGCAGTGGCAGGTTCACTGAACAGGTATGCAGTGGTGGGTTCACTGAACAGAACAGGTATGCAGTGGCGGGTTTACTGAACAGGAATACAGTGGCGGGTTCGCTGAACAGAACAGGTATGCAGTGGCGGGTTCACTGAACAGGTATGCAGTGGTGGGTTCACTGAACAGGTATGCAGTGGTGGGTTCACTGAACAGGTATGCAGTGGTGGGTTCACTGAACAGGTATGCAGTGGTGGGTTCACTGAACAGGTATGCAGTGGTGGGTTCACTGAACAGGTATGCAGTGGTGGGTTCACAGAACAGGTATGCAGTGGTGGGTTCACTGAACAGGTATGCAGTGGTGGGTTCACTGAACAGGTATGCAGTGGTGGGTTCACAGTACAGGTATGCAGTGGTGGGTTCACAGAACAGGTATGCAGCCAGGAACAAGCTAAGCCTAACTAATCTTTCCCTATGAGAGACAGTCTGCAGCAGCTCGCCCTACTCTCACTAACGCAGGCACACGAGTGAGCGTAATAGCCGCCGCTGCCTGCCTTTTATTAGGGGGGGAGTGGCTCCAGGGGCTAGTGTAGCCTCACTTCTTTTCCCAGGACTAGACCCCTGGCCGGAGTGGGATACATGCCAAAAGTCCCTGGGAAAATTATGTATTTGACGCAGAGTATGGTTATAATCCCTAAAGGGCAGAAGTCACATTGCATTCCTAAATTGGAGACATAAAGTGCTTTAAAACATCTTGCGTGTGTATACATCGTTCAGGTAGTATAAGTAGTGTACAGTTTGGGTTTCGCCTTTTTGTAAAATAATTGCGCCTGGTATTTTCCACTGCGGTGTCCCAATCGCCACAAATTTTAGGAAGGCGTCACAGTCCACCAGCTTTTATGGTAACAGCTGGCGGGCTAACTGTTCCGACAAGTCAGCTGTCAGACGCTGGGCAAGGGGGTGACTGGCAGATATTGTCTTCTTCTGCTCAAATATTTCTTTAATGGACACCTGGCTGCAGTGGGCAGAGGAGCAGGAACTGCTCAAGGTGAGAGGCGAAGTGGAGGAGGGTGGCTGTGAAGGTGAAAGGGAAGCAGAGGATAAAGCCGCTGAAGATGCTGCACCTGGAGGAGGAAGAGGAGGCGTAGGGTGGCTTTGCCTTTGTGTGCTGCTTTTCCTCATGTGCTCATCCCATTGGCGTTTGTGCGTACAGATCAAGTGCCTTCCACAACTCAGTTTTTGGTGGCAGAGATTACAGATGGCATCGCTGTAATCTGAGGCAGAGACACAAAATTTCCACACTGGTGAGCTCTGTGTTGATGGCATTTTGGTGGTGGCAGCAGCAGCTGGCGTTGAAGGGCATGTTGGCTGGCTGTCCCTAGGTGGTGATACATGCCGCCGGACACTGCCACGAGCTGTGTCCGACGAGCTTTCCCTGCTTCTTTCAGCAACTCATCTCCTCCTCCTCTCTGACTCCCCCTCTGAACTGTCTCCCTGTTCATCTCGTCTTCTGGGATCCCACGTGACATCCATGGCATGATCATCTTTATCCACAGCTTCACTTGTATCCGACACCTCCAAAACGGAACCAACAACAGGTACTTCATCATCCTCACACCTTACGTCCATAGTGACGTCACCTAACTGAGACATATGAGGTGGTGTAACATCATCGCCTTCATCTTGTAACAATAATGGTTTGAATCAGTAAATTCCCCACAAACATGTGTGAATAACTCCTGCGACATCTGCTGTGGAGCGGCTGCGGTACTAGTAGTAGCGGTGGTGGCTGCCAGCTGAGTGTTAAAAAGTTGTGGGGTGCCAGAATCAAAGCAGGAGGGGGAAGATATGTCACTTTTCCATGTGGAAGCTGAGGAAGATGAGGCGTTCTGTGTTAAATAGTCAACTACGTCCTCATAATCTTGGGGGTTGAGGGTACGTGCCTTCTGAACACTGTACTTTGGTCGAGGGCCACACAAAATCACACCATCACGACTTTGAACAGACCTGCGGGGTGGCCTGCCTCTGCCTGTTATTTTTTCCATATTGGGGGTATGCAGTAGTACTAACAATATTCAATAGTGGTAGACAGTGTGTGTAATTACAAAGAGGCACACAATTTGTGTCAAATACACAGCAGCTGTGTGTGTATCACAGGGCTGGGTACTTTAACACACACAAAGAGATATCCTATAGTACTTTCAATCACAAATACAGTTGCAAGCTAAGCACTGCTTATTATGATACACAGTGTGCTTGTAACGATTTGTGTCAGCAAGAAACAGAGTTCTGATTATTAGGTGATCTGCAGTATTACCTATAATGCAGATATATACCTGATTATATGGTGATCTGCAGAATCACCTATAATACAGGTATATCAGAAAGCTGATGTGACAGCAAATAGCAATATAGTGATTGGTGCAACAGTAGTACTGATAGGTTTAGCTATACCTCACCAGAGGAGCTGGTGGGTACTAACAGTACAGCGCCCCTCACCAAAGTCAAGGGCCCTCTGGTGAGAGTAGAGTGGTCAGACTGATCGGGTTGGCAACAGACAGACAGATGCAGTACAAAATCAGAAGGCAGAGACAGGAAGGTTTAAACAGGCAGAGTCGGCAGCATGATCAGATGGGCAGAGGTACAGAATCACTGAGCAGAAGAGTAGTCAGAACGAGCCAGAGTCATGCACAGATAACACAGTAATGAAGAATCTTTAAGGCTATCAAACAATTCCTATCTTGTGTGAAATCTCTGGTTTCCTCCTGGATCATAGCAAACCGGAACTATCTAAGTTCTGAGCGCTAACACCAAGTAATCGCAACAGCAGACAAGTTGTGAGTGATTCAGCTAGGCTTATGAAGCAGAGGAGACCCCTCCGGCACGCCCCCTCCTATCAGCCAATACGGAGCGGCGAGCGTCTCCTCTGACGTCAGCCGACCGGCCGGTCAGCTGACGCGCCTCCTCCCCGCATAAAGGTCCTGGCTGTGTGTGCGCGCATGCGACAATGCGACCCTATGTGCGGCTGACAGACCCGTCCTCGGCGTGCTAGACGCCCGAGGCATGGATAGATTGCTAGGCAGGGAGTTGGAGGCAGCTGCGGTGGTAGCGCTGTTCACCGCAGCTGCCTCTCCAACGTTTGTTACAGTGCTGGCTTGTAATAGATAGAAGAGGATGGTAAAACTGCAAGGCCCAGCAGTGACTGTGGCCTGGCCTGTATGCAGTGTCTCACACACACATACACACACACACACACACACACACACACACACACACACACACACACACACACACACACACACACACGAATAGAACAATATGAACCCTCAAAAGGGCTTTTGTTTTGGGTTGCTTTCAGCAATAAAGAACAGCTAACTGTCCCCATCTCTCTGTGGGCTGTATGCAGTGTGTCACCCACAAAGGGAGCTATGCTTTAGTAAGTTCAATCACACATACAGTGGAAAGATATGCACTGGTATTAATACAGTGCAGGCTGACTACAGCAAGGGCCAGCTGAGACTGTGGGCTGTATCTATGCAGTGTCACCCACAAAGAGAGCTATGGTATAGTAAGTTCAATCACAAATACAGTGGAAAGATATGCACTGGTATTAATACAGTGCAGGCTGACTACAGCAAGGGCCAGCTGAGACTGTGGGCTGTATCTATGCAGTGTCACCCACAAAGAGAGCTATGGTATAGTAAGTTCAATCACAAATACAGTGGAAAGATATGCACTTGTATAATACAGTGTGCTGGTGGACTACAAATGCCATCTGGGACTGTGGGTTGTATCTATGCAGTGTCACCCACAGAGAGAGCTATGCTATAGAAAGTTCAATCCCAAATACAGTGGGGAAAGATATGCACTGGTATAATACAGTGTGCTGCTAGTGGCAGACTGCAAATGCCAGCTGGGACTGTAGGCTGCTGTATCTATTAGGGATGCTTATTCGGATTCCCCGGAAATGCAATTTCCGAAATTCCGATCGGAAATTGCATTTCCGCATCGGAATGTGGAAATCGGTAATGCAAATGCATTAGGCGGATTTCCGCCGGAAATCGCGGAATTTCCGCTGGAAATCACGGAAATTCCGCCCGACTTTAACATCGATTTTCTCAAAAACTAGAAGGTCTTTTTGAAAACTTTGTTCAGGAGATTCTGTTTAATAAACCCTGAAAATTTGGTGTTTCTAGAGCTTACGGGGGCTTTGCTATTAACTGCTAAAGTCGGCGGATTTTTACTGTAATGTAAAATGCAGAAAATCTGCATCTGCCTATTTTCTGCATTTACATTACAGTGAAAATCCGCCAACTTTAGCGGTTAATAGCAAAGCCCCCGTAAGTCCTAGAAACACCAAATTTCCAGGGTTTGTTAAACAGAATCTCCTGAACAAGATGCAAAAAAAGTTTTCAAAAAGACCTTATAGTTTTTGAGAAAATCGATGTTAAAGTCGGGCGGAATTTCCGCGATTTCCGCCGGAAATTCCGCATCGAAATGCGGAAATTGGTAGCGGAAAGCGGAATCGGTATTTGGCAATGGCAGAATGCAGATTTACAGTGAAATCGGAAATTGGCATTTCCGTCCATCCCTAGTATCTATGCAGTGTTAACCACAAACAGAGCTATGGTATAGTAAGTTCAATCACAAATACAGTGGAAAGATATGCACTGGTAATTAGTGCTGCTCAACTCCGGAACCGGATGAATTCCGGATAGTTGTTATCCGGATTTCATCTGGTTAAACTCAAATCACCTGTGCGGGGTGGGCGGGGGTGTTAATCTTACCTATCATGATGTCTTCTTCGTCTGTCCCTCGGCACCGCCCACGATGCGTTCCACGCCCGTCACGTGACTACAAACACTTCCTCCTTCAACCCGGAAGGAGGAATTGTTTTTAGTCACGTGACCGCTGCTTGGACCGCATTGTGGGAGGCGCTGATGGACGAACGAAGAAGACATCATGATAGGTAAGATTAACACCCCGCCCACCCAGCACAGGTGATTTGAGTTTAACCAGATAAAATCTGGATAACAACTATCCGGAAATTCATCCGGTGCCGGAGTTGAGCAGCACTACTGGTAATACAATGTGCTGACATAGTACAGCAAGGGCCAGCTGCGACAGACAGGGTTGTATCTATGCAGTGTCAGCGTTACACACAAAAATAAAAACATCAGAAGAATATTAGGCCTCAAAAGAGCTTTTTTTGGGGTGCTTTCAGCAACAAATTTCAGCGAGGAGCAAGCTAACAAAAGCCTAACTAATGCTTTCCCTATCTCCAACAATGTCACTCCCTTCCTCTCACTACAGCAGCAGACAGAGACTGAGAACATCGCCGACCCTGCTGCGTTTTTATAGGGGGAGGGGGGGTGAGTGCAGCCTGATTGGCTGCCATGTGTCTGCTGATTGTGATGTAGGGGGTCAAAGTTTACCCCAATGACGAGGTATAGGGGGCAGATCGAACCACCCTAACTGTTCGCTACCCGCCGCAGACTTGAACAGCTGATGTTCGGCGGTAACTGTCCGCCCAGGGCCGGATTTCTGGGAAGGTCACAGAGGCCAAGGCCTAGGGCGATAAAAATTAGCAGGGCTCAGGACTTGGAGAGATAAGAGGTCACATGTCAAAGTAAATCACCTCTCCTGCTTTGCTCTGGTCTGCCTGAATTCCAGAGATCCCTGCATCTCTCTTACTTGTGCAAAGTGTGTGTTATGGCAGTCAGAATCTGCTGTTACCTGTATGATAAGAGGGGACAAACAATCTGCTGTGAGAAGAAAAATATATCGGCTCAAGTAGCAGAACTCTTGAGTTCCGATAAGTTTTTTTCATGCAGCACGCATTCACTCACGGGAAGGAATTAGCAGCTCACCCCCTCGCTGACTGATGTTATTTTATTACTGGTAGGTCAATGCTGTTAAAGACCTCAGACTTGTCAAATTTATGGCTTTTTTTTTCCTCCTAGAGAATGACAACAACATTCTTTGTCCTACAGTTTAACTCTTTCCTGGCATTTTTTGCCAGCAAAGTACTGTGTTAGCCATCAGTGAAAGCAGGATGATTTGAAACCGAATGACAACTGTGTTACATTTATTTACATTTACAAAACAATCAATGGATCTCCTGCTGACTGTATATAGCTGTGAGCCTAACATCTTGTACACAAGTCTGAAGACGGCTCTCACTGTTTTTCTTTTGGTTAGCCAATAAAAAGTGTTATTCTGTTACAAAACTTCCTGCTGACTGATTTTAAGATCTGTCTTAAGTGCTAAATTGGCACTGTGTAAAGTACACCTGAGCTTATGCTGGGTACACACAATGCAATTTTCTGACAGATTTACTGTCACATCGACAATTTCCAACATGTCCGATATGCTTTCCAATCAATTTTCTGAATGTTTTTTCATAGAAGTGAACAGCAAATTGATCGAAAAATTGAAATGAGATCAGACATGATGGAAATAATCGACCTGACAGTAAATCTGTCAGAAAATTGCATCATGTGTACCTAGCATTACACTACATCTATGCCAGTGTGTGTAGTGTCAGAACCTTCTACTTACCTGGACTCTATTTCGGATGGGCTTCTCTCCATTGCACTGCTCTGTCCCGTTTGTGGCTCTGACTACAGCTAGTCGCACAGAGCACAAAGAAGCAGCGATGTCCACTGGGGCTCCTTGTGATTTTGCACTCCTGTATGCATGTGCACAGGAGCCGAGGGAGTGTTATGGGTATGTGTACTTGACAAGTGCTGCTGAGTGCTCATACATGAGCATCATTTCTGAAGTATGCAAGCCCAGAACACTATCGCCTGCTGTGCATGCAGACAGGAGCGCAAAATTACATGGAGTGGACAGAGCATGCACTGCTTCTTTGTTGAACGGGCAGGGCCGGGCCGAGGCACAGGCTGGAGAGGCTCCAACCTCAGGGCGCAGTGTAGGAGGGGGCGCACAATTCATTCAGCTGTCATTCCTAATTGTGTTTGAAGCAGAAAGAAATAAGAAAATGAGATACATGGAAGTGACAACAAGCCAGATAACTAGAGACTCTTACTCTAATAGCAATCAGTGTGTGACGGCTGGGGTGGAAGGGATGGGGGGGCGCACTTTGCTGTCTCAGCCTTGGGTGCTGGAGGACCTTGTCCCGCCTCTGTGAACAGGGCAAAGCAGCAAAACAGAGGGGGGGGGGGGGACGTTCAAACTAGTCAGAGTTGGACAGAATGGGGGGGGGGGGCGGTTGGTGACAGCCGGCCTAGGGCGCTGGAAAGTACAAATCCGGCCCTGTGTCCGCCAGGAACCATTTGGGCCATCTCTCCTAACTGGCCCTCGGCTACCATACTACCACCTTATATACAGCATTCTGTTACCACTTGTTCTATCCCTTTGCCCCTTACAATATAAACTTGAATGGCCAGGACTCTTTTTCACTTATGTGTTTTGCTCCTCTGTAAGGTAGGTACAACCCCTATATAAAACACATGAACCAACCTGTTTTATTCTGTAATATCTGTATCCCACTATTTTGTAACTGTATCTTATTTGCATTCTCGATTGGTGAACGCCATGAAAGATGCTGGCACTATAAAAAAACAAAATAATAACAATAATAATTTCAGATGGGGGATTATTAGTGGTGGTCCTGCAAGTGCCACACACGAGATTGCTCCGCTGTATGTTGTACATGTTTTGTCCACAAGCAGCAAATATAATCAAGAATGAAATCAAGGATATGTTTACAAAATTATAGGAATGACTTTATTTAGGATAATAGAAATATTGTAGGTTGTAAAAGCTTAAAACTTTTTTTTATTCCTATGACTTGCTCAGTTTGCACCTACAGTAACTGCAAAGAGAGAAGAGGGGCCTTGTGGCGATGCTCTTTTGTTAGCCATTTGCTTTCATTATTTGTTTAAAAAATAAAGAAACTTCCAAAGAAAATGGCAATATAGCAAATGTGTAATTGTATATCCTACACACAGTCATGCACATTGAACCTCTACCACTCCCATAGCTGATGATTTACTTTTGTTCTATTTTGCTTTGTTTGCATGTTAAGACATTTGTCCTAATTCTTATTTCACAGGTGCTCATGTAGTTTTAAAAATCACAGTAAAATGTAACAACTTACTTTTCCACCAGAGAAGACCCAATATCAAAACCACAACTGCAAATGCGAGTAGTCTATATCGCAAGTGATATCTGTTTTCAATGCACTGCTGGGCAGTCTGTCCTGGTGTAAAGAAAAGGCATATATCACAGACAATCAGAGGCATATCCACAGGGGTGCAGGTATGGCATGTGCCATGGGCATTTCTTACCGGGGTCGCTGCTCTGTAGCATCCTTGGTGTTCTTTATACAGATTCTAGTTTTTATCTGGGGGCAATCTGCTCCCTGGTTAAATCTTAGGGGGGGGGGGGCAAATCTGCCTGTTATTTAGGGGATATGTATAGGCTGACCGGTTGTGATATTCCATGTTTCACTTCAACTTGGGCACAACTAATTCAACTGAGACTACACATTTAGGTTAAGATTCATCACTTGTAAAAATGGTTGATATAGCACTGCTTGACTTCATTTCCACATTTGGCACCAGAAAGAGCGGCATATCGAAACGGTAGTCAGGCCGTGCATCACCCTGCATCCACCTGCACTAAGCACTGGTATGTTATTTACATTGTCTGTCATCAAAGCAAATGTATGCTTGACACTAAAATTATATTAGAGGCTAAGCAGTGCTGTATCTACAATTTCTTCCAGTACATCTTCACGTACATTAACCTCCCTGGTGGTATGATTATTTCTGGATTTAAAGGTCTAAAAAGTGGTATATTGTTTTTCATTAGCATTTCCACCCTAAAATTCTGAAAAGATCATACCACAGATAGATCTGCAGCAGCCCCTGCACATTACTCACTTCCCTGGAATCCAGCTCTGCAATTCTTCCTTCTGTCCTCCAGGTGGTGATCTACCCCTACTGTGAAGTCTGTCATGTGACAAAAGGCTATTTCACCCAAGGGATCGAAAGCCTTCAAGGACCAGAAGAAGACTGGCTGCCAGCGTCTGGATCTGTTAAAAAGCATCTGGTGAATTACAAATGCCGCTCTGCTGCACTGTCTGTACATACCTCTTCTCGGCTACCCCGAGCAAGACTACGGATTACCGCTCCTAGCATCTTTTTTTCACCCTGACCTTGGATCGGTATTATTGCCAAGGAGAGTAAAGCAACCCTGGAGTGCCCCCATTGAAGTTATTCAACCTGCAGGTCGAATACCTCTTTGGGACTCCTCGAGCAAGCTTCAGAAGTAGTCACATCTGCAAGTATTTTTCAAAGATGAGGAGGTCAAGTACTAGCGGGCTTGCACATGCGCAGTACAGATGACCATGTCCTCAGAAGCAATCGGGGATGCAAGTGCTTCCGAAGCCTTCTGAGTCCACAGGTGCACAATTTCAATGGGTACATATTTTGTACATTGGTGAGTATCTCTTTATTTATTTATTTTCACTTCAGGGTTGCTTTAAGCCTTGTGGTGGCTTAACAATTCTGGCCAGGGAGACGTGACATCAGATGTAAACAAGAAGCAGTGATGATGTAATTGAGGAACTCTACAATCAAGGCTTTGTAAAACTACCTTTATGTACATCAAGGGACAGATCATTTTTTAGACAGTTATATAGTTATTGATGTTGAAAAAAGAGCCACACTACACCTCTATACAGTCAAGACAAGACAAATAACATTTATATTGCGCTTTTCTCCTTGTGGACTCAAAGCGCCAGAGCTGCAGCCACTAGGGCGTGCTCTATTGGCAGGAGCAGTGTAAGGGAGACTTGCCAAAGGTCTCCTACTGAATTAGTGCTGGCTTACTGAACAGGCAGAGCCGAGATTCGAACCCTGGTCTCCTGTGTCAGAGCCGGCAGAGCCCTTAACCATTACACCATCAGCCAACTGCTGATGGTGATACAGTGAACCATGAGGGTATGTATGGACGTTTGAAATACTTGTGTTTCTATCTTGTCTTCTGTTTTATTCACTTCTAGGTGTCATAACAGCTTCCAGCATATGTGGCTAGCCCATTCAGTTTTACAAATGTTTTTTACAATTTAAGGAATGTTATTTGTCGTGCAACCACTCTTTTGCTGTAGGATGCTAACAACAAGATTTTGGCCTGCAAACATTTTTACCTGTGGGTGTGAGGAAACGCGGAAAAGCCGCCGTCTCTCGAGGTGAGGCGGCTGTTTCCGCGTCCAGCATGGCGTCACAACGCGGAAAAAACGCTGCATGCCGCATGGGCAGTGCGGCGGAATCCGCATTGGTAACGGCGGAATCCACATCAGAGGCGACCCCCGCATTAGATACATTGCAAAACAGTACTGGTGTGGCTGGGACTGATAGTCCACCAAGATTTAGACTTACACGCGCGCGAGCACAGAGGCAGAGTTTAAATAGCAGTTAGAAGGGTGTCGGCTGACCAGCTGGGTCAGCTGACAAATTCCACTGCTCCCATTGGACCAGCAATTAGGGAGGTCCTGGAAAGGTCCTAGAGTATATATACTGCTGGTTGTTCACTTGCTCCTTGTCTGGCGTTGCGTTCACATATGTGGGAGCACCCAGATCCGTAGTCAGATCCGTTAGTGTGCCGGGACCAGCTGGAGCTGTAATCCTACACTAAGCTAGATTCTGTTGATAGCTAAAGTACTAGTTTGATTGTGATTATCTGTTATGACTTTTGCCTGCCTTGACTATCCTCCTGAACTCTGATCTTGCACCTCGATATTTCTGATACTCTGTTGCCGAACCCCGGCTCGTTCCTTGACTCTGCTTCTGCCTCCTGATTTTGTACCCCGATATTTCTGATACCCCGTTGCTGAACCCTGCCTGTACTTTGACTCTGCCTTTGCCTCCTGATCCTGTACTTTATCTGTCCGTGTGTGTACGACCTAGCTTGTCCGACCTCGAGAACCGACCTTACCGTTAGAGGCGGTTCCTCGCTCTGTTAGCGATCCTTCCTCCTGAGGGTCACTTTCAGATATCCCTTCCTACTGTCAGACTGACTCCTCCCGTCTTGGAGAGCTCAGGTCTGCGGAAGGAATCTGTGCAGTACTCCTTACTGCATTGAGGCCTTGTCCTCTTAGTGTTACAGTTACACCAAACACTACACTCTACTCAGGTGATCAGAGGTTAGTTTGTATATCGGATTATCGGTGAGACTGCAGTTCACTTATAATCTGGTATATATCTGTATTTCCGGTGATACTGCAGATCACCGGTAATCAGATACTCTCTGCGCCCACCGATCGTTACAGAACGCCAGACCAAAAAACAAAATGGACGCAAACACTGGTCGTCTGGGTATGCTTGCCACTTCGGTGGATAACCTCCATCAAGCACTGGGCCAGCACAAAGCTTTGATTGATGCCCTTTCAGGCTCTGTGCAAACCCTCCAGACGTCAGTTGATTCAGTGCGATCCCCTCCTAGTGATGACATACGTATGCCTGTACCTGATAAATTTTCCGGCCACAAGTCTGACTTCCGGAATTTCAAGAGTAGAGTGTTGTCATACTTCGAGTTAAGACCCCGATCCTCGGGGACTGAGACCCAACGGGTCATTTTCATTAAAACACTGTTAACTGGTGATTCCCAGTCCTGGGCATACAACCTGTCCCCCACTAATTTAGCTCTGACCTCAGTCGAGGAATTTTTTAAGGCTATGGCCGTAATATACGACGACCCTGACCTTGCGGCAACTTCAGAGCGGAAGCTCAAACTTTTGCGGCAAGGCAGAGGGTCGGTCGAGGATTACGCAGCAGAATTTCGTAGGTGGTCTGTTACCGCCAGATTCGACAATTTTGCTCTGATGGATTATTTTCTATCTGGGTTGTCGGAGGAGGTCTCTGATTTGATGCTAACCTTACCCGAGCCCACAACAGTCGATGAGGCCATATCATCGGCCATCAGAGTCGATCGTCGACTACGCCATCAGAGGCAGACTAGGGGCAGTCACCGGGTCAGGGTGACTTCGTATGTGGCACCTTCTGGTACGCCCGCATTAACGGCATCTCCACCGGTGTCACCCTCTCCAGCCTCACCACCACCCGAACCCATGCAAATTGGTCGATCAAGATTGACCCAGGTGGAACGTAGGCGGAGAATAACAGAACAACTGTGCCTGTATTGTGCAGAAGCAGGGCACAGGGTGCGAAACTGCCCTAACAAGTCGGGAAACGGGTCTGCCTAGGAGTAGTGGGGGGTGACACCCTAGGCACTTCATTCTCACCCCAAAAAGAGAAGAAGTTACTTCTCCCCTGTACTATTACGTGGGATGATAAGTCTGTGGACACTGAAGCTTTTATTGACTCTGGCTCAGCGGCCAATTTTATGAACCTTGAATTTGCTCGGGAGTTGGGTATTCCTCTCACTCCAGTAAGTCCCCCCATTCAGGTCACGGCAGTAGACGATTCCCCGCTGCAACGGGATCGTCCCCTGTCTCAGACTCCGCAGGTGAGGGTCACGATAGGGGTATTGCATGGGGAACAGCTACAGTTTTTCGTTTTGAACATGTCAACCTCCACTATTATCTTAGGCATGCCTTGGTTACAGGCCCACTCTCCACAAATCGACTGGGCCACGGGTCAGGTAACCAGATGGTCTGATCATTGTCACCAACAGTGTCTAGGAAAGGTGACATTGGGTCAGACCAAGGTGTACGTGGAGGGTGTTCCCGAGGTGTATTCCGATTTTTCTGATGTCTTTTGTCCCAAGTCTGCTGATCAATTACCTCCTCATCGCCCGTTCGATTGCCCCATTGATCTCCGTGCTGGTTGTATGCCCCCTAGGGGTCACCTGTATAACTTGTCCGGTCCCGAGAAGTTGGCCATGCAGGAGTACATTCGTGACAACCTGGCCAAGGGGTTTATTCGGCCCTCTCGGTCACCTGCTGGGGCCGGTTTCTTTTTCGTTAAGAAAAAAGACGGGGGTCTTCGACCTTGTATCGACTACCGAGGTCTCAATAAAATCACGGTGAAGAATCGCTATCCGTTACCATTGATAGACGACTTATTCACACAGGTCACGACTGCAAAGATCTTTTCTAAGTTAGATCTGAGGGGGGCATACAACCTAATCCGCATTAGAAGGGGCGATGAATGGAAGACGGCCTTTAACACACCCGACGGGCATTACGAATACTTGGTGATGCCCTTCGGGTTGTGCAATGCGCCCGCCGTCTTCCAGGAACTAATCAATGAGGTATTCCGGGAGGTATTGGGTAAATTCGTACTGGTATACCTCGATGATATATTAATTTATTCCAATAACCTCCCCGAACACAGGGTCCATGTGAAATTTGTCCTAAACAAATTAAGACAGCATAGACTCTACGCCAAGTTAGAAAAGTGTATTTTTGAGGTGACATCCGTCACGTTTCTGGGGTATGTGATTTCTACCTCAGGTCTGTCAATGGACCCTGCTAAAGTCACAGCTGTCCTAGAATGGCCGCAACCTGTGGGCCTGAAAGCCCTCCAGAGATTCCTGGGTTTTGCAAATTATTATAGGAGGTTTATAAAAGGGTACTCCACGATCATTGCACCCCTTACCAGTCTCACAAAAAAGGGGGCAGATACTACCCACTGGTCTCCGGAGGCTCAGAATGCATTTTCTAGTCTGAAAAAATTGTTTTGTTCCGCACCAATCCTGAGACATGTCGACACCGCTTATCCGTTCATTGTCGATGCCTCGGAGGTCGGGGTAGGGGCTGTGCTGTCTCAGCGATCAGGGTTACAGGGAAGACTACACCCCTGTGCGTACTTTTCCTGTAGGTTCTCTCCGGCGGAGAGAAACTACGATATAGGCAACAGAGAGCTCCTGGCCATTAAATTGGCATTTGAGGAGTGGCGCCACTGGTTGGAGGGGGCAGAGCACACGATCACTGTTTACACCGACCACAAGAACTTGGAGTACATCGAGGGGGCTAAGAGGCTTAGTCCCCGTCAGGCCCGGTGGTCCTTGTTTTTTACGAGATTCAGGTTTATAATCACATACACTCCAGGTAGCAAAAACATCAAGGCAGATGCCCTCTCCAGGTGTTTCGAACCTGAGACAGCACAGCCTTCCACTCCTGAATCCATCCTTCCGCAGAAACTGGTGTTAGCCGCCACGGAGTCTTGGGAAGAGTGGACAGAGATCTTGGGTCCCTTTCAGCAGGAGGTTCCTGAAGGGAAACCCGAAGGGGTCTTGTTCATACCACTACCATTCCGGTTACAGGTTCTGCAACTCTTTCACGCCCATAAGAATTCTGGTCATCCTGGAGCTGCCAGAACGCAGGATCTGATTGCCAGGTGTGCTTGGTGGCCTTCCTTGGCAACAGATTGCAAGGAGTATGTTAGGGAGTGTGCGGTGTGCGCCCAGAGTAAGCCCTCCCGGCTGGCACCTGTAGGAAGGTTGCAGCCTTTGCCCACCCCGAGTGAGCCATGGACCCACTTGTCCATGGATTTTGTGGGGGAATTGCCCAGGTCTGAAGGCATGTCGGTCATTTGGGTGGTAGTCGACCGGTTTAGCAAAATGGCCCATTTTGTGCCCCTGAAAGGACTCCCCTCGGCTCAAGAACTGGCTGAATTGTTTATCATTCACATCTTCCGGCTGCATGGCATTCCGGAAGACATCGTGTCTGATAGGGGAGTCCAGTTTGTGTCTGGATTCTGGAGGGCATTTTGCCACCAAATGGGCATGAAATTGTCTTTCTCGTCAGGCTACCACCCACAGACCAATGGGCAGACAGAACGCATTAACCAATCCCTGGAGCAATTTCTGAGATGCTACGTTGCTGAGGCGCAGAGTGACTGGGTGAAATTTTTGCCCTTCGCGGAATTCGCTCAAAATAATTTAAAGAATTCCTCGTCGGGGTTTTCCCCATTTCAGATTGTAACAGGGAGGTCACCCAAATTTTCCCCTTTTCCAGTTGTCTCGTCTCCATTTCCAGCACTGGAAGATTGGCAGAGATCACTCAGGGACAATTGGGGAATTGTTAAGGGGAATTTACAGAAGGCGTTCCAGAGTCAGAAGGGTCAAGCAGATAAGAGACGGTCCGTGGAATGGAAGTTTCGGCCAGGGGATCTAGTCTGGGTGTCCACACGTCACTTGACCCTGAAGCAGCCATCTGCCAAACTGGGTCCCAGGTTTGTGGGCCCATTCTCCGTGACCAAGAAGATTAATAATGTTACTTATTCCATTGACCTTCCCACCAGCATGCGGGGGGTGAGGTCCTTCCACGTGTCCCTTCTTAAACCAGCAGTCCAGGTGGGTCCTACTCCTCCTCCTCCCGTGTTGGTGGATGCCCAACCCGAGTACGAAGTGGAGAAGATCATAGATTCACGTACTGTACAGAACTCGGTACAGTACCTCGTACATTGGAAGGGGTACAGGATTGAGGAGAGGCAATGGGTACCTAGGAACCGCATGCATGCGGACGAGTTAGTGAAGGAATTTCATGCTGTACATCCCGAGAAGCCTGGTGGGAGTTGTCCGGAGTCCACTCCTCGGGAGGGGGGTACTGTGAGGAAACGCGGAAAAGCCGCCGTCTCTCGAGGTGAGGCGGCTGTTTCCGCGTCCAGCATGACGTCACAACGCGGAAAAAACGCTGCATGCCGCATGGGCAGTGCGGCGGAATCCGCATTGGTAACGGCGGAATCCACATCAGAGGCGACCCCCGCATTAGATACATTGCAAAACAGTACTGGTGTGGCTGGGACTGATAGTCCACCAAGATTTAGACTTACACGCGCGCGAGCACAGAGGCAGAGTTTAAATAGCAGTTAGAAGGGTGTCGGCTGACCAGCTGGGTCAGCTGACAAATTCCACTGCTCCCATTGGACCAGCAATTAGGGAGGTCCTGGAAAGGTCCTAGAGTATATATACTGCTGGTTGTTCACTTGCTCCTTGTCTGGCGTTGCGTTCACATATGTGGGAGCACCCAGATCCGTAGTCAGATCCGTTAGTGTGCCGGGACCAGCTGGAGCTGTAATCCTACACTAAGCTAGATTCTGTTGATAGCTAAAGTACTAGTTTGATTGTGATTATCTGTTATGACTTTTGCCTGCCTTGACTATCCTCCTGAACTCTGATCTTGCACCTCGATATTTCTGATACTCTGTTGCCGAACCCCGGCTCGTTCCTTGACTCTGCTTCTGCCTCCTGATTTTGTACCCCGATATTTCTGATACCCCGTTGCTGAACCCTGCCTGTACTTTGACTCTGCCTTTGCCTCCTGATCCTGTACTTTATCTGTCCGTGTGTGTACGACCTAGCTTGTCCGACCTCGAGAACCGACCTTACCGTTAGAGGCGGTTCCTCGCTCTGTTAGCGATCCTTCCTCCTGAGGGTCACTTTCAGATATCCCTTCCTACTGTCAGACTGACTCCTCCCGTCTTGGAGAGCTCAGGTCTGCGGAAGGAATCTGTGCAGTACTCCTTACTGCATTGAGGCCTTGTCCTCTTAGTGTTACAGTTACACCAAACACTACACTCTACTCAGGTGATCAGAGGTTAGTTTGTATATCGGATTATCGGTGAGACTGCAGTTCACTTATAATCTGGTATATATCTGTATTTCCGGTGATACTGCAGATCACCAGTAATCAGATACTCTCTGCGCCCACCGATCGTTACAGAGGGTTTGAAATTCATGTATAAGTGTATATAGTTGGCACTTTACCATTTTCAGGTCAGGTCAGCAGCTGGGGATCATTAATAAGGTAAGTAAATAAAATGTTTTTGTTCAAAACAAATTTTTTTTTTTGGGGGGGGGGGGGCTCCTTTTTTTCACGTTTAGCTAGTTGTGGGAATAGGGGATTCTAATGTACCTCTTTACCCATATCTTGTATGTGGTGGCAGATATCTGGAGGTGCTTCTCTTATTATATCAGGCTTTCAGAATTTACCATAAGCCCCACCATGAGGTTAATGCCACATATGTTATGATAGTTCCCATCTCCTCCCCAAGCAGATGGTGGGATAAGCCCCTTGTTAACCACTTGAGGACCGTGGGCTTTACCCCCCTTAAGGACCGGCCACTTTTTTTCCATTCAGACCACTGCAGCTTTCACGGTTTATTGCTCGCTCATACAACCTACCACCTAAATGAATTTTACCTCCTTTTCTTGTCACTAATAAAGCTTTCTTTTGGTGCTATTTGATTGCTCCTGCGATTTTTACTTTTTATTATATTCATCAAAAAAGACATGAATTTTGGCAAAAAAATGATTTTTTTTTACTTTCTGTGCTGACATTTTTCAAATAAAGTAAAATTTCTGTATACATGCAGCGCGAAAAATGTGGACAAACATGTTTTTGATTAAAAAAAAACCCATTCAGCCTATATTTATTGGTTTGGGTAAAAGTTATAGCGTTTGCAAACTATGGTGCAAAAAGTGAATTTTCCCATTTTCAAACATCTATGACTTTTCTGACCCCCTGTCATGTTTCATGAGGGGCTAGAATTCCAGGATAGTATAAATACCCCCCAAATGACCCCATTTTGGAAAGAAGACATCCCAAAGTATTCACTGAGAGGCATAGTGAGTTCATAGAAGATATTATTTTTTGTCACAAGTAAGCGGAAAATGACACTTTGTGACAAAAAAAAAAAAAGTTTCCATTTCTTCTAACTTGCACCCAAAAAAAATGAAATCTGCCACGGACTCACCATGCCCCTCTCTGAATACCTTCAAGTGTCTACTTTCCAAAATGGGGTCATTTGTGGGGTGTGTTTACTGTCCTCACATTTTGGGGGGTGCTAATTTGTAAGCACCCCTGTAAAGCCTAAAGGTGCTCATTGGACTTTGGGCCCCTTAGCGCAGTTAGGCTGCAAAAAATTGCTACACATGTGGTATTGCCGTACTCAGTAGAAGTAGTATAATGTGTTTTGGGGTGTATTTTTACACATACCGATGCTGGGTGGGAGAAATATCTCTGTAAATGACAATTTTTTAATTTTTTTTATACACAATTGTCCATTTACAGAGATCTTTCTCCCACTCAGCATGGGTATGTGTAAAAATACACCCCCAAAACACATTAAACTACTTCTCCTGAGTACGGCGATACCACATGTGTGGCACTTTTTTGCACCCTAACTGCGCTAAGGGGCCCAAAGTCCAATGAGTACCTTTAGGATTTCACAGGTCATTTTCAGACATTTGTTTTCAAGACTACTCCTCACGGTTTAGGGCTCCTAAAATGCCAGGACAGTATAGGAACCCCACAAATGACCCCATTTTAGAAAGGTATTCCGTTAGTAGTACGGTGAGTTCATAGAAGATTTTATTTTTTGTCACAAGTTAGCGGAAAATGACACTTTGTGAAAAAAACCAATAAAAATCAATTTCCGCTAACTTGTGACAAAAAATAAAATCTTCTATGAACTCACCGTACTACTAACAGAATACCTTGGGGTGTCTTCTTTCTAAAATGGAGTCATTTGTGGGGTTCCTATACTGTCCTGGCATTTTAGGGGCCCTAAACCGTGAGGCGTAGTAGTGGTGCTCAAATACCCCTTTTTAAAATTCGAGTTTGGTCGAATTCGAATAGTAAATTATTCGAGGTCAGTCGAATATTCGAGTCGAATAATTTTTACTATTCGATTCGACCTCGGACTTCGAGCTCACTATTCGAGTCGGTATTCGAGCTCATTATTCGAGCTGACTATTCGAATTGGCCTTAAATAGCTTCCAACACTTGTTTTGAGGGTGAATGATGCAAGAAACATCTTTTTTTCCAAGTAACAACAGCAAGTGATTATGTGGGGATGTTCCTTTAAAAAAAAAAAAAAGGTGGAAAGAGAAGTTGTGTCCAGAATTTTGTTCAGTACTTCTTCTTCTTCTTCTTCTTCTTCTTCTTATTTTTTTTTTTTAAAGAAATGCAGCTATTTTTGAGCGTAACAAATAGCTGGTGGCGCACGCATGTTGGAAGCGCCATTGTATGTGCTCCCTGGCAGTGGAAACACACAGACAGCAGGAGGTAAATTCAGCAGCAGGAGGAGGAGGATGAGTGTGTGGCAGCAGGCAGTCAATGAGGCAGGCAGCGTGACATAATAGCCCTGGTACCTAGCGGTGATACCAGGGCTGTAAATAAACACAGCAGGCAGGAGGTCCCAGACAGCGGTCGTGCAGCCCACATCGTGTCCAATACACAACTGGGACAACACAGTTTTCAACCCGGGCACCTCTGAAAAATTAAACCTTTTTTTTTTTTATGGTTTTTTGGTTTTGTTTGTAAAACAAATTACACAGATATATAGCTATTTTTTTACGTAATAGCTGGTGGCAGAGTGGCAGCAGAATTTAATTCTGTGTACCCTGGCAGTGGGAAACACAGACCGACAGCAGCAGCAGCAGGAGGAATAGAGGAGTAATGTGAGCAGCTATTGTTTGACGTAATAGCTGGTGGCAGAGTGGCAGCAGAATGTAATTCTGTGTACCCTGGCAGTGGGAAACACAGGCAGACAGCAGCAGCAGCAGGAGGAATGGAGGAGTAGTGTGAGTGTGGCAGCAGGCAGGCAGCGTGACATAATAGCCCTGGTACCTAGCGGGTGATACCAGGGCTGTAAATAAACACAACAGGAGGTCCCAGACATCGGTCGTGCAGCCCACATCGTGTCCAATACACAACTGGGACAACACAGTTTTCAACCCGGGCACCTCTGAAAAATTAAACCTTTTTTTTTTTATGGTTTTTTGGTTTTGTTTGTAAAACAAATTACACAGATATATAGCTATTTTTTGACGTAATAGCTGGTGGCAGAGTGGCAGCAGAATTTAATTCTGTGTACCCTGGCAGTGGGAAACACAGACCGACAGCAGCAGCAGCAGGAGGAATGGAGGAGTAATGTGAGCAGCTATTGTTTGACGTAATAGCTGGTGGCAGAGTGGCAGCAGAATGTAATTCTGTGTACCCTGGCAGTGGGAAACACAGGCAGACAGCAGCAGCAGCAGGAGGAATGGAGGAGTAGTGTGAGTGTGGCAGCAGGCAGGCAGCGTGACATAATAGCCCTGGTACCTAGCGGGTGATACCAGGGCTGTAAATAAACACAACAGGAGGTCCCAGACAGCGGTCGTGCAGCCCACATCGTGTCCAATACACAACTGGGACAACACAGTTTTCAACCCGGGCACCTCAGAAAAATTAAACCTTTTTTTTTTTTTTTATGGTTTTGTAGTTTTGGTTTTACAACCAATTACACAGATATAGCTATTTTTTGACGTAATAGCTGGTGGCAGAGTGGCAGCAGAATGTAAATCTGTGTACCCTGGCAGTGGGAAACACAGACAGACAGCAGAAGGGCAGTACACAGCAGCCCACTGTAGTTGTAAAATGTGTGGCTGCAGGCGACGTAATAGTTAAAGTGAACCAGGCTGGCTTAGTGAGCAGGAGCCAGGAGGTGGTAAAGAGTAGTAAGGCACATTAACGATGGTTCTAAGTTCCGGCAGCCAGTTCATGTCCCCCTCTCGCCGACAACAGGGGCCAGGAACTCGCCTTCCACCCACGCCTGGTTCATCTTGAGAAACGTCAGTCTGTCCACAGACTTGTGAGACAGACGTGAGCGTTTCTCGGTGACCACGCCACCAGCTGCACTGAAGCAGCGCTCGGACAGCACGCTGGAAGGGGGCAGGACAGCACTTCCAGGGCGTACTGCGCCAGCTCGCTCCAGATCTCCAGGCGCTTGACCCAATACTCCATGGGATCAACAGGGGCATCGCTGTCAAGCCCGCTGTAGGACCCCATGTAGTCAGCCACCATGCGGGTCAGGCGCTGGCTGTGACCGGAGGAGGATGCTGCTGCATGCACCTCCTCTCTAGTCACTGCTGCCGGAGCCTCTACAGTCCTGTAGAGCTCGTGGCTGAGAGACAGCAGGTCTGTGGGGCGCTTGCTGCTGGATGCAGGCACCTGCTGCTGCCTCTGTGCTGGCTGCTGGACAGTGGGGGTGGAAGGCTGGGGGAAGGCTTCCTCCAAGCGCTCAACAAGGGCCTGCTGCAAGCTCCTTATTTGTTGCGCTGGGTCTCCTCCTGCAGGCGGCAGGAACTGGCTCAACTTCCCCTTGAGGCGTGGGTCCAACATCATGCTGATCCAGATGTCCTCCCTCTGCTTCATCTGGATCACCCTGGGGTCCTTGCGCAGGCACGCCAGCATGTGCGCTGCCATTGGGAAGAGGCGGGCCACGTGTGCTGGCACATCGATGGCAGTGCTGTCCTCACCCTCCTCCTCTGCCTCGTCAGCCTCATCCTCTCTCCACCCCTGCACCAACTCAGCTGCGCTGTGCTGCTCCCCCTCATCAGCAGCAAGGTCAGGGACCTCCACCAAGTCCTCCTCCTCCTCCCCCTCAGAGGTGGACTGTGCAGCTGCTTGCCGCTCCTGCTGGTCCAAGGCTGCCGCTCCCTGTTCCAGCAAAGCATCAAGGGCCCTGTTCAGCAGACAAACCAGGGGCACCCACTCGCAGACCATAGCATGGTCCCTGCTCACCATGTTAGTGGCCTGCAGAAAGGGAGCCAGCACTAAGCACACCTGCTGCATGTGCCTCCAGTCATCATCGGGGACGATGGACGGGATGTTGCTGGTCTTGTCCCTTCTCTGAGCGGCGGAAACAGTGGCCAGGGCAAGGTACTGGTTGACAGCGTGCTTCTGTTCAACCAGACGCTCCAACATCGCCAGGGTGGAGTTCCAGCGAGTCGGAACGTCAAGGATCAGCCGATGGCGTGGCAGCTCCAGCTCCTTTTGCACGTCTTCCAGGCTCGCACAGGCTGCAGCCGAGCGCCGGAAGTGACGCACAACGTTCCTTGCCGTTTCCAGCAGTTCGCCCATCCCCTGGTAGGTGCGCAAGAACTTCTGCACCACCAGGTTCAGCACGTGGGCAAGACAGGGGATGTGGGTCAGGTTTCCCCTGTCTATTGCGGCAACCAGATTGGCCCCATTGTCGGCCACCACCTCTCCGACTCTGAGGCCTCTGGGGGTCAGCCAAATCCTCTCCTGCTCCTAGAGTTTGGCCAACACATGGGTTGCTGTCAGCTTGGTCTTCCCAAGGCTGACCAAGTGCAGCAGCGCTTGGCAGTGGCGGGCCTTCACGCTGCTGCTGAGGCGGGGGGTTTGGCCAGGTGTGCCGGAGGATGGCAGAGGATCGGAGGAACCTGCTGTAGTTCCCCCGACCCTGCGGGGTGGCACCACCCACTGTGTTGCTGCTGCTGCTGTGCCCGCTGCTGCTCTCCCATCCTCACCCCCTTCCACCAAGCTGACCCAGTGGACAGTGAAGGACAGGTAGCGGCCTGTCCCGAAGCGGCTGCTCCAGGAGTCCATGGTGACGTGGACCCTTTCACCAACCGCGTGCTCCAGCCCTCGCTCCACATTGGCCATCACAAAGCGGTGCAGTGCAGGAATGGCCTTGCGGGCGAAGAAGTGTCTGCTGGGGAGCTGCCAGTCTGGGGCTGCGCAAGCAAGCAGCGCACGAATGTCGCTCCCCTCCTGCACGAGCGTGTACGGCAGGAGTTGGGAGCACATGGCCCGTGCCAGCAAGCCGTTCAGCTGCCGCACGCGACGGCTGCTGGGAGGCAGAGCCCTAACCACCCCCTGGAAGGACTCGCTCAAAAGGCTCTGGCGTGGCCTTTTGCTGGCACGGGAATCAGCAGACACAGCAGAGGAGGCCACTGAGGACTGGCTGCCAGAACAGGCCTCAGTGTCGGCGGCAGGAGTTGCACTCCTGCTGGTGCTGCTGGAGGAGCAGGAGGGCGGGTGGCTGCTGTTGCTGCTGCTGCTGAAGGCTGTGCAGTGATGGGTGTGGTGCCACTGCCAGCACCAGATGCCTTCAGCCTCTGGAACTCCTCATGCTGGTGGAAATGTTTCGCAGCAAGGTGGTTGATGAGCGAGCTGGTGCTGAACTTTAAGGGGTCTGCACCTCTGCTCAACTTCCGCTGACAGTGGTTGCAAGTGGCGTACTTGCTGTCCACAGTGGGCATGGTGAAAAAGCGCCAGATTGGTGACAAAAACAACCCCCTACGGCATGGAACCGCTGCTGCCTGTCTCCCTGTGGTGGTTGGGGGGGGGGGCTTGGGTGCGGCTGGTGGTGGTACTGGCAGATGCTGCTGCTGCTGCTGCTGAGCCTGAGACACCAGCAGGCTGGGGGACCTGCCTACTGCTGCCAATGCTTGCAATGATGTGCCTCCTTGCAAGGCCCACAAGCGCATCCTCCTCCTCCTCCTCAGAGCTGCTGATGACGACATCCCCTGGAGCTGGTGGCACCCAGTCTCTGTCTGTCACCGTGTCATCATCATCCTCCCCCTCCTGAAACATGTCCTGCTGGGATGATGACCCCCCCAAACTCCTCTCCTGATGCATGGATGGGCTGCTTGACTGTCGCCACAGTCTTGCTGTCCAATCCCTCATCCCCCAAAGTGCCCATCAGCATCTCCTCCTCAAGATCGCCAACAACAGCAGACAATTTACTCATGATGCCTGGGGTCAAAAGACTGCTAAATGACAGGTCGGCGAGTGACGGTGAACTGGCCTCCTCCCCAGGCCCTGCTGGGCGGCTGCTGCGAACAGGGGTGGTGGTGGTGGTGGTGAGGGTGGAGGCCTCGGATGCAGAGCTGATGGCGGGCTGCTCATCCTCCGTCATCAGTTGCACCACAGTGTCTGCATCCTTTTCCTCAATGGGACGTTTCCGACCCGGCTGGAGGAAAATCGGAGCAGGTGCTACACGCTGCTGCTGCTGTGTCTCTGCAGCGTGAGTTGCAGATGCTCCTGCTGGGCGGCGCCCAAGGCGTCCACGGCCAGTGGCTATAGGAGGAATGTTAGCCACTGACGCTGCTGCTGCGGAACTGTGCATGGTGGCGCGGCCGCGCCCGCGGCTTGCCACAATGCTGCTCCCTCTCCTCCTGATTCCCTTGCTGCCCTTCCCCTTGCCCAAACCGCGCTGGCTGCCACTTCCAGACATCTTCGATGTTTTGGGCGTAAACACAAAAGTTTTTTAAAAGGGCGGGTGAAAAGTGGGGTACTTTAATGGAGTGGGTTGGTGGGCGAGGTGACTGAGTGAGTGTCTAGTACAGTAAGTAAGTAGTTACAGAGTCAGTAAGTACAACTAGAAGTTACAATAATCAGTAGTAATAATCACAAGGAAATAGAGTGTGTGTACACAGACAGTGAGTGAGTGCCGGCACACGCAGGAACTAGCCTATGAACAGTGACTGAGTGTCCCTACTAGTACAGTAAGTAGTAACAGTAAGTACAACCAGAAATTACAATAATCAATCAGTAGTCAGAAGGAAATAGAGTGTGTGTACAGTACACAGACAGTGAGTGCACGCACACGCAGGAGCTAGTAGCCTATGAACAGTGACAGTGAGTGTCCTAGTACAGTTACAGTATATAAAATATAGGTAGTTTTTTTAGTTTAGTTTTGCATATGTTTTGCATCTGTCTGATTGCTGAGTGTGTATTTGAGCTATTTAAGCGGTGCATATGAGGTGGTGAGTCATTCAGATGCGGCCCATATTGGTGAGCGCTTGCTTTGTTTCCTGCTGTCTGTATTGAATGTAAGTTACACATTTTAGCATAGCAGCTGCCAGGGTAAAGACATTTGCTTTTAACTTAGGTCAGTTTAGTGTTAGGACATCTGCTCTGGAGATTTACCTCAACGTTGGTGCAGATGTCCAGTATATCTATATTTTTGCATGCAAAACTATGATGGAAGCTAAAATTTCTCCATAGACCAGTATTGCATTGTTTGGATGCGGGCGTACATTTTAGTCCAGGGGGGGGCGGTGTGCGCCACAGCGATTAACCATTCAATTGTACAGTATTGGGTCAGGGATGCGCAGCCTTTTACCTATATTTTGTATCCACAGTTCTGTAACTACCAGGCTAGCAGCACCCATTGTGCTATCCTGTTTTGCATGGTAAGTATTTAGTTTAGTTTTGCATATGTTTTGCATCTGTCTGATTGCTGAGTGTGTATTTGAGCTATTTAAGCGGTGCATATGAGGTGGTGAGTCATTCAGATGCGGCCCATATTGGTGAGCGCTTGCTTTGTTTCCTCCTGTCTGTATTGAATGTAAGTTACACATTTTAGCATAGCAGCTGCCAGGGTAAAGACATTTGCTTTTAACTTAGGTCAGTTTAGTGTTAGGACATCTGCTCTGGAGATTTACCTCAACGTTGGTGCAGATGTCCAGTATATCAATATTTTTGCATGCAAAACTATGATGGAAGCTAAAATTTCTCCATAGACCAGTATTGCATTGTTTGGATGCGGGCGTACATTTTAGTCCAGGGGGGGCGGTGTGCGCCACAGCGATTAACCATTCAATTGTACAGTATTGGGTCAGGGATGCGCAGCCTTTTACCTATATTTTGTATCCACAGTTCTGTAACTATCAGGCTAGCAGCACCCATTGTGCTATCCTGTTTTGCATGGTAAGTATTTAGTTTAGTTTTGCATATGTTTTGCATCTGTCTGATTGCTGAGTGTGTATTTGAGCTATTTAAGCGGTGCATATGAGGTGGTGAGTCATTCAGATGCGGCCCATATTGGTGAGCGCTTGCTTTGTTTCCTGCTGTCAGTTACAGTATATAACTATTCAGAAGGAAATAGAGTGTGTGTACACTACAGTACACAGACAGTGAGTGCACGCACACGCAGGAGCTAGTAGCCTATGAACAGTGACAGTGAGTGTCCTAGTACAGTTACAGTATATAACTATTCAGAAGGAAATAGAGTGTGTGTACACTACAGTACACAGACAGTGAGTGCACGCACACGCAGGAGCTATGTATTGTGTATTGTGTGGCGCCCCTGCAGGCAGCCCCTGCAGGCAGCCACGGCACACATCGGCTCCTGGAATCAAGGGGATTCCAGGCGAAATTTCACCATAGGAGTTCTACTTTTACTTTTCTTTTTTGCTTTACTTTCTTTTATTTAGTGTTAGCCCAGTAGTCTTAGTCTTAGTTTAGTTAGCCCCAGTAGTGTAGCAGTCCAGCGGACAACCAGTAGTCCAGCGGCAACCACCGCAACATCCGCCTACCTCCTGCCGCTGAACGGAGCGGATGAGCAATAACACAGCTCCCGGCCCTCTCCACGACCTCATCCAGCTGGCCCCTCCTGACTCGGCTCCTTCAGAGCCCCCCGCTGCGACCTTCAGAGGGACCGCACCTGCAGCCAAGCCGCTCAGGTCCGCCGCGGTCAGCCCGGCACCAACAGACTCCGGCAACCACCGCAACATCCGCCTACCTCCTGCCGCTGAGCGGAGCGGTTGAGCAACAACACGGCTCCCGGCCCTCTCCACGACCTCATCCAGCTGGCCCCTCCTGACTCGGCTCCTTCAGAGCCCCCCGTCACCTTCAGAGGGACTGCACCTGCAGCCAAGCCGCTCGGATCCGCCGCGGTCAGCCTGGCACCAACAGACTCCGCCACGTGAACTGCTCCTGCCGCTGCGCTGCCGGTCTGCTCATCTCCTCCGCAGTGGCCCCCAGCGGCGGACAAAGCCTCCACATCTTCGCTGTGGCCCCCCATGCGTCCAGTGGCGGACAAAGCGCCTCCACTCTCCGCTGCAGGACTACACTACACCGGCCCTCTGCTCGCCGCACAGCACGCAGCACCTAGCTCTAAGGCCTAGCCCGCGTGGTACGCCTCCTTAAAGGCACAGGCCCCAAGCTGGAAAACTGGCCTCCTGCCGCAACGAGGGGACAGCATCAGCCACAGCTGGAAGCAGTGTTTCAGCTAAACTGTGAGTGTTGCCCAACACGTGTTCTCCTTTGTTTTTACCATTCTGCTCAGCACGTGTTTTTCTGTTTGTTTTCCTGTTCTCCACTGGCCCGTCTGCACCCCGCTCCGCAAAATGCCTGTACCTGCCCCCCACTAGCATGGCCAGGCGCAGCCACACAGACCTTGCCCTGCAGATGCTAAACCCCCCTCCTGCGCGGCACATTGCCACCCACTCACGGGAGGATCTTTTGGAATGGGAGGGCCACGCTGTCAGAGAAACGAGGGCAGCTCCGCTCCTGTGGAACTCAGTCTGTGCCCACATTGACCACCTCACCAGCTCCACCAAATGGGCCCCAAACAGGCGTCGCTACAGAGGGTGCAGGGCGGGGGCACTTACGAAACTCAAGAGGAGAGGCCTGCGCACACCCCTCCCCGCCATCATACAATCGAACGTTCGGTCCCTTCCAAATAAGCTTGACGAACTGCTCATCCTGCTTGGCAACAAACGCGAGCTGGAAGGGTGCACCCACATCCTCTGCTTCACAGAGACATGGCTGAAAGACGCCATCCCCGACAACTCCCTTCTCCTTCAGGGATACAACCTCATTCGAGCTGACCGCGACCAGACTCTCTCTGGAAAAAAGAAAGGCGGGGGCATCTGCCTCTACATCAACACCGCTTGGTGCACCAACGCCACCACCCTGTTCAAATGCTGCACACCAGACATTGAGCTCCTTCTCGTAAACTGCAGACCAGTGTACTCCCCTAGAGAGTTCTCCTCCTTCGTTCTGGTCGGGGTCTACATCCCACCCGATGCAGACACTTCAAGTGCCCTGGGCAAGCTATGCGACTCCATCACCCAGTGGGAGACATCCCTTCCAGACTCCCTCTTTATCATCCTGGGGGACTTCAATAAAGCCAACCTCCGCCGGGAGCTCCCCCGCTACAAACAGCATATAACGTGCCCCACCAGGCAGGAGAACACCCTTGACCACTGTTACACCGTGCTCAAGGATGCCTACAAGGCCACTCAATGGGCTCCCCTCGGCAACTCTGACCACTGCCTTGTCCGCCTGATTCCCACCTACAGAAGGCAGCTGGGGTCCACCAAACCAGCCCTGAGAACTGTGAAGAAATGGTCAGAGGAGGCCAAGCAGCAACTTCAGGCCTGCTTCGAATGCACCGACTGGTCAGCCCTGGAGTCACCCTGCCTGGAGGAATGGGCTGAGAACATCACGTCCTACATCAGCTTCTGTGAGGAGTCATGCATCCCGACGAAGAGCTTCAAAGTCTTCCCCAACAGCAAGCCATGGTTCAATGGCAAGCTGAACCAGCTCAGGAAAACAAAGGCAGCAGCTCACAAATCAGGCACCCCAGAGGAGTTTCGCGAGGCCAGGAACACCCTAAACCCCGAAATCAAGGTGGCAAAGCGGAACTATTCTGACAAGCTGCGCCTCAGCCTCCAGTCCAACAATCCACAGGAAGTCTGGAGAGGCCTAAGGGCAGCCACGAACCTGAAACCCCCCCCCCTCAGCAGGCTCCACCCAGCACAGAACTTGCCGAGAAACTCAACGAGTTCTATTGCCGGTTCGAGAGAGACCCCCTCACACTTGAGGCACAAGCAAGCGCACCAGAGACGTCATCCGGCACAGGTCTGGTAACTGTCCGAGAAGCTGATGTCCTGAAATAACTCCGGTGGCTCAACCCCAGGAAGGCCTCAGGCCCGGACGGCGTGTCATCTTTCTGCCTGCGAACCTGCGCAACCCAACTTGCTCCTGTCCTCACCCCTCTCTTTAACAAATCACTGGCCGAGGGCAAAGTTCCAACCTGCCTTAAAAAATCCACAATCATTCCGGTTCCCAAGAAGCCAGGAAACTGCGATCTCAACAACTATAGGCCAGTAGCACTCACCTCCACCATCATGAAGATCTTGGAAAGGCTGGTCCTCCACCACCTGAAGCACTCCACGGACTCCCTCCTAGACCCACTTCAATTTGCCTACAGGCCAAACAGGTCTATCGAGGACGCCATCAACATCACTCTGGCGTACATTACAGAACACCTTGACAACCCGAACACCTATGCCCGGATCATTTTCCTTGACTTCAGCTCAGCCTTTAATACAATATGCCCAAACATCCTATACGACAACCTTGTTAATCTTGGCCTCGACCCCCTGCTGTGCTCCTGTATCAAGGACTTCCTCACAGACAGGACACAACGAGTGAGGCTCGGCAACTGCTCGTCACAGGATAGAACCACAAACACAGGAGCCCCGCAGGGGTGTGTACTGTCACCTATCCTGTTTTCCCTCTACACGAACAGGTGCACCTCTTCCGCTGACTCTGTCAAGGTCATAAAATTCGCGGACGACACCACCATACTTGGGCTCATAGGCAGCGACGGCGAACACGCGTACAGGGAGGAGATCGCACGCATCTGCAGGTGGTGCAAAGACAATCAACTGGTACTCAACGCTACAAAAACAGTTGAGCTTATAGTGGACTTCAGAAGGCTCCCTCACCCGCTCCACCCGGTCTTCATTGAAGGCATCGAAGTCGCCAGGGAGTCGAGCGTCCGTTTCCTGGGTGCCACCATCACGAAAGACCTTAGGTGGGCTGAAAACACCTCCAAGGCCCAGAAGAGGGCTCAGCAGAGGCTGTTCTTTCTTAGGCAGCTGAGGAAATTCGGGATGCCGCGGGAACTGATGATCACCTTTTACACCGCAACCGTGGAGTCTATCCTCTGCTCCTCTATTGTTGTTTGGTACGCTGGCGCTACTGCGAGCGACAGACTTAAGCTCCAGAGAGTAATCAATGCCGCTGAGAGGATCATCGGGTCCCCCCTTCCACCTCTGGATCTCCTACATACCTCCAGACTGTGGTCTAGGGCAAACAGAATACTGAACGACCCTACTCACCCTGGCAGCCGATACTTCGACCGTCTGCCTTTGGGACGCCGCTACAGATCGATCCTCACCAAGACCACCAGACATTTGAACACTTTCTTTCCCCAAGCTGTTCTCCTACTGAACTCGAGCTACCACCCCTGCAAAGCCCCCCTAGCCGTGCACTGACGCTGCACTACTGCCCAACTACGTTCCACCCTCACCCCCCCCCCCCCCCCCCTTGTAATCTGTTTGATGTTTGCAGTCTTTTTTTAGCCCCTTCTCACATCTGTGTAAAATCTGTATCTGCATACTCCTGCCGTGTGTACCACAAAAAATTCCGGGTGCGTCAGTTGACGTACTTGGCGAATAAAGCTGATTCTGATTCTGATTCTGATTCTAGTAGCCTATGAACAGTGACAGTGAGTTTCCTAGTACAGTTACAGTATATAACTATTCAGAAGGAAATAGAGTGTGTGTACACTACAGTACACAGACAGTGAGTGCACGCACACGCAGGAGCTAGTAGCCTATGAACAGTGACAGTGAGTGTCCTAGTACAGTTACAGTATATAACTATTCAGAAGGAAATAGAGTGTGTGTACACTACAGTACACAGACAGTGAGTGCACGCACACGCAGGAGCTAGTAGCCTATAAACAGTGTCAGTGAGTGAGTGTCCTAGTACAGTTACAGAATATAACTATTCAGAAGGAAATAGAGTGTGTGTACAGTACACAGACAGTGAGTGCACGCACACGCAGGAGCTAGTAGCCTATGAACAGTGACAGTGAGTGTCCTAGTACAGTTACAGTATATAAGTATATAACTATTCAGAAGGAAATAGAGTGTGTGTACACTACAGTACACAGACAGTGAGTGCACGCACACGCAGGAGCTAGTAGCCTATGAACAGTGTCAGTGAGTGAGTGTCCTAGTACAGTTACAGAATATAACTATTCAGAAGGAAATAGAGTGTGTGTACAGTACACAGACAGTGAGTGCACGCACACGCAGGAGCTAGTAGCCTATAAACAGTGTCAGTGAGTGAGTGTCCTAGTACAGTTACAGTATATAACTATTCAGAAGGAAATAGAGTGTGTGTGTACAGTACACAGACAGTGAGTGCACTGCACGCACACGCAGGAGCTAGTAGCCTATGAACAGTGACTGAGTGAGTGTCCTAGTACAGTTACAGTATATAACTACAATACAAAATACAATCAATCAGTACTAAGGACAGCAGAAATACTGGTATAGATGAGAAATAAACAGAGGACAGGAGAGAACAGCTGCCCACACAGGCAAGGCCCTGAGGCCTAAAGCTGTAAGCCTGCAGCAGCTGTCTGAGTCTCTCTCTATGTAACACAAAAGCTACTAACTAAAATACAATGTCTATCTAACTAACAACAATATAGGTGTATATAGGAGGTGTATGTGAGCAAAAACGCTAGGTAAATGACCACAATAAAAGCTCTTGCTAAGCAAACGCACAAAGGAGCAGATCTCTCTCTGTGCAAAGTCAGGCAAGGACGGAGAAACACAACATGGCGGCCGCTATTTATAGGGTAGGGGCTGGCCAGGGTCCCCCTCAGTGATTGGCTGCCGTCAGAGGGCCTAGGAGCCCTCTGATTGGCTCTAAGGACATCAATCTGGGCTATGACGCAATTCGAGCTCAGTATTCGAGCTCGAATAGCGCTGTTAGCTCGAATAGCGCGAATAGTGAATGGGCTATTCGAGTTCACTCGAATAGCCTATTCGAATAGCTCCAGCTATTCGGAGCTCGAATACCGAGCTCGAATAGCTGAAAAAGAGCTTGAACATTCGAGCTACTCGAATATTCGAGCTCTGTTGAGCACCACTGAGGAGTAGTCTTGAAACAAAATTTCTCAAAATGACCTGTGAAATCCTAAAGGTACTCATTGGACTTTGGGCCCCTTAGCGCAGTTAGGGTGCAAAAAAGTGCCACACATGTGGTATCGCCATACTCGGGAGAAGTAGTACAATGTGTTTTGGGGTGTATTTTTACACATACCCATGCTGGGTGGGAGAAATAACTCTGTAAATGGACAATTGTGTGTAAAAAAATCAAAAGATTGTCATTTACAGAGGTATTTCTCCCACCCAGCATGGGTATGTGTAAAAATACACCCCAAAACACATTATACTACTTCTCCCGAGTACGGCGATACCACATGTGTGGCACTTTTTTGCACCCTAACTGCGCTAAGGGGCCCAAAGTCCAATGAGTACCTTTAGGATTTCACAGGCCATTTTTGTTTCAAGACTACTCCTCACGGTTTAGGGCCCCTAAAATGCCAGGGCAGTATAGGGACCCCACAAATGACCCCATTTTAGAAAGAAGACACCCCAAGGTATTCTGTTAGTAGTACGGTGAGTTCATAGAAGTTTTTATTTTTTTGTCACAAGTTAGCAGAAATTGATTTTAATTGTTTTTTTTCACAAAGTGTAATTTTCCGCTAACTTGTGACAAAAAATAAAATCTTCTATGAACTCGCCATACTCCTAACGGAATACCTTTGGGTGTCTTCTTTCTAGAATGGGGTCATTTGTGGGGTTCCTATACTGCCCTGGCATTTTAGGGGCCCTAAACCGTGAGGAGTAGTCTTGAAACCAAATGTCGCAAAATGACCTGTGAAATCCTAAAGGTACTCATTGGACTTTGGGTCCCTTAGCATACTTAGGGTGTAAAAAAGTGCCACACATGTGGTACCGCCGTACTCAGGAGAAGTAGTATAATGTGTTTTGGGGTGTATTTTTATACATACCCATGCTGGGTGGGAGAAATATCTCTGTAAATGACAATTGTTTGATTTTTTTTTACACACAATTGTCCATTTACAGAGAGATTTCTCCCACCCAGCATGGGTATGTGTAAAAATACACCCCAAAACACATTATACTACTTTTCCTGAGTACGGCGGTACCACATGTGTGACACTTTTTTGCAGCCTAGGTGCGCTAAGGGGCCCAACGTCCTATTCACAGGTCATTTTGAGGCATTTGTTTTCTAGACTACTCCTCGCGGTTTAGGGCCCCTAAAATGCCAGGGCAGTATAGGAACCCCACAAGTGACCCCATTTTAGAAAGAAGACACCCCAAGGTATTCCGTTAGGTGTATGGCGAGTTCATAGAAGATTTTATTTTTTGTCACAAGTTAGTGAAAAATGACACTTTGTGAAAAAAAAACAATAAAAATCAATTTCCGCTAACTTTTGAAAAAAAATAAAATCTTCTATGAACTCGTCATACACCTAACAGAATACCTTGGGGTGTCTTTTTTTCTAAAATGGGGTCACTTGTGGGGTTCCTATACCGCCCTGGCATTTTACGGGCCCAAAACCGTGAGTAGTCTGGAAACCAAATGTCTCAAAATGACTGTTCAGGGGTATAAGCATCTGCAAATTTTGATGACAGGTGGTCTATGAGGGGGCGAATTTTGTGGAACCGGTCAGAAGCAGGGTGGCCTTTTAGATGACAGGTTGTATTGGGCCTGACCTGATGGATAGGAGTGCTAGGGGGGTGACAGGAGGTGATTGATGGGTGTCTCAGGGGGTGGTTAGAGGGGAAAATAGATGCAATCAATGCACTGGGGAGGTGATCGGAAGGGGGTCTGAGGGGGATCTGAGGGTTTGGCCGAGTGATCAGGAGCCCACACGAGGCAAATTAGGGCCTGATCTGATGGGTAGGTGTGCTAGGGGGTGACAGGAGGTGATTGATGGGTGTCTCAAGGTGTGATTAGAGGGTGGAATAGATGCAAGCAATGCACTGGCGAGGTGATCAGGGCTGGGGTCTGAGGGCATTCTGAGGGTGTGGGCGGGTGATTGAGTGCCCTAGGGGCAGATAGGGGTCTAATCTGATAGGTAGCAGTGACAGGGGGTGATTGATAGGTAATTAGTGGGTGTTTAGGGTGGAGAACAGATGTAAACACTGCACTTGGGAGGTGATCGGACGTCGGATCTGCGGGTGATCTATTGGTGTGGGTGGGTGATCAGATTGCCCGCAAGGGGCAGGTTAGGGGCTGATTGATGGGTGGCAGTGACAGGGGGTGATTGATGGGTGGCAGTGACAGGGGGTGATTGATGGGTGATTGATAGGTGATTGACAGGTAATCAGTGGGTTATTACAGGGGAGAACAGATGTAAATATTGCACTGGCGAATTGATAAGGGGGGGTCTAAGGGCAATCTGAGCATGTAGGCGGGTGATTGGGTGCCCGCAAGAGGCAGATTAGGGTCTGATCTGATGGGTAACAGTGACAGGTGGTGATAGGGGGTGATTGATGGGTAATTAGTGGGTGTTTAGGGTAGAGAATAGATGTAAACACTGCACTTGGGAGGTGATCGGACGTCCGATCTGCGGGCGATCTATTGGTGTGGGTGGGTGATCAGATTGCCCGCAAAGGGGCAGGTTAGGGGCTGATTGATGGGTGGCAGTGACAGGGGGTGATTGATGGGTGGCAGTGACAGGGGGTGATTGATAGGCAATTGACAGGTGATTGACAGGTAATTAGTGGGTTATTACAGGGGAGAACAGATGTAAATATTGCACTGGCGAATTGATAAGCTGGGGTCTAAGGGCAATCTGAGCGTGTAGGCGGGTGATTGGGTGCCCGCAAGAGGCAGATTAGGGTCTGATCTGATGGGTAACAGTGACAGGTGGTGATAGGGGGTGATTGATGGGTAATTAGTGGGTGTTTAGGGTAGAGAATAGATGTAAACACTGCACTTGGGAGGTGATCGGACGTCGGATCTGCGGGCGATCTATTGGTGTGGGTGGGTGATCAGATTGCCCGCAAGGGGCAGGTTAGGGGCTGATTGATGGGTGGCAGTGACAGGGGGTGATTGATGGGTGGCAGTGACAGGGGGTGATTGATGGGTGATTGACAGGTGATCAGTGGGTTATTACAGGGAAGAACAGATGTAAGTAATGCGCTGGCGAATTGATAAGGGGGGTCTGAGGGCAATCTGAGCGTGTGGGCGGGTGATTGGGTGCCCGCAAGGGGCAGATTAGGGTCTAATCTGATGGGTAACAGTGACAGGTGGTGATAGGGGGTGATTGATGGGTAATTAGTGGGTGTTTAGGGTAGAGAATAGATGTAAACACTGCACTTGGGAGGTGATCTGATTTCGGATCTGCGGGCGATCTATTGGTGTGGGTGGGTGATCAGATTGCCCGCAAGGGGCAGGTTAGGGGCTGATTGATGGGTGGCAGTGACGGGGTGATTGATGGGTGATTGACGGGTGATTGACAGGTGATCAGGGGGATAGATGCATACAGTACACAGGGGGGGGGGGGTCTGGGGTGAATCTGAGGGGTGGGGGGTGATCAGGAGGGGGCAGGGGGGAGAGGGGGATAAAAAAAAATAGCGTTGACAGATAGTGACAGGGAGTGATTGATGGGTGATTAGGGGGGTGATTGGGTGCAAACAAGGGTCTGGGGGGTGGGCAGGGGGGGTCCTGAGGGGTGCTGTGGGCGATCTGGGGCGGGGGGGGGGGAATCAGTGTGCTTGGGTGCAGACTAGGGTGGCTGCAGCCTGCCCTGGTGGTCCCTCGGACACTGGGACCACCAGGGCAGGAGGCAGCCTGTATAATACACTTTGTAAACATTACAAAGTGTATTATACACTTTGTATGCGGCGATCGTCTATTTAACATCCCGCCGGCGCTTCCGTATGGCCGGCGGGATGTTGCGGCGGGTGAGCGGCGACAGGCGGAGGCGGAGGATCGCGTCACGGATGAAGCGATCGCTCCGCCCATGCCCCTACAAGGACCGCCGCCATTTGTCTATACGGCGGTCCTTGCGGGGTCCACTTCCCGGCCGCCAATTGTCAATACAGCGGTCGGGAAGTGGTTAATAACATAGGACATGGGTGCGCTGCAAAACAGGGAAGGTTCTGCTTCCCCCTCCACCCATTTGCAGAGTACCAGTGGCGTAGCTAGAGATCATTGGGCATACCTCCCAACATTTTGAGATGAGAAAGAGGGACACTTAAGCCACACCCCTGCCACACCCCTGATCACGCCCCGTCACACCCCTAGTCACGCATACCATAAAGATTTCCTAAGAAAAATATGTGGTTTTATAATTCAAACCACACTGGTCCTTTCTATCCTGGTTCATTTTCCTTCATATTAACATTTTAAAATTAGTAATGTATCAATTTAAAGTATCTCTCCAGTATATGCAGCCAGGTGTATAAGTCTCCCCAGTATAGCCAGGAGTATAGTTCTCCCCAGTATATGCAGCCAGGTGTATAGGTCTCCCCAATATATGCAGCCAGGTGTATAGGTCTCCCCAGTATAGCCAGGAGTATAGGTCTCCCCAGTATATGCAGCCAGGTGTATAGGTCTCCCCAGTATAGCCAGGTGTATAGGTCTCCCCAGTATATGCAGCCAGGTGTATAGGTGTCCCTAGTATATGCAGCCAGGTGTATAGGTCTCCCCAGTATATGCAGCCAGGTGTATAGGTCTCCCCAGTATAGCCAGGTGTATAGGTCTCCCCAGTATATGTAGCCAGGTGTATAGGTCTCCCCAGTATAGCCAGGTGTATAGGTCTCCCCTGTATATGCAGCCAGGTGTATAGGTCTCCCCTGTATATGCAGCCAGGTGTATAGGTGCCCCCAGGAAGGGAGGCAGCCAGTGAAAGGGAGCTGGTGGCAAAGTGGCGGAGAAGGGGGGAATTTTCCCCCCTTCCTTCACCTTGGGGCTCCCTTTCCTGGCTGTCCCTTCCGGATTAATGTGTCTCCTCCGATGGCGCAGCGGCTGACAGCGGGCGGGGAAGACTTACCGCTGTCCTTCCAGCCGGCAGAGGGAGCTGTGACCTGTGCACCGCTAGTCTGGTCTTGAGTAGACCAGACTTGCGGCGCACCGATCACAGCTCTCTCCAGCGGCTGCGTAACAGCGGTAAGTCCTCCCCGCCCGCTATCAGCCGCTGCGCCATCGGAGGAGACACATTAATCCGGAAGAGAGAGCCAGGAAAGGGAGCCCCAAGGTCAGGGAAGGGGGGGGAGACTTCCCCCCCCCTTCTCCGCCACTTTGCCACCAGCTCCCTTTCACTGGCTGCCTCCCTTCCTGCACAAATAGTTAGTCCGCCCCTGCATCTGACCCCCCAGCCAGCCGGGACACTGGGGAGTCATAGCGGGATAGCGGGAGAGCCCTCCCAAATCGTGTCAGTCCCGACAAAAACGGGATGGTTGGGGACTATGCATTGGGCCCCATAGCAACATTTTTATGGGGCCCTGAGATGTAGGCACTCTTGAGCAATGCCACCTGCCCCTACCCTATGGATACGAGTTAACTGGCCAATTTACATTCTCATGCAACCAACACTGCATATAGTTAATTGGCTCTGAGACAAACTCAGGGTGGAGAAACACAAGAAAGTTAATGGTGAATACCTAATGTACCACCTGTGCCCCCTATGGTCCATGGCCCCATAGAAGCTGCTATGGCTGCTATGGCTAATGCTATGCCCCTGCAGAGTACCACTTAATGTTCTTGATTAAGTGGGCTGGTATTGCTTAGGGACTGAGCACCACACAAATTTCATGGAAAATACAGTCGCAGCCAACATGTGGAAGAAGAGGAGGAAGAATTTACCTGTAAAGGTAGAGCCCACATTTTCTCTCCCTTTTTTTTTTTTTTTGCACTTATCCTGCCTGGCGTTCCGATTCCCGCGGCACTTTGCTTCCTGCGTGCCCCGATCACCGCTAGTGCTAGGCTAGCTACATGAAAAAAAAAAAACAATGTGCAAAAAACTTTCCCGCATGATTCCCCCCTCCCTGCGGCGTCCCTCCCTGCCCTCCGATTGCCGCCGGGGCAATGGCCCGTCCGGAAATCCCGTTCTGAACGGGATTTCCTTGAGGGCTTCCCCAGTCGCCATGGCGACGAACGTCGTGACATCACAGGGAGACCCAATCCACCCCTCAGCGCTGCCTGGCACTGATTGGCCAGGCAGCGCACGGGGTCTCGGCTGGGGGGGCCCTGTATCGTGGCAGGTAGCAGCGAATCGGCGGCAAGCGGCGGTGATCAGGTAAGGCACGCAGCAAGCAAAGTGCTTGCTGCGTGTTTAAAAAAAAAAATTCAAATCGGCCCAGTGGGGCCTGAGCGGTGACCTCCGGCGTCTCTGGACGAGCCTAGCTCGTCCAGAACGCTAGGGAGGTTAAAATGTCCCTGACATTCCCAATGTCAGAAAAGATTATTAACCTCTTTCAGAGTTGTAGTTGAAATCTATGCCCTGTTTGTGGCTACTTATACCTGTCAGGGCATAGATTTCAACTACCGTGTTTGCACACTTCCGCTGTTTCCATTGCTCTCGCCGATCTGGCGATGCTGTAGCCTGCTTGCTCTGCAGTGACAGCAGAGCTTCTGTGTCTCGGTTAGGAGTAGGGATGATCAAAGATAGAAAAAATCTTCCGAGTTGATGCAAATTTATGCAAATATATGCAGTTTAAATTCAGGGTTCAGGTATATGCGGTTTAAATTGATTGGTCCATTTTAAAACTGCATACATTTGCATAAAATGTGCATAATTTTGGAAGAATTTACATCTCCTTGATCATCCCTAGTCAGGAGACAATGATTTCTGAAAGCTAATCACAGTAATCACAGGCTCAAACAGGGAAATGTTAGCTCTGGTCAGTAGAGTAGGGATGGTCAGAAATGCAGATTTGCGATTCAGTGTAAATACCGCTTTCTGCAAATGCCGATTTCCGTTACCACGGTATACTGAAGGTAATGCAATTTCTGGATTTTCCAAACCCCTGGTTTTCTGATTTTTCATGGTAAAACTGAAAATAGCAAATCAGAAAAACTATAGTAATGGACCAATCAGAGAATGTAGTCGATTTTTAGTTTTTACTGCAAAGATTTGGAAAATCGGAAATACCCAGTAGTACTGGACCAATCAGAGAATGCGGTGACTTACCATAAAAATCGAGTATTTCCGATTTTCCATTTTCTGTTTTACTCCGAAAATTTTGAAAATCTGAAATACTCGATAGTATTGGACCATTCAGAAAATGCAGTAATTCACCATAAATATCTGAAAAACTCGAAAATCTGAAAAAATTTGCGTCTTTTGATTGGCCTATAATTACCATGGCAATATGATTTCTATTTTAAAGGACAACTATCAAAGCTTATGTTTTATCCAGAACAGTACTAATGCTGTTATTTATGTAAATAGAGGGAAGCCTCAGGATCCTATTGAGGCTTCCCTCCCTCTTATGTCCCTCGATGCTGAGCGCGGCTCCCCCGAAGATTAGCCACAAGGCCTTGTTGCTAATCATATTGGGGCCTCATAGCTATTTTTCCTGATTCATGGACGCACAGTAGACACGCAATCCTGCCCGCGCATGCGCAGTAAGCCGAAGCCACTAGCCGTCTTCTGCGCAGACCTGAATTAGGAAGAGGAGCTGCATGGCCCCAATGTGGAGGGGGGCCGCGCTCAGCAATAGGGGGACTTGGTACTACAGAGGGACTTCCCTCTGTAGTACCCCTTCCCCCTGTTGCTGCAATAGGATCCTGAGGCTTCCCTCTCTTCATGGTAATGCCTATTTTAAACCTGAATATATATGAATTCAAATCAAAGTATATACATGTGTATTTAAAAGTATGTGCATGTGTATTAAAATACTAATTCTTGAGAGAAATCTTTCTCTAATAATTTAAATAGGTGTTAGAGTGAAAGAAGGGCTTTTTCACAACAGTTAAAAGGTTCAGAATTCAGCATGATGCACGTTCCAGGATGGTGTGGTGCATAAGGGCAGTACACCCCATCAGTGGCGATTGTACATTTAGCAAGAACATAATAAAATAATACATTCAAATAAAACCTCTCTTGAAAACACATATAGTTATACATGCACATATATATACACATTACACACACATCAGCTTCCATATGTTCACACTATTTTGCGTGTGTACGCATGGGGTGGCTGGGTGCGGACAGCCGCTGCGATTGGAGGTGTGTGCACCCTTGAGATCATGGTCTCCTGCTCCCATATATGTTCCCAGGGCCCCCAAAGTCAGAATTGCTGAGGGAGGGGGGAAAGGGAGAGGGATAGTGGGCAGGCTGCACAGATTGGCAGGTATATAGTGACGCTGGGAGTGACATCCAGTATGGTGTGGGATGTGTATAGGGCCCAATTATCCTGGGGATAGAGCTGGGTGGGTTTTCCTAGAAAGTCAGCGCAGAGAGGCTGAGAGGACGGGTGGCTTGTGGCTGTGCCTGGGGGAAAGGGTAAGCGGAGTAGTGTGGCAGACCTGGGGAGGGGCCTAGGGGTAAGGGGGTGGCGCTGGTCGGGCTTACCTGGAGGAGATGTGTGCAGTCCTGGGCGCCGTAGCATTAGCGTGGGCAGCTGGAGGGGAGGGAAGATAAACCTCCGGAGAGGTGGATGTGGGCGGCACCGGACATCAGCGTGTGACGTCAGAAGATGGGGCGTGGTAGCTGGGCCCAAGGTCGCCCCCCCTGTGTCAGTCTGAGGATGGGAGGCGCTGGTCGGGCATAGCAGTATCAGGTGTGCTGGGGGGGGGGGGGGGGCATGGGATGGGTTGGTAACAAGATAGGGACAAACTGTTAGGTAGATAATACACAATAGTATATAAAATGGGAGTAAGCATGTTGGTGTCATGGACAATGAGCAAAGTACAGTGGGTATAATTGTAAATAAATAAATTCAATATTATAATCTAAGCAGGATAACTGTAAATAGTGGTACTGAAAGTGATATAAAGAATGGGATAGTTGGTGGGCTGTAATTGGTGGATACTGCATTGTGGTAGTGTGGCGGTTACATGGTGTAAGTATATATACTGTACGGTGGGGTGAAGCAGGCCGTATCTGAGGAGGGAGCAGAGTTATCCTTTTTCTATTGTAGAAATATGAGAAAGAGGTGGGCTTTATTCTCTAAGGGTGGGGTGCTGGGAGGTCTCTGAGAATTGAAGTCACTCTATTATTACTAGTATATAAGTATATTGGGACTGGCACTGTTTAATAGGACCACCCTATGGTGGGTTTCTTCCGAAGTTGTGCTCTATGCAAACATTCAGACCATCTGGTTGTAGAGTGTTTAAATGGTAGATCCAGAAAATCTCTCTGGCTTTTAGTTTTCCATGTCGATCGTTGGAGTTTTCTGGAATGTACTCTATCGGAAGAATTCTCGTGGATTCCATGTTCTGGTTGTGGTGGATCTTGTAATGCCTTAATAGTCCATGCTTCATATATGCCTTCTTTATATTTCTCCTGTCTTGTCCCCAACGGGTGTTGAGTTGTTGTGTGGTGCGACCCACGTATTGTAAACCAAACGGACATGTTATCAAGTATATGATACTGTATATTCTGAGGAACAATCCATATTATTGGTGATGGGGAAAGTCTCCCCTCTTAAGGTGGACTGGACCTCTCTCGCCCCTTTCTGTATCTTTGGACAGCACTGACACCTAGGTTGATGGCACTGTGAGATGTATCCTTGGTCTTGGTGTCCCTGGTAGCTTTCTCTGTGGGATGCAGAGATATTCTTGATTCTGCTAGGAGCTAGTTGGTTTTCAAAGTTATTGCCCTGCGGAATGTGCATTTTGGTATTTTACTGAGGTTTGGTTTGATAAATGGGTCTTTCAGGAGGAAGTCCCATTGTTTCTTTATAATAGATTTGATGTGACCAGGTTTGTAGAAAACCTGGTGATGAAATTAGTTTCCATTCCTGAGGGTTCTTTCTTTTCAGGTTTCTTCTCAAGGAGCAATCTCCGGTCTGTCCCCCTTGCTCTCTTTTTTCGCTTCTTTTATTAGTTTGCTGGGAAAATGTTTTTCTTTAAATTTCTCTGTTAATACTTTTGCTTGGTTGTCGTAGGTTCTTTCATCTGTGCAGTTCTTTCTGATTCTCAGAAATTGCCCGTATGGGATATCAGTTTTCCATGCTTTTAGGTGACTGCTTTTATAATCCACATAAGAGTTGGAATCAACTGACTTAAAGTGATTCTTTGATTTAATTATTTCGTTTTCCTGGCACAGCACTAGATCTAAGTATTCTATGCATGTTTTACTGTAGTTGTATGTGAACGAGATCCCCCAGTCGTTACTGTTGAGATATGTTTGAAAGTATGGATAGAGTCCATGTCGCCATCCCAGATAAAAATATATATCTTTTAAAGTGAACAGGGAGACAAGGCTGTACACAAACTGCACCACCAAAACAATATTCAGAAAAGTACAAATTTTATTGAACATCAAAGACCATAAAAACCCTTAAAAGGGGGTCAAGTAACCCACTATGTCAAAAACCCATTATAAAGACACATGATAATGTCATAATAAATAATGCTTCACCTCAATATGATAATACATATTAATGTTTCATTTTGCCTTTGTCATAGATCCTTACCTGTGTCTCCAATTTGTATTTCTATATGAATTTCTTTTATCATTACCTCGATTAATGTTTAATTAACAGTGATAATATATTAATTGTGTTGAACTTAGTTTCTTCTTTTTGGCCACCGCACCTAATTTATGCGATCCACTGTGTAAGTTTACACAGTGGCAGCGCTATGTCTGCATGGTCGTCCGCTCCATATCAATCCTATTCTAGGGCCACCGTAGTCCCCTTTACTATGCGCTCCAGCGGGGTTTCCGCGCTGTGAAGCGCATTCGCACATGCGCACTGACAGCTCTCACATACCCGGCCACCGTAGTTAAGCTGAGCTTGCATTGGCCGGGCACTTCCGACCTGTGTTGACGCACATCCGCTGCTGTGTGCGCCTCATTGACAGGAAGTATTTGCCGGAGCGTCCCACAGCAGGAGGTAATTATCAATAGGCTGCGGCTGATTATGCCATTTAATTTTAGATATATAAGCATTCAATACCCCATAATCCTCAGCTCCTGGTGAAGTGATCATAGAGATCACGCCACGTGTGGAGCCTCACATGCCTCCCTCTACCTGAGATCATTATCATTCATTTTGTGGAATCCCTGGTCGGTACAGTATGCCATACCATTTGGTAGTCACATGTTATCCAGCTGCATATTTGCTCACCATCATTTGATTGTTTGTATCACGTTATTTAACAGCATGTCTATGAGCATATGCCTTACTGCACGTTAGGTGATAGATCTTTTCACCTATTCTCTCTCTTTTTTCCCTCAAACCCCATTAGCTACTGTTTCCAGTGTATGATCCGGGTCTCCATTCTTTACTTGGGGCTCTTATTTTGAGCCTCAGGCTAAAGTGCATTGTTTTTTCAGGCTGCATTTATCATATTGAGGTGAAGCATTATTTATTATGACATTATCATGTGTCTTTATAATGGGTTTTTGACGTAGTGGGTTATATGACCCCCTTTTAAGTGTTTTTATGGTCTTTTGATGTTCAATAAAATTTGTACTTTTCTGAATATTGTTTTGGTGGTGCAGTTTGTGTACAGCCTTGTCTCCCTGTTCACATTACTCCTATTCCTGTACCTTGCACGCCATTCTTTACATATGGGTGTGCAAATGCGTCTGTTTATAGAGATATATCTTTTATAGAAGATCATGTTTTTGGTGAAGGGGTTCGTGGGGCCTAGGAGTAGGTCTTCCAGGAGGCCCAATGTCAGATTTGCATAGCTAGGTGTGAATCCCGCCCCCATAGCTGTTCCTCTCTTCTGCAGATAGATAGTGTCTATGAATTGAAAGAAGTTATGGGTTAGTATAAATGAGATTGCGTGTATCAAGAAGTATTTCTGTTTAATTGGTATTTTGCTGTCCCGGGTGAGGTAGTACCATACTGCTTTCAGGCCTATTTTGTGATGGATATTGGAATAGACGCCGACACATCCAGTGTGACCCACTTGTAGTTTTCTTTCCATTGGATTTCTTTAAGTTCCATCAGTAGGTGGGTAGAGTCTCTCAGGTAGGATGGCAGGGTTTGGATGTAGAGTTGAAGGTGTAGGTCTACCAATTCTGACAGATGTGATGTGAGAGAGTCAATGCCTGCAATTATCGGATGTCCTGGTGGATTTGTGATTGATTTGTGTATTTTGGGTAGGTGGTAGAAGTGTGCCATCTTCGGGTTTGGTATTGTGACATAGTCTTTCTCATTCTTACTTATAATTCCTTCCTCGGATGCCTAGTTGATCAATGCCCGTAGTGTCTCCGTATAGTATTTGAATGGATCCTCCTTCAGTATTTCAAATACAATATTGGAGTTTGAGACAGCACCCATGTATAGAAGATAGTGTGCCCAAGCAGTCGGCCCTCCACACCACCAGAGCCGTTAAATGCAAAGAACAAGTCTTGCAGGCACAACCGATATAATTATAGCTTCTTTTATTGGTCACATCAGACAGCGCAGAGGATACAACGACAGACCGCTGTTTCGAGCAATCTAGCTCTTTATCAAGTTGTCAAACACTGCAGTTTGACAACTGCAGTCTGTCGTATCCTCTGCGCTGTCTGATGTGACCAATAAAAGAAGTTATAATTATATCGGTGGTGCCTGCAAGACTTGTTCTCCTTCAGTATTTCGTAATACTCTGAGTCTTCCAGGATTCTATACACTTCTTTCATGTAGTCACTCTTGTTCATAACTACTAGTGGCTGGATGGTGTACTGGTTAAGGGCTCTGCCTCTGACATGGGAGACCTGGGTTCGAATCTCGGCTCTGCCTGTTCAGTAAGCCAGTAATTCAGTAAGGAGTTCATTGGGCAAGACTCCCTAACACTGCTACTGCCTACTGAGTGCGCTCTAGTGGCTGCCTCGCAAGCGCTTTGAGTCCGACAGGAGAAAGGCGCTATACAAATACTGCCATTATTATTATTATTACTATTCCTCCTCTTTTGCCTGCGGCCTTAATGATAACTTCTTGGTTGGATTTCAGGCTTTTGATTGCTCTGCTTTCTTCTTTAGTCAAATTATCTTTCCCTTTGTCAGATTCCATGT